>NC_046646.1:1951771-2605899 GCF_900324485.2 Mastacembelus armatus
GAACTCTGGTGGGTAATTTATCGACTTGTAGGCCTGCTCAATGAACCTGGGAACACCTGACAGTGTTATGTGATAAGAATCTAAAACAACTAAAGCCCCAAATGTCTGCACAGTATTGTATGTACTATATTCTATGAGCTTTTCATTGACATCAATGAAAATGAGAAAAGTATTTGCACTGACGTATATGTTCAGAAGAGGGTCTTTGTTTTTATCTCTGACTTGACTGCACAATTCTATTTCTGAATGAGGCTTGATCCGCTAAAGGTAGACATCTTTTCAACATTTGATCTTTTTAGATTCCCAGTCAATTCACAGGGCTAGTAGACAGCATAAGCAGTTTTAGATCCCTTTATAGATGTAAAAATTTCTCCGCAGCAGATAGTGGAGCAGAAATGTGCAAAATGTGTGACTGTCTCCATATTGCATGTTTAAACTAATTATTGCCTTATCGATTATGTAAAATAGGAGAAAATGAATTTCCTATGTGATTTGGTGGACACTGTCTCTGTCACTGTCTTTATACATAGACTTTTGCAGGCATCAACCAAATGCAATCGTATTTGTTTTTGTTTTGTGCTTGTTGAGAATTGAGCAGACTTTTTTCATAGAGTTAAAGGTGCAGTCTTGAAGTTATGAAGGTATGGAATGCATAATTCAGCAGATTCAGCAATTTCAGAAACAGAATAACAAATTGTCTTAATGGATCACACCTGCTGCAACACCTCGGACTAGCATATCGATCAATGATGACCTGAAAAAAAGCTGAAGCCAAGGACAACCATTAAACTGGGATGCACCAATCGTTTCATACAGGGTCAGGTTCAGAGAGGATCTTATGGACTCATATGGCTGTCCCAAATACTCATCTGGTCTAGTTTTCACATTTTTTAGGATGAACTCATTCTTCTTATAATAATTTTCTTCCAAAGCATTGTCCCATTTCCAAATGTAATTTACACCTTGCTGACAGCAGTAAGTGCAAGAAGAGTTTAGCACACAGAGAAGCACATTACAAGTGATGCGATATTTATCACTACACATGCCTTTTAAAAGATCATTTGGCTAAGACTTCAGGGATGGGGGAGGGAAAATAAAAAAATCTGTATGGCAGCGACTGCTAGTTTCATCACAAATTTTTAAAAACTAAGTCAGACAGGAGGCAGGATGGCCTCTCTGTTGAATTTATAAAAATAATCACCCTTCGGGAAAGGTGCTCTTCTTTGTCTTACCTGAAGGTGCTTAGGCATTTCAAAGACAAATTAAAGTCTGTTTCTGTAACATCCTGTGTATGTGTGCATGTCTTCTTTTGTGTGTGATAGCTTCAGAACGTTGGTACAAATCACATGTCAGTGGGTTTGAGAGTGGGGGAAGTAAGCTGCTTTAGTTGTAAGCACTTTGTCTGCCTTTGCAGTGTGATTGTGCATCACACTGTGTTCATACAGCATTAGAGATTGAATCACATGCTTTGAAGACTGGGATCTCAGTATATGGTGAGCAGTTGGGCAAAATGTTTGTCTTAGTTTGTTTATGAAGATAGTGTCAGCATTCCTCTCGCTGGGCAGGAATGTCAATAGCAGACAATCACGGAATACCCCAGATTGTGCTAATACTGTTTTGGCAAACAAAGTTTGCTTAGGATCAGGGAACGTTCATGGTGATGGTAAATAAGGTGTGGTTAAAGGTTAGGTGGAGTCGAGGAAAAGACTGTGGCTAGGCTATAGTTATTCAATTGGTGACTGTTAATGCAGGTATGTGACAGGATATCATCTCCTCTGCATAAACTCATGCTTCCTACATTACTACTCTATGTTGGCATTAGATCATGAGGGTGCAGTGATATCGTCTCAATCTTGATCTTTCCTCACACTCAAGTCTGAACTTTAAATAGCCATTTTAAAAAGGTAAGGACTTGCCACACATATTACTCTGCTGGATTATTCTTATGTTTAACATTTTGTCCTCATCACACACATTAAGCGAGACCAAACACTTCACACTCAGAGCAGACTTTCTCCCTTCAGCCTGACAGTTCTTATCATAAAAGCTGTAGAAATGTAGCTTGCAGGCCTTGTCTATATTTGCCTCCTTTTGGCATGTTAGTCTTGTTATGTATCCTCCATTTTTGGCAAGATCCAGCATATGAAAGGAGTCACTATGATCTTTTGAGTTCATATCTCAAGTGTTTCATTCTTTATTTAGATATTCCCCATTTTACCTTCCTGACAGTTTATGTACCATCATTTTTACTGACTTGGTTATGCTATTCATAACATTTGAATATTAAGGTGCCATAGTAATCAGAGACAATTTCTGTCTTTTTAAGGGCACTTTAAACAAGTTGTCCTGCTTAAACTCTAACTAAATACCTGTACTAACATCATGCTGTGCAAATACTAGAGCTACCCTGACATACAGACACTGTTTGCTTATTTTGTCATGTATATTCCAGCTGCTCTGCTACAATCCACCCCCCAACCCCCATTTCCAACCAATGTCTCTCCCATCCCTACATCTAAAGCGCAGTGTCGCACTGAATGCACTCTTTATTGCTAATTATTTATTACAGCCTTAGGCAATGTGCTGGCATGCCTCGTCAAATCAAACTTGATTATTCTCCAGACAGAGATGTATAGTGCACCAAAGCAGCATTTTAATAGCTTGAATATTCCTAGCTGTCAATGTTTTTGGGTCAAAATTATGGTGTTATGTCAGACACAGGAGGAAAGTGTTGAGGCGTGACATGTTTTTGTCAGTTGGCCTGTCTAACACAGTGTTCTGATGCAGCATCTTTACTCCTGTGCATACATCACATATATGTGCACAATCCTTGAGTTGCTTTACATAAGAAGAGAGTGTTAACACTTAGTTTTTTTTAAATATTTCAGGCCTTGCATCAAAAAAATGTGTAAGCAGAGCATCAAATTAAGCTTGCAAACTCATCTGAGGTGAGTGATTACAGGGAGCAGGAAAATCAGTGCTAGAGATTGGGCAATTAGGGATTCTCAATCCTTTGCCAGACCCCACACCAAAATTTCATATTGCAGTAAATTTCAGTGCTTTATGCTCATCTGCTTTCTGTGTTGGACATTTTTAATTCTGCAGTCTTCTAACCTTTCTCAGTTTATGTTGGTTTACAAGGTGTTTTCTTCTCCTAATGCAATGTTTGCATACATATGCAAAACTGGCCTCTGATGTAACTAACGTCAGCAGGCATTTATCAAAGTGTAATTGCCTCTGCTTGACAAACTGAAGCAAGGTTGTGTTGTATTTTAACCCACCAACAGAATAACTCATGGACAACAGACTGAAAGACATGGCATTTGTGAGTCACAATAATGCATATCAGGATTCCAGTTATTTTCTGTGCCTTTTCTGTGTCTATTCTGTATCAGTAGATATAGTTCAAACATTGGATTTGTGAGTTTGAATTTCCCCAAAATCTGCAAAAGAAAAGCAATTTTGCATCGACTACAGTATATTTTAAAGAGAACACTTTGAATTACATTCTATAGATAGGAACAAAATCAGAGCTTTACAACTCATTTTTCAGAGATATTGGTTTCTTCAGGATTTAAGTTTTAAATAAAAAAGAACTTGTCTAGTTAGTCACTTTCACTGTCACTGCTCGTGTGTTCTGTAGAAAGGTCCTTCTCTGGCTCTTGCTTTCAAGGCTGATTGAGAGAGAATGAAAGAGAAGCAGGAGATCAGGTGGGAAGATGAGAAATCAATTAAGACTGGCAGAGGACATCATTATGCATTCTCACCCGCTCTCAGGAGAAAGGTCTGTCACTCGCTACAGAATTAATAGGTATCAGAGAAGTGTGTGTGTGTGTGTGCGTCTTCACACGCAGACTCGTACTTGCTTTTAGCTCTCAGTGAACTCTGTTCAAATAGTTATGTCCAAACATTCAGTCACAGTCAACCAATTATTCTTGATTAAACATTTTTAACATGCAGGGATTTTGTTGCCCAAACAGCAAGTGGTGACATACTGTGTCAAGGCAGAATGGGAAAAAACTATGACAATAACATGTTGTTTGATACATATCAAAGGGCCAATCTTTGTTGTTTCAAAAATAAGAGTTAAAGTGGGTCTCTTGCCTAAAACAACCTCATCAATAAAGGAAGCATGTCTTTTGAAAAGAAATTTCTCTGCTTGTGTTTCATTGCAGTTATGCAAAGAAGCTGAAATGAGTGACTGATAAACACTCAGTGGGAAGACAGATGTCCTTCTTTTTACTCTCTTTTTGCAACTCTTCATATTTCTGTTAATTACTTTTACACGCAACAGATAATAAAACAAACACAATGACTGTTATAAGACTGGATTTACAAATGTTCCTGGTTATTCAGTTGCAAAGAGGAATGCACAAATGGGACCTTGGTCCTTTTCAGGATTAAAGTACAAAATAGATCCTCTGTGATTTCGTGGGCTATGATTGACATCTGTTTGTAAAGGCATTAGTGATCAATTTTTATGTGTTTGGGTGTACAGCCTATCAAAATGGTCAGCCCAGAACCCACTGGAGCCATAATTCAGGTTTGTGGGTCACCTTTCTTATTTTGAGTACCAGCCTAAGATCTCTTTTAGCACAGGGAAGGGGAACAGGGAGGCAAAGAAATAGTAGGCTGCTTAACTTTCTTCTTGCTGTTACATACTGCTACCCCTGCGTGTAAGGTGTGTGTGTGCAAATGTAAGAAAGAAATGGATGCATGAGAGAGTCGTCTGTTATGAGTTGCTGTCATCACCGGTTTTTCGATCACGGACTAATGCACTAATGTCACTGATGTCACTGGTAGCACATTTTCACTGATTAAATTTGCTCAACGCACACGATGGCAGATAAATACTTAATTTCTGTTTCTGACCCACTAACCAAAACTCTCTCTTTGCTGTGTTGCAGTGCCTCCTCAAATCGTGGTTAGGCCACGGGACCAGATCACAGGTCCGGGTCGCACCGTAACCTTCCTCTGTGGCACCAAAGGAAATCCTCCACCAGCTGTGTTCTGGCAGAAAGAAGGCAGCCAGGTGAGATTCCCAGTGGAACTCTGCCTCTGCAAAAAGATGTTATTTTTCGGGTTGACATTAGCACTACATCAGCAAATAAAAGCCTCATAATACATATATAGTATAATTTTGCTTTGTTGTAATATTAACTGTTTTATCCAAATCATTCATTTAAAAAATATTTAACACTGATAATGTCTTAGATTTTTCTAAAGGTTCCTACACATGCTACTCAGATATATTTGCTACAAAGAGAACCTGCAACTCTTCTTACTCTCATCTTCCTGACTGTCATCATTTGCTTTTATCTCTGTGCCAGAGTATATTGCCATGGTGACTCTCTCACACACACACACCCAACATGTTCATATGTGGGGGGGGGGTTTATCCAAGCATTACTGTATGTGTGTGAGAAAGACGAGTGTATGATAAGTAAAGCAGCCTGTTGGAATGTGGTGAAAGGCCTGATGAGGCTGTGTGGGTGCCTGTAGCATGGCTCCTAGGTACAGATTAGAGGGGGAAGAGCAAGACTTAGAGAATGTGTCTGAGAGATAAAGAAAAGAAAGTACAGATGAAGAAGTGGGAAGAGGGCAGCATGTTAGGATCACTAGCTGCATTGAGTGAAATACCCAGAAAAAAACAGTTATTTCAAACAGGGATAAAAGTTAGGGAAAATACTTTTCGTGATATTATATTGTAGTTGAAGAAATTGAATGTCGAGAACGATTGTTCAAGAACCGGTGTGAATTTCTTTCAGGCTACAGATAAACATATGTGCGAAATTGGTTATATATCGCTGGCGATAGTTGCTCAAACATTGCTGATAATCCAGTGGTGGATGTTTTCAGTAACATCAGTGTACATTGTTGAAGTGTCCTTGATCAAGGATGTGTAAAAGTGCTGTTTTGACTCAGTGGATAAAACAGCTGAGGGTCTGCATCATATACATGTAGTGTCACATTGCACTGTTGTTAGTTTTATTGATGTTATTTTTTTTCACAGAGAAGACTGTAGCAGACTGTTAGTCTTACCTATGTATAATATTTTAAAATTTGATTCTGTTTATTTATTTATAATACAGTACATAAATATATATTATTTATAAACTAATATTTTTTTTTACCCTATTACATATTTGGCTTTGTGTATAACTTAGCCTTTAATTAAATTGAATATAATTTAAATATTTTATTATTTTCTAAACTCCCAAGCTGAGCTGTGTAATTCAAGTATCTCTCCATGATCAATCACTGCACTGCTTTCTGTTGTTTATTTTAAATTGCCCCAAAGTATGTTTTAAATGAAAAGTTCAGCACAAGCTCACAAATGCTCTAATCCTCAAACATTCAAGACAGCCACAATTGAAATAATTTTGTGTACAGTTAAAAATTGAAAAGACTTATTAAGGCTGCAAGTGTCAGGCAGTGGCATTATTACTTGAAGGTTTTAGTATCAGCACAAAAGTGAACTCCTGTATGTTATGCTAATCACAGTATAATGCTGGGAGGTTAACAATAATAAAGTCATGGTCAGTGAATATAGTAAATAATAATAATATAATTATAATATTATTATTAGAGAATAAAGTAATGAGCAAATTATGGTGAAGGTAAAAAAGATGTTAATTTGTGTGATATATATTTGTTTCCTCCAGATCTTGCTGTTCCCCATCCAGGAGCCGTCACAGTCAGGTCGTTTCTCTGTGTCGCTGAGCGGTGAGCTGACCATCACTGATGTCCAAGTGGAAGATTCTGGTTATTACATCTGCCAGGCCATCAGCGTGGCTGGCAGCATCCTGACTAAAGCCCTGCTAGAGGTGGAAAGTGGTGAGTGCAAACACACAGACAGGCAGGTATGGTGTGGAATTACAGAGACCAAAAGAGCAGTAAACAGTGACATTAAAGTTAGCTGCAAAACTTATGGAGCGTAAAAATATACTTGACTTATTTCATATTTCATGATTTTGGTTGCTGCTTGGCCGTTTGGCTTCCACTGTTAAACTTCTCACACTTATTGACTACTGGCTCAAAGTCTAAATTCTATTGGTTCAAATGGCATCTGGACATCATGGCTTTTTGTTTTTCTTAATGTTGACTGAACACACTTTCTTTCTAACAGTACTGTCTGGCCTCTGTTTGGCTGATTATTTTCACTGGTTTTCTTGAGACCCCATTAAACAAATGACACATTGAGAAGGATATTTTTGGCATTTGTCTGAGAAATGTTGAAACTCTAATCAGTAGAAATTTGATATTGTTCTTCATTAACATTTCCCCCTGAAACCAGTGTGCATTCTCAGATTGCAGCTACTTTGACCAACTAGTTTAATAATTAATGCTCGTGAGGCTGAAGAAACAGTTGTTAAACTTTCCCCTGCAAATCACATGAAGAAAAATGGTTAAGACAAAAAGCCTTGCAATTTAACCCATGGATGTGTTTTAGGTAGAAAATTAACACTACGCAAACACTTTCCAATATCATTGAAAACGTCCTTTCTGATCTTTGAAACAAATACTTTCAGAATGACATTTGATTTGTAATTTTTCCGCAGTCTGCTGATTTAACCACCCTCACATGTGCACCCTTTTAAACTTGAAAACCTTTCAAATCAATTCTCAAATTCAAAGATCCTTTCCACAGATGAGTGAACAGTAGAAGTCATTTTCTGATGTTGTCAAAAGGGACAAGTGGTGATAGCTCTTTGCAAAAGAATGCTGCTGCAGCATATGCTTCTCTCTGTCTGCCTCTCATTTAGAGAGTAAACAGGGATTTAGTTCAGCTCCGTCTGCACTTACCCCCATGTTGACTTTCAAGGTTTTCAGTTAGCTTCAGTTATCTGATGATATCAGAGCTTTTTACAGATCAGAATAGGAAAATCAGAAACTGTAGCTAAGTAAAATGTTGATTTTTTGCCCAGTCATTGCGTGTCAACGGCTTTGCAAGTGCCTGTTGACACCACAAAGTCAAAGAAAAGAACCTTCTGTTCTGAATGTTCTTCCACAACAATTTATGAATGTGCAGGAATTTATTTGACTTGTGTTGACCTGTATTGACAAATTGGCCAATTGGCAACACTCATATCAGTGTAACAACAGTTTACATTTTAGATTGAGCTTATGGCTATACAGCCATATAGGTCCATGAGGTTATTGGTGATGTCTGCGGCTGTAAGAAGATGTCATGAAGGCTGTGATGCATGTGGATGAAGTGAAAGCATGCTAACTCTTTATGACATTTTATTCAATATGCCCAAAATTATATGCCCAAATTTTCAAACAGTAGCTGCACACAAAACTGTGATATGCATGTGTGACAGTGAACACACCTTGTTGATCTGATACAGCTATATCAGCAGATCATACACCATTTATTTTCATATTTCAGGATCTGATAGATGTATTCATAAAATAACCTAAAAGTTTACTCTAATATAGTATTTTGCCAAGGAACTCTTAACATCTGTTTCACTGATATCAAAATCATGTTATATTTTGATGTACTTATTGATTCGTTATGTACTTATTGAGACTTATACTTGTCTCCTTCCAAAGGTTAGATACTACTTGCAGAGATACAGTACATTTTAAATTGAAATGTTTTAAACTGTCAGGTCACCAGGGTACTGAAGCCATTAACAGGTCATTGCTTTTATTGGCATATGACTTATGATGAAGAGGTATAGAGGTTGTTCTGTTTCAAGATATTTTAAGTGTGAACAAAACATTCATAGAGCTTCAGCTAAATATGTCATGATTTTGCCTATCACTCCTGCAGGAGATAAATATATCAACATATCCCTGCTGGAGAAAAATCTATGTCATCGATTTGCATGTTGAATTGGGGCAGGACCAGAGAGAGGAGGCCCTGAAAGCCTCTGGGAGCAAGTGTTCACTTCTAGTGGCATTTTACATTTCACATGGCAGGATGTAGTGTGCTTTTACAGGCCATCCCATGTACTATACCAAACAGTTGACTTTCATCGGTCTCTTTCTATAAATCAGGCTTTCAGGTTAGTGTTTACAAAACTCGAAATGGATTAAATGCAGAAATGAGATGTAATATTTTTTGTAAGCCATAAAGTCACTCTGGAGTCAGAGCAGCATTCTGTTTCAACATAAGCACTAATTTTAAGTAGCTAGAAAGAATCACACCAACTGTGTGCTTGTTAAAGATATTTGTGTCGAATTTTATATGAGTTTTGCTTAGTACAACAAATGTGAGACTGCTGTGTCTTGTTACGCCCCAGCCTAGGGGTTGCCGGAGCGTAACATAGATTTGGGGGCTCGTCCGTCGCGTTTTCCGTGCCGTCGTCCCTTTTTTTGTCGTGCTTTTCCTAGCGTGTTCGGTAAGTGTAAACTCTTGTCTGTTTCGCAGTTTTTTCTTTTTGTGGTGGTGGCAGCATTGAGTTTAAATTAGAGGATTTCACTATGAATCCTACTTTAGATAAGTTGGATAGGTGCCGCAAGGCCGATTTGGTGCTAATCGCCAACTTTTTTGATGTACATGTGCCGATCAATGCAAAGAAGGAGGAGATTAAGCAACTCCTCATATCAAAGCTAGCTGAAAGAGGGTCAGTCGGTGGGCCAACTCCTACAAATGGAGTCGGGCCGGGTGATCTGGCTGGTATTCCTACCCCACCTAAGGACCTCCCAGTCCAAGCTGGACGTACAACAGAGGAGTTGGAACTCACTCTGAGGATTCGGGAGGTGGAGCTGCAGAACAAAAGGCTGGAGGTGGAAGCCATGCACCTTAAGGTAAGGGTTCTGGAGTTGGAGCAGGGAGCTGCTATCGCTGCCAGTCCCTCCTTTCAGTCACCTATTTCCAGACCCCACGAAGGCTTTGACGTGAGCAGGCACATAGCTTTAGTACCACCTTTTAGAGAGTCTGAAGTGGACTCTTACTTCAGTGCATTCGAACGTATAGCTGCCACCTTAAATTGGCCACGGAATGTATGGTCTCTATTGCTTCAGTGCAAATATGTTGGGAAAGCCCAAGAAGTGTGTGCGTCCCTATCTATCGAAGATAGTTTAGATTATGACAAAGTTAAAACCACAGTCCTCCGTGCTTATGAACTAGTGCCAGAGGCTTATAAACAGAAATTCAGACACTGTGAAAAAACTGCTACACAGACTTATGTAGAGTTTGCACGAAAGAAGGGCGTTCTCTTTGATAAATGGTGTCAGGCTAGCAAAATTACAGCCTTAGACAATTTGCGTGAGTTCATTCTATTGGAAGAATTTAAGAATCGGTTACCAGAGAAAATCGTGCGATTGTGGAGTTTTCCTCCAAACCTCTTCCACTCTCAACAAACACGAACGAATAATCGAATTACAATTAACCAGAATATTTATTCTGTCAAAATACAGAATACAATACAGAATATACAAAACAAACAAAACGCTAATTTAGCCCTACTCAAGCAAAAACGCTCCGTGAGCCCTACGATACTATACAAACGAAAATCAATAACAAAAACGCTAAACACAAACGTGGCCTAAGTGTCTAAATATTTCTAATCTAAATAACGAAAATCCTATCAATACTAAACCTCTAATCTCTAACTAACTCGAAGTCGAAATCTCTAGCAAAGTAGTTGGGAATGGCAAAGGTGGGAGAATAGCTCTCTCGAACAGCAGTCCGTGGGCTTCTTATAGTCCTTCCGGGAAGTGTTGGACCAATCCCGGAAGTCCAATCCACGGGCTTCCTACGTCCACGCCCACTCCATCCTCCGTCACACCCACACACATACACACACACGTAAAGGGGGAGGGCCAATAACACACAAACCACACACATAATGACCCCTAGGGTCATAACAGTCTGCACTGTGGTACATGTTTGACAGGACATGCTGTAGCAGTAAATTCTGATCACAGCCGAAGATGTTGTCAGAATGTAAGTGATGATAATGATAATGAGAATCCCAAATGACGTGGGGAGTTTACGTATGACCTTTCATCTCAAATCTGCACCTAATGGGCTCTGTGTCCACAGCACCTTCAGACCGTGTCCCTCCAATCATCCGTCAGGGACCAGCCAATCACACCTTAGCTCCAGGTTCCACTGCTCAGTTACACTGCCATATCTTGGGCAACCCCATCCCCAGCATCCAGTGGGAGAAAGATGGCCAGAGGATCCTGGGAAACGATGGCCGAATCAGCTTGATGGAAAATGGCACCTTCCAAATCACCAACCTCCAGGTATTTGAACAGAAAACTTCCAGTTAAAAACAAAAGAAAAACATGTATTTGTTTATGCAACTTTGCAGTAATGAAACAAGTCTTTTACAGCAACATCATTGTACACACTTTTTTGTGATAACCTTCACCTTAGTTGGAACTACTCTTCATTTCATTTCACTGAGCTCATTAAAATGTATTCACCATATAGTGTACATGTATCACTATTTGATGATGCCATTCACCCAAAATAAGCATAAAAATGCCAGAGTTTTAATTACCAGCAAACTGTGAACCACTTAAACAGAGGACATTTTTTTATGGTTGACTCAAATGATGAGTTTTTATGAGGGGAGGAGAGGGAAATGTAGCAAAACAGCATTGGTGAGGCGTGACCATCATGATAATGAGCATGCAAGGCCATTAGCAGTCGTTAGCGCTGTCTTACTCCATGCTAATGAAATCCATTCTGCCCACAATTCCCTCCTGGGTAGCAAGCAGCACCTGAGGTCACCATAGCCTCGGCAAGACACGGGGAGGCTCACACATTAATTGATTGTGGGTTCTTAATGATTAACGATCGCTGAGACTTGTAATTAAATCCTATATACATCAGTGCAAGTGAGGACTGGATGAACGAGAGTGAGAGGGAGAGTTAGTGAGGTGGAGGAACAGGCAGCTGAGTAAGACTGAGAGGGGATATAGTAGAATAGGTCCTGAGTGAGAAGCCTACAGTACGTTTTGTGCTGCACTCTTGTTATGTAGGAAAAAGGGAATGACCTGACAGCTGAGAGCACCAACTTGGAAGTGCTCATGCTTTGGAACCGTTTAAAGCTGTTAAACACTATGTTGAATTTCTATGTTGACATTGGTTCAGTTTGATCAGATTTCACACAAAGAACACACACGTTATGATGGTGGTGAGCTAGTTTTTTATTGTTTTACAGCAAACATAAACACCTAGAGATTCATTAACACAGATTTCTTTGTTTTAAGACATAATACAAATTCAGTCCAACTTTGATTTTAGTTTCTTTTGTCATTTTTTATCAGTGCCCATAACATTCCTGCAATCAGGAAATGTGGTAGCATGGCCAAATGATGTTCAGAAATGATGAACACTGTAGGGTCAGACAGAGTTTAAACAAAACCTGGTTTTGGTTTTTACAAAACATCACCTGATTAAAATAAGAAGGGTCTGTGTTATGATTTAATGTGTTCACAACTTTACCTTTAAACTTGGAAATGTTATATACAATATGTGCTGTGATATGGCCTTCATTATTAAGCAAAAGCTTTTTTCTCAGATACTGATTTTATTATCTAATCTGACAATGTAAGCCAAAATAACAAAATAAGACTTTCGTGAATTCTCATAAGCAAAAGTAGTTTTGCATCACATGACAGATCAATGAAACCTCTAAAGATATTTTAATGTGAACCCTGAATTTACTCCAAAATTACAAACAAAAGAGAACGTGAAACACAAATTTCATTTTGCATGATAGGAAATAAATGAAATCAGCATTCATAAAACGCATTTAACCCTAACATAATCAGTTTAAATGGGTGTGGATTTCATCTGGAGGGGCACAGATGGTCTGTTTGTTCCTTGCACCCTGGCAATGAGGAGATGCCATTACCCTGCGATCTCTGCCAGGCATACACAACCGCTGTCCCTCACCAGTGCCAAGATGTCCTGGACAGACGGGAAATGATAGTGTATATGTGTGTGCGTCTGTGTGTGTGTGTGGTGCTTGCAGGAGGGTTAAAGTGAGGCTTGTGCTACCTTTCTGCTAAACAATTCATGTGGGTGTGGGATAAGGGGTGTGTGGACATGGGAAGGAGGGAGGGGGGACAGTTATGAAACAGACACAGCCTGAGGAGTATGAGAGTGACTCCGCAAGTGAGATTACCTTAGTAATCATTTTAAAGCAGGGAGTCCATGTGTTGACTTTAAAACCTACTGTACTTGTGTTATAGTCGGTAATCACATTCAACTTCTGCACCTGAATCCAAAAACGGATCCGACATCATTATCAGCCTTCTGTTTGCTATTGTGCAGAAGGCTGAAATGTCAAGTTAACTGTGTAGTTAGTGGTGGACAAAGAAAAAAAAAGAGATGCCAGAGTTCACAAAACTTTTTGAGGGTAGGTGAGTTCTGCAAAGTGCCATGTAGAACTGTCCCAAAAGTCTAATTAATGTAATTAATCTATAATAAATAAATAAACATTCACGCGTTCTCGCTTTAGGTTTAGTACTTTTCTCTCCTGCCTCGCTCCCTCTTCTTCTTGCCTCATCCATTTTTCAGCAGTCTGTTTTGTGCAGCACCCAGAGCTGCCAGCCTTGATTTATAGTCAGGTAGCCCAGCTCTTTACTTCTCCCACATCCATGCTGATTCCTCATTCATTGATCAAATGCTACCATCTAGGGAGCCGGTTTCTTTACACCCCTCAGACAGACACGCTGGGTCAGCAAGTCAACTCAAGGTCAGGGCCTATAGAAAGAAAGGAGGAGCAGTGAGAGGTGCTGTACAGGCTGGAGACTCACCTGTCCTGTGTCCTGTAGGATGCTCTGACAGCCCACTTAGGCTTGAGTAATTCCCAGTCAGCGTTACTGATGAGCTGGCCCACAGATGCAGGAGGAGAAAGCACTGTGCACATGCTCAGCCAGGCATTAGTCACAATAGGCTGTGGCATGTGCATCCTCTGCATAATGTATAAGGTTTTGAATAGGAGTAATATGGGCTGTGTTCACAGAATAAGTGATTCAGAGAAGGCTGATTATGTTTGTGATGGATTGAGTCTGTATGTAAATTGATGACCTACAGACATCCAAATAGAGGAAGAACTAATTAAAATACTCCAAAACACACATAAACATACACATACACAACCGTACAACCACACACCCAACAGGAGAATTGTTTATAGAGCCAGCAGCCTTCACACCTATAGTTAACATTAAAACACAGTAACCCACACTGTGTAGTGCACACTGAGCTGAGGTATCAGTGACTACCATATAGAGTTTATACTGTAACCTGTTCTGCTTAAAGTCATTTCTCACAAATACATGTTTACAAATTTGCAGCCTTTTTCTTCTTTACTGCTAGTTTTATTGGTGCACTGCTAACTTTTATGCTGTATTAAGTCCACCAATTGTTGACGTGTGCTATTGCCCTTTGTGCTAAGCTGAACGTGTTGCACACTCAGGCCTGTGCTAGGTGAAAACCTGGTGTAAATATCAAGACCCACCCATCACAGCAATCCTCTCCAACAATACTAGTGGTCAAGTTTCTACAGGCTCCATTTAATTGTATCATAAGAACAGTGTAATGTGCCCTGTCTTCAGACAACATTTGCAAAGCTCATTTTTGGGAGATGCTACATTGCTGTTTTTCTGTGGGCTTTCAGGCCAAAAACAGCCCAGCATTTCAGTCATGTATGGACTTGTTAGTTTTGTGTTTGCTTGTTTTCCACACAAGTGAGACAATGAATTATGATAAAGTCCTGTTAGAATAATATCTCTGTCAGTTTAAAGGCTTATTAGACAAAAAAAACATTTTATGACAATATGAACAATATTATAAACATGGCCTTTTTTTACTGGGTAAATGGCAGTTTCCGTCACAGTGGGCAACTCAGATATATTGTCTTTTTTTTAGTTTTGTGGCAGACTTTCACTTTTGCATTACTTCCCCTTGCTGATGTTAGTGTGTACCTGTATTGTGTTACCCACACACCTTCAGTCTAGTGGAGTATAAATATACAAACAAAACAGCTCATCAAAACAGACCAACTCATCAAAAGTTTGCCTTATATGACCACAGTCTTTAAATACACCACAGGTTAATATTAACATTCCCGTTCCACCATGCATCAATGGGTTTGCTTGTGTAGCATGTCCACAATATGCAATAAGCATGTCCTGAGTTACAACAACAGGATATATCGCATATGGAACGGAAAATTGACTCTAAAACAGTCAGCATTCCTCTGGTGTCCTTTGTTTTCTAATCCCTTCATAGTTACAGAACATTCATCAGTTTTAAATCCAATATTAATTTCAGGATAGGTAGATAAAAGTAGAGAGATCCATGTTTAGAGGCACTGCTTCTGTGGGTTGTTTCTACCTTACTGTCACTTAGAAAATAATTCCCCAGTGTGGAGACCCCCAACATCTCCCTCTGTTGTAAGCAATTTCACAGCCCGTCTATCTTTTGGCTTGCATACCAAAAATTTAATAGCCAGCATTCACATGTGCACACACACGCACACACACACACACACAGGCACAGGCACACTTATTACACACCTTTTAATTACATCTGCTCATAGCCTGTCGGGAATGCTAAGTAGCTATTGAGTATAAAGACTGGTACCTCAGAAATTTGTAGAGCTCTAGCTGGTCATTAAAATTCTGTCCTTTGATCCTTCTTTGAACACTCCTCCTCTGCCGTGTAGGAATCAGACAAGGAACATAAAAGCCACCAGCTTCTTTGACTTTAAATAAGTCTACTGACTGATTCTTTATGAAAAAGGTGTACTACAATTGACAATTGTCTATAGTAGAAGAAATTAATTAAATCAGATGTTATGTTGAAGCACGTATAATGAGAATGCATATTTATATTCAAACAGTTTGTCATGGTTCCCCTTTTGGGACTTCCGGCCGGTGACCTTGTATTTTGAAAAAACTTCCTCGGTCCTTCGGTCATCTCTCTGGTTTTTCCCGTCTCATTCGGTGATCTTCAGTTTCTGTTTCATTTGGCTTTGTGTTTTTGTAATTTATCTTTGCCCTGGTAATTCCAGGAAGAAATAAACTCCTTTTTGGTTCTGCATTAGGGTCCTACCCCTCCTTCTTCGCTCCTGCACCCAGCACCAACACAGTCAAATGCATTTAACAGTAATTGAAGGAGTTTAATATATTAGTATTATTATTAAAGCAAAATGATTAACATATTTTGATAAATACACATTTTTTTGGTTGAATTTAGCATTTTCTTTTAAAAAGAGTGGGCGAAGTTTGATGAAAATTAAAAATTATGTGCAAGTCACTGATCTATAATGGGTAGGAAGTCAAAATAATTCACATGCATTACTTCACATCTGAACCATGCAAGAGAAAGACGTCTGCATTACCATGAGGCTCCTTTAATATTCACCTGTGTGAGGATGGAAATTTTCATCCTTGTGTTATTATATCTGCCCATGCATCAGTAATTCTGCCCTGTTGTCAGCAATATGTGCTTAGGAATCATCTTGCATACTTATTTGATGTCTGATTTTTCTGCCCGCCAAGGTGAAAGGCTGCTTTAATAAAGTCATAAGAAGAAGAAATGTGGTGGCTGTTGACAGTGTTTTGGATGCACTTTTTAAACATTTTGGCATCAATTGGAGCTACAGGCTGCTGTATACTGATACTAAACAGCCAATCTTACTTTGATATGGAAGTGGAAAGAGTCAACCAGTTGGGTTTTTGTGTGAATTACGGCTCTCTGTTCTGCCAGCTTTTCATCCACGGCAAGTTCTCTCTGCTCGGTATTCTGAATACAAACATTCTGTTTTGAGAGATATGACATTTAGTCTCAATCACTGGTAATGGGTGCATTAACATACTTCCACATGCTCACCTACACGCTAACCTAATGATACACATTTTACTGTTGCCAGGAAACAGACTCAGGGGTTTACACCTGTCTAGCTTCCAGCTCCAGTGGAGAGACGAGTTGGAGTGGAGTGCTCACAGTCAAAGGTAAATTGTCTCTGTGTGATTTAAATACATGCAAATGACAGCGACAACATAGAGATATAGAACTATTAAATAAATCTTTCATGCAGCTAAATGAATGAAGTGTATTAAAGCAGTAATGCTGATTATCACTCTCTTTCTGCTCTGGAAAAGTTACCATGTAACACTTTTACTGTTTTAATTAGCAGCTTTGAAATTATCAGTTACATATTAAAGTGGTGCTGCTGATTTAAAAAAAAAAAAAAAATGTGGCACTGAGAGTGGCTCTTAATGAATTTTACTTTTAAATATCCAAGAACAAGGTGGTGTTCCTTTAATTTAATAGCTCAAATAAAATTATATATGAGTATAATTAAAGTGCTTAACCACTGCTGGTCCTGAGGCAGTTATCAAGCTGTTATATTGCAAATATAAAGGTCTCTTAAGAACATGAAGTTGTTGAAAAAGAGTAGACACTTCTGTGGTGGTAAATAAAGATTCAAACCTGCTCTTGCCCTAATTCGGGCTGTGACTGACATATTTGCCGCAGCTCAAGGCACCTCACCACTTCAGTCACTGCACTCTGTGAGGCTTTGCCCTTTTTATTTTCTCCCATCAGGCGTTAGTACATAAAATACTTCAAATAGAAGAGACTTCATTAGTAACATTAAATGAAGGAGTAACAACTTAACAAGCTGCTTTGATGACACCTAAGTTTTTACTTGACTATTAGCAACATGATGGTTAAGATCTAATAGTTGTTGTGAAAAGCAATATTGTGAAGACTGTTGGAAGTAAAGAACTCAGCCTGCGGCAGCAGTCCTCATTTGATAGAGAGCATTATGAAAAGGTAATGCTAAAGGCAGACATTGCAGTGTAATCAAATGTGGACCCTCCCTCCTCTCTCTTCTCGTCTGCCTCCTCTCTCAACAGAGAGTGCGGGCACTTCAGTAGCTCAGGCCACCGAGCCCTTCCAGTTGCCAGGTCCACCACACAAACCCATAGTAACAGATGTGTCTAAGAACAGCGTCTCTCTGACCTGGCAACCCAACGCCCATGAAGGAGGAGCGGCAGTCACGTCCTACATCATTGAGGCCTTCAGGTGAGTTTTGCGAATCTAAGCTACAGCAAAAGCAGAAACAAGAGTGGACACACGTATGCCTGGTTTACCTGCTTTCATTGCATCTTCACTGTTATCAATGACAAATGAGATTTTTTGGTTTTAGTCAGGGACCCTCTATACCGGTATATTTCAAATACATTTGCCACAAATTTATCTTTGTCTGTAATACATAATTACTGAAAACATATTGTACTTGTGAGGAGAGACATCTTTTAATTTTGAGACACCACAAACACCTTCTCTGAAGCCCTGGTTATTGAAATATGTTCACTGTGTGCTGTTTTTTAAAGTGAGCCCAAATGAATGTTACTGTTAAACCCTGTTTGGTCAGGTAAGAACTTACAAATGGATGACACAAATGTTACAAACTGTGCTGGTGTTCACACATGTACATAGACACTTATGAACCTCAATCCACCTGCAGATACTGTCATCTGTCCACCTGCAGATACATGACAGGGAAAAGCAGATTTAGCAGAGTGGGCCTACAGAAGCAGATAGAGAGGGTTATGGGGAAAAGTGTCCATCCAGTTTGATAAAGAGGGAAACACTGGCAGTGCTTAATCAGATCCAGACATATACCATGGCCCATGGCAGCAGCTGAGTTTCCAAGTAACACAAGCTGATTCTTGGGGGACCACTGGGATATTTGCAATAACATTTTCTTGCCTGAGGCACTTTGCCTCCTTTGTGCTTTGACTCCTTTGTGCATCTCCTCAACATGGTGACACAGGGCAGCACACGTACATATATGAGAGGAGTACTCATGAGTCGTTTTCCACCTTGGTCTAATTGTGCAGTTCAGTGCTAAAGCTAGTTCCTCACAGTCCCCATAGTACCCTTCAGCAAAATATAAAAGTGGTTTAAAAGTGGTGGTCTAAAAATGGTTGGGGAGGCCTTTGTGATTGCTGCTCTGCCAAGGTGACAATAAATTCAGAGAGAAAAGGGGAGACAGGATGAAGAGGGAATGGAGTTGAGGGGTGATGGGATAATGCATCTGAAGGAGTGCTACAAGGCCAAGAACATGGCCTCATTTCCTGTTGACAGCTGTGCCTTCGTGCAAGTCTCATTATTATTATTATTCATCAGAATAGCAAATTGTGTCTTTGGGAGGAAATCTTCTAGTGAGCACAAACTTCTTTGTGCCTTTGCTCACATCTCCTATTGTTTACCAGATAAACAATATCAGAGGATGCTAAAAATAGATCCTGCTATTGCCTCCAGAACTACCCATGCATTGGTTAATTGTCTAACCACACAACAAATCAGCACTGTAAAGCACTGCTGAATGCAGTATGAACTTGGTGCAGACACACACAGCTGTTTGCGCTGTGTGCTGTACTCAGTTACATTCAAATTTCAGATTTTTTATTTAATTTATTCTTTTCTCTTATAATTGCACTCATGAGGAATTCTACAAGTATTTGACAACTGTATTCCTACTAGTTACTGTACATGTTAAGATTGAGTTGCATAATAATCATTAGTTGCACCCTTATATAAAAGATAAACTAGCTGCACCTCCAAAAGTCAAATTCTGCTGCTCTCAAATTAATGCACATATAATAATAATTACAGATGCACTCAAGCCCCATTGCAAAATCGGTGTATTGGCAAAAGTTACAAACTTTTAGTTGTTTGCAATGAACTAATCAAACTAAATCAAAAGGCTCAACACCACTAGTAGTTTTCCTCCTACTTCAACACAAAATGCAACTTTTAATGACATCTAAACCCTTTGATTGCAAGCATCTTTAAGTACTTAGGAGAGCATTCTTTTGCTGTTACAACCTGCTGCAAATATGATGTATAGCCAGACATCACCTTCTGGCAGTGTTCCTTAGGAATCTTAGCCTCCAGTTGATATTCTTGATATTATGATTATGATATTCTTGATTTTGGGTGCTGCACACACCTTCTTCGAACCAAACCCTGGTGCACTTTGAGCTGTCATCATTATTGTGTTGGAAGGTCCAATGATGCCCTCACAGCATGACTTTTTCTCCTTGGAGGTCCTGAAACTTGAATGAATCCATCTTACCGAGCTACCACCACACTTCATTTTAGTGTTCTTTTCAGTACAATATATGCTTCACCACCCACTGCTTTCATTACCTTTTTGTATCCTTTTCCTTGTTTGTGAAAGGCAGTGATGTCTTCTCTTCAGTTTTTAATTGCATTTGTAACATGCAATCATGGCACTCTACAGAGCCATTTAGTTATTTGATGTGTTCTATCTCAACCACACCTGATGCAACACCTGATGCAACTAATTTTATTAGTTGCATCAGGTGTTGCATCAACTAATAAAATTAATTGCATCAGGTATGCTTGAGACAACACCTGATATTGGCTGTGTCCGAATGTCCACCCTAGTCTCTAACCCCTCAGTCACTATATAATGCACTCAGTGAACGGTTTAGGACACTCAGCTATCCATCCATCCATCTTCTTCCGCTTATCCGGGGCCAGGTCGCGGGGGCAGTAGCCTAAGCAGGGATACCCAGAATTCCTTTTCCCTGGACACTTTCTCCAGCTCTTCTGAGGGGGACACCGAGGTGTTCCCAGGCCAGCCAGGAAACATAGTCCCTCCAGCGTGTCCTGGGTCTTCCACGGGGCCTACTCCTGGTGGGACATGCCTGGAACACTTCCCCAGGGAGGCCCCTAGGAGGCATCCGGAACAGATGCCCGAGCCACCTCAGCTGACTCCTCTCGATGTGGAGGAGCAGCGGCTCTACTCTGAGCTCCTCCCGGGTGACCGAGCTCCTCACCCTATCTCTAAGAGAGTGTCCGGCCACCCTGCCAAGGAAGCTCATTTCAGCCGCTTGTATCCGAGATCTTGTCCTTTTCGTCATGACCCAAAGCTCATGACCATAGGTGAGAATAGAAACGTAGATGACAGGTAAATTGAGAGCTTCCCCTTTCAGCTCAGCTCCTTCTTGACCACAACGGACCTGTACACTGACCACATTACTGCTGCCGATGCCCCGATCCGTCTGTCAATCTCGCGATCTGTCCTTCCCTCACTCGTGAACAAGACCCCAAGATACTTAAACTCCTCCACCTGAGGCAGAATCTCTCCCCTGGCCTGGAGATGGCAAGCTACCTTTTTCCAGTTGAGTACCATGGTCTCAGACTTGGAGGTGCCGCTTCACACTCAGTTGCAAACCGCCCCAACGCAATCTGGAGGTCCTGGCTCGATGGAGCCACCAGGACAACATTGTCTGCAAAAAGCAGAGACGAGATCCTGTGGTCCCCAAACTGGACTCCCTCCTGCCTCTGGCTGTGCCTAGAAATTCTGTCCATAAAAATAATGAACAGAAACGGTGACAAAGGGAGCCCTGCTGGAGTCCAACGTGTACTGGGAACAGGTCTGACTTACTACCGGCAATGCGAACGAAGCCCCTGCTCCGTTTGTACAGACAACGGATAGCCCTTAGCAAAGGGCCTCGGACCCCATACTCCTGGAGCACCTCCCACACGATGTCACGAGGGACCTGGTTGAATGCCTCCTTCAAGTCCACAAAGCACATATGAACTGGTTGGGCAAACTCCCATGAGTCCTCGAGCACCCTCAAGAGGGTATAGAGCTGGTCCAGTGTTCCACGACCGGGACGGAAACCGCATTGTTCCTCCTGGATCCGAGGTTCGGCCACCGGCCGGATACTCCTCTCCAGCACCCTGGCATAGACCTTCCCAGGGAGGCTGAGGAGGGCGATCCCTCTATAGTTGGAACACACCCTCTAGTCCCCGTCTTAAAAAGAGGGACCGCCACCCCGGTTTGCCAATCCAGGGGTACTGTCCCCGAACGCCATGCAATGTTGCACAGGCGTGTCAGCCATGACAGCCCAACAACATCCAGAGACTTGAGGTACCGGGGGTGGATCTCATCCGACAATATCCCCAGTTGGGGTCAGCAGCTCCCCACCTCCACTGTAAACAGTGTTGGCAGACCACTGCTTCCCCCTCCTGAGACGCCGGACGGTTTTCCCGAATATCTTCAGGGCCGACCAGTAGTCCTTCTCTATGGCCTCACCAAACTCCTCCCATACCTGAAATTTTGCCGCTGTCACTGCCTGGGCTGCAGCACGCTTGACCCGGCGGTACCCGTCGGCTGCCTTGAGAGTCCCACAAGCCAACCAAGCTCTGTAGGACTCCTTTTTCAGCTTGATGGCATCGCTTCCATCCACCACCAGGTTCGGGGATTTCCGCCATGACAGGTCCCTGAGACCTTACGGCCACAGCTCCTAGCCTCCCTCAGGATCTGGTTGAAGCTCTCTTGGAGGTGGGAATTAAAGACCCCTCTGACAGAGGATTCGGCCAAACATTCCCAACAGACCCTCACCGTACAGATGACATGACTACAAAGTTGATCATCGACCTCCGGCCTAGGGCGTCTTGCTGTTTGTTATTGACAAACTGTGACTAGCACAGAAGTCCAACAACAACACCACTCGGGTTCAGATCGGGGACACCGTTCCTCCCAATCACGCCTTACAAATGTGTGCTCTTATAAGGGATTTTATTCATGTAGCTGAATAAATTTGAGACTGCAGAAGTCATTAAGAGTTGCATTTTGTGTTGTGTGTTGTGTTGTGGAACAAATTGTGTTGAGCAGTTTAATTTGTAGTTGTTTGATTGTTCATTGCAAGGTTTGGCTATACACAAAACACAAACAATGGCGGTTGAATAATTTTGACTGCAACTGAAGTAATACTTACATACTTTCTTCTCAGTAACATCTTCCTTGTGTTACTGTTGCACAAGTCTTGGTATGAAGGTAAATGTATAGAGATCACTGGCTGTCAGAACCCATGGAAAGCAGACTGAAAGTGTGGATGGTTAATATCTTGTTGCCAGAAACTGAACAGTTTTTTTTTCTTGTGTCTTTCAACAGCCAATCAGCAGGGAGCACATGGCAGACTGTAGCTGACATGGTTAAAATGGAAACACACACAATCACCAGCCTTCTCCCCAATACCGTTTATCTATTCATTGTCCGAGCAGTCAACCCCTACGGCTTGAGTGACCCAAGCCCCATCTCTGAGCCTGTCAGGACGCAAGGTCTGCCTGCCTCTCAATCAAGTAAAACATGACTCATATCCACAAGAGTGAAAAATACCACAGCATGTGCTAATGAATTAATTTTAGCACGCTGAGGAGAAGTGAATATGTGTGGGGTTTTTTTTTCCACAGATGTGAGTCCGACAGGTCAGGGAGTGGACCACAGGCAGGTGCAGAGGGAGCTGGGAGAGGTGGCGGTCCAGCTTCAAGAGCCTGTCACACTCACAACAGCTTCCATCCGGGTGTCCTGGACTGTGAGTGCCTCTAAACTTTGCTTTACTTAGCCAAGGTTTTGACTTTATCTGCAAGTCTCTCCTCTGTTATCTTTTCTCATTTTCCCTTGATGCCGATCTGAATTTTTTCAGGTTGACCGTCAGTCTCAGTATGTCCAGGGCTACCGTCTATTCTACCGACCCAGTGAGGGAACCTGGCTTCTTCAGGATATCAACTCCCCCTCCGAACGCAGCACTGTCCTCACCAGCCTGCTCAAAGGAACTGACTATGAGATAAAGATTCGTCCCTATTTTGATGAATTCCAGGGCAAGGACAGCCGAACGTTACTGGTTCGAACCCCAGAAGAAGGTAAGAATTCTGTTCCAGGGAGGGATTCATAGAAAACATCGTTTAAACTAGATTTGGGTTTTCTTCAACATTGTGGATCCTTGAATTTGGCTGTTCATTATGTTTATTTCGGGTTTAATCTTATGTCCTTCTCAATTTGGGTTAATTTGTATTGATTTATATTCTGATAAAATCCAATCTAACTTGAGACTGAGGTCCTCAGCAGGTTTATATTGGTTGGTCTAGATTAAAAACAAGTGAGCAGATATTATTTTTAGCATCAGCACTTTAGATTGACCTTACCTGAACAGCTTATCCTAGACCAAAAAAAAAAAAACTCAGTTCTCAACAGCACTTGAGAAAGCTTTATTTCTCCTCCTGCTGCTTTCATGCTTGATGATTTCTTTTATGTCATTTTTATTGCTTGAAATGTGTTTTTTGTGATCTAAATCATTTTTAGTCACTTGTTAATTGTTACGCAATCCGTTTTGCCATAATCAATCTGTTGATGATTTAAATGTTTTCCACTGCCTTCCACTCACAGTCCCCAGTGCCCCACCCCAAGCTGTTACAGTGGCAACAGTGAAGCTAAGTAACAGCTCCAGCATCAGTGTCTCCTGGGAGCCTCCACCTAGTGAGATGCACAATGGCATCATCCAGGAGTACAGGGTAAACACACATTAGCTGAGTCATGTCACATGTTTGGTATGTGAGCAAGTTTATCTGAAGGAAACACCAAAAACACTGTATACAGTAGGGCTCACCTTCATTTCACACAAAACACCTAATGCAGAGAATGTTAAAACTAAGGAGATTTCCTTTATTAAAGCCATGCTAAAGCAAATAGAACGCAGCTGCAGAACAAATTCATTGCCAGTGTTGTATGTCCCAACAGGTTTGGTGTGTGGGCAGCAGCAGAGACAACCAGACGCGCTACTACATCAACAAGACAGTGGACGGAAACACGTTGTCCACAGTGCTGAAAGGCCTGATGCCCAGTGTGCTGTACCAGGTGGAGGTGGCAGCGGTGACTAGCGCTGGTGTCGGTGCTCGCAGTCAGCCGGTGTCAGTGCTCTTCAGTGAGTGCACGATCAGAAACACAGCTGTCAAAGAGGCCACTATGCAGTAAAGGAGAAATTAGTTAATTTCAAAATAATGTTAGCATGTTTTTTTAT
Organism: Mastacembelus armatus; assembly: GCF_900324485.2. Taxonomy (NCBI): domain Eukaryota; kingdom Metazoa; phylum Chordata; class Actinopteri; order Synbranchiformes; family Mastacembelidae; genus Mastacembelus; species Mastacembelus armatus. The sequence continues at coordinate 1,976,618 of NC_046646.1, forward strand.
TAATGTTAGATTTTTTTGCCATGCTATCAAATTTAAGACTTGGTCCAGCCTGAAAATATATGAACACCTATTACATGGAATTTACATTTTTACTTAGACCAAAAGATGAACTCTCTTCACCTTCCTAATCCACTGACTTTACTTTTTTGCCACTATGATTTTTGATTTTGATTGTAATGTCTTGACAACCACGACTATCTGATGGCCACATTCATGTTTCTCAAAGGATAAGTCCCAGAAACTTAAATAATAATTGATAGGTTTGTATAGGTTTCTAAGATAAGCTTTAAAATATTAAATCCTTAAAACATCAAACCTAAAAATTATACTGAAATACACTGAATGTACAGAACAAGAATGACAGTTCACCAAAGAATATGGTTAAATCATCTGTTCCTTCTGATCTTATGTTGCCCTCTCCCTCAGAGCTGCCAGCTGAACATCCCTCCATGCCCGGTGGAGGGGACAGTGGCACCAGCAACAACAGTGAAGAGAGCACCATAAGTCTGGCAGAACAAATTACAGACGTAGTAAAGCAGCCAGCGTTCATCGCAGGCATTGGTGGAGCCTGCTGGGTTATCCTCATGGGCTTCAGTGTCTGGATCTACTGCAGGCGCAAGAAGCGGAAGGAGCTGAGCCACTACACTGCCTCCTTCGCCTACACGCCAGCAGGTCAGGCAGAATGACTGTGGAATTATATATTGTCACATACCTGAGAGTCTTTGTCTGCTATCTGGGATGGTACTTTGCATTTAGGATGGAAGTTATGTACATTACCTCGAGTGGAATATTTAATACTTTTTTTGACCTAGAGCATTTATAAAATGAACATTTAAAATAGTGAAAATGTCACCCTCACTGGTTAAAGCTGACCTTGAGTAATTGTTTAGTAATTTTCTTTTTAGCTATTTCCACTACTTTAACATATGTGGAAGCATTACATTTTGTAAATTCTTTTTAGGAGGAGGATAGAAACATGTCAGTGAAAGGGACAGTAGCTGATCTTGAATAATTTAAGCTCAGTCTTAAGTGAATGAAAAGACAAAATAAAGGCGAAGTAGGCCGTGAAATGTAATATGCATGAGTCAGTTTACCCATCTTTATTACCCTCACTTTCTTACTTCTGCAGTCGGTTTTCCTCATGGAGAAAGCTCTGGGATCAATGGAAGGTAATTAAATTATATGCTACATTTATGTTATGTTTTGTGTCTGTATTGTCTGGCATGTGTCGCTTTAAAATTTACTGTCATCTACACACCGGATTGATAGTTGTAAATGTTTCTCACTGTCTATATGTGCAACTCTTTCTTTGCAGACCATTTGAATGGTCATCGCTGTTGTCTTAAATTAATGCCAGAATGTCTCTGTAGGCCTGGCATGCTGGGAGGCAGCATGGGCAACTACCCATGGCTGGCAGACTCTTGGCCCACCACCAACCTGGTCCACAGTGGTAAAGAAGCAGTCAACTGCTGCACTACCAACCATGACACAACTGAGAGATACTACAATGGTAGGATACTGATTACATACAATACTCTGGTAGATCTTTGTGTTGTTGTACTTATATAACAGCTGTTGTGGCAGATTTTATTAAGCTGATATATCATGTAACATAAGTAGAGGCACTAGAAACCAAAGCTTCTAACAAAGCAAACACACTGTGCTAAATATAATCTTCATCTCTGTGTAGAAGCTGGTATCTCCAACTACCTGAATCAGACAGAGAAGTACAGCATGGGTGGTTCCACTGAAGGTCCTATCTACAGCACAATAGATGCCACCAGTGAGGACCTGCACAGCTTCACCTATGCTCAAAATTCCTCCACCACCCCCTATGCCTCCACTTCCATCATGCCCTTCAACAGCCAGCCTCAGGCGCTAGCCCACAGCAGCGAGCAGCAGGATGATGGACATTGGATCAACCAGCCAGGGCCCTCTGGTGCTCAGTACGCCCAGCCAGAGCGCTGCAATGGTTAGCAAACACCAATAACTCAATCTCCTACATCTGTATTGTGTGCACAAACCTTATTGTTGCAGTTTTCCACCAGAACCAGCACACTGTGGGTTTAGGTGCACTGCTTGTGCCTTTTCTGGCATCACTCTATATCTCCAATGTTTCAGGTCCTGTTCCACCTCCAGATCATTTTTTTTTTTTTTTTTCCAACAAAGATACCTAATATGAGTTTCTTAATTGTGAGGACCTCAGCTGTTTTTGGTATTATAATCTGAGTAGTTTAGCATTTTGGACTGTTGTTCCTTTCTCTCTCCTCTATCCACTCACCCCAACCGGTCGAGGCAGATGGCCGCCCAAACTGAGCCCGGTTCTGCTGGAGGTTTTTTCTTCCATTACAGGGAGTTTTTCCTCTCCACTGTCGGCAAGTGCTTGCTCATAAGGGATTTGTTGGGTTTTTAGTTTTAGTTTTTGTAAAGTGCCTTGAGATGATTTGTATTGTGATTTGGCGCTATACAAATAAAATTGAGTTGAATTGAATTGAATTGTTGGTTGTGACTTAAAAATATAGTCATGGATTTTAGGAACTTTTTTTTACTAAATTCTGAAATTTTATGCATAATGAATGCAGTAGGCCCTGTGATGGACTGGTGACCTGTCCAGGGTGTACCCCTGCCTTTCACCCGAGAGAGGGCTGGGATGGGCTCCAGCAGATCCCCGTGTCCCTGGCTTTCAGGAAAAAGCGAGTATAGAAGATGGATGGATGGATGGATGAATACAGTACATAACGAATGACAAATTAATTAACAAAATAATTGCAGACCTTAATTTCATAACTTATATTTTGTTTCTAACTTGTCTATAGACAGTTAGTTGTTTTTAAATTGAGCCATCCACTCATTGCCTAAATCAGTGTCCAGTCAACCCTATGTTTGGACTGTGGGAGGAACCTGGAGAAAACCCACACAGATATGGCGACAACATGCAAACTCCACTCAAAAAGGTCCAGGTTTGCCTCGGGCTCAGACCCAGGACACACAGCTACTGCACCACCCATTCTTTTTAAATGTGCTCTATCAATAACAAAACTTGACTTTAAATGGCAGTGCAATACAATGGGAAAAGGAGGTTGATAGAAAGGTCAAGGAAATAGTTCTTCTAAAATTCTCATGTTGCAGCCCCATTTTGCAGTTCACTCATAGCCAGGTTATCTTTCAGCCACTGGCCTGCCAGGATATGTGTCAAATTATGCTCATGAAGAATCAGCTCAAACCACTGTGTTTCCCTCTCTGTCTGTTGTATAGGTAAGCCCAAGCAGAAAGTGATGGGTAAAGCTGTCAAGACCCCATCTCTGACCTGGATGGAGGCATTGCCCCCACCTCCCCCCATTGGAGAACTGGAACAGTGTGAGCATGACGACCAGCCCCCAGAGCATGAGGACATGGACATAGGGTGAGTCAGCCTTTTAGCCCTTCTCTTTTTCAAGCACACATCTGTATAAATTAGTATTTCAGAGCTACATCATCATTTAGACTTACTGTCACCACTAACAGACACATTAAGTATCAAATCCAACACAGTTCTCATGCCTCTGGCTTTAACAACTCAATTAACCTGGCCTTGGTCAATTGCTTTAGTGATTTAGCTGTTTTTCCAGCCCTTAAAACATAATTAGCTGTGTTCAACCTTACCAGTTGCTCTTTGCAACCTGAGAGCAATACTATCATTGAGTGTTAAGTGTAGCAGCAATCCTACCCAAGTGGAAGCTTAGCCTCCTGCAGTTTTGCCAATGGCAATGCCTTCTGATATGAGTCAAGCCTGAAAGAACAGCATTAATCTTTAACTAGCCTCACGGCGGGCTGCATTTGTAGGCAGGAGTGAGCAAACAGGCTGCCCTCAATGATATCTTTGAAGAACACATAAAGATGCACACATAGGGATCTATCATCCAACTCTTTTTGTCTACCTGTGCAGCTCGGAAGAGGAGTGGTGTCCTCCCCTCCCAGAGAGGACCTACCTGATGGAAGGCTGCGATGATGGCACATCTCCTCTGCAGAGAAATAACATCTCCTCCCCGACCACCTCCTACAGTCACCAGTCAACGGCCACACTCACCCCATCGCCCCATGAGGAGACCCGTGTCTCCCATGACCTCCACCGCATCAACCAACAGGATGGCCATCAGTTGTCACGGTGTGTGAATGAGCTTGGCATACTATGGCACCTGACATTGCTGTTGAGTCCATTGTATGAATGTTTTCATTTTAATTTAAGAAATATACTTTTTTTTTAAAACACACTAACATAACCCTGAACAACAAAATTGCATCTGCTGATCACATTTACCAAAGGTGAGCCTCCATTCTGCTCTGTGGAAGGACGGTTCATTTGTCGTTTCCCGTTTCCACTGTTTACTGCTTAATTAATAGATGGACATTTTCCACTGTTTATTTTAATTTTCAGTTCAATTAAGTTTATTTGTATATCACCAGATCAGAATACAATAATCTCTAGGGGCTTTACAAAAACCCAACAAATCCCTTATGAGCAGCACTTGGTAACATTGGAGTGAAAAAACTCCCTTTAACAGAAAAAACCTCACTCCCTCCCTGTGGGAGTGCTCCTTTAATCTCCAGCAGAACCAGGGCCAGCTTCCTAATAACATTGCCCAAGGGAAGCATGTGTAAGGTGAAAAGAATCAACCCTAGCACAGAACCTTGTAGAACATCATAACTAAGTTTTGTATGTGTGGAAGGTTCATCATGAACATGAACAAATTGGAATCTGTCTGATAAATAGGATTGGAACCATTTTAATGCTGTACCTCTGATACCAGTCACATGCTCCAGTCTCTGTAATAATATGCTGTGGTCAGTAGTGCAAGCAAATGTACAATTTCTGTTACTGTGTCACTTGGACTTCGCACAAAACTAAGGTCTCTGGAGGACAAGTATAGAAACAAGTCCATTATCTGAGGCTAAGAGAAGATTGTTGGTAACTTTCAACAGTGCTGTTTCTGTACTATGATGTGCTCTAAATCCTGATTGGAAATCTTCAAATAGTTTATTTCTGTGTAAGTGATCTGATAGCTGCTTAGCAACAGCTTTTTCTAGGATTTTAGAAATAAATGGCAGGTTGGATATTGGTCTATAATTAGCCAAGACTCCTGGATCAAGACTTTTTGAGTAAAGGGTTTGATTACTGCAGTCTTAAAGGCCTGTGGTACATAGCCTGATACTAGAGATACATTTACCAAGTCTAATAAAGAGAGATCTATGGGAAAGAATCGGTCTAAACACTCACTCCTATGGGCAATTTAGAGTCACCAATCAACCTGAAATACATATTTTTGGACTGTGGGAGGAAACCAGAGTACCTGGAGAAAACCCACACAAGCACAGGGAGAACATAAACCTCTTTATTACATCGACGTGTTTTTTTATTTTATTTTTACAGCAGCAGTTTTTACTGATCCACATGTACCAGATATCAAACTAGTTGTTTATACCCACATTCCACACACTCCTGCTCTACTCCCGACCTTAATCAGCAAGAGCTGTCTTTGAACCGGCTGAAAAACTTCTCCCCGACCTCCACAGAGAGCCAGTAGAGTGGGAATGGGTCAAGAAGCACGGAAGCGAAAGGGGAATGGGACGGAAGTTAAGCGTAATTGATCGGTTAGAGCGTGAACCAGAACGGCATCAGGTCGGCAATGAGTCCGGAGGCAAAATTTCACTGCCGCTATCTGCCCTTTGACTCACGATCCATTCCCGACAGTCCCGTTTAACACGTGACTCACTTACGCTCATTAACCACCACTATTAACTACCCCCTTATTAACACGGGCGGCACCGATGCCATTTGATTCCCACTATTTAGCAGCACACCTCGAGCTCGATCCATGGTGTGCACGAGATGATGGTAGGCAAATGTCTGTTGAAGGGCAGAGCGCGGCTGCTTTCAGTAAAAAACAGCATATCTCAGTCGGGGTAGGCGTCAGTACATCGGGAACGTCCCGTGAGTTAGTCGTCGGCAGCGCATCTACAGGGTAAGTAGGACTCTGGGTTTAAGGGTATATGTGTCGTAAGTTAAGGGTACTGGTGGTAGGTGGAATGTGATTGAAGTGAGTAATGCTAAAGGGTTTATTCATGAAATTTCTGCCGACTGCTCCTGACCTGAGCATAAACGCCAAGTTGGGAGAGAGCAGGAAGAGCGTGGACAGGTCTGTGGGATGTGGGTCTAAAAAACAGTGAAGCAGGAAATATTTTAAATCATAATAGGGCAAAATGTCAAACAGAGAAAAGAAAAATAACCAGCTATATGTTTTTCCTCACTATGAACCAGAGATTTAGCTTCACATTCCACTGATTTGTTCTCTCCAGTGACATGTTGCCCTTGCTTCCCACAGCAGAAGGTTACCCTGTGGTCCAGTGCCAGTTCCCCAGGCTCCAAGCCCAGCACTCACTCAGTCCAACCCCAATCTTTCAGGCCAACAGCATCACAGCTCATCAGAAGTTGGCACGCTGCAGTGCCAAGGTCCTGCCCATCGTTGCCTTCACAGCCAGGGCCCAACTCTGAATGAAGACAACGGCAGCATGACTACACCCGGTAAAGTGCTGTGCTCATGCATACAAGTCTGCAGGAAACACAAAGATACAAAGCTCATTAGTAAACAAGATCATGCATGAACATACATGTCTACACTGTGTTTGTCTACTGTATCAGTGCATCCAGTACACCCAATATTGTATGTCCACTGTGGACTTTGTGATGATTGTCCTGTCCCTTTCACTCATGCAGTTCACAGCCACTCATCCCCAGCAGATGCGTGCACTCCTACCAGCCAAAAATCCCGAATGAAAAAAAAGGTGTTTAAGAGTTCAGCATACAGAAGAGATATACAAGGAGGTGAGTAGATTTGAGTTTGGATTCAAAGAGGTTCATATCAGGGAATGGGGGGATAATGTTTGGATTTTTTTTTTTTTTCACAATTGACATTAAATGTATTAAATCACCTAAACAATAAATAGTTCATCATTAAAATAGAGCTCTTTTTTGATGACTGACAGTGACACTGGAGGACAGTCATGTTTCAGATGTTCTCAAAAGACAAACATGCAACTCTGCTCCATAAAAGAAAAATTTTTTTCCTTGGTACCTTCTGTGATTATTATTTAATTTATCCCCTGAGTAAAGTGGGAATAGAGTAAATAAAGACGCATCATCATGATCTAGCACATACACATGCTGCACATATTTTACAACACCATTTTTGATTGAATATTTACAACTCAAAAATGAGATGTGGGGCTAGATTTCCTGATTATATACTGTACATAACTTTGGGCTTGTAATCTTAGTTTACAGATTGTTTTTTCTGGACACACCATATGTTTACTCAGTTACAACCTTACAAACAGACTGGAAAAGACACGCTAAAGTCATGCAGCACTGTGAATCCAGCAACCTTGAAACCAGTTGTTGAAACCAAAGAGCACATGACATAACATTATAACTAGTCCCTTGGGTTTTCTCAGCAAAAACAAAATACTCTCTTTTTTTAAGCATTATAAAGCTGTACTGCTTCGTAATGGAATCCTACACTAATATTGCTCCCCTGAAAAGGCAGTAAAAATGATCTTCCTTATGCTTTAAACTCACACATTCTTCATGCATACTTTTCCCTTCAACTCTCTCTCTGTTTAGACCTGCCCCCCCCCTCCGGAGCCACCCCCAGAGGAGGACAGGTTGCAGGATGCTCAAGGGTGCATGGAGACCAACAGTGTGGCAAACAGAGCTCTGTCCTCCCTGGAGAGGAGCGAATACAGCAACAGCAGCCACCAGCGAAAAGGCTCAGGACAAAGACATGCCGACAGTAAGACAAAGTTCTGTGTGCGGCATTTCAGTCATTTAGTTTAACGTTAGCAGAATCCAATTTAGGATAGGGAGTTTGTGTACCTAAATTATTTTACTGCTTGTAAAAAAGAGAAATCTCTGTTGTGTATCATAGTAACCAGTAGGCCATTCCATATTTCTGCTGTATCATTCCCTGCTGCTGCACTGCAGTATTTCCTCCTCTTATGTTACACATTAGGGCTTGATGGTGAGTGGAGACACAAACATCACAAGTTACCATCAATGAAAACACAAAGTTTGGTTTAGTAAATCAACAATTACTTCATAATTCCTTCCTCTAGCAGAAAATAACAGCTTTTAAGAGAACAATAAAAAATGTGGCCACATTTGTACTCACATCTTTTATTTGGAAAGCTATTGCAGCTAACAACCTTTCTTTATTCCATGAGCCAGTATGGGCAAATACAAATTTTCTGATCTTATGCATTTCAACAAGTGCTTGATCTCTGCTGTCTTTTGACTTTCTGCCTCCATTTTTACTCTGTGTAAGTATGAGGAGATGTCACGTCACATGTACCTTCTGCAGGTGTCCCTGGTCCTGGAGCTGTATATCACTGATGTGCAGTTACTGGTCCCACCAACCTGCAGTGTCTATTTGTTGTTATTGTTGCTGTTCTTTTCTCTCTCCTCTATCCACTCACCCCAACCGGTTGAGGCAGATGGCCGCCCAAACTGAGCCTGGTTCTGCTGGAGGTTTTTTCTTCCGTTAAAGGGAGTTTTTCCTCTCCACTGTCACCAAGTGCTTGCTCATAAGGGATTTGTTGGGTTTTTTGTTTTTGTGAAGTGTCTTGAGATGATTTGTATTGTGATTTGGTGCTATACAAATTTTATTTGTATAGCGCATTAATTTTATCTGACAGGAAGTCTGGAAAGTCAGTTAAAAACTTGGCACGGGGGTCGGACGGGAGTAAGGTGGATGGTACACAATGACAAGTAGAACTGGTTTTTGTGTTTTCCAGTTTGGATGTGAGAGACTAAGAATGAGGCTCTCAAATGAGTTATAACTGTTCTGAGGATGAAAGTTTAATAATAAGTTTGAGTGGAAGATTGCAGCTATTACTCCACCTCGACCTGTGCTTCGTTCTATATTCATCCTGCTGCTGCCAGGTTTCAGTAAGACCATCATTTAGTCTCTAAAGCACCACCATGTAGTCTCTAAAGCAGCTAGCTGAAGGCTTTCAGTATTCATCACTTCTTCTTTTCTTTGCCAATGCCTTCTCAGATGAGGAGATGATGCTGTATGGTAGTAAGGCTGGCTACCTGTCCAGGAGTCAGATGTCCAGTAACTGCTCAACCACAGGAAGCTCCTCGTCCAGAGGATCCACAGGATCCCGGGGCCTCAACTCAGCCAGAAAACACAACGAGGTAGAGTACAGCAACACTAATGATTTTATCATTTCCGTGAGAAAGAAAATGCTCTTTTTTACCTCTGATGATTTTAATAATTGATGCTTTCAGATATTCATGAGCCTAGGAACAAAGACATACCTGCCATGTGAAGGTTCATGTGGTTTAGTTTTATCTACATATCTTATTTGTTACATATAGTACAAATGGGTAGATGAAAAGAATTGCTGCATTTGCTTATTGCCCACACAGACACATTACAACAAGCTCATACACACACATGTACCATTAATGTCTACTCAGGAGAGGCTTTATGGTGAGAAACAATGTTAAGCGTGCACGCCCACTGCTCTCTCTGGAGTGCACTTATGAAGCCTCACTTCGCTGTGGGAGTGCTCCTTTAAATGCATCCCCTGCAGGCTCCCTGGCAATGAGCTGGTGTCGTGTATTGGCAGAACAAGCTGTGCCAGCTGAATGGAAAGCTCTGCTGGGAATTAATATTAGCAGTGCAAACAGTTCTGATGTGTCCCTCCACATTACGACAGGTAAACACGTGAGAGAAAGTTGCATAAAGTCAGAATTATATTGGTAAAGTGTGGGAAAAACTAGAGACATTTTAAAAATTTAAAAGGATGGTTTCTTACAAAGGTTTACCCAGAAATAAATTTTAAGAGGTTGATTAAAGATAAAATTCAGAGAAATGTGAAACTGCATAATTATTTGAATTGAATCTACCTCTAAATATTATCAGGCCATTACTAAAAGAAAAGGCAATTTGAAATTATAAATAATAAAAATATTAAAAAATATATATATATATATTTTATATTAGTATATTTATTGATCCAATTACATTTTAAGAAAGTACTCACTGCAGAGCCCTTGTGAGTGGTTTTGTGGTGGTTGATAATTTAGTCTGTGGCAATGCATTATATAGTTATAATTTCAATATGATTTTAAATAGAATTTTAAAAGTTAACTATATCTGTTAATAGACTAAAAACTAGAATATTTTTCTGTAATGTGGAGTACAAATTTCTATAAATATTTAAATAAAATTTAAATTGTATAAAATACATGAATTTCCCTTTGGGGATTAATAAAGTTTATCTCATATCATCTCATCTAAAAGTGAAATACTTAAGTGATGGAAAAGTAATGACTTTAGTTTGCTTCTTGGCAAAATGACCTTCCAAAGTTTCTGTCATGCGGTGTGTGCGTCTGAAATATGCGGACCCACATGCAGATACCAAATTACAGAGTTTATTTTGGATTGAGCTGAAGGGTTGGCGAGCAACACCGAAAATCCCGCATCGAGGAGGGTTCTATGGACCGTGGAGCAGGAGTGAGATGGCAAGTCCAAAAACAGCCCACTGGCGAATAGTGGAGACAACTGTCTGAAGACATAGGTGGTGAGGTGGAGCTGGCGATCTGAGAAAAAGATTTCCTTCAGTTAGCTGAGAGAACTAGATTTGAAGGGAACGTCCGTCTCCTGGGAGGGGAAAGTGGTGGATTGAGGCCTCGAAAGGGGTCACCCCGATGGCAGAGCAGAGTTGCGAATTATGGGCATATTCAACCCACGGAAGCATGGAACTCCAAGACGTGGGGTTGGTGGCGGTCAAGCAGTGTGAGCTGCCCATTCACACTGTCCATTAGGTGGTGGGTGAAACCCCGAGGAAAGACTCACCGAAACCCCCAACGACCAGGGCCGAGATGGAACTGGCAGGAGGTGAAGTAGTCCCGCCACCCGACGGTGGGAAACCTTGCTCTGGGCGCAGACCGTGCAGGCCGTGATGAACCTCCACACATTGGCATCCATCACCATCGGTGCACTGAGCTCCCCTACCCTAACCCCCGTAGGGGAGCTCAGTGCACCGATGTGTCAGACACAAATCAGTCTAATAATCCCTCGGAAAAGTACAGAGAGTGTCTGCCTCCTGAACCCAGGCTGGGAGCTGGTTCCACAGGAGAGGAGCTTGGTAACTAAAGGCTCTGCCTCCGTCTGCTTTTGGAAACTCTGGGAACCACAAGTAGACCTGCACTCTGAGAGCGAAGTGGTCGATTGGGATAATATGGTACTATGAGGTCTTTAAGGTATCAAGGAGCTTGATTATGAAGGGATTTGTATGTGAGAAGAAGGATTTTAAATTCTATTCTGTATTTTACAGGGAGCCAATGAAGAGAAGCCAGTATAGGAGAAATTGATCTCTCTTGCTAGTTCCTGTCAGGACTCTGGCTGCGGCATTCTGAATTAACTGGAGGCTTTTTATGGAGATATTGGGACATCCAGATAGTAATGAGTTACAGTAATCTAGTCTTGAGGAAACAAATGCATGGACTAGTTTTTCTGCATCATTTTGAGACAGGATGTTCCTAATTTTGGAAATGTTGCGCAGGTGAAAGAATGCAGTTCTAGAGATTTGTTTTATGTGTGAGTTAAAAGACATGTCCTGGTCAAAAATAACTCCAAGGTTTTTTACAGTAGTGCTGGAGGCCAGGGTTATGCCATCTAGAGTAGCTATAATTTTAGAAAAGTTATTTCTGAGATTTTTTGGTCCAAATATAATGACTTCTGTTTTCTCTGAGTTTCAAAGTAAAAAGTTACTGGTCATCCAGGCCTTTATGTCAGTTAGACAGGCTTGAAGTCTGGTTAACTGGTTTGTGTTAACAGGTTTAATAGATAGATAAAACTGAGTGTCATCTGCATAGCAGTGGTAATTAATAGAGTGCTTCCTAATGACATATCCTAAAGGAAGCATGTACAGGGTGAACAGAATCGGTCCTAGCACAGAGCCTTGTGGAACTCCATGACTAACTTTTGTTCGTGTGGAAGGTTCATCATGAACATGAACAAACTGGAATCTGTCCGATAAATAGGATTGGAACCATTTTAACGCTGTTCCTCTGATACCTGTCACATGCTCCAGTCTTTGTAATAAGATGTTGTGGTCAATGGTGTCGAATGCAGCACTAAGTTCTAGGAGGACAAGTATAGTAACAAGTCCATTATCTGAGGCTAAGAGAAGATCGTTGCTAACTTTTAGCAGTGCTGTTTCTGTACTATGATGTGCTCTAAATCCTGATTGAAAATCTTCAAATAGTTCATTCCTGTGTAAGTGGTCTGATAGCTGCTTAGCAACAGCTTTTTCTAGGATTTTAGAAATAAATGGTACGTTGGATATTGGTCTATAATTAGCCAAGACTCCTGGATCAAGACTAGGCTTTTTGAGTAAAGGTTTGATTACTGCAGTCTTAAAGGCCTGTGGTACGTAGCCTGATACTAGAGATAAATTTATCAAGTCTAATAAAGATGAGTTCATTAATGGCAGGGTGTCTTTAAGCAGTCTAGTCGGGATGGGGTCTAAGAGACAGGTTGACGATTTCGATGAAGCAACTACTGATGTAAATTCAGAGAGATCTATGGGAGAGAAGCAGTCTAAATATAACTGAGGTCCTACAGATGATTCAAGAGCTACTGTAGTAGAAGATTCATTTATTGCAGGTATAGGAAGCATCTGCTGAATTTTATCTCTAGTAGTTGTGATTTTATTTGTAAAGAAACTCATAAATTCATCACTGCTGAGAGCTAAGGGAACACTGGGCTCAACAGAGCTGTGACTTTTTGTCAGCCTGGCTACAGTGCTGAAAAGAAACCTGGGATTGTTCTTATTTTCCTCTATTAGTGATGAATAGTATGGAGTTCTGGCTTTACAGAGAGCTTTTTTTATATGTTAGTAGACTGTTTTTCCAGGCTAGAAAAATTTCCTCTAAGTTTGTGGAATGCCACTTCCTTTCCAGCCTTCATGATGCCTGCTTTAAAGTACGAATATGTAAATTATACCATGGGGCTAATCTCCTCTGATTCACTAACTTCTTTTTCAGAGGGGCCACAGAATCAAGTGTTTCACGCAGTGAGGTTACGGCGCTGTCAACAATATGATCAATTTGGTAGGGAGTGGGATTGAAGCAGCTGCCCTCCACTATGTTTATACTTGGCATAGATGTAAATAAAGATGGAATCATTTTCTTAAATTTATTAACAACATTGCCGGATAAACATCTGCTGTAGTGGAATTTTCTTCCAAACGCTGCATGATCCATCATTTTAAATTCAAAAGTTATTAAAGAATGATCTGACAAAACAGGATTTGGAGGGAAAACTATTGGATGTCCAATTTCTATGCCAAAGGTCAGAACAAGATCAAGGGTGTGACTGAAACAGTGGGTGGGTTTATTAACATTTTGAATGAAACCAATTAAATCTAATATAGCATTAAATGCAATGCTGAGGCTGTTATTTTCAACATCTACATGAATGTTAAAATCTCCCACTATAATGACTTTTATCTGATCTAAGCACTAAATTGGTTTGTGGCTTGAAGTTTTATTTCACTTACTGCTACTTCTACTTAAGTACTAAGTACTGGGTATCCATGTTACTGCATACTGTAACAGGCTGCTAAAATACTGTAGTATTATACTTACTACAAATAACTACTTACTTGTATGTGAAAGTTTGGTCAAAGGATGCTGAGGAGGCCCTGCAGGAGTGCTTCAGGGTTACAAACTGGGACCTTTTCATGGACGCTCATGGTGAGGACATCGAAGGCATCTCTCACTGCATCACTGATTACATCCACTTCTGTGAGGACAATATTGTTCCATCCAAAAAAGTTTGTTGTTTCCCCAATAATAAGCCATGGATAAATAAGGACATTAAAGGCCTCCTCAATAAGAAGAAGCGGGCGTTCATGGCAAGAGACAAGGAGGAACTCCGAGCCACACAGAAGGAACTGAAGAGGAAGCTGAGGGAGGCAAAGCAGCTCTATAGAGACAGAGTAGAGCATAAGTTGAGACAGAACAATATCAAAGAGGTGTGGAATGGGATGAAAATAATGACTGGTTATAAGAAGTCACACACTGCTGTGGAAGGAGACTCAAAGTTTGCTAATGAACTTAACCTGTTCTTTAATAGCTTTGACACCACCTCTGCTTCTTACTCTGATCCATTGTCCGCACACACCATCCCTCCTCCCTACACCACCTTAGCTGATGCCTTGGGGTCTCTTCACATCACCCCACCCAACATCTCTACCAATGCTGCCTCCCCATTGCCCACTGATGCCATCTCCTCTATCAGCAGCCATATAACATTGAAGTATACCTCACCTCCAATACCTCCTCCCCTGCCCTCATCATCTGACTCCTCATCAACACAATACACAGGCCCAGCCTTTTCCACAGAACAGGTGAGGAAGGAACTAGCTAAACTGAAGGCCAACAAAGCAAAAGGACCAGATGAGTTCAGTCCCAGAGTACTTAAGGTGTGTGCTGGACAGCTTGCAGAGGTTTTTCAGAAACTCTTCAACCTCTCTCTGAGGCTCAAAAAGGTGCCTAAGTTATGGAAAACTTCCTGTATTGTCCCATTACCAAAAAGAACCCGTCCCAGTACCCTTAGTGACTTCAGACCAGTAGCGCTAACATCACATGTCATGAAAGTGTTTGAGAGACTGGTCCTGCAACACCTGAGGTCCCAAATGTCTGAATTTCTGGACCCCCTGCAGTTTGCATATCAAGAACACATCGGAGTGGAAGATGCCATCATCTTCTTAATGCACAGAGCATACTCCCATCTAGAGAGGCAGAGCAACACTGTGAGAGTCATGTTTTTTGACTTTTCAAGTGCTTTCAACACTATTCAGCCCCACCTGCTAAGTGCAAAGATGCAGGATATGGAAGTTCCCGCAGATATGGTGGAGTGGATCAAAGACTACCTCACTGGGCGGCCACAGTTTGTTCGCTTAGATGGCTGCATATCTGATGTGGTGATGAGCAGCACCGGTGCACCTCAAAGAACTGTACTAGCACCATTTCTGTTTACACTCTACATCTCAGACTTCCTCTACAACTCAGGAACCTGTCACCTCCAAAAGTTCTCTGATGACTCTTCAATCATTGGATGCATCAACAATAATAACGATGAGGAATACAGACACTTGATAAAAAGCTTTGTTGATTGGTGTAACAACTGTCTAAAGCTCTGTTAGAGAAATTAAAAGGTTTACCCTCCTATGACCTGATCTACCTTACTTTACTATAACTGAAACACTTCTGAATAGGGCCTATTGTGTATTGTGGAAATATAATTGTTGCTCTCAGTGAGCCGAGTTTGCTCTAACCTTGACTATTTGATAAGGGCCCAGATGTCTTTCTGTGATAAATCCTCTCCCTTTTGTATTTCCATGAAAACTGATGTGTTAGGCTGCAAGCAGCCAGTGATCCTCATGCTGTACCAAGGTGCTGTGTGACTGTTACTCCTTGCAAGTAAAACTTCTATATAATCTTACCGAAGTTCGTCCTCTGACTCTATTTGTTAAAAGAATTTACCTAACAAGCTCAATATCAAGAAAACCAGAGAACTGGTGGTGGACTTTAGGAAGAACAGGAAGACCCCAGTCCCAGTCTCCATCCTTGGAGACGAAGTAGAGATTGTGGACTCCTACAAATACCTTGGAGTCCACATTAACAACAAACTGGACTGGTCAAACAATACAGATGCACTCTTCAAGAAAGGACAGAGCAGATTGTTCTTCCTCAGGAGACTCTGTTCTTTTGGTGTGTGCAACAAGCTGCTGAAGATGTTCTATCAGTCTGTAGTAGCGAGTGCACTATTCTTTGCAGTTGTGTGCTGAGGAGGTGGCATCAAGGCTGGTGAGGCCAACAGACTAAATAAGTTGATCAGGAAGGCAAAATCTGTTGTTGGACTGGAACTGGACAGTCTTGAGGCTGTGGCAGAGAGGAGGATGGTGGACAAAATAAACTCCATACTGGACAATCCTGCCCACCCACTTCATGAGGAACTGTGGAGAATGGGAAGTTCATTCAGCCACAGAATAATTCAGTTCAATTCTATTCAATTTTATTTGTATAGCGCCAAATCACAATACAAATCATCTCAAGGCACTTTACAAAAACTAAAACTAAAAACCCAACAATTCCCTTATGAGCAAGCACTTGGCGACAGTGGAGAGGAAAAAACTCCCTTTAACGGAAGAAAAAAACCTCCAGCAGAACCGGGCTCAGTTTGGGCGGCCATCTGCCTCGACCGGTTGGGGTGAGTGGATAGAGCAGAGAGAAAAGAACAGCAACAATAAACAACAAATAGACACTGCAAGTTGGTGGGGCCAGTAACTGCACATCAGCGATAAACAGCTCCAGGACCAGGGACACCTGCAGAAGGTACAGAGAGAATAGAGAGAGAGGGAGGGAGAGAGCACAAACTAGGGGAGAGAGAGAGCACAAGGTTAGTAACATTCAATGGTGGAATATACATGTTGTGGGAGAGAAGGGGGGGGTTAGGGTAGGGGAGCTCAGTGCACCGATGGTCCTCGGCCAGTCTAGGCCTATAGCAGCATAACTAACTAAGGGATGGTTCAGGGTTGCCTGAAGCCAGCCCTAACTATATGCTTTGTCAAAGAGGAAGGTTTTAAGTCTAGCCTTAAAAGTACAGAGAGTGTCTGCCTCCTGAACCCAGGCTGAGAGCTGGTTCCACAGGAGAGGAGCTTGATAGCTAAAGGCTCTGCCTCCCATTCTGCTTTTGAGAACTCTGGGAACCACATGTAGGCCTGCACTCTGAGAGCGAAGTGGTCGATTGGGATAATATGGTACTATGAGGTCTTTAAGGTATCAAGGAGCTTGATTATGAAGGGATTTGTATGTGAGAAGAAGGATTTTAAATTCTATTCTATATTTTACAGGGAGCCAATGAAGAGAAGCCAATATAGGAGAAATATGATCTCTCTTGCTAGTTCCTGTCAGGACTCTGGCTGTGGCATTCTGGATTAACTGGAGGCTTTTTATTAAGATATTAGGACATCCAGATAGTAATGAGTTACAGTAATCTAGCCTTGAGGAAACAAATGCATGGACTAGTTTTTCTGCATCATTTTGAGACAGGATGTTCCTAATTTTGGAAATGTTGCGCAGGTGAAAGAATGCAGTTCTAGAAATTTGTTTTATGTGTGAGTTAAAGGACATGTCCTGGTCAAAAATAACTCCAAGGTTTTTTACAGTAGTGCTGGAGGCCAGGGCTATGCCATCTAGAGTAGCTATAATTTTAGAAAAGTTATTTCTGAGATTTTTAGGCCCAAATATAATGACTTCTGTTTTCTCCGAGTTTAAAAGTAAAAAGTTACTGGTCATCCAAGCCTTTATGTCAGTTAGACAGGCTTGAAGTCTGGTTAACTGGTTTGTGTTAACAGGTTTAATAGATAGATATAACTGAGTGTCATCCGCATAGCAGTGGTAATTAATAGAGTGCTTCCTAATGATATATCCTAAAGGAAGCATGTACAGGGTGAACAGAATCGGTCCTAGCACAGAACCTTGTGGAACTCCATAACTAACTTTTGTTCGTGTGGAAGGTTCATCATGGACATGAACAAACTGGAATCTGTCCGATAAATAGGATTGGAACCACTTTAACGCTGTTCCTCTGATACCAATCACATGCTCCAGTCTCTGTAATAAGATGTTGTGGTCAATGGTGTCGAATGCTGCACTAAGGTCTAGGAGGACAAGTATCGAAACAAGTCCATTATCTGAGGCTAAGAGAAGATCGTTGGTAACTTTCAACAGTGCTGTTTCTGTACTATGATGTGCTCTAAATCCTGATTGGAAATCTTCAAATAGTTCATTCCTGTGTAAGTGGTCTGATAGCTGCTTAGCAACAGCTTTTTCTAGGATTTTAGAAATAAATGGCAGGTTGGATATTGGTCTATAATTAGCCAAGACTCCTGGATCAAGACTAGGCTTTTTGAGTAAACCCAAGACTTTTCCCCCTAAACCCAAGACTGAAAGATTCAGGAAGTCTTTTGTGTCCACGGCCATAAGACTATAATTCCTCAATATAAACAATAACGCACATACACACACACACACACACATGCATGTACGCACACACACATACACACACACGCAAACCCCCCCAAATAAATAGTTAATTACTTAATGAATTACTTTATGAATTACAATTGATCCATATAATTTAAATAATCTCAAATTTAATAACTGCTGTAATAACTGAATTACCCCTTGTGTATTAATAAAGTACTTTTTCTTCTTCTTCTTCTTCATCTTCTTCTAAATCAGACAGGAAGTCAGGGAATTCAGTTAAAAACTCTGAGTAAGGGAATGTAACCGATATGAATAACTCACTGATCTAATTTAGTTTTTTTCTTTTCTATATTGTTTCAATATACACAGTTTATGTTATGAGTTCTATGTTTCATAATAGAATTGGTTGATGAACTTCACGAAATTTTGTTCTCCTGTTATTGTTCTCAAGTTAGGAGAATATAATATTAGGGTGAGGGACCCTTTCTGTGGGAGGTTGTTTGGGAGGGGAATAATAATGGTGGAGCGTATCCGGGGTTTCCCAATGTGCGACATGCGATAGCCTCAGTATGCTTGTTACGAGGCTGATGACTGTACGCACTATTTGGCTCTCCCTGCGAATGACTCTGGTATGACGGTGTTCCTTGGTTAAAATACATATTTGTCGCTGGATAAATGTGATTACTTTCCATTGGCACTTGATTATGATTGAAGTGTGTATTCTGATGTGTTATTTGATTTGAATGATGTACATTGTGATGCTAACTAATTAGCATTGTACGTTGTGTGCCAGAGAGGGAGAAGCTGTCGCCTGCTGATCCACTGATTATTTCCCATTGTTACAGGTATGTCGTTTAATTAGTTCTGGGTTATGAAAGAAAAGAGATTTAGTTGACAGTGAATGTGTATTGTACGTAGAGTGTTACGGGGGAAAATCCGGCGATTCATGCTGTGTGTGACGCATGTTGTGCGGCTCATATGTGGTAAGTTGCTAACCATATTGGGTGATGTGACGTACTGGAATATTGATATATTTATGCAAATAATATGATTTGCAGTGTTATTTCATCATAGTATGTTTAGTGTGTAAACACTTGTACTAATGGACAAGGTAATGTAATATTGTCAATATAATATTGTAATGTTTATATTATTATTGTAATGTATTCATAGGAATAATAATGGTGGAGCGTATCCGGGGTTTCCCCATGTGCGACATGCGATAGCCTCAGTATGCTTGTTACGAGGCTGATGACTGTACGCACTATTTGGCTCTCCCTGCGAATGACTCTGAGAGGGAGAAGCTGTCGCCTGCTGATCCATTGATTATTTCCCATTGTTACAGGATGGAATAAAGGAAAGTGCTGAGTCTCATTAAGTGATCAAGTGGTCTTCATATGTGTGGTGGTAACCGGTCCAGACATGCTACAGGTACACAGTGACAAGTAGAACTGGTTTTTGTGTTTTCCAGTTTGGATGTGAGAGACTAAGAGTGAGGCTCTCAAATGAGTTATAACTGTTCTGAGGATGAAAGTTTAATAATAAGTTTGAGTGGAAGATTGCAGCTACTCCTCCACCTCGACCTGTGCTTCGAGGAACATGATAATTTTTATGACTGAGGGGGGTTGATTCATTCAGACTGACATATTCATCCTGCTGTAGCCAGGTTTCAGTAAGATAAAGTAGGTCAATTTGGTGATCAGTTATCAAATCATTTACTAACAGAGATTTAGATGAAAGAGACCTGATATTTATTAATCCACATCTGACTGTTCTGTTTTTCTGTTCAATAAGAGGAGTGGTCTTAATTTTTATTAAGGTTTTTATGAATAACTCCTCTTCTGTTAACTTCTGATTTATTTGATTTATATGTTCGAGGGGCAGACACAGTCTCTTTGTGGTTTGAAGGGGGCGGCGGCTCTAAGGAAACTGCAGAGAGGCGTTTTAGACTGAGTCTCTGCATCCCGGTCCCCACCCTGGATTGTCAGGCTTTAGGTCGGCTAATAAACTCGGCCAAATTTCTAGAGATGAGAGCTGCACCATTCAAAGTGGGATGGATGCCATCTCTCGCTACCAGACCGGGTTTTCCCCAGAAAGTGGCCCAATTGTCTATGAAGCCCACATCGTTTGCTGGACACCACCTAGACAGCCAGCGACGGAACGACGACATGCGGCTAAACATGTCATCGCTGGTCAGATTGGGGAGGGGTCCAGAGAAAACTACGGAGTCCGACATTAATTTAGCAAAATTACACACCGACTCAACATTAATTGTAGTGACCTCCGATTGGCGTAATCGGGTGTCGTTGCTGCCGACGTGAATAACAATTTTCCCATATTTACGATTAGCCTTAGCCAGCAGCTTCAGATTTGACTCGATGTCGCCCGCTCTGGCCCCAGGAAACATTTGACTATGGTCGCTGGTGTCTCTATTTTCACGTTTCTGACTATGGAATCGCCAATTATCAGAGTCGGTTTCTCAGTGGGTGTGTCGCTGAGCGGGGAAAATCTATTAGAAATGTGAACAGGCAGGTGATGAGCTGTGGGCTTCTGCTTAGGAGTACGTTTCCTTCGGACCGTCACCCAGGCTAATTCTCCGGGCTGCTCCGGAGCTGCCCTTGGACCGCTAACAGACCCTGAGCTCGGAGGCGCCACACCAGCTAACGGGGCTAGGCTAGCTGGCTTTTGTTCGAAGGTGCGGAGCCGCGCTTCCAAATCAGTGATCCTCGCCTCCAAGGCTAACAGAACCTTACACTTATTACAGGTATCATTATCGCTAAAGGAGGCAGAGGAATAACTAAACATGTGGCACACTGAGCAAGAGAGAGGGAGAGGCCATGTTAGCTAAGCTAATTAGCTAGTTAAGCTAACCGGTAGGCTAACGAACGCTAAGTCAGGAAATAGCAATAAATACCGGTCAAAATAGAAAGGTACTTGACTAGTACCGGAATGTAGCAGTTAATGAATTGTTTAGAGTTTAGTTGGTTTTTAGGTGTGTTAAACTATAGCTAGTCTGTTGCTAGTCTGTAGACGAACTATACGACACGCAAGACAAAAGTGATTCACTTAGAGCAACACACTCAGCAGCTTGTCAACCATCACAATCTCCCCGTCCCTTATAGACAAGCATGTTAAAGGTAAAGGCTGTAAGACCATCTCCAAGCAGCTTGATGTTCCTGTGACTACAGTTGTACATATTATTTATTAGTTTAAGGTCCACAGGACTGTAGCCAACATCCCTGGACATGAATTGGTGAATTCTAAGGTCCAATGTCAGATTGCACCAAACGTCACTGTTTGAGCCAAAGTGAACTTAATGGAAGACGACCAAGGAGGACTCCACTGTTAAAAGCAAATCATAAAAAAACTAGACTGGAATTTGCCAAAATGCATCTTGAAACTGGAGCTTTTTGGCAAGTCACATCAGCTATATGTTCACAGATGCAAAAATGAAGCATACAAAGAAAAGATCACTGTACCTGCAGTGAAGCAGAGTGTCTTGAATCTTTGCACGGTACAATGATATCTCTAAAAGACTATCAAGGCATTCTGGAGCGAAATGTGCTGCCCAGTGTCAGAAAGTTTGGTCTCAGTCACAGGATAATGACCCAAAACACACAGCTAAAAACACCCAATAATGGCTAAGAACAAAACATCTATTTTTTGGACTATTCTGAAGTGGCCTTTTATGAGCCCTAATCTAAATCCTAATGAACATCTGTGGAAAGAGCTAAAACATGCAGTCTGGAGAAGGCACCCTTCAAACCTGAGACAGCTGGAGCAGTTTGCTCACAAGGAGTGAGCCAAAATGCCTGTTGACTGGTGTAGAAGTCTAATTGAGAACAACAGAAATCAACTGATTTCAGTGATTGCCTCAAAAGGTTGTGCAACAAAATATTAAATTAAGGGTACCATCATTTTTTGTCCAGGCCAGTTTCATTGGGGTTTTGTTAAATTCTTTTTCCACAATTCAAAATCAATGTCTGATTTTCATTAGTTAATTTTCAGTAAATCTTTATTATTACTTTTGTCAGTTTCAAGTTATTTCAGTGACCATTGTGGGTTTTTCTTTTTTTAATGGAAGAGTATCAACAAATTTGTGTATATGTGATTGTTTGAATTTCTTATTAAAATTTGTTTGTCTTTCCAGGAAATGAGATAAGAACTGCAGTCACTCTGTCATCATGCTTCTGATGCCTCCGTCATCCACCATTTTTCCACTTTGGACACAAAAAGCTGAAGCAGAGTTAATATTTAGGGTTTCAGAACACCAGACCAGACTGTGTGTCATTGCTGTGAAAGAAAGAACAACAGACTTCATATCTTGTTTTTGTTTATTTATGAGCTACTGAGTTTATTCCTCTCCCTTGATTTGTAAATACCTGTCTTTACTGTTCTTTTGTCAGCTCTGGATACAGGGGAAAGAGGCGTATATTGTATTTATGATGAGTAAAAAATAGAATACAAAATTCACAAATGTAAAAGAAAAGTCTGTTATAAAAAAGCTCGTCTTCTTGAATGTGCCAACTTTTTTTGTCAAAATGTATACTTTTTGGAAAAGCATTAACTACTGTTGCACTCTGTTATGATGGCAAAACAACAGAAAATACGAAGCACAAAGTGTGTTTGCTGTTTGAGATGAGCAGTTGGAAAAGCCAAATTGAGCAGACTGTCTCTCCCGGAAGGATACCTCTGCCTCAGCGTTCCTTGTTGGGATCCTTGCACCCACGGAGGCCACTAAGAATGTCAACTTTTTCTATGTTTCCTTTGGTTTTTCTGCAGTGAGAGGTTCCAGCGTGCCAGCAGACAGACAGGCTTTATAAAGGTTTGATTGTAATCCCTCCCTTTGTTCTTCCAAGGGTTTGCTGCAGTTGGAATTTGCGTATACTCCCTCCAAAACAAACATGTCTGTGGGCTGACTTTTTTGTACTCTTGTTTTGTAAATGTATAATAAAATACATTTGCTGATCTGAGCCTTTATTTGTTTTGCTGATCAAGAGTCAGAAAGTGTGATAAATGCTAGTTTACAAAATTACAAAATCAAATAATGTGCTTTTTCTGTAAATATTTACTATGGCAAAAGGAAGTCGGGGTATGAAGGGGAAATTAATTGCTTTCCCATTAATAAATGCTTCAATTAACTCTTCTATCATTTCTTGTCATCCCTAAACTTTATGAAGAATACAGAAAGATAGCTACATATAAGTATTAATATTAGTCTTTGTACCTAAAGACAGAAAAGTTCAGTTGCAATAGCTTGGACTGTTGACCAGTATCTCAGGCCATTAGAGAACAGTTCGGAGGTTTTGAGGGTTTGATTCCCCTCTAGATTATTTGTTTTGAAGCCCTAAACACAAAGGAAGATAGAAACATTCAAATAAAGCAGGTCAAGCTGTTAAAGGAAACATCAAGATAAACTGCAGCCTCCAAAATGATCTCTTTTAAAACAGTCAACAAAAACTCAGGATTTAAAGCTTCATGAAGGATTTATGGCATCACAGCCATTGGATTACTGCAGCATCTTCAGCCCAGCAGTTCACAGTGTTAGAGGACTTCACAGCAAGGTGTTTTAATTTGAAACCCTACAAAGGAAGGAGAAGAGTGCTAAAAGTTAAAAACCCAGCTGTCTGAGCAGTACCCCAGGCTGATGACAGGTCTCAGGCTGTGGCTTTGATTCTTATGAGACTGAATCCAAAAGGAAAGAGTCAGAGGCTCTATGAAAGGACAAAGCTGCAGCTGGTAGTATGGGTTCAGGCTGTTAAATGAGTATGATGACATTCTGAGCCTCCAGCAAACTGTTTGGTCTTAAAGCCGAACCAAAGCAAGGCAGAACAGCTTCAGGAAAAGTAAACTGACCAAATAGCTCAGGCCGTTAGAGGACTTCGTGGACTTAATGAGAGGGTTGGTTCTTATGACAATCAGTGAATTTAGAGTGTTGTAACATGATGTTGGACATGAAGATATGTTGAGCCATCCCTATGTTGCCTTCATGGTGTAGAGGAATTGATGCAGACCGCAGCATTCAAAGGTTCAAGATCTTTAACTTTGAATTCAATGGGACTTCCTGTGTGTATAAGGCATCACCAAGCCAGGCTACTGGTGCTCTAAACAGTGCAGTTTTCACATGGAAAGCTCAGAAGCAGGTTTTCACAGTAATTCATGGGAGTTTTGTAACAACTTTTTTTCAGACATGTAATGGGATTTGTATCTGGAGGGTTAAGGGTTCTGGAAAGACTTTCATATATAGTCAGATACTGAAGTACATCAGGCAGACTTATTTGTGTGGCTGTGCAGCACCTTTCCTCAGAGGAAACCAGTTATCAAATGTTAACATCTAACACTCACATTTCATTACCAAAAGCTTCTTAAAGTCACATCAGAGTCCAGCTGAGACATCGTTCCCTCCCTCTTTAAGGAGGTTTTTACATGTGTGGAACTGTACATAGATATCTAGCTAGTATCACTGAATCTCTGCAGCTCTCTGGGTACATCATTGTGTAGGTTTGTTTTGCAAATATAATGGGTCCTGAGGCTCCTGTGTCAGTATCACTGTATCTTCAGACATGACATGCAGACTCTTGATGGTCCTTTGGGATCTGCCAAGCACTACAGAGTTTGAAGACGTGGTTTATACATGTCAAGTATAATCTTAGGTTTATTATATCACAACTTTGAATTTTTGCATGTGCTTGAAGATACAGTGACACTCTTTCAACAGTTTGTATAAAACACTCATATAAAAAAATCCATAAGTTGTCTGTCAGTTCATACTTTTTAAATACTTCTCCAAGCTTTCAACTACAGTCAGATTGAAATAAATAGTGTTGTATGCTGACGTTCTGTTTGCCTCTTATTCTCCTAATGCCTCATTCCCCCTCGCACTTCACAGTGCACTGCACCTGAGTAAAGGCTATACGCACTGAGGAGCATGAAATTGCCGAGCTCTCTACTCTGAGAGTGCAACACACACACCCCCCTGTTGTCCACCTGAGACAAGCCATGCATTACCCTCCAGTTCTCTACAGATGCTCACTGTCTTGGCATACACAAACTTTCTGACACACATTCAACCACACACCTACACAAATATCCTCGGGTGTAGTTCGTCTTTCAGTGTTCTGTGATAAACTGAAAGGAGCATGAGAAAATGCTGCAGCACAGCTTTGCTGCAACACACATAAAAAATGACAAAGGTGGCAGCAGAGTGCAAAAAAGAAAAAAGGAAAGAGAAAACACGAAACTCTAGTGACCTTTTTATGTCTAATACCACAGATTGGTATAGCTTTTTTCATACTCATTTACAGTGGGTACAGAAAGTATTCAGACCCCTTTAAATTTTTCACTCTTTGTGTCATTGCAGCCATTTGCCAAAATCAAAAAAGTTCATTTTATTTCTCATTAATGTACACTCAGCACCCCATCTTGACAGAAAAAAACAGAAATGTAGAAATTTTTGCAAATTTATTAAAAAAGAAAAACTGAAATATCACATGGTCATAAGTATTCAGACCCTGTGCTCAGTATTGAGTAGAAGCACCCTTTTGAGCTAGTACAGCCATGAGTCTTCTTGGGAATGATGCAACAAGTTTTTCACACCTGGATTTGGGGATCCTCTGCCATTCTTCCTTGCAGATCCTCTCCAGTTCTGTCAGGTTGGATGGTGAACGTTGGTGGACAGCCATTTTCAGGTCTCTCCAGAGATGCTCAACTGGGTTTATGTCAGGGCTCTGGCTGGGCCAGTCAAGAACGATCACAGAGTTGTTGAATTGAACACATGAATTTCTATACTCCACTCCATTGCTTCAGGCTTTGACTATGCTAATAACACACACAGCTATTTTTAAAAGGTTGTTGGTCATTTCGTTTTATGATATTATTTAAGATAAATTCAATTCAGTTTTTTAAAACTTTTTGTTTATTTAATCAGGGACCGCACACTAAATTCAATTCAATTCAATTCAATTTTATTTGTATAGCGCCAAATCACAATACAAATCATCTCAAAGCACTTTACAAAAACTAAAACTAAAAATCCAACAATTCCCTTATGAGCAAGCACTTGGCGACAGTGGAGAGAAAAAACTCCCTTTAACGGAAGAAAAAAACCTCCAGCAGAACCGGGCTCAGTTTGGGCGGCCATCTGCCTCGACCGGTTGGGGTGAGTGGATAGAGCAGAGAGAAAAGAACAGCAACAATAAACAACAAATAGACACTGCAGGTTGGTGGGACCAGTAACTGCACATCAGCGATATACAGCTCCAGGACCAGGGACACCTGCAGAAGGTACAGAGAGAACAGAGAGAGAGGGAGAGAGCACAAACTAGGGGAGAGAGAGAGCACAAGGTTAGTAACATTCAATGGTGGAATATACATGAGGTGGGAGGAGAGAAGAGAGGGGAGGGGAAGGGAAGGGGGGGGGGTTAGGGTAGGGGAGCTCAGTGCACCAATGGTCCTCGGCCAGTCTAGGCCTATAGCAGCATAACTAAGGGATGGTTCAGGGTTGCCTGAAGCCAGCCCTAACTATATGCTTTGTCAAAGAGGAAGGTTTTAAGTCTAGCCTTAAAAGTACAGAGTGTCTGCCTCCTGAACCCAGGCTGGGAGCTGGTTCCATAGGAGAGGAGCTTGATAACTAAAGGCTCTGCCTCCCATTCTGCTTTTGGAATCTCTGGGAACCACATGTAGACCTGCACTCTGAGAGTGAAGTGGTCCATTGGGATAATATGGTACTATGAGGTCTTTAATGTATGAAGGAGCTTGATCATGAAGGGATTTGTATGTGAGAAGAAGGATTTTAAATTCTATCCTGTATTTTACAGGGAGCCAATGAAGAGAAGCTAATATAGGAGAAATGTGATCACTCTTGCTAGTTCCTGTCAGGACTCTGGCTGTGGCATTCTGGATTAACTGGAGGCTTTTTATGGAGATACTGGGACATCCAGATAGTAATGAGTTACAATAATCTAGCATTGAGGTAACCAATGCATGGACTAGTTTTTCTGCATCATTTTGAGATAGGATATTCCTAATTTTGGCAATGTTGCACAGGTGAAAGAAGGCAGTTCTAGAGATTTGTTTTATGTGTGAGTTAAAGGAAATGTCCTGGTCAAAAATAACTCCGAGGTTTTTCACATTAGTGCTGGAGGTCAGTGCTATGCCATCTAAAGTAGTTAAAATTTTAGAAAAGTTATTTCTGAGGTTTTTAGGCCCAAATACAATAACTTGTTTTCTCTGAATTTAAAAGTAGAAAATTACTGATCATCCTGGCCTCTATGTCAGTTAGACACGCTTGAAGTCTGGTTAACTGGTTTGTGTTAACAGGTTTAATAGATAGATACAACTGAGTGTCATCTGCATAGCAGTGATAATTAATAGAGTGCTTCCTAATGATATATCCTAAAGGAAGCATGTACAGGGTGAACAGAATCGGTCCTAGCACAGAGCCTTGTGGAACTCCATAACTAACTTTTGTTCGTGTGGAAGGTTCATCATGGACATGAACAAACTGGAATCTGTCCAATAAGTAGGATTGGAACTATTTTAATGCTGTTCCTCTGATACCAGTCACATGCTCCAGTCTCTGTAATAAGATGTTGTGGTCAATAGTGTCGAATGCAGCACTAAGGTCTAGGAGGACAAGTATAGAAACAAGTCCATTATCTGAGGCTAAGAGAAGATCGTTGGTGACTTTTAATAGTGCTGTTTCTGTACTATGATGTGCTCTAAATCCTGATTGAAAATCTTCAAATAGTTCATTCCTGTGTAAGTGGTCTGATAGCTGCTTAGCAACAGCTTTTTCTAAGATTTTAGAAATAAATGGTACATTGGATATTGGTCTATAATTAGCCAAGACTCCTGGATCAAGACTAGGCTTTTTGAGTAAGGGTTTGATTACTGCAGTCTTAAAGGCCTGTGGTACGTAGCCTGATACTAGAGATAAATTTACCAAGTCTGATAAAGATGAGTTCATTAATGGCAGGGTGTCTTTAAGCAGTCTAGTCGGGATGGGGTCTAAGAGACACGTTGATGATTTCGATGAAGAAGCAACTACTGATGTAAATTCAGAGAGATCTATGGGAGAGAAGCAGTCTAAACATAACTGAGGTCCTACAGATTACATTGTTTCTCATAGCTATGAGCTATGACATGGGGGGCATATAGCACAAGGCTAATTTGCAGCCCCCATCCCTGGTTAGGCTTTTACATCAAAACAAAACAAACATCAGAGAAACCAATATTATATATATATATATATATATATATATATATATATATATATATATATATACACATAAACATATCACTATTATCAGGGACAGGTGCTTCAGACCAACTACTGGCCAGAAGCCCCAGGCACACAGCACCAGCTACCCACATACAACAATGCCTGTGGACTGTCCCTATAAAACAAGCAACACAACATAACAAACATGGACATATACAACTCTATACCAAGTCACATACACAAAGTGTATGACACCCTGCACACAGCAAGAAAGCACAATCTTTACCAATGTGGATCCAACAATCTACCCAAGCTGCTCAGTGCTCACATTGCTGTTGCTGTTTTAGCCATTGTTTCAGCTGTGTGGAGAACACAGAGTTCAGTTTGTGATTTTAATTCTACAGGTAACATATTCCATAATTGTGAACGTTTTACTGAAAAAGATGACTGACCCATAGTGGTTCTATATCTCTGAACTCTACAGTTTCCACCTACTGCGCCTCGGGTCTTCATACCGTATTTTTGTATCAGCTGACAAAAAACATTAGGGGTGAGGCCATTTATACACTTTATATCATTTTTATGAATGAAAACTTCAAAAAATTATCAAAACTTAGCAAATTATACTTTTGAAGAATTTGACAGTGATGCCATCTCATTGGTTTCTGATCCATTACTTTTAAAGTTTGTTTGTATAATGCCATTACAGGGTTGATAACTGATTGGGAGGCCTGGCCCCAGACAATCACACAGTAGGACATACAGTATGTGATAGAATCATAGCATGCATATACTGTACATTTGAGCTGCTTTGACAGATATACATGGTCTTATTATACAAAACAGTTTAAGTTTGTCTTAATATTTTCCTAATTTTCCTAATATGTGCATTAAACTTGAGTTTAGAGTCTACAATGACCTCTAAATACTTAAAATCACTCACTTCCTCAATTTCCTTTTGGTCAATTTTGATTTAAATTTATCTTGGCCTTTGTTCTTTAATGAAAAACTGTTTTAGCATAATTTAATGTTAAACAGTTATCCTGCAGCCACTTGGAAACACCAGCCAGCTGCCTGGTTAACATCTCTGCAGCCTGACTAGGAGTTTCTGCTGTTACATATACAATTGTGTCATCTGCATACATTTGACAACCAGCCTCCTTGCAACTTTCAGATCATTTATATATAAACAGAAAAGCAAAGGACCCAATATTGAGCCTTGTACACCTAGTTTGCATTTTAGAAGTGATGACTTCACACAGTTGATTTTAACACATTTCTGCCTGCAATCCAGATAAGATTTAAACTAGCTTAAAGTTTGTTGAGAAAAGTTGGGGTCACAACAGCCGTTTTAAAATTTTGTGGGAACTCACAAGTTTTAATAGATAGGTTTACCAAATGTAGTATTGGCTTTATCAATGTTTCACTCTGTTTTTTAAGAAAATAAGTATCAATACCAAATATATCTTTGGCTTTTGAACTATTTAATTGATTAATAATTCTATAGATTTTGCCCTGATCAACCCGTGCAATGTAAAAAGATGAAGCTGAATCTCTTACTATATCATGTGATAGACAAGCAGAATTGAAATTTGCTGCAAGTTTCTCAACTGATTTAAAAAGTGTTAAAATGTGTTAAATTCATTAGCAATTTCCAAAGCATCAGTACTGACCTTTCCATTTATATTCAGTTTAGTTATACCTTTACTTTGACTGTATTTCTGATTGGTTAATTTATTCAAATATTTCCAAATAAGTGAGGTATTGCCCCATGAATCAGCAAACAACTGCATAAAATAAGCTGACTTTGCTTTTCTCAGTTCATTAACCACTTTATTCTTTAAGCTTTTAAAGATAAGTAAATCTGTTTGCATTTTTGTTAATATGGATTTTTTTCAATGCAAGGTCCCTCTTTTTCATTAGTTGAAGAATATCACTGTTTATCCAAGGCAAAGAAGCTTTTCTCCTATTACTTTTAGAGAGACATGTAATCTTCTGGATTGTATTGTAAGTGTGTCCATCAGAAAATTACAACACTCGTTTAGGTTTTCAGTTTGTAATACATTTTCCCAATTTAAGTTCTTCAACTCATTTTCAAACTGAAGCATTTTATACTTGGGAATTCCTGTATGTTGGCTATTAATTCTGGGTCCAAAAGGACAACTCTGTAATTGTTGTTTTGTTAATTTCCTGACAATCAAAGTCATATTATGCTCAGACAAACCTGTTAACAGATTGTATGTTTTGGTAATTCGTTCTGGTTTGTTTGTAAAATTAAATCTATTAATGTTTTACTAGTTCGGGTGATTCTTGTAGGACTTTGGTTGTGGTGAGGCACTTTCTCTGGTTTCCTGATGTGATGCAAACAAAAGTTCACTGTTTTCCACTTCTGCTGTTCCAGCAATGACTGCATTTGGCTTAAAGTTCATGAAGGAATGACTGTCCTGTGCCATTTCACCGCCATGTACGTTCAATTGTTCAATACATTATAGAAACTCTACAGCTTTCTTCTTAGATTAATGCAAAACCAGGCCACATTAGCTGAGTAGGATTCTACCTGATTCCAAAAGACAGGATTAAAAGGCACCCCAGATGAAGCACACAGTATGATAGAATGTAAACTGGATTTATATCTGGTTTATATATCTCTCTGCAGAAGATGAAATGTGTTCTGGCAAATTCTTTGGCCAGGTCTGATATTGTGTTGATATTGATATTTTCCCACATTTTTTTTTAGAGTAAATGCCTCTACCTCTTGCACAATGTAATCAGGCTCAGGGCCCAGACTCAGCACTCTGCTCAGGATGTATTGATATAGAAACTGGATAACTGACTGGAGGATGAATGAGTATTAACATGTAGCACAACACTGTAGAGTTTATCATAAGTATTTAGCCCACTGAACCACTGGTCTTTACAAACATTTTAATCCATATAATGTTAGGTTTCATGAGCTCTACCACCAGTGAGCCTATGGAATTAGAAACAAACATCAAGAGCAAAGGGCCACATCTAAAATGTTGAGAAGATTTACGTTACTGACCTTCTACAGTGTGACCCATACCACCTTACCCTTTTCATGTCCTGCTCAACTCCCTCTATCTCTCCATCGTGCCTTTCTTTTCTCTCTCTGTGAGCTATAAATCACCTCGCTCATTCATTAGGCCAGTGTCAGGGCCAGAAACACCCACTGGGACTAGAGGAAAAAGGCCAGAGGCCTGAGATGAGAGAAAGGATGAAAAGGAAAGACATCATTTAAACCTCTGTTCCTCTTTTTGAAATGCAACACAGCAATTTCCATGTTAATTTGCCCTGTGACAGCAGAGATGGATGTTTGTGTCTTTTGGGCTGATGTGACGCATACATAGAGAAGCTAAAATAAAGGCATTATGTAGCGAGCAAGGTTAGTAGATGTAAATGTACAAAACATACAACATTTAAGTGACATTATAAAATGATCAATATTCCAACCTTTATTTTTGTCAACATATATTTTCTAAAGATTAAACACTGTTCAACAGGCAGCACACAACACACACCCTATATTCAGTATGCACAGGAATAAGAATATATAGGCTTTTTGTTCAGCAAAAACACTGCTCCATGCTTCAGCATGCTGACAGACATCAAGACATTACCTTCCCTGTTATCTACTGTTAATACACACTTTGTCTTCTTAAGATTACTAAATAAATAAATCAGGAAGAATAACAAAGAAAACTTTTAAGACCCAGAGCTTCTGAATAAAAGTTACAAAGCCAACATGCATGGTGCAATTTTTCTTAATTAATGAAACCTTGACATTGTGGAAATACATGATAAAAAAATGAAGACATGGATAAATCTGCTATCCTTTGCTATCCTTTGCAATGGCTTGCAATAAATGTGCTACTGTGCAATACACTTGTAATACATAATTGTACTTTTGAACATTTTTAAATAACTTTAACACTAATTTAACATCATAGCTTGTTTTTGTTTCGTCTATTTTTAAGTTCTTTTGATAGTGAAACACACTGAGAGCAGCTGGTTGTCCAATGTATTTGGTCAATAGAGCTGCATGTCTGCGTGTGTGCTGAAGTGATCACCAACCTAACCCTGTGTGACTGGCAGGCCAATACAGAAACAGATCACCCATGCCATTGATTTGCACTTAATTGAATGATTACCACTTAAGATGCAACACCACAGCCAACTGCTGCTGTCAGTCAATGGGAACGCATCACTGCCACCTGAACCGCTGACTGTGTGACAGCAGAAAATGGTTTAGACCACAGACACCTCATGTAATCACACTAATTGGAGTGGTGCTGCTTTCTACTGGCAAGTATAGAAAGCAACTTATCAAATCAACATGCAGTAAATGCATTGTAAACACTTCCTGCACTGGTTTGGAAAATATATATTTGACTAACTGCTTCAGCAATACTGTTTCTGAATCCATTTTCACCCTCTCTGAAGATGAATAAAAATACATTACACTGTATAAACAGTAGTGTCAACAAAGTAACCGAATTTAGTTTGCGGACTGGTGGGTTTGAACTCAAGGAGTTAAACTTACACCTAAATGTTCTAGCCTTTGGCTTGCTAATTGGTTAAAGGACAGACTACAGGAAAGACATGAATAAATCTAAATGTGTATGTGTCAGTGTGTGTATGGTTTCAGGCCATGACTAATATGGTCCCTGGTTTGCTAGAATGCTATATAAAGCTGGCAGTTTGGCATATGCTAAAATCCCAAAGGCAGTGGCTTTGTGTGCATATTAACTAACAAGACAAGGAGACATACAGTAGTGCTGGATTCATTAACTACATGAGCCTCTACTGTGGTGGTCTGTCTATCAGTGGGTGTGTGCTGCTTAGTGGTGCTGGTGGCTTTGTCTAGAAACATATGGCCTTTAGCGAAGGAGACAGATGAAGGATAATCCCTTTTAGAGGCCAGTATCCATCCACCCATGCACACACACACAAACGCAATCACACACAACAACACACAAAGAGCAATGTAATTTAAGCTTGATTTTCGTACTAGAAAAATTGTTTGATCTTAATTATTCATGTTTTTATGTTGCTTTGACTTGACTTGCCCTAATTGCAGGTCTTTTATCTGACAGCAACTGCAAATTCAGGCTGACTAAATTTCAAAATTAAACCAAAAAAGATAATATACACAATCAGAACAAAAAACTCCAACTTCATTCTTTGACATATTTGCTGAAAAAAAAGCCAGTTTCCAGTTTAAAACAAAAACAAAAAATAACCCTTATACCTGACATCACTATGTGTTCTTAATTATAGTCTGGTTTAGTGTTTTGATGACTTCACACATTAATTCTGATCTTGACATGGCTGCTCATGTGTAATTATGAATGAAACAGCAAAACACTTCTTAGGTTAACATTTCCATTCTTGTTTGACCTAAACAGCCCAGATTCAACCTGGTGATTACTTTGAAAAAAAGCTTTGCAGGTCTGCAAAACTTATGCTGAATGCAACATAACCAAGCTAGACTGAGTTAGATTTACTGCAAGAATCAATCACAGCTTTTCTTCTTTACTAACTACTCATGCATCTTGGCCAAGGTTTGACTGAAATATGAAGCAAGAAGTGTGTTCAAATAATCTGCTTTAAAGAAGGAGAATCAAGATGAAATCTTATTTTGAAAAATGGATATTAGTTACAAATGGCACCTTTTCTTTTCTTTCTTTTCTTAAAAGAACAAACAATAATTAACATTTAATTATTCTTTCCAGCAGTTTTGTAATTAAAAGCCACCACCAGTGAGTGGAGCACTGTTTGCCTTGGTTAGCCAAGCCAATCAGATGAGTTCTACACATCACCTTCCTGCTCTACAGTCATTAAGAACAGCAAGACAACTTAAATCCACAGCACATGGGGGACAGTTTAATGTAAAAATACTTCACTTGACTGAAGCTAGTTTTAATGACAAGCAGAGAGGTAAATACTGCTTACAAATGGTACATGACAAGAATTTTTATTTCACAGCTGACACTGCAAATATGAGGGACTTGATTTCAGTGAATACAAAAAAAATGTTTTCAAAAACATAAAACACGAGTAATGTGTACAAAACACAGATTCTTCCAAAATATATAACACTATTACAATTAGTGAATATACATATATATATATCTATATATATATATATATATATGTGTACATATATGTGCATAGTCTTGGTAACTGGCTGCAGAAGTTCCAGGTGTCCAGCTTACTCATGATCTTCAGTCTCAGGCCAGCTGCTCTTGTGTTGAGCTTATAGGGGTTTATTGTTACTGGGGCTTGGTACCCAATCTCGGGTGGGGATGATGTTATTTCTGCCCTGACCTCTCGTCCTGGCTCCCCCTTGCCAAAACATTTGTGTTGTATCTCTTCAGCATTTGCTGTTTGTGGATGTTGGAACACTGAACTACTAGTTGTTTTGGAGCTAGTCCAGATGGTGGGTTTCAAAGTTTCCATAGGTCCCACATCCTCTTTATATAGTGTTTTTCTCATCAGGTATACACACACACACACACACACACACACACACACACACACATACATATGAATGTGTGTGTGTATGTGTGTGTATAATGCTTTCTACCTTTTTTACTGTGAACTGCAGTATGAAAAATCTGTGTAACATTAAAAATACGAACAGGATATATGAATGTAAATTCAATCAGCAAACAAAACAAAGGCTGAAAATGATTTGGAATGTGATTAAAATTCTTTAAATAACATTTGATGAATCTGCTGCATATTTACATTATATCAGAAAATCCGTCTGTACAGAATTACTATGCTACACTCTGACTGGTAGGACCTTACCCCTAATGAAATCTTGCAACAAGCCTAAAAATAAGAAACAAATGTGTACTGTGAGAAAAACTCGAGCACTGTATGTCCTCTGACTAATGACTGCTCTCTCACTGCATCACATCTTGCCTTTGTGTCTTTTGGGCCTTTTCAAAACATACTAGGTGAGATGATCCCAGGGGAAGTATCTCATTATTCACTTTTCTAATGTAAGGAGAGGATACGAAGAATAGGAAAAAACCTTTTGTGACTCCATGGAAGTCATTTGAAGGATGCAAAAGAGTAGCCGGACTGCCCTGAGGTAAACTGAGAAAACTATTACAGAACCAAAATGAGAGATGTGCATCTACAAGCAGAGGTGTCCCAAACACCAAGGAGTTAGCTCCAATTTTATTTCTAATTCAGATGCCTATCTATTAATGTCTGAATTATTCACACCTCTAAATTGCTCAGAGCACTTTCACAAAAGTAAACCAATAATAACTGCAACACAATGTCTGCCCTCTTGCAGTTCTGGCATTGCTATTGCTATTCACTTGTGTTCTTTCTGTCACTGTCCTGGCAGAGTCCTTAAGTGTCAAAGGACTTGGTGCTTCTGCCAGGACAGTGGGGTCTGTACTGAGCCTCCATTTCCTCCAACCAGGCCATACTCCAGTCCCACACAGGACCAGGCTCCAGATCCCTGAACGACTCGCATTCTGCACGGAATGATGGATACAAGGCACTGAGAGGGGAGGCTGGTGGAGAGAAGTCTAAACACAGAAGAGGACAATATGTTGACATGCATTTCAATACTGAGCAGGAGAACTTTAATAATGCAGAGACTCTTTTGCCTTTGGAAAAAGTAACAGAATAAGTTCATATATTAAGACCTCAGAGGAGCACCTTTCATGCTGATTCTCTGGGGTTAAGTACATTTTGTAGCTTCTTTGAATCAGCTGTCTGTCACAGAAAAAAATATTCTAATATGTTTGAGACACCAAAACAAACAGGACTCATTGTGGATTCTAAAAGTAATGACACATTTCAAAAGCCTCAGAAAATGTAGGAATAAAAGTATATAGATGTCCTGGCAGTTAATATGAAAAATTGATGGTTGTTAAGAAGGTTAGTGTAGTTTTATTTGGCCCAAAGCTCTGGACTTATCAAACTTTAATTGAATTAAATTAAATTCAATTAAATTCAATTTTATTTGTATAGCGCCAATTCACAATAAAAATCATCTCAAGGCACTTTACAAAAACAAATGTCAGCCATTGTGAGACTGCATTATCAGCTGCAGAGAAAACACTTTTTGCATGGTGTAAAGCTGTGTGGGTGAAAAATACCAAGGCAGAAACAGCCAAAGTGAATTTGGAAAATGGAGTAAAGCTGAATGGTGCCTGCAGAGGGAGAGCAGAGTGACTGATGAGGTGACACAGTGAGAAAGGATGACTCATCTAGAGGTTCAATTTACTGAAAGGTCCTAAGTAATTGCCTGGTTCCACCATAGATATCAGATTGAATGCTTTTGTTTTTCTTTTGTTTTTTGTGAAGAAACAGACTCATTTACAACCACTGATGTATACTGATCTATACTGATGGAAAACCTATTCAGATGCGCACATACTCTTATATACATATGCTAGAAGGGAGTACTAACTTCCAAACAGCACTTCTCCATTAACATTCTGAATATGACAAAAATCCTTATATCCTAGTCTGATGGTACTCTTAGACAGATTTAATGTTTCCCATTGGTCTGCCTACAAGGCTGCATGCTAACGGCTGAAAACATTGACAGAAAAAGGTCTCCATCTAGTGGAGGAATGCAACAAAGACATTTGTTCTGGAAGTTGTCACAAGCCATTCTGTTTTTACAGTTTCCAATTACACGTTGTCTTACAGCGGTGGTTCCCAGGTTGCGGGCTGGAGCACAAGATGCACAAAATGATCTGCATATGTATAGCCAAATCAACAACCAACTAACATTTATTGTGTGTGTATCCAAATATATCTTATCTAATGTATCTTAAACATATAAGTAAGCCATACTGGTGTACAGTATTTATACTATTTTTACTAATGTGATTTTTTTTCTGCCTGTCCTGAAATAATTCTGGTCATAATTGGCATCAGTCAGTACAGAACAGCAGTTCCACCCATGCTTACCTGACAAAGAGGCTCCACTCATGGTATCTGCTGCCACAGCCAGAAAGTGAGCAAAGTTAACGCTGTCGTTGGTGTAACAGCTGTCCACTGAGCTAATGAGGCTGGTGCGGGCACTGGCCATGTTGCCATCTGTCGCTGAGCTCCAGGTGTTCCACAGTGAGCAGTCCCATTCACTGTAGCATGAAGAAGGTGTACTCTGGAGGCGGGCACGTAGCAAGCTGGCTGGTGGAGTCTCAGAGTCACCAGTCACAGGGTTGTCCTCCAGTTCAGTGGAGCATACTGGTCTGCAAATGTACCCCAGGTTGGGAGAGAAGGAGCGGGACACAGAGGGACGCTGCTCAGGCAGGGCACTGCTGAGAGAAATTGAGTGGATGATCAGCTTTCTACATATCACATGAAATAACTCCTCTTATTGAACAGAAAAACAGAACTGTCAAATGTGGATTAATAAATATCAGGTCTCTTTCATCTAAATCTCTGTTAGTAAATGATTTGAGAACTGATCACCAAATTGACCTACTTTATCTTACTGAAACCTGGTTACAGCAGGATGAATATGTCAGTCTGAATGAATCAACCCCCCTCAGTCATAAAAATTATCATGTTCCTCGAAGCACAGGTCGAGGTGGAGGAGTAGCTGCAATCTTCCAGTCAAACTTATTATTAAACTTTCATCCTCAGAACAGTTATAACTCATTTGAGAGCCTCACTCTTAGTCTCTCACATCCAAACTGGAAAACACAAAAACCAGTTCTACTTGTCATTTTGTACCGTCCACCTGTCCCTTACTCAGAGTTTTTAACTGAATTCCCTGACTTTCTGTCTGATTTAGTGTTTAGATCAGATAAAGTCATTATAGTGGGAGATTTTAACATTCATGTAGGTGTTGAAAATAACAGCCTCAGCATTGCATTTAATTCAAATGGTTTCATTCAAAATGTTAATAAACCCACCCACTGTTTCAATCACACCCTTGATCTTGTTCTGACCTATGGCATCAAAATTTAACATTTAATAGTTTTTCCCCAAAATCCTGTTTTGTCAGATCATTCTTTAATAACTTTCGAATTTAAAATGATGGATCATGCAGCGTTTGGAAGAAAATTCCACTACAGCAGATGTTTATCCGACAACGCTGTTAATAAATTTAAGAAAATGATTCCATCTTTATTTACGTCTATGCCAAGTATAAACATAGTGGAGGGCAGCTGCTTCAATCCTACTCCCTACCAAATTGATCATGTTGTTGACAGTGCTGTAGCCTCACTGCGTGACACGCTTGATTCTGTGGCCCCTCTGAAAAAGAAGTTAGTGAATCAGAGAAGACTAGCCCCATGGTATAATTTACATGTTCGTACCTTAAAGCAGGCATCACGAAGGCTGGAAAGGAAGTGGCGTTCCACAAACTTAGAGGAAATTTTTCTAGCCTGGAAAAACAGTCTACTAACATATAGAAAAGCTCTCCGTAAAGCCAGAACTGCATACTATTCATCACTAATAGAGGAAAATAAGAACAATCCCAGGTTTCTTTTCAGCACTGTAGCCAGGCTGACAAAAAGTCACAGCTCTGTTGAGCCCAGTGTTCCCTTAGCTCTCAGCAGTGATGAATTTATGAGTTTCTTTACAAATTAAATCACAACTATTAGAGATAAAATTCAGCAGATGCTTCCTATACCTGCAATAAATGAATCTTCTACTACAGTAGCTCTTGAATCATCTGTAGGACCTCAGTTATGTTTAGACTGTTTCTCTTCCATACATCTTTCTGAATTTACATCAGTAGTTGCTTCATCGAAATCATCAACGTGTCTCTTAGACCCCATCCCGACTAGACTGCTTAAAGACACCCTGCCATTAATGAACTCATCTTTATTAGACTTGGTAAATTTATCTCTAGTATCAGGCTACGTACCACAGGCCTTTAAGATTGCAGTAATCAAACCTTTACTCAAAAAGCCTAGTCTTGATCCAGGAGTCTTGGCTAATTATAGACCAATATCCAACCTGCCATTTATTTCTAAAATCCTAGAAAAAGCTGTTGCTAAGCAGCTATCAGGTCACTTACACAGGAATGAACTATTTGAAGATTTCCAATCAGGATTTAGAGCACATCATAGTACAGAAACAGCACTATTAAAAGTCACCAACGATCTTCTCTTAGCCTCAGATAATGGACTTGTTTCTATACTTGTCCTCCTAGAACTTAGTGCAGCATTCGACACCATTGACCACAACATCTTATTACAGAGACCTCTAGTCTCTGTCTCAGAGAAAACAGAAGTCATTATATTTGGGCCAAAAAATCTCAGAAATAACTTTTCTAAAATTATAGCTACTCTAGATGGTATAACCCTGGCCTTTTAAAAATCCTTCTTCTCACATACAAATCCCTTCATAATCAAGCTCCTTCATACCTTAAAGACCTCATAGTACCATATTATCCAAATAGACCACTTCTCTCTCAGAGTGCAGGTCTACTTGTGGTTCCCAGAGTTTCCAAAAGCAGACTGGGAGGCAGAGCCTTTAGTTATCAAGCTCCTCTCCTGTGGAACCAGCTCCCAGCCTGGGTTCAGGAGACAGATACTCTCTGTACTTTTAAAGCTAGACTTAAAACCTTCCTCTTTGACAAAGCATATAGTTAGGGCTGGCTTCAGGCAACCCTGAACCATCCCTTAGTTATGCTGCTATAGGCCTAGACTGCCCGAGGACCATTGGTGCACTGAGCTCCCCTACCCTTACCCCCCCTTCCCTTTCCCTCCCCTCTCTTCCTCTCCTCCCACCTCATGTACAGTGGGTACGGAAAGTATTCAGACCCCTTTAAATTTTTCACTCTTTGTGTCATTGCAGCCATTTGCCAAAATCAAAAAAGTTCCTTTTATTTCTCATTAATGTACACTCAGCACCCCATCTTGACAGAAAAAAAACTGAAATATCACATGGTCATAAGTATTCAGACCCTGTGCTCAGTATTGAGTAGAAGCACCCTTTTGAGCTAGTATAGCCATGTTTTTCACACCTGGATTTGGGGATCCTCTGCCATTCTTCCTCGCAGATCCTCTCCAGTTCTGTCAGGTTGGATGGTGAACGTTGGTGGACAGCCATTTTCAGGTCTCTCCAGAGATGCTCAATTGGGTTTAGGTCAGGGCTCTGGCTGGGCCAGTCAAGAACGGTCACAGAGTTGTTCCGAAGCCACTCCTTTGTTATTTTAGCTGTGTGCTTAGGGTCATTGTCCTGTTGAAAGGTGAATCTTCAGCCCAGTCTGAGGTCCTGAGCACTCTGGAAGAAGTTTTCTTCCAGGATATCTCTGTACTTGGCCGCATTCATCTTTCCTTCAATTGCAACCAGTCGTCCTGTCCCTGCAGCTGAAAAACACCCCGACAACATGATGCTCCCACCACCATGTTTCACTGTAGGGATTGTATTGGGCAGGTGATGAGCAGTGCCTGGTTTTCTCCACACATACTGCTTACAATTAACGCCAAAAAGTTCAATCTTGGTCTCATCAGACCAGAGAATCTTATTTCTCATAGTCTGGGAATCCTTCATGTGTTTTTTGGCAAACTCTATGCGGGCTTTCATGTGTCTTGCACTGAGGAGAGGCTTCCGTCAGGCCACTCTGCCATAAAGCCCCGACTGGTGGAGGGCTGCAGTGATAGTTCACTTTGTGGAACTTTCTTCCATCTCCCTACTGCATCTCTGGAGCTCAGCCACAGTGATCTTTGGGTTATTCTTTACCTCTCTCACTAAGACTCTTCTCCCACGATTGCTTAGTTTGGCTGGACGGCCAGGTCTAGGAAGAGTTCTGGTCGTCCCAAACTTTTTCCATTTGAGGATTATGGAGGCCACTGTGCTCTTAGGAACCATGAGTGATGCAGAAATTCTTTTGTAACCTTGGCCAGATCTGTGCCTTGCCACAATTCTGTCTCTGAGCTCCTTGGGCAGTTCCTTCAACCTCATGATTCTCATTTGCTCTGACATGCACTGTGAGCTGTAAGGTCTTATATAGACAGGTGTGTGCCTTTCCTAATCAAGTCCAATCAGTTTAATTAAACACAGCTGGACTCCAATGAAGGAGCAGAACCATCTCAAGGAGGATCAGAAGAAATGGACAGCATGTGAGTTAAATATGAGTGTCACTGCAAGGGGTCTGAATACTTA
Organism: Mastacembelus armatus; assembly: GCF_900324485.2. Lineage (NCBI taxonomy): Eukaryota > Metazoa > Chordata > Actinopteri > Synbranchiformes > Mastacembelidae > Mastacembelus > Mastacembelus armatus. The sequence goes on from NC_046646.1 coordinate 2,018,080, forward strand.
TGACCATGTGATATTTCAGGTTTTCTTTTTTAATAAATTTGCAAACATTTCTACATTTCTGGTTTTTTCTGTCAAGATGGGGTGCTGAGTGTACATTAATGAGAAATAAAATGAACTTTTTTGATTTTGGCAAATGACTGCAATGACACAAAGAGTGAAAAATTTAAAGGGGTCTGAATACTTTCCGTACCCACTGTATATTCCACCATTGAATGTCACCAACCTTGTGCTCTCTCTGTCCCCTAGTTTGTGCTCTCTCCCTCTCTCTCTCTCTCTGTACCTTCTGCAGGTGTCCCTGGTCCTGGAGCTGTATATTACTGATGTGTAGTTACTGGCCCCACCAACCTGCAGTGTCTATTTGTTGTTTATTGTTGCTGTTCTTTTCTCTCTCCTCTATCCACTCACCCCAACCGGTCGAGGCAGATGGCCGCCCAAACTGAGCCCGGTTCTGCTGGAGGTTTTTTCTTCCGTTAAAGGGAGTTTTTCCTCTCCACTGTTGCCAAGTGCTTGCTCATAAGGGAATTGTTGGGTTTTTAGTTTTAGTTTTTGTAAAGTGCCTTGAGATGATTTGTATTGTGATTTGGCGCTATACAAATAAAATTGAATTGAATTGAAATAAATGTCAAACAAATGAATGAACAAATGGTTGAACTTTTGTTAACAATTTCAAATATTGTAGATGTTGACTGTTTCTTCTAATACATAACTTTACCTGCTTCTCTCTGGTTTAGGGCTGAGCTCCAGATACCGGGTGGCTTCCTGTGCACTCAGTGTGCCACTCTGTTCTTCCTCCAGTGACACTGAATAAGATGCAGTAGACAGGTGGCTGTAGGAAGGACAGCTGTTGTTCTTGGTGATGGTTTTTGGTTGCCCACTGTGTGCTGATGTAGCACACACTGACTGCAGAGAGCCCGTGTCCACTGTAAGCTTTGTGGAATGACTGGAGCTGAAGAAATGGCAATAGATACATGTGTTTTATCTGACCCCAGTGGACTACTGAGGCTGTGCTAACACTAAGGCCTGCAATGACGTTATGGAAACATGCTCAGTTACTTTCTTGTCTTTTGAAGTTTTTTGGCTTCTTTATTTAATTTTGCTATTCTTTTTACAATTGGCAATTCAATATGCAATTTGAATGGGACCAGGCTTGATTTCAATGAATACAAAGATTAAAAAAAAAAAAAACATAAATCATGAGTAATTAATTCTCAATGGGACAAGCTACCGATCAGCTGCAGAAGCTCTTTACAAACAGAAGAGAAGCAGTAACATTACTCCTCCATCTCCAGACTGACAGGACTGTGTTGGCTGCTGGTGCACCAGCTCATGAAGCGAGTTAGACTGTGGTAGGTTAAATAATTAAGATTAATGTTTCAGATACAGCTGTTCTGTCTGCAGAATAGTGCACACACAGCAACAGCTTGTTGAGGTTCTGATATAAAGTTACATGCAGATATAACATTAGCAGTGCTGTTAGTTTACAGAGCAGAACTTGTCAATAGGTTTGCAGGTAATGTTAGTAGATAGCCAGGTAGCTGTCCAGCTAACGAAATAATGCTACTAAAGTAACTTTAACAACTGACAGCTGTCTGGTTGGGACTTGCCTTGATTGATGAAGCTTAAAGTTAGAGGTGGCCAGTCACAGGCAGGTCTTAGCAGATGCAGGCATGTAACCGCCTTGATGAGCAGGTGACGCCTTGAGTTTTTGACACTAAAAATGTGTGGTGACGATGAAATGAAAATGCAATCTATGGGGGGCACTGTTTCACTGGTACATTTGAACCGAGAAGCCAAAAACCCATGGCAATATGACATGCAATTAGCTTCCATTTAAATTTTTACCAAGATAATTCAAAGTAAATCGAATATTGAATTGCCACTTTGCACACTGAAATGTCAATTGTAAAATGTATTGCAAATTGAATAAAGAGGCCATAAAAATTCTTATTTGTCTGGAGTTAGATATTAGTCAAATATGAAGCTACAGCTTAGCTTACCAGAAAGACTGGAAACACACGAGGGAAACATCTAAGTGGGTGCTGTCTAAAATTAACAATAACAAACTAGCAGACAATTTATTGGCTGGAAGTGGTGACTGATCTTTTGGTACGTAACCCCCCATAAAACAGTAAACAATCAATTTCATGCCTTAGCTTCACAGTGTCAGTGTGTTGTTTCCTCATTAGAATTACACTCTATGCATCTTCTCTTACCTAAGATAATTAAATCACACTCATGAAAGGCAGTGCAGATGTCTCAGAGTTTTCTTGATTCCAATACACTTTTGAAAAGAAATGACCGCATTTCACAAAAGGTCAGAACAATCCTCAGTTCTTCATAAGTGAGAAAAACAACCCTTGTAACAGCTCTAAAGCTAAATGGTAAATCCACTTAAACTACTAGCTGGGTGGACATTTGTGTAGGGTAAGAAATCACATATGCAACTGTTAAGAAGTAACAAGACCCACTTTCCCTTATTAAAGAAGTGATAAATAAGTAGGTACATCAGACTGGTACATGTTTGCTGATTAGAGCAGAGAGAAGAGATCATTTAGCAGATATTTAGTATGCAAATGAGTTAGTAGATTTTGATGATAGATTTTGACTTCATCAACATCTAAATGACTATCCATTGTCTACCACTTATCCTGCCAAAGTTACAGTGGCCTGGAGCCAATCCTAGGTGACACTGGGTGAGAGGTAAACCCATTCACACCTACAGGCAATTAGAGTCACCAATTAGCCAAACCCCAAACTGCATGTGTTTGGACTGTTTGAAAAAGCTGGAGTACCCAGAGAAAATCCACACAGACGTGGGAGAACATGCAAACTCCACATATTAGTATTTATGTATTCAAATCTATTCATCCATTCAACACTGTCTTGTCTTTTTCTTTTTTATCACTGCTCATAATTATACACTTTTCAAATCATTGAACTGATGTAGTCAGTAACTATGTGATGAATATATTGTGGTAGTTAGACAGATTCATATATAAACACTTTTGAATGTTAACACTGGCGATTTTGCTGTAAGGGATCTAGTTCTAACTTCCAATACTGTATAATAAAATTTCAAGGAATGCAATTCTGCACCTAGTAGCTGGACTGCTGTCAGGTTTGGGATTAACAGTAGATAAAGGTCACCTGCTTCAAAACTCACAACATGCAATGAGTTGCTTATATTTTCAAAGATATTCATATAAGACATATTCAGCTTTATATGTATGACATTTTTGGATTGGTGCCATTGAAAAGCAAACTGCCTTCAATCTGTTCAATTTTAAAATCAAAATCCTCCTCTTCCTCTCCTCCATATTGGTATATTTGACACAATTTTTTTTTCATTTCTGCAGTTAAGAGTATACCACGGATAGTACGTGAGAGAATGTACTGCAGGAAGGGCTTGTTTAAAGTGTTAAGTATTATGAAATAGAGGGTACACATATATGACCTTATGGAGCTCCTCTGGTCATTTTTATCCAAAAGGAAACAAAAGACTCTAGACAAGTCTACCATATAGTTAACCTCCCCAGAATGGGAGACAATAGAACGTGTAGTTTGAGTCTGTGGGAGCAAATGGTATAGTGTAGATTAAAGATTTGTAGAGAATCTGCCTGGCAGGCTTATTGAAGTTACTCATCTCTTTGAAAAGAGCGTTTGTGAACAGCTAAATATACAAAAGGGAACAGGCAAGAATTTCATCAATTCAGCACACATAAATCTGATTTGCCCTGGTGCTGTGTTCATATCTCGCATCTTATTACATAATCTGACCTGCATGTGGTCACACATAAATTAGTGGTGCTCCTGTAGCAACTCTTTAACATTTTCCACCACCCAATCTGAGCTGTGTCTTACCCTTCATCTGAAGTGAGGCTGTGTGTGTCCATGTCTCTGGTTATCTGTGGTGGTGGGGCCAGCATGTCTACTACTTGGACTGATGCAGAGTAATGCAGCAGGCGAGGGCAGCCAGTAACTTTACCATACTTGGGATGTTCAACTACACAGACAAGTCAGAATGAGATTATTCAGTTATTAATAATACAAATCCAATTGTTACTATTATTATATCAAATGTGCTATACTACATATTCAAGCTCAACAATTATAACCATAAATGGCAGCTGGTGTGGGGCCAATAATATTGTCATACCATGTCGGCCTGATGGTATGTGACTGAGTCTCTGCTTGTAGACACTAGATGCACAAGCCTGGTTTCTGGTTGGCATGATGGGGACGCTGTTCACGCCATGCAACTCTAGGATGAAACAAATAGGTCAGTCTAGTGCTGATGGACAAATTAGCATTATTATCAAAAGTTGAGGTAACATGATGTGCAATACAAAGAAAGTACACCAACAGGGGTATAATCATCCCATATGAAATATTCACATCTATTCACCTTGCTTGCTGTGTTTTTTTTCCCATGACTCCCTCAGCACACCCATCTTAGGCTGAGGGCGTATGGCCTGTTTCCATGGCAGCGGCTCATGGCTTCCAAGGGGTGAGGTCTTTGGGACAGGTTGAGTGAATATCTGGATGGTCTCAGCTCCTTGCTGATGGGTCAGAGCATTAGGCATTTTAGGGCAACGTCCAGGACTGTTGAAGGTCTTGAGGCCATTTCCCATCAGATCCACATAGAAAGTACCATAGACACCACAGCTGTCAGTCACAATGGGGACAGCTGAGTCCAGGTAGGATGAAACAGGAAGGCCTAGTGAAACACAGAAAAGTAAGTACCGGCACACATATTTGACAGTCCCAGATTATAGTTTTACTGCCCTTAGCTCTGGGTAGTGAGTAGGTAGGTAAGAGGCTACATCAGAAATAATGAAATAGACAAACTGTCCAAAGACTATTCTGTCACACACAGATTTTACTATGGCAGCCTATTTTAACATCACATAGGTTTGGCTGGAATACCCATAGTTACGGTTCAGGTATCTAAAATAGTACAGACTCGTCACAATTCTAAGTCATAATATAAGTAGGCCCCCTCCCTGAACGGCCACCTTATCGTGGTGGAGGGTTTTGAATGCTCGAATGATCTTAGCACCTATGTTGTCAGGGGCTATATGCCCCTAGTACAGTCTCCCAAGGCAAATAGGTTCTAGGTGACGGACCAGACCAAGAGCGGTTCAATGATCTCCTTATGAAAAAGAAGAAAACGACGACGGTGATGTTGCCCGGTACAGCAAAGCTGGGGCCCCACCCTGGAGCCAGGCCTGGGGTTGGGGCTCGAAGGCAAGTGCCTGGTGGCTGGGTCTCCCCCCATGGAGCCCAGCCAGGCAAAGCCCGAAACGGCGACGTGGGGCCACCCTTCTGTGGGCCCACTACCCACAGGAGGATCCATAAGGGGCCGGTGCTTTGTGGCAGTAGTCGAAAGCAGGAGCCTCGACGACCTGATCCCTGGATGCTGAAACTGGCTCTAGGGACATGGAATGTCACCTCGCTGGGCAAGAAGGAGCCTGAGCTTCTGCAGGAGGTTGAGCGGTACTGACTAGAGATAGTTGGGCTCACCTCCACGCACAGCCTGGGCTCTGGAACCCAATTGGAACCCAGGGAAGGGAAGGGAAGGGAAGGGAGGGGAGGGGAGGGGTAGGGGAGTTCAGTGCACCGATGGTCCTCCGGCAGTCTAGGCCTATAGCAGCATAACTAAGGGATGGTTCAGGTTTACCTCAAGCCAGCCCTAACTATACGCTTTGTCAAAGAGGGAGGTTTTAAGTCTAGCCTTAAAAGTTCAGAGAGTGTCTGCCTCCTGAACTGAATGAGTTATAACTATTCTGAGGATGAAAGTTTAATAATAAGTTTGAGTGGAAGATTGCAGCTACTCCTCCACCTCGACCTGTGCTTCGAGGAACGTGACAATTTTTATGACTGAGGGGGGTTGATTCATTCAGACTGACATATTCATCCTGCTGTAGCCAGGTTTCAGTAAGACAGAGTAAGTCAGTTTGGTGATCAGTTATCAAATCATTTACTAACGAAAGAGACCTAATATTTAATAATCCACATCTGACTGTTCTGTTTTTCTGTTCAATAAGAGGAGTGGTCCTAATTTTTATTTGGTTTTTATGAATAACTCCTCTTGTGTTAACTTCATTTGATTTATATGTTAGAGGGGCAGACACAATCTCTATGGGGTTTGGGTGGGGGACTGAGTCTCTGCGTCCTGGTCCCCACTCTGGATTGTCAAACTTTATGTTGGCTAATTAACTCAGCCAGATTTCTAGAGATGAGAGCCACACCATCCAAAGTGGGATGGATCCCTGGCTGCCAGACCGGGTTTTCCCCAGAAAGTGGCCCAATTGTCTATGAAGCCCACATCGTTTGCTGGTCAGATTGGGAGGGGTCCAGAGACAACTACGGAATCTGAAATTGTTTTGGCAAAATTACAGCAGTTATTTATTGTTTTTTAATTTTATTTTGGCGGGGGGGTGTATATGGCGTGTGTGTGTGTGTGTGTGTGTGTGTGTGTGTGTGCATTATTGTTTATATTGTGGAATTATAGCCTTATGGCCTTGGACACAAAAGACTTCCTGAATTTCTCGGTCTTGACTTTAGGAGGAATTAGTCTGTGGCTGAATGAACTTCCCTTTCGCCACCGTTCCTCATGAAGTGGGTGGGCAGAATTGTCCAGTATGGAGTTGATTTTGTCTACCATCCTCCTCTCTGCCACAGCCTCCAGCATGTCCAGTTTCAGTCCAACAACTGATTTTGCCTTCCTGATCAACATGTTTTGTCCTCACAGAAGCGGATGTTGTCTGTGATGAGAGATGCCTTCGATGTCCTCACCATGAGCCTCCATGAAAAGGTCCCAGTTTTGTAACCCTGAAGCACTCCTGCAGGGCCTCCTCAGCATCCTTTGACCAAACCTTCACATACTTCTTGGTAGCTGACTGTTGTCTTACTGCGGGCTTGTATGTTGGTAATAGATATATGTATAAGTTGTGGTCTGATCCACCAAGTGGAGGGAGGGCTGAAGAGCTGTATGCCTCCTTCGCATTGGCATAAAGGAGATCAAGAATCTTATTCTCTCGTGTTGCACAGTCTACATACTGTTTGAAGTATGTCAGAGTCCCGAAATACTTACATGTTTACTATAAGGGCACTGCGGTGTTTTGTCTGGAGACCAGTGACAACTGTGTGGATGATGTCACATGCACTCTGTGCTGCAGCTGGAGGCGTGTGAAAACTCACGGGACAGGCAGTATGGCCTCAGTCTAACCACCAACAGCTCAATGTCTGGAGTGCAGATGCACATGTTACATGTCCAGTGTTGCACCATTTGAAGTTAACAAAAAGAGCGAGACCACCTCCCCTTTTCTTGCCACTTTCTCTCTCTCTGGCCGCTCGCACTAGTGAGAATCCATGCAGTTCAAGTGAGCTGTCCAGTATATTTTCATTCAGCCAGGTCTTGGTGAAGCAAAGCAAGCTACATTCTCTGTACTCTCGCTGGCTGCTAGCTAAAGCAGAAAGTTCATCCACTTTGTTGCAGTGACCTCATATTCCCCATAATAATTGTTGGGAGAAATGGTTTAAATCTCCTACGTTTTTCTCGATACTTCACTCCTGCTCTGCAGCCCCTCCTACACCTCCTCAGGTCTTGGGGGAAGTTCAGGTTTTATACCAAGAAGCAGACTTGTTCCCTTGAGAGCTAACAGTCGTTCCCTTGTATAGGTGCCATTGCCACAGAAACTTATATTTTCTGATGCAGTTTCCATAATCTCCATATGTCTCTCAACAGGAATTAGAAGATCCCAAAAGCATACATCTTGACTTGGATTAACAGATGATAATTCAGTAAAAAATTGTCAAAAAACAAAACACAGAGGAGCTGCTGTAACTGGCTGCCACCTAACAGGCGCCATTCTAGAACTGAAATAGAAATAGAAAATAGAAAGGTACTTGACTAGTACTGGAATGTGTAGCGGTTAATGAATTGTTTAGAGAGTTTAGTTAGTTTTTAGGTTTGTTAAACTAAAGCTAGTCTGTTGCTAATCTGGTCACGAACTATACAGCACACACAGCACAGCAGGCTTGCAATAGGAAGTGGATTCACTTACCCAGAAACAGAAAGTGAGGAGGAATGAGGTTCAGCATTTTTGGATTCACTGGCGGAGGAGGAAGCGGGACAGATTTGGCAGACCTAAACGTATTGTGAGGGTCTGTTGGGAATGTTTGGCCAAACCTTCTGTCAGAGAGTCTCCCACCTCGAGAGAGCTTTAACCAGATTCCAAGGGAGGTTGGGGACATTGAGTCCAAATGTTCTCCACCTCCATTATCGATGCAATAGCTCGGAGCTGTGGTCGTAAAGTCTCTGGTGCCTGTTGCAGCAATCCCCGAACCCAGTGGTGGACACCGGAGGTAAGGGATGCCATCAAGCTGAAGAAGTAGTCCTGCCGAGTCTGGCCCCTTGTGGGAAGGCAGCTGATGGGTACTGGCAGACCAAGCGTGCTGTGGCCCGTACGGAGGCAAAAACTTGGGTATGGGAGGAGTTCGGTGAGACCATGGAGGAGGACTATTGGTTGGCCTCAAGGAAATTCTGGCAAACTGTCCGGCGCCTCAGGAGGGGGAAGCAGTGCTCTGCCAACACTGTTGGCACTGCAGTGGAGGTGGGGAGCTGCTGACCTTAACTTAGCAATACTTCAAGGATCTCCTCAACCCCGCCAACATGCCTTCCATACAGGAAGCAGAAGCCGATGAGTCAGAGGCTGATCCGCCCATCACCCAAGCTGAAGGTAGTTCGGCAGCTCCTCGGTGGCAAGGCACGGGGGGCGGATGAGATCCGCACTGAGTATCTCAAGTAGAGCTGCCAAGATTAGTCGAACAGTCACGATTACGTCGACAATCAAAATCGTCGGTGACTAATTTAATAATTGACGTCGACTTCGTCATGTCTGCCTTTCTGTCCTTGATGCAGCTGCGCAGTAGTGATAATCGGGGTCAGCCGTGATGTCACCGGAAAAGTTCTGCCCAAACAGTATCATGGCTATCCGGCAACGGAGCTCGAAAGTTTGGGAGCATTTTACTAAAATCAAAGAGAAGAATGTGCAATGCAAAATCTGCAAGGCAGAACTTGCCTTCCATGGCAGTACGACGGTGATGCACGAGCATCTGAAAAGGAAGTATGTTGTGGCTGATTCCATTTCTGACGAAGAGGGACAGTCGTCTCGGTAAGCTAATTTAGTTAGCTGCAAACATTAATGTCAACAGTGTGCTAGTTATAGCTGTAAACGTTAACATTAACGGTTTCATTAGTTTTAGCACACGTTATGTGTTTGCTGTGACATTATAACAGCGATCTCATGTTTGATTACGAAATGTGATGACGCTAATGTTTTATAACACTACGTTACAGTGCTAAAAAAATATGTTCCTCTTCAATGGAAGCCCCATACTATTCAATACTTTAAAATGTAGCTATATTTGATGTTAGAGAAAAAACCTATACAAATATTTACTTTTGTTTTCTTTAGCCCAGTGCCTTGTTTTCCTTATTTTACTCAGCTGTTTGCACTCTGTGGTATATTCAAAGATTTACTTGATGCCTGAGAGTGAAATATGTTTACAAGTATTTATTTTTGTTGATATTTTGTATTCTTACTAGTGCATAGCATTCATTGTGCATTCAGTGTATAGTTTTTGGTTCCATTCTACAATGCACTAAACATTTACAGCTAAAAATGTCAAAGTTGTGCCAGAGTTGTGCCTTCATTTTATTTTGCACATTCAAAAATGCCAGGAATGCTACTACAAGCTGCAAAGTTCATTAAAAGTTAAAAAAATTAAAATTAAAAAATTAAAAATGAAGTATCATCTTAATTGTCTTTATTTTTAGTTAGCACATACCTTAAACACACAAGCTAATGATGGTTATATAAGAGCAGGTGCATGCTGGTGTGACAAGCTGCAATTTACATGTGATCCGGTTAGTTGACTAATCGCAAAAATTATCGGTGACTAGTCGATTATCAAAGTAATCGTTTGTGGCAGCCCTAATCTCAAGTCTGGCTGTTGTTGGGCTGTCATGGTTAACACGCCTCGGCAATATCGCGTGGCGACTGGGGACAATACCCCTGGATTAGCAGACTGGGGTGGTGGTCCCTCTTTTTAAGAAAGGGGACTGGAGGGTGTGTTCCAACTACAGAGGGATCACACGCCTCAGCCTCCCTGAGAAGGTCTATACCAGGGTGCTGGAGAGGAGAATCCGGCCGATGGTAGAACCTTGGATCCAGGAGGAACAAGGCAGTTTTCGTCCCAGTCGTGAAACACTGGACCAGCGCTATACCCTCTTCACGATGCTTGAAGGTTCATGGGAGTTTGCCCAACCAGTTCACATGTGTTTTGTAGACTTGGAGAGGGTATTCGACCACGTCCTTCGTGACATCCTGTGGGAGGTGCTCCGGGAGTATGGGATCCGGAGCCATTCGTTTAGGGCTATCCGGGCTCTGTACAACTGGAGCAGGACCTTGGTTCGCATTGCTGGCAGACCTGTTCCCAGTGCATGTTGGACTCCGGCAGGGCTGCCCTTTGTCACCGGTTCTGTTCGTTATTTTTATGGACAGAATTTCTAGGCGTAGCCAGGGGCCAGAGGAAGTCCAGTTTGGGGACCACAGGCTTTATGCAGACAATGTTGTCCTGTTGGCTCCATCGAGCCCGGACCTTCAGCATGCACTGGGGCGGTTTGCAACCAAGAGTGAAGCGGCCGGGATGAGAATCAGCACCTTCAAGTCCAAGGCCATGGTTCTCAACCGGAAAAAGGTGGCTTGCCATCTCCAGGTCAAGGGAGAGATACTGCCTCAGGTGTACGAGTTTAAGTATCTTTAGATCTTGTTCACGAGTGGGGGAAGGACGGAAGGTGAGATTGACAGATGGATTGGTGCATCAGGAGCAGCAATGCGGTCGATGTACCGGTCCGTTGTGGTGAAGAAGGAGCCGAGCTGAAAGGCGAAGCTCTCGATTTACCACTCAATCTACGTTCCTACTCTCACCTATGGTCATTAGCTTTGGGTCATGCCCGAAAGGACAAGATCTCGGATACAAGTGGCTGAAATGAGCTTCTTTTACAGGATGGCCGGGTGCTCCCTTAGTGAGGAGCTCGGTCACCCGGGAGGAGCTTGGAGTAGAGCCACTACTCCTCAACATCGAGAGAAGCCCGCTGAGGCAGCTTGGGCATCTGTACTGGATGCCTTGGGCATGTCCCACTGAGAGGAGGCCCCGGGGAAGGACACACTGGAGGGAATAATGTTAGTCAGCTGGCCTGGGAACGCCTCTGTGTCCCTCCAGAAGAGCTGGAGGAAGTGTCCAGGGAAAAGGAAGTCTGGGCATCCCTGCTTAGGCTATTGCCCCCTGCGACCCAGTTCCGAATGAGTGGAAGAAGATGGATGGATGGATGGATGGATGGAATAAAGTAGGCCTCAGAATACTCCCTAGTGTTCACACTGAGGTCAGTAAAAAGGCATTCCAATATTCTGCCCCTTCAACTTGGAACAATTTATAAAATATTTTAAAACTTAAGGAATTGGTACCCCTAGCTCAATTTAAATCTATTTTAAAAAGGAATTAAAAACAGATTACTGCTGTTTTTAGGTGCATGTTTCATTCTAGCATTCTTGAATTCTTTGTATTTGTTGTATTGTTTTGTTGTATGACTGGAAACTCCTGGCCAGGACTCCCTTGAAAAAGAGATTTGCATGGTCCAACCATTTTTATGGTTAAAAAATTAGAAAATCTACAAATTAGAAATCTACAATTGTACTTTTACTAGTAAGTGTGACAGTTTAAGATAACAGTTACAGTAGAGTAGTCATAGTTCCATTTTCAATAAATGAAACAATGTCACTGATAATTGTGCTGTAATTGCACCATTGTGTTTCAGCATTTATTTGACTGATGGAATTCATATAAAAATATCTGCAATGTATTATTGCTTGGATTTTTTTATTAAGGTATCTGTGCTTACATTTTGACTAGTCAAAATTCCACTTAAAGTAATCTGCAATTACATTTTTACTAGTAAGAATAATTCATTGACTTGAATGGGTAAGCGAATTTAAAATATCTAGAATTAATTCTGCCTATCCAGGTATCTTTTGACTACTGTAAAGTCAAATTAATAACATCTTTGGTATAATTTTGACTAGTTGTAACTAGGGTTGCAAAATTCCAGGAATTTTCAAAGCTGGATTCCCACTTTCCAAGGGAATTAACGAGAATATATTGGAATTAACAGAAATATATGGGAATTAACAGGAATTTGCTAAATTGCAGTTTAGCCTATAACTTCTTCTTTTCCTTTTGGCTGCTCCCTTCAGGGGTCGCCACAGCAAATCATCTGCCTCCATTTAACCCTATCCTCTGTATCCTCCTCACCCACACCAAGTATCTTTATGTCCTCCTTCACTACATCCAAGAACCTCCTCTTTGGTCTTCCTGGCAACTCTAACCTCAGCATCCTTTAACCAATGTATTTACTGTCCCTCCTTTTTACATGTCCAAACCATCTCAATCTGGCTTCCCTGGCTTTTCCTCCAAAACATCTAACATGAGCTGTCCCTCTGATGTACTCATTCCTGATCCTATCCATCCTACTCACTCCCAAAGAGAACCTCAACATCTTCAGCTCTGCTACCTCCAGCTCTGCCTCCTGTCTTTTTCTCAGTGCAACAGGGTACTTAAATGTAACTGAAAAAATATCTTGCTGATAATTTTGATTAAAACAACCAGATTTAATGCAATTGTCAGTTGAATTTCTACCTTGCAAATTCCTCAAATCCCATGCATGCACACAGCATTGCAGGGCTATTGAGGCCACACCTCCACATTGACTGTGCATTCCTCCATGCATCTATAATTTCTTGAATCTTGCACACAAAATAATTTTAAAAATGTCCATCTTGATGAGTAGTCACGTAAATTACATATTACAAATTTATATTAAAAACGCGTGTAAGCTATTATACACCAAAATTTATCATTGTATAAACAAATACACTAACTGAGCAAACATTTAGTTTGACCAGCCCCCGCCACACACAATCCCTCTCTAGTCACTTATGGGGGGAATACCCCCCATTTTCCAGCATCTGAATATCACAAGACTATTGAAGCTACCTGCATTTGAACCTTAAGACTACATCAATTAAAGTAGGTTTTGACATTATTTGGGTAAAAATATTTGATCTATAGTAGTAAAGTTCAACTACAAAATACAAAACTGTTTATACAATAAATCAGATATGCTTAGCACTATTTCGTTGACAATATTTGAGGCTACATATCATGTGCTAGCTAGCTCATCATACAGAAGTATAGTACGGGTAAAAAGGTATGGACACATTACTCTATAATTTTTGAAAGATGTCTCCTATGCTCATCAAGCCTGCATTTATTTGATCAAAAACAGATCAAAACACTAAAATATTGTGAAATATTATTACAATTTGAAATAATGGTTTTCTGTTTTATTATACTTTAAAATATAATGTAGTTCTGTGATGCAAAGCTGACAGTCTTGTGTCCTGATCCTCAGAAATCATTATAATATGCTGATTTATTATCATGTTTGGAAACTTTTTTTTTTGAAAGAAATGAATATTTTTATTCAGCAAGAATGTTAAATTGATAAAAAAGTGTTATATTGTTACAAAAGATTTGTTTTGAATATATTATTTTCTTTTAAACTATTTATTATTAAAAGGATCACAGGTTCCAAAGAAATATTAAGAAACACAAATGTGTAACGATCCCCGCCGGACACAAAAGGTAGGTGATGTAACCAAAGATATTTATTGTTTTATCAATACAGGAACCAAAATCACAGGCAAACGTGGGAACGGGTATAGATAAATTAAAGTATACGTGAGGAGTAACGTCCGTATCATTGCTACGAGATAGGACCCGGAGGGGACCCGGAACCTCGGCGGGGACGTCGGCGGCGGCGCAATGAGGTTCGGGCTGCTGCGGTGGAACCTCAGCGGGGATGTCATCGTCGGCACGCTGAGGCTCGGGAAACTGGACGGGGACCTCAGCAGGGACGTCATCGTTGGCGCGCTGAGGTTCAGGAAGCTGGACAGGGACCTCAGCGGGGACATCGTCGTCGGCGCGCTGAGGCTCTGGCCAGTAGGAAAAGCAAAGGATCCGGGGAACTCAAGCAGTTCAAGCATCTGCAGGGGCTCCGGAGGTGAAGACTGGCGAGGCGGCACTGGAGATTTAGTTATCTGCGATGGTACTGGAACGTGCGGCGCCGGAGAGCACGGTAACTGTGGGGGCGTGAGAGGAATCCCGGCGGTGGAGACTTCATCAGGATGCGGAGACTCTCAGGCTGGTCTTTTACAAGAGATGGCAGGTCAAGTGGCTGTGGAGGCACCAAGTGCTGTGGCGAAGAAAATTGGCATGGCGAGGGAGACTGCCGAGGCGAGGGAGACTGGAGTCCACTACTCGGTGGCAGCCCTCTAGACTTAATAGTTAGATGGGTACCGCGAAAGGGGTTTGAATGGGGCTCCCAAACGAAGTTGTCCTCTTAGTCGAAGTATTCCTCGTCTGGGTTACTGTAGCAGGACAGGTCCCAGGATTCTGACCTGAGCTGCGGAAACTCGGGATACTCCGGCTCCTCGGGATACATCGGCTCCTCGGGATACATCGGCTCCTCGGGATACTCCGGCTCCTTGGGATAATCCGGCTCCAGGGTCCAGGGTTTTACCTTCAGCTCCTGCCAGATGGCGAGTGCCTGTGCCGGAGGTAGAGGCTGATGAGCCAGGGTCAGAGGTCGTAGAGCCATCGGAGCAGCGAGAGGGATCCCGGAGGAGAAACCGCGAGATCTGGGCAGTGACCTGTGACTCCGCTGCGGTCTTTGGGGAGGCTGCAGGGACGGCCGACGAAGTGTTGGAGACGGTGGTGGTGGAGACGGCTGTGGAGAAGGGGTCTGCGGGTCCGACCGGGAAGGAAGTGACCGGGAGGTCGGCCACTGGAAAAGCGCAGCGGAGTCACAAACCTCCCAGGCTTCCTCAATGGCCCTCCACCAGGCACTGCCCGAGGAGGGACCGGATGGCATGGAAGCGGGAACAAAGTGCGATGCCCGTCTGAGTCCTACCTCCAGGGAGATCCGAGAAGGGCTGGATTGCTGCCGTACAGGCCTCGAGGGCATCCTTGTAGCATCGGGAGTTCCGAATTATGCTGGACAGTATATACAGACCTCGGGATAACTGGCGGTCCACCTCTGTGGCGTCTTCCAACTCCGGAGCAGAAGCTGGACTACTCATTTTGTGGTTCGGTAATGGTCCGATCTTCTGTAACGATCCCCGCCGGACACAAAAGGTAGGTGATGTAACCAAAAATATTTATTGTTTTATCAATACAGGAACCAAAATCATAGACAAACGTGGGAACGGGCATAGATAAATTAAAGTATACGTGAGGAGTAATGTCCGTATCATTGCTACGAGAACGGACCCAGAGGGAAGTGAGGAGTGTGCTTATATGTGGTTGTGACAATAGGGTGCAGGTGATCGTGATGAGACACAGGTACAGGTGGAACGGATAACGGTGATTGTCAGGCGGGAGAGCCTGACCGATCTGTAACAAAATGTTTACAAACTGATAATAAATCACCATATTAAAATTGTTTCTGAAGGATCATGAAAATTCAGCTTTGCATTACAGAAATAAATATTTTAAGTATATTAAAAGAGAAAACCATTATTTTAAATTGCAATAATATTTCACAGTATTACTGATTTTTCTGTAATTTTGATCAACTAAATGCAGGCAATTATGAGTATAAAGGAGTTCTTTCAAAAACATTGAAAATTGTAATGTGTCCACACTATTGACTGGTACTGTATATACTAGGTTATAGTTTGTTTTAGCAAGCATGCTGATTGAGAAGTATTTATTCATCTAGCCCATTTCTATTGATTTGCATCAATAGTAAAATATTTATTAAAATGTATATATCTGTGCATTGCAGAAGTGTTTTTACAATCTCTTTTTCTAATCTTATTTTAAAGAACAATGCCATGTACACTATCTCATGTGTAGATTCATTTAATCTCAGCCAATGTGGAAAGAAAGGCTGTGTACAGTTGCAAATACTGTGCAAAGACCTATGTTAAGAATGCCACAAGGATGCAGCAGCATATAGCCAAGTGCCCAAAGTTTTCTCAGAGCTCAAAATAAGCAACCCCAGACAAGAGTTCATCTGCTTCCATTCAATGTGAAAATGATTCAGATTCAGACACCCTGATTTAGTGAATAATGGTAGCCAGAGAAATGCTGATGAATGTTTTGCTCGAGCAATGTATATAACTGGCTGATGTTCACAGCCAATGTCACAGCCAAGAGATTCCTGAATGTTCTTCGCCCTACCTACACTCCTCCCACCAGACATGCTCTATCTACTCATTTGCTGAATAGAGAGTTCAACAGAGTGCAAGCAAAGGTCAAGCTAACTATTGACAAAGCATTTCCATCAACTCTGATGGGTGGTCAAATGTCTGGGGACAAGGACTTATCAACTACATTGTCACCACCCCTCAACCAATGTTCTATAAGACCACAGACACAAAAGACAACAGACACAAAGGCCCCTACATTGCTGATGAGCTTAAAGCAGTCATCAATGATCTTGGACCTGAGAAGGTTTTTGCACTTGTAACTGACAGTGCTGCAAACATGAAGGTTGCTTGGGCACCAAGGAAGAGACCTACCCTCACATAACAATTAGCTGTGCTGTCCATGCTCTTAATCTTCTCTTTAAGGACATCATGGCACTGAATACAATGAACACACTGTACAAGACACCAAAGCAAGTAGTGACATATGTGAAGGGCAAACAAGTAAGCTTCAGCAATCTTCCTCTCTAAGAGAAAAAAACAAGAACACCACTGAAACTCTTCTTCACTGAAGAACACTGAAGCTCCCCAACATAACTTGATGGGGTGGAGCTGTAATCATGTATGAAAGTCTGCTTCAGGGGAAGGAGTTTTTGCAAGAGATGGCCATATCCCAGACTGCAGAAATTGAAAGTGTCAAGAGAATCCTATTAGATCATGTGTTCTGGGAAAGAGTGACTAGCAGCCTGAGAATCCTCAAACCAATAGCAGCAGCTATTGCCAAGATAGAAGTTGATACTGCCATGTTGTCAGATGTCAAATGTCTGTTTGCTGAGCTCAAAGAAGAGTTACAAACTGTCCTGCCTATGAGTTTGGATATCCAAATTTTTATTTATGTATTATTTATTATTTTATGTATATGATTAATTATTTAATTTAAGATATCTTTAATTCGACTTTTGACTGAATTCAGACTAGACAAATTCTTTGGTGGTGAAGTGATTCTGATGAAGATTTACAATGAATTTTATACTGTTGTTACAATGGCCATAGCTGTTATTGACAGAATATTGAGACCGTGCCATGAATTTGAAAGAGTTTGTGGTGAGCTTTGCGGTATAGATAATTACTCAAGAAATTGGAGAATCACACATTTACTGTTTCCTGCTAAACATAATGAACTTTCCAGCAGTCTGTTTCAACCAAGTTAGTGTTTTCAACAAGAAATTCTTGACCAGTTCCCAGAAAGCTAAAAAAAAGCTTTCTTTGTGAATTGACATACTTCAGTCAACTTGTTTAAGACAATAACTCATTTGTATTTCTAGACATCATCTCCTATCTTGTACAAGCAGCTACATTAAAACCTTGTTGAATACACATTCAGGTTCAGCACTTCCACTACCAAGTTATGTCCAGGATTGGTCTGAAGGAGACCAATTAGAGTCCATGGCAATGTCAGTATATGAAATTGTATTGTGACTAGTCAGAATGATCATTTAAGACAGCTGATTCATAAATACACTGTGAATAGTCAAAACTGCAATCAAAGATACCATCGATTCAGTCATTTTAACAAACTACATATCTCCCAATTGTAATCAGTACTCACCGGTGCCCTTGATCCCTGGGTGTTTCTGACCTTGAGCCCATAAGTCCTGATATTTCTGGTTGAAAGCAGGCTTCCAGACCCCAGATATCCAAGGGGAGTCTGAAGGTGCCATCCTGTAGAGGAGACAAAACATGTAAAACCAAAAGGAACTAAAAGGCATATGTATACATTTGTATTGAGGGTTTATAGCCTGACTCATTCAAGCTGAATCACAATTACAAAGGCAGGAACTTCTACATCATACTGGTGTAACTGAATCTTAGGCTGGTATGAGACTAAGACAAAACTTGATTTTATATATATATATATTTTTAGAGGTATCAGATTTTACAGACTACATAACTACTGTCCTGATTTGGCTTTTGGCTAGCAGTTTGAATTTATTCTTACATCAGTTCATTACATTTCTCTTTATTGTTTTTGTAGTAAACAAGCTCTAACAGCTTTCACAATCTTACCTGTGTTTTATAACAAGATCTTCATTGGCCAGTCTGTGTAGACCTATTAAAGGAATACACAACCACAAATTATCTGACAACATAAGGGCTCTTTTGCTTCTCTGATATGAAGTAAAACTTGATGACCTGCAGACGTAAGTGAAACCTGCTATTTAATATTTAGAAATTAGCATTTATAATATAACATATATAATACCTTACATACATACATTATAATACCTAAAACATTTCCATACCCACCTTTAGTCCTGCCATGTCCTGGTATCAGTTGGCCTGCCCTGCTGTGGTGTCTGTAGAGACAGACAGCTGCAACCATTAGAATACACCATAGGAGGGCACCAATGCAGCCAATCAACACTGGGTCCTGAAACAGGGCCCAGACCTCAGACAGAGCCCCTTTTTGGATGTCTGACTCAAGAGGACCACCTATCTGTGGGTCTGAAAAGTAAGACAAAGTAGATTAAATCAGTTACGAAGTCATGATAACTTCTCTTCTTCAGTGCAGCTAATCTCATGTTGATGATCCACAATTGATTTCTTCTGTTCAGTATTCTGATGTTTAGAAAATCAAATTTTCCGGAAGTGTCCTTTTGCTCACTGATGACAAATCCATGAGGGTCGCTCAGCATTCCCACTCCAGCTCCATTCACTGCGGCAATGGTGAGCCAGTATCGTTTCCCTGGTCTGAGAGTAGAGATATCTAGGTTGTGTTGGCCACTGTCCACTGTCCAATTTTGGTACTGCTGCTCCTCAGACTCCACACACCAGACCTGAGCACACAAACATTTGATATCCTTAGGGGACCCGAGGTGATTAATGCTTAATCAAATGCTTAAAGGTGAGGTTATATTGTAAGTTTTGTTTTTTTTATGAGGATTATCATTATTATTATTATTATTATTTCTCTCCTGCCTAAAAGGAACATTTTTTTAACTGGTTCTCATGGGCAAAACCCACAAAGTTTACCGCACACATCTGTTACTACAGTGAGCAGTCAGAGAAAGTCTAAGCCATGGACTCAATGACATCCACTTATGTCAGTGAGTCTTGTGGTTAGCATTTAGTTTTAGCTACACACACCAAACATGGTAGGTGTATGGAACTCCCCAGTACGAACATTTTTTGCATATACATTACTATAACCACTCCCAACAGGAAGTGAGGCATGTGAGATTATGTGTATTTTCACCCTGGAATTTAACATACTTACATCTTTCATGAGATTTGTTTCAAATTTAGTATATGTGATAGCAACATATTGCAGATGTCAAATTGCAAGCATTTTTTGATATGTTAAAATATGAGGAAACAGCGTTGCGATGAATTTACATATCTCGCCAAATGAACAGAAAATATGTCATAAATTTAAAATGACTTGCAAATGCTTGACAAACACCAAACTTCAGTGGTTACTGAGAATGACTATGATGATATACACATATGGACATGGTCAGGAACTTTAAAACAGCGGTGGTCTTGGGTTATTACCTGATAACCTTGAATGATACCATTGTGGGTTTCATCAGGTGGAGGCTCCCAGTTCAGGTGGACAGTGTCATTCTGCTTATGGCTCACTGTTATGGACACAGCCAGTGGAGAAGCACTAGGCACTGTAAAATTAGAGTTTACTATTATGTCCTAAACATGGCTGTAATGTATCTCCTAATTCTTTAAAACACATGCAAGTTTTGAAAAGCAACAGAATGGGCACAAATCCCTTCACCTGAATTAATGTCTCACCTGTCTCAGGAACTCTGAGGTGCCAAGTGTTGCTCTCCCTCCCATATAAGTTACTGCCATAGGGCCGAACTTTGAACTCATACTTGTAGCCTCTCTTTAATGGACCCACCTGAATCTGGAAGCTGGGCAATGTCACCTTCTTTGCTGCCCAGTCAGAGCTGGCAGGCAGCAGAGAGCGATACAGAACCTCAAAGCCATCAAGGTAATGTGGCTGTGCTGGGAGGGACTGGAGCTGGTCAGAGAGAAAACACAACATAGATCACACCTAAAATATTCATCTTTTCATCTAAAATGCCCAGGCCACCTGCCTCAAAACAGCTACAATTATACCAGTGCCCAAACAGACTAATCCCCTCTTTGAATGACTACAGACCTGTAGTGTTTACTACTGTCGTCGCAAGATGTTTTGAGAGGCTTATTCTGAAACACATCAAAGCCAGTCTTCCTGTTGACCTTGATCCATATCAATTTGCATATAGACCGCACAGATCAACAGAGGATGCTATTATCACAGCCCTCCACACAGCACTAGAACACCTTGACCAGAAAGGGACATATGTCAGAATATTATCTATTGATTATACCTCCTGATTATACCATTGTCCCCAGCAGGCTGGTTACCAAATTGCTAGACCTGAGCCTTAGCAACACTCTGTGAGTGTGGATCAAGGACTTCCTTACCAACCACCCACAGACTTAGCACATACCTCTCATCCACCCTGGCTCTTAGCACTGGTGCGCCCCAAGGCTGCATACTGAGTCCCCTTCTCTATTCTCTGTACACATCTGACTGTACGGCCACCTATCCCTCAAACACATTAATAAAATTTGCTGATGACACAACAGTGGTGGGTCGTATTACAAACGATGAAACACAATACAGAAAGGAAATAAACAGGTTGGCAGGATGGTGCACAGAAAACAACACTGAGCATCAAAAAGACTAAAGAACTAATCATCGACATGGTGAGGCCCACCTTCCTCTCAAAATCAGTGGAGAGGAAGTTGAAAGAGTTCCCAGCTTCAAATTTCTGGGGACATACATCACTGAGGACCTCACGTGGACTATCAATTCTACTGGCCTTGTAAAAAAGGCTCAACAGTGGCTCTATTTCCTACGGACACTGAGGAACAACCTATCTGCAGAGCTGCTGGAAGCCTTTTACCACTGCTGTATTGAAAGCACCTTTACATACTGTATAAGATGTATAAGATGTATAAGATATAAGTATGTCCACTGCAGAGGCAGATCAAAAGAATCTCCAAAGAGTCATCACACATCTAAAAAATAATAGGACTGTCATTACCATCTCTGGAGGACAGAGAGCTCCGCAGAGCCACAAACATCCTGAATGATGTGACTCACTCCTGTCACCACCTCTTCTCTCAGCTACCGTCTACATGGCGCTACAGAGCTATAAAGGCTCGAACCTCCAGACTAAAGAATAGTTTTGTACAAAGGGACATTACTGAACTAACCTCTCTGAAACCATGCCCTCCCACAGCTCAACATCAGTGTCTTTATCTAACCTGTGAATGTGCAATACGATAATGGCAATGAATGTGGGTATTGTGCAATATTGTTTGTGTTTGGGTGTATGGGTGAAGTGAGTGTGTATGTGATGATAGAGTATTCTACTCTATTTTATTCGTATTTATATTTTTTAGCGTATTTATCCAGGGCATACAGCAAATTTCGTTGTACTTTGTGCAATGACAATAAAGGTGAACTGAATTGAATTATAAACAACCTTCCCATACCTTCCATTGTACTTGGGATATGTTGGATCCAGGGGCCATAATGGTGACATTTTCTAGAGACACCCGCAAGGCTGACAGCTCTTTGTGAAGGTCTTTTTGTTTAGTGCTGGCAGCCTCTGGAAACAGAAGAGTTTTACCGTGTTTTTTTTTTAATTTAAGTTGAAGTATAGGAGCCACAGGACAAGCTTTGTTTTAACAAATTACCAAAATAGATTTGCATTATGTCCTCACATTAGCTAGGGCTACACAACAAGCAGCATCATTCTCCAACCCTAATTTGTCATAAATACACATCCAATGATTTTCTAGGCATCATTACAATTTATGAGCAAAACTTCAGTCTGTCCTACTGCCTAAGGCCCACTGGTGTGGTTAATTATACTCAACAACAACAGGACAGCTCAAGTGTAAGATTTTATAGACTGAAACTGTAAATTCATATCTGAGCAGAAAGTGAGATGACGTGTAACGTCACTTTTCTAATGTAAAAAACTAATGTAAAAGAAATATCCTAGAGTTGCACTCATTGTTGACTGAAGACATTTTCCATAGTTATTAATCCAGTTGGTTTCAAATTTTCTTTTCTGAGATCAGAAATCTCAAGGGATCAAATATCTTGAATGTCAAGGTACTCCTCCAAAACACTGGATGATACATTTGAGTTTATTCAGGCACCTCATGAAGATTTTTACTTTACCCCTACTAACCACAAAAGTTTCACAGACCCTTTGTGACTGCTTTCATTGTCTGTTTCTATAATTTTCTGTCATATTTCTATGCTCAGCTACCTAGTAAATGCATAAAGAAAAAAAATAAGCGTCTTTTAAAGTACTGGTACTTTATACTAGTCATCAGTATATAAATTAACCTGTCTTCCCAAGCCTTCAATGTAACTTGAGTCTGTGTGAGGGCACTACTGTTCCAGAGAAGTTTGTCTATATTTTTTGAAACCCAGGCCAAATAAAGTTACATTTCAATTTATGTGAAGTATTTTTTCTCTGCTCTCTCATTCTCTCTTATTGCAGATAACAATTAAGCTCAGCACTTATTTGTTAGAGAAAATGCTATTTCTCAGTCTTCACCTTACCTTCCACTAGCAGCTGTGCACTGCCAGTGACCACACCTACGTCATTGACAGCAGTGCAGGTGTACTTCCCAGCATCCTGGGCTGTCACATAATGGATCTGAAGAGTCTTATCTGGATTTACAAGATACCTGTATACACATATAAAGCAGTTGATATCAGGTTTACTGTCCCTGAGAAATGCTACAAAGTAAAGGATATTTACTGTCTACTGAGCTTAGTGACAAGATAAATAAATATATACAAATATCTTAGACTTGTGCATGGTGATATGAAATGGGATAACTGTCTTGGTCATTTTAAGGATGTATGTTCAACCTTATGTTTAAGCAGCCACCAGTCAAGTTATATTAAAACAGACTTACCGCCAAACATATTTTAGCTTTCAATGTCAAAAGAACAATAAGTTATATTTCCTGTTTTAGCATTAAGTAGGTACTGCAGTCTGCACTTCTGTGTTCTGCCATAAAAAAAATACCTTCCGTTGGGTAGTGGCCCTTGCTCTCTACTCCAGACCACAGCAGGTGGAGGGTCACCTTTAGCTTGGCAATAGAACTGGGCAGACTCCCCCATTCTCACTGACACATTTTCTGGTTTCAGTACCAACACAGGCTTGTCTGCAATAAGAAGGAACTCAGTATTGTGCTTTTCTTTATGGTAGTTTTGCTTTGAGAGGTAGATATTTTCTTGTCACTGTAAAAAAAAAAATCTTTCATTTCATTTAGAAGCTGGAGCAATATTCAAAACTGGCATTGTTAAAGCAATATTTGTTATGAGAATGCTGACTCACCCAGCACAGAGAGCCGAGCCGCTCTGCTCTCTCTCACTCCCACTGTGTTGCTGGCCACACACACATAAGCCCCAGAGTGGTTTTTCACTGCAGGAGCAATGATAAGCTTCCCGCTCAGCTCCTATAGCACAAGTTCAATTCAATTCAATTTATTTTTATAGTGCCAAATCACAATACAAACCATCTCAAGGCACTTCACAAAAAAGCAAACAAAAACAAAAAACCCAACAAATCCCTTATGAGCAGCACTTGGTGACAGCAGAGAGGAAAAACTCCCTTTAACGGAAGAAAAAAACTCCAGCAGAACCGGGCTCAGTTTGGGCGGCCATCTGTCTCGACCGGTTCGGGTGCAAGTGCAGACAGGATGAGGAAACACACAAGATGAAAAGTTCATATAACATATTCATATAACAGTTAACACAGAAATACATAATATGTGATGTCATATGATGTCATATGTCATATGTCATATGTGATGTGTATGTCCTTAAGCATTTAGTGTAAAATAAGACTTGCAAGTATATACTACATTATCCTCAACAGCTCTATTTAGTACAGTGTGAACTATCTATTTTTAAAATTAACAAATGCGTAATGGCTCTGTGGTGGATATTAAAAAGCAACACAACAAATTAGCCACTCTCCTGCCTGTGTTGTTTTACTTTCTATGTCTTACTTAATTTTACACATCACTAAACTAAGGTCAGCTAGTTTAAAGACAAAATCAAGTTTAGAAATGTTTATTATATCATAAGCCCCATTCAGACTGGATATTCTGACAGAAAAGGAGTGGTAGGAGGATTTTAACTACCTGCTGCAGTCAGCAGTCAGCGTCTGAAGTACGTGTATGATTTTTCACCCTCACCCCAGAAATAATTACGTCCTAAACTTACGTCCTGTTTTTCTGTGAACTGGCTGCCACTCCTGGAATGTTGTTTCCATCTGGAGCAACATCCTTGTACTGTATTTCAAAGAGAATCTGTGTTTTTTTTTCTGCAGGATGCAGTCTTTGTCCTTCCTTTTTTCCCATTAACCCAGTATGAAAGTTGACTTTGGTGTCAAAATAGAGTAAGAAAGAGCCTGATAGATGGGAACAAGATATAACCAATATATAGTCCTATTGAGCAGCAGTAATGATGTCCTCAAGGAGTGTAATTCACACCAAATCTAAAAATGTGTATAATTTCTGTGTTCAATTTGAGTTGTGAGAGTGAATATGATTTTTGACTCAAATTCACCCATTCACACACCTCTTCTTTAAGTCTGTGTCACCCCCCACCCCTGGAGAAGCTTTGGTCTTTTTCCTGCTGAATGTCTGTCTATACCAGACCACATTCTGTAATTTCACCATCTGAAACAATGAGTTAAAGTACAGAGGAGCACAGTAAAGATTTTATTCTCCACCTACTCATAAGGTTAATCCAATCTGAATGGGGCTATAGACAGTAAACCCAATTTACCTAGCTTTTGTCTAGAGTGTACACTGATCTCAAATGGGACATAAATGTATGTGTTATGAATGTACATATTATATCAAAATAGCACTACTAAGCGGTACTAAAGTGCAGAATGCATTTAAATAGATTTAACAAAAGCTTAAGTTCATATCAGTTTACTAATTAGAGGAATGCAGAGGAAATGACCAAATGACCTAAAATGAATCCATGAATCCACTTAAGTGACTTGAAAGTGTTACAGAAATGTTATATGTCTAACCAAGTAAAACTGATGGCCTGATTTTAACTTTAAAGCCACTAGGCTCTAGAGCCCAGAATTTACACAAGGTACATATCTGAAATATGAATCATATGAAAGGGGCTTCTAAATGTTGAAGCGGTGGGCTTACAGTGTAGTGGTGGTCAGTGTTGCTGATGGGAAGACCATCCTTCTTCCATATGATGTTAGGTTCAGGGTGTCCCATCGGGGGGCCACAGTTTAAGATAGCCACCTCCCCCTCTGCTACCTCTGCATCACTGGGCTGCACAATGAAGTCCTCCTGCAGCACTAGAACAACACAGAGGCAGGATTAAGCTGCATACAATGTCCTGTCAAATTTAGATCCATGAATAGATTGAACAGACCATGGCCTGGGAATTGAGAAAACATTTCTGATTAGATATAAAAGATAATTGATAGATAGAAAACCAAGATAAAAAACTAAGCCTTTAAAATGTTAAAGTGTCACAATTGTGATGTACATGTTCCCAGAGCCCAGATAACTTGAAATGTCTCATTTTGTTAATCATTAATAGCCTATAACTCAAACACACCCAATTTGTAATAGTATAAAACAGAAAGAACAGAACAGAGATGCTAATACCTGTAAAACATTTGGTACTTGGCTACAGTAAACATTGACATTGGACCCTCTGTCTTCCACATATATCTTCATCAGCTATGTGCGTGTGTGTGTGTGTGTGTGTAAGTCTGCATGTGTGTATGTGCGAATTTGTTACTGAATTTTACACATGGCAAGAGCACCCCAGCCCCAGCTGCAGACAGGTGTGTACCCTGAAAACCCTAGGGTGCACACCCCAAAGCAACCACGTGCATACCCTTGGGCTGAGGGACTGGACGCTACAGAGGGATCCCTACAGCCAGAGCCCGAGACCACCTCACCTCACCTCTCCTCTCCTCTCTTTTCCCATTCGCCTCCTCTCCTCTCCTCTCCTCTCCTCTCCTCTCCTCTCCTCTCCTCTCCTCTCCCATCCTCTCCTCTCCTTTCCTTCAACTTTCTTCTCCTCTCTTCTCTTCTCTTCTTCTCTCCACTCCTTTCCATCCTCTCCTCTCCTCTTCTCTTCTCTCCTCTCCTCTCCTCTATGTTCTATGTCCTGTTTCAGATGATAGGTGTGAACATGTAAATGGAGACTTAGACATAAAAGTGAGCGCATATGACTTTGGAAGGGCCATGCAACTCACTACAAAGATATGTATTAAAGCATTTTGCACACACATCCCTGCATTAATACAGTCAAAGTTTTAGGTTATCTGAATGAATCTTTGAAAAAAAATTACAGTATACTACTTATTTAGTATAAATGTCACTAACTTTGTTTCTGCTCTCTCCCAAAGTTTGTGCTTTCTCTCTGCTCTTTCTCTGTACTTTCTGCAGGTTTCCCTGGTCCTGGAGCTGTATATTGCTGATGTGCAGTTACAGATGGTCTGTTTATGTTTAGTGCCAAACTAAATGATGGACATACTGTGTCACAAACAACTGCTATAGTGTGGAGTCACTCATGAAGCAGAATATAACCAAAAGTCAAAGATTACATTCAGCAGTTACATTCAAAAGAATGCTCACCACATATTGCTGTGCATTGATAAGTGACAATGCAAGGGAGATATGTTCAGTGATGGAACTTCACCAGTATAGATACGTACACATCACCCACTCTTACCTGCGATATACAGCGAAGCGTTGCGGCTCGTGGCCGTGCCTGCACTGTTCCTGGCCACACATGCATAGATAGCCTCATGTGACTGACCTCGCCTACCTCCTCCCACGCTCAAGAAGAAGAGACTACCCTCTGACAATACCATGGGCTGCAACTGCCCATTTGCCTTTGCTGTCTCCAGAGGGTGACCATTGCGCAGCCACTCAATGGTAGGCTTCGGACTGCCATCTGCCCGACAGGAGAGCGTTGCAGGATTGCCAACTTTCACCACCACATCAGACGGATGGTGGACAATGCGGGGAGGCATCTCCTCTGCACGAACTCTGGAACCTAAGAAGAATTCAGAAATGTTGCAGAAATTGTAAACAGGGAGTGTTTGTTGCATGTTTATTTAATCAGATATAAAAAAGCAAAAAGGTTACGGCAATTCAGTTAGCTGCCTCAAAGAGAAAAGAGGTCTGTCCCCCCCTGAGGATGACTTTAACTGATTTATTTTCCTTACAATTTGCCCTAGGCATAAACCTAATTCTAATCACATTGCATAGGTAACATGTTGCTAATTATTATAAGCCATTTTTAAGGAAGAGCCTACAATGTGAGAAGGTTTTTTCCTATATAGTATGGCCACACCCATACAGCAGCCTCTCTTACTATGCATCACCACCTCTGTATTTAACTGAGAGCAGAACACTCACAATAAACAAGTCTAATCCCTATTACCAACAAACAATGTCTATTTGCAATCTGCAGCAGTGGAATGCCATTGTTTGAACTTCCCATGGAGCTGGATGGCCACGCTGACGGAAGCTGGGTGACTGTGATCTGCTTCCTGGTGGGGAAGGAAGCTTGAGGTCTCAGGAATATCAAGCCCAACACAAGCAGAGTGGAATATACCCATCAACAGAACAAAAGACACTCCCTCAAGAGGAATTTTACACCTGACATTTTGTTTCTTTTGCAAAGTAAAGATTTGAGAGTAATGGGACATGTTGTATCATTTCGCATTTGAGTTGAATATAATCCTAAACTGACCAAATATTTTGGCTGCTGTATATGGCAGGGACAATCAGCAAAGGGTTTGTACTTGTACTGAGCTTGTCATTCATTCACTATAGTCGGAAATACCGAATTACAGCTAACAATAGCTTGTTCAACCTCATTGTCACTGTCTCTTTACATTCTAACATGCAGCCAAAACATCTGTGCATCATGGCTAAAATATTTCTAAGGGCTTTTAGCATTCTTACAAGCAGTTCTTCAGAGGGAGATTGTGATGAGGAAGCTAATCACCCTCCAGACCTCATGGGCACGTTTCACATGGAATTTCACTACTACAGTAAGTATATGAAGTGTGTCGCAAAGCAAAAAATGCTGCAACAAAAGTCACATGTCAGGTTAGGAACACAACACCTTCTGTACTGGAGCAAGACACTGAGACTGAGCTGAAAAAAAAAAACTTAACACATACATGAATAAACAAAACATCAGCAACAACTTTTAATTGAAATGCCAGACACACTAGTTACAGAATCTCAAAAGTAAAGGTCTTAGGCCTCCTAAAGTGAACATCTCTGGGTGTTGAACTGACAAAACAAGTGAGCAACAATGAGCAACAACAACAATATTAAATGTCAACTGTAAAACTGTGCTTTTTCACTGTATTTTATGGAGAAATCAATTCATCAAGAAAACAATCAAGTTATGAAAGGAAAGAGAAATCAGATCTTATCTACATTTGAGCATTATCTTAACCTGACAGGTAGGAAGCATGATGTTAATGTGTAACATTAGTTTTCTAATTGTGCAACAGCAACTGCAAACCTCAAGTCACTGCCTTAAAATTTCTGGTTTCTTAAGTTGGTCATTTTGCAAGATTTCTTTGTGTTTTAACAAATAAAGAAAAGGCATATGTAGCCTACTGCGTGTTTGCAATCAGGAGTGATACTGATGATATTTGAGTTCAGAATAGTTTCTAGGTGCTAACGTTTCTGAAGAGAATAGCAGATGCTGTGGGTAGAACATTATCTCCTAATGTAATATTTCCCATAAGGAGGTTTAAACAAGAATGCAGATTATGCTGCTGTGTTTTAACTGATATATAACTTGAACCTAAATGATATGTGATGGCCACTGTGCATATATAAGATAAATAAACTACCACCTGTAGAGACACTTCACAGAAGTAACGTTAGGATCAACTAATATCATTTACGACTCGATATATTTCTTTACATCTAGGAAGTAAACGCATACCAATAAAAACTGTCTAACGTACTTGTTTCTTTGCAATGTTAAAGATTAAATAAGTTAACAGATACATGATTCATTAATTCAAACTTAACTACTTACCTGACAGAAAGAGCCCACACAGTAGTATGAGAACAGTTGTGCTCATTCTCACCAGCAAAGCTCACAGTAATAAGCGACAGTGATACCCAACGTTAATCAATATGTTTTAGGATAACTCCTTAGCTAAAATAAACGTTTTGGGGGCAATTTAACCCAATGCCTAGCTTGCATCTGCCAATTTGTTTTATGCTAAGAAAACTTTTTTTGAATTTCGTTTAAGGGCCAACTTCAAAATAAAACTAAAGTACCTTAACAAAAAATCTTTCATAATGAAACTCAGCGCCAACTCTTCCGTTGCCTCCCGTGAACACGATGTCAAGGTGGCGCACACAGACATTTAGTTTCCTGTCAGATGAGGTTTCAAAATAAGATTCATCAGCTTCTACAAGTCTACACAAATACATGCAATGAAAATCCAGTCAATAGATTTTAACCAAGCATTTTAGGGTTTCGTTAAACTGCAGTTTTATTTGCTTGTTTGTTTTCATTCTTTAATATGCAAAGTTGAGCAGAACTCCAACAGAAGAGGTTTGTTATGGCTCTGAATACATTGCTTTTATTATCACAGTGAATACAAATAGGTGAATGTGTATGTGATGTAATGTATTGTGGATTGGGATACCATTATTTCCCAACTATAGAAGGAAATTGTGTAGCTCACTCAGAATGAATGCACTAAACATTACTAAGACTGTATTGGAACGATACATTAGGCTCTTTCTGATGTTTACACTAATTAGCAGAAGTCAAGGTGTACTTATGCTCTATGACTCCCTGTCAGTACCAGTAATGTTGACTCTTATGTTAAGTGCAAAAACAATTTAGCAATTGATTTCAGGGAAAGGTGGGAAATATGTTCCACTGTATTTAGTATGATGTGGTGGTTTAAAGGATAAAATTCATTCAATTCAGTCCAAATCTAAATGTGGGAAAATAAGTGCTCCCAATGCTGAGTTAGTTCCAACTTAAATCACAGCAAAGAAGGAGGGACACAGAAATAAGTGAACTACCACTAGTTCATTTGTTCAGTGGATCACATAAATAACGTATTGTTTAGTGGACTGTTCATTTTGAAGCTCAGAAAGGCCCAAGGAGAAGTGATGGATGTTTATATTGATCTAACAATTTGGGCCTGATGGCCCCAGCATCAGCCAGCTTTCAGTGTGCAACAAAAGGTATAAAGAGAATGAAGGATGAGTCCCGGCTAAACCATGGGAATGGTGCTGGACTGAGATGTGCTGAGAGAGGGAACCTCTTTCACACTCTGGACCAAAGGTCAGGAGAAGTCTTGGAATGGTTAAAGAGGGTGGGATGGGATAGGAAATAGAAAGAATTTATCAGCTGTCGTGAGGAATGTGATATAAAGTCAGAGTAAATTCAGAGTTGAATTCAACTATGTTTTGTATAAGATTTTAGCATCAGCATCATTGTCAACATGAAGCTGGTTTAAACGCGTTCTGTGCTTGAACACATAACACATCTGCTTCATAATTACTCAACTTCATTAAAAAAATGGAAAAATGAAAAGAGTTCAAGAATTAAATTCATTATTGAAAAAGCATGTTATTTTCATCAGACATGCTGTGATTGTAGTCAGTTTTTGCAAATAAACCTGTAGAAGTGACCAGTGTTCTGTTTATTTTTATATAACAGTGCATGATTCTCATACCACCTTAGAAAAGCTTGTTTCTCTTAATGACATTTTAGCATTTAGGTAATTTAGAATTGTTGTACACAATAAAATGTTTTGTGTATTTGTATTTTAAACAGTTCAAAACATACATACAATTGTTACATTGATACTTCATTGCTTCTGCTAATTAAGATTTGCTTGCATATGTTTCAGACAGGTGCTACAGATAATAACACATTAGCTTTGCTTGGCATCTCAGGGACCATAGCTGTATAACAGACATAAATTTTGATCACTGTTGCCTGTACTTCTTTCACACTACAATCAGATATACTTTGGAGTCCAACTCCCACCAAAACATTTTAAAGTCACATATTGTACATTAATCTGTGACCAAATAACATATGATTTTAGTAATAATATTTTTATGTTTGTTACTGTATTACGTGATCCAGTGCAGGCTCAGTTTGTGGACAGTTTTACTACTTTCCAACATCTTTAGCTATAATAAAATAAGAACAGAAAAGGGGAAAAGAGGTTGTTTGTAATTACTTCTACAACTTATACACACACACAGCAGTGGGGTCTGTGGGATACCAACAATAAGGAAGTAAAGTCAAAGCCATCCAAATGGATGAGTTAAGACTCGTTTTCAGGTTTATTTACATTTTTAAATAATTTCTTACACAGTCAGACACCTCCATTTATAAAATGATCTTAGCCAGATGCATTAAAAGCCTACATAAGTACCTACTTTTTGCAGTGAAATGTACTGTCCTTGCATGCAATACATTAGTTAATTTCAGCATGTTAGTGATGCGTGCCCCCCAGGATAGTGAGTTAACAGCTCACCTTTTCTGCGGTGTGGCCTGTTCCTGTGAGGCGTGTGCTGGTGTCTGACACTGTGATAACTGTGCTCCTTAATTCGGGTCTTTGAACTCTTGTCCAGTCCTGGCTCTGTTGGACAGATGTCTTGGCATTTGCACTTTTGGGAATACTCTGTCCAGGTGTAGAAGCAGCCCACCCAAAGGAGCCACACACTGACTCGCATCTTCAGTCCACAAGTTAACACTTCCTGGATGCAAGACCCTTACAACACCTCCACTGTACCATCCATACCCTCAGTGAATTCCCTACTAATGCTCAACCTATGACCTATCTTATACACAACTTAATATTTGAAAAGTTAAATAGTATGTTTTCTTCATATTCCTTACTCATGGCTGTGAGCTCCTCTTCCCTCCCTCTTTCATTTGGCTGCTCTTGGTCTCCCTATCTCCCTCCTCTTTGGGTCCTTCTTTTGTCCTGAGGAGGGAATAGCTGAGGGGAAACAACGATCAAAAAACAAGTTTCAGACCGCATGCTGAGCGAATAGTAAGGGCAAGGGGACCAAGGGGTACTGTCTTGTCCAACAACATCTGTGCCATTCATTCTGCATTGTATAAGTGGGGTGGGGGGCAGAAAACAAGGCTCAGTCGAGGGGAAGAGGGAGGCGAAAAGAGTTGAAATAAGGGGGAGGCAGCACAGGGAAGCCTGTTTTCCCAAGTCAGATCAGTTTCATTAATCAAATGTCTACCATGTGACTGATCAAATGCAGCAGAACAGTTTTTATGTAGGATATTACTTAAACCAAATACTTAAATCTTTATTTCATCATTCTTAAAGTAGGTATTTCACCTAAAGTTGAAAAACTGTTCTCTGAAAAAAAATGCTACAAAGAGCCTTTGATGCTGCTGCTGTTGAGAACACATTTCAAATTTTCTATTGTGTTTGCTCATGCTAATATGTAAATGATCAGACTAGAAGAATTTTGCTTGTTTTGATGAACATCTTCAATAAAGACTAAATGGGTACAAAGGCATCTCTTTCTTTCACAGTGTTGCTTTTATGTGACAACTCAAGCCCCCCACCCCAACTCACTACCCAACCTCCCACCAGTCAAATAGCCAAGCAAATTTGTAGCTGCCTGTCTTCACAGTATGAGTCTCATACATCATCTTGGATCACCAACAAGAAGCAAACAAAAGCGCCAACTCAACCTTGTCAGAATGTTCTGCTGTAATTTTAAACACAGTCAGTGCGTCTGGCTTGAGTGGGCTCCCAGAGTGTGCACAGATTACAGTTCTAATTTTGCCTCTAAACAAAAACAAAAGGGGTTCTATGCAAAGTACTTTAGAAAATTTTAGACTTTGGGCATTTTTTTTTGTTTGTTTGTTTTGCACAAATTACTGTATCCCCTTAATTTATGACATAAGAACTAGTGCCACAGCTGAAAGGGTAATTTTTATTGAGTTTCTTTTTTTACCACAAGATCATGAGTGACCCACTGAAATATCTTCTACTTTTCCAGTTTCTTTTCACAGTTAATGCACACATGACAGTAGACAGTAAAGATCTGTACTAAGAAGAAATGTGTTTGATACTATAATGTGCAATATTTTCATTGTTTTGACTGTTGACTGTTATTTGTTCTGTTGTAATACATATTTATATTTGGGATATATATTTATATTTATATATTTGCCCATTGTCGAGGAGGGTCGCTGTAATTATGGCTATGATATGCATGTTAGCCTATCTCCATCACCTGTCTTTCTTTTTCTCGCAGTATCCTCTCCACAATTCCAAAAGTCTACTTATTTATGTTTTGCTTTTAGATTTTTTATTTTATTAATTTTATTAATGTTAGTTAAGCAACGAATCCAGAGGCTGCTGAGATTATTCTCTTCATGTAAAGAGATGTACCAGCAGTCAGTTAATAAATTTGGATATCTTGACACAGTACAATGTATTTATAGCAACCAGATTAATTATTATATATATATATTAATGTTATTTTTAGTTATTTTTTTATTTTATTTCAATTATTTCACAACTTCTGTTATATGTGCCTCGGAAAACATACCGAGGTCAAGACCTTGGTGTCCTCAGTGGTGGGTACAACCATGGAACTTATATGGCCACTGAAACTTTTTGCTGTACATCAGTTTGGAACTCATGCTGAATGTAATATCAGTCTTAAATACTTTAACGCAAAGATAAATCATAAATTATATTACTGTGTTTTACAATATTTCATTGTTGCATTGTGTCTTAGAAAGAGAATGTAGTTTGGAAGACAGCCATTTCAGTTTACTTTTTTAATTCAATTAAATTTTTTGTATAGCACCAAATCACGATAAAGATAATCTCAAGGCACTTTAGATAGAAACACAACAAATCCCTTATGAGCAGCACTTGGTGACAGTGGAGAGGAAAAAGTCCCTTCAACAGAAGAATCTTCCAGCAGAACCAGGCTCAGTTTGGGTGAACAGCAACAAGTAAAGACTGTGCTGGTTGGTGGGGCCATTAACTACACATCAGCAATGTATATATCATATTATATTATTTTGTTTGTCAAATGAAACCAGAAAGGGGGGCAGTGGATTATAGTCCCACTTACAATACATTTGAAGTATGCTAGGAAAAAAGGTAATAATCACTACGGAAATATCCCAGTCCTTAATCGTCATTAGTACCAGCATTTAACAGTAGATTCCTAAATGTTAGGCTTGAATTAAAACATCAGTGAGGTGACAATATGAACTCTGAAATACGTTTAGCTAACTGACATAGGGGTTAAAAATTTTAGTAGCATAAGGGGTTATAAGCATTCAGTTACTGGATAGACATAAATCAGACAACTATCATTACTGCTGCTATTTCTATGGCAAAATATACTTTAAGCTAGGCCAAACCAAATGCTAGAGTATTAATTATAGCCTATGAAACAACTGAACACGCTCCTGAGCACCACTAGATCACCAACCAAGCTCAACTATTGTGACCACGGTCATTGTAGTGTAGTCAGTGTAGCCATTGCCTTTCTAAGCCTGGCCAATATTCACTTGTGTCTTCAGCACGTCAGAATGGAACCCCCAGGCTTCAGACCACACTGGGACATCATGTCCAAGCAGCAGAGAGCTTTTGGTGAGCAACCTAACCTCTTATCTGGGCCTTCACCATCCACCCCAGAGGCAGAGCTTTAGAGTAATTCCTTCCTGAGAGAGAGGTAAAAGGTCAAGGCAACACCAGAATGTCAGTTTGAAGATTTTGCCCCCTTAGTGTTTGTTGCAATGATAGCATTCCCTAGCTATATAGAAATGTGCATGATAGCACACAACCAGGGATGCAGAAAGCCTTTTGAAGCTGCAAAACTTCATAGTTTGACTAGATCCCAGTTTATTTCCACATTCTATCACTAACTTTCACAGCTTAGTGAAATACCCAGTCAGTGAACCAAACTTCATGTCTATGTAAAGATTTAAAATGACCTCACTTATTTTACTCTTACCCCTCTGAGAACTCAAGTTTTATTTAGCAAACATTTTGAAAAGATTGTAAACATTGCCATCTCCACCAACTGCACCAATGGTGTGGGAGCTGGGTGGGGTGGTGACGGTATCCATATCACAAACAGAGGGCAAGATGACTGACGATGTGAACAGCAAGCCAGAAGTTCTGCTTGAGTGAATCTGAATGTAGGATCTACCAGTGAGAAGCATACCCCATCCCCTATGCAGTTTCACAACCAGCAGTCCTGAGCTTTCTGCTCACACCTCTTTGCCCTTGCAATGCTCCCTCTTTCTCTATCTCACCCACCCCCATCTCTTTATATGTCCAGCTGGCTGCGCCACAAAGACTCGGGTTCCAGTTCCAAACGATCCTCAAACCCCCACATGCTTTGTTCTGCTCATTTTCCCACTCTCAAGAGACAGAGTGTAGCAGAAAATATTAAAATGAGGAAAAGAAAAGGGGAGAGAAGAAGATTTAAAAAGTGCGCTAATATGAGATCAAGAGAATAAGCTAAGGAATGCTGACAGATCTTCTAGACACAGACTTCAGGGATTACAAAGTCCTTGAGTTTGAGACTTCAACACAATGAGGAATTAGTGTAAACATATTTTGTACTGTGACCTTGAAATATAAATGGCAGCATAATGGCATAAAAAGCCATCAACCACAAAGTTTCTGTTAAAGTTAATGGGAATATCTTTGCCAGCTAAATACTCAGTTTCAGTCCTTTTAAAGCCACTTGATTCTCAGTGCCAATTTCTGTAGAGGCTAGGATCATGTTTTGATCTTAGCAGTAATCATGCGGTCAATTACAGGCTGCAAGTCCCCCCAGGTTAAAAGGTTTAAGATCACATACCCCACCCTGTTGAAATCCCCCAACTCCCCAGCTTGTGTGAAATCATGCAGTGGATTGTTGTGCAGAAAAAGGACCACAGTATGGCAATGTGGGCTGGAACTAATAGGATTGGTTTTGATTCATTAGATTCTCTTTCATCATCCTGGTTGGAATTCCACTCCACATCTCCTTGGGCTTCACACTTAAAATGGAAGTGGGAGGGGGGCAAGTGTTTATAATTGCGCCTCTAGACTGAAAAAGCTCATTACTCTCTATGGAATCATCTGCTTATTCATACCCCATGGAATCAGCATCAGACCTATGTGAATGCTGCACTGTTTGTCAAAAAACTAACAAAACAGTACAAGATATGATTTAATGGTTGGCAAAAAAATGTAACAAAAATGTAGAATAGAATTGCACAATAGCAAAACACAGTGATATATGTAACTTCTAATGTCTTTTCACAGATAAATTTCCAGCTGGTTGTTAGATAAACACTGACTTTTAAAGGAAGGAAATGCGCTAGTGATAAAATTGCAGTCCAAAGCAGGACCCTAGTAGTAAAGTAATTCCACATTTAGTGAGCTTTATAGGTACTTGTAGGTGGATTTTGTAGCGTTTGGACAAAGCCTAGCATAATGATGTCCTGTCTCTATGCTAAGCTAAGTTAGATGACTGCTAGATGAAGCTTCATACCTACCATTAGATTTCAAGCATAGACCCTTCAAGTATAGTGTTACCGATCTTCTTGTCTATCTCTCAGGCAAAAGTGAAAAAAACATATTTCCCAACTTGTCAAACTATTCTAAAGACTTTGGCAATATTATCAGATAGTCTACTTACTAAAGTTTGTCTTGTCTTCCTAGCTATATCAGTGGCTTTTTATGAGAAAAAAACAAAGTGTGTTAAGTGTGAAAGCATTCATTCATCATCTACACCCATCCAGTCATCCATTTTCTATACCCACTTATTCCTTAACCAGGGTCACAGGAATCTGCTGGAGACTATCCCAGCTCTCTTCGGGTGAAAGGCAGGGATACACCCTGGACAGGTCACCAGACCATCACAGGGCCATATAGAGACAAACAACCTCACACACTCACACTCACTCCTATGGGCAATTTAGAGTCACCAATCAACCTGACATACATGTTTTTGGACTGTGGGAGGAAACCAGAGTACCTGGAGAAAACCCACACAAGCACAGGGAGAACATGGAAACTCCACACGGAAAGGTCCCTGCTGGTTTTCAAACCAGGAGCCTTCTTGCTGTGAGGCAAAGGTACTAACCACTAAACTAAATTATTTCTAATAATTCACTACAATAAATGGACAAGTAGTCAAAATACTAAAATGCATAATATACACCTCAACCAAATGCAAAGCAGAAGCCCATGCCAAAATTGTAAAGCAATTTGTCTGTTAAGGCAGAAAAATGTAAGTAAAAATTAAGTCCATTAGCCATTTACAAAATACAGTAAAACATATTCCTGTTTTGCCCAGAATGCTATTTATTTATTCAGTTAATTTTAATTACATGGGGCTTTTCTCCACAAAGGCTTCATCCAGTTCAATTTGCAGTTAATTTTTTGTTTCATTGAGTTCAGTTCTACTTGTCCAGATGATAATATTTTGTGATCTTTCTGATATTAAAGTAATGTGTGGACATGGAAGGTTTTTCTAGCAAACATATTCAACATTTCTGCAACATGATAGAGAGTCATACTGTATAAATGTGGTAAAAGACATAGGTAAGCGAGGTAACATGAAAATAAAAACAAGAATAATTGGGGGAATAAGAAAAATCTAGTTGTCAACTAATATGATACTAACAAAAAAAGAATAAAGTTATTCAGCGACACAAATACTACATGCCAGTTGCTTTGGTGTGTCATACTATATTGTGTCCTACTTTTTTATGTGTAATGTTGCTGAATTGCTTGTTGTCCAGCTGTAAAAAAAACAATCTGATTGTGCTCAAGTTATCAATGAAGTTGCATTACGCATTTTTAATAGCATTCTTCAAATATTTACTGTCAGTCAGGCCAGTTGAAAAACTATTAATCTCCAGATCTTAGGCAGCCCATAAAATAGAATTTTAATGAACAACTTTTGCTCAGTTTGCCCAAACCGTGTTGAATGTGTGTAATGTACTGCCACAACTCACTTTGACATTGTTTTACGAGTCAACATATTGTAGGTCAAGTAATACATATAAGACAAATTAGAGAGGCTATGTAAATATTTCATTTCTTAATATAAAAAGTATTGATTAAGTAGAACTTATTGTAGTGCGGTACAGACATCAAAAACATCTATTTATTCATTTGATATATTAAATGGTACAATATGTAAAAAAAAAACACTCAAAAAACAGTGGGCCATGTAGAAAACACTTCCTGTTGTCCTGCTGTTGGTGTGGGATGCATATGGCAGTTTCTTAGTTTCTTTCCATATGAAGGGGGGCCTCTTGCTGGGGTCTGCTTGTCTTGAGTTGTGTACATTAGCGATGTGATCCCAGTGCCAACTCTGACCTTGGCAGCACTAGTGTGTTTTTAAGGCCTTGGCATAGACAGGCTGCAGGAAATGAAAGGGGAGCAGCATGAAGAACACCACAAGAAAGACTACGCACGCCACTCCCAGCAGCACATAACGGCCGATGAACAAAGAGTCCACTATCTGTAGAGTGAAGAAAAACTGAATTTATTCAATGCTCAGGAGTTCTCCATGATGATACATAATGCCATGTGTACCTAGTCAGTAGTATCCAGTGCAGTGTAAACACAAAGCTGTTCATGAAGTCAGTTTTTCCTTTATCAGCCACTAGATGTCATGAGGGACCTTTCTCAAAGCCTTTGAGTAGAGTCAGAGTGATACTGTGGCATTATGAGAATTGTTACTACTTGTTACTTCAACTGGATGTTTGAGCTTCACTACGCAGAATGATGCAGGTTAAGACCAGTCTTTCTGAAAGGGAAAGTTTCTCTAAGGTCACTTTAAATCTCAGTTTAACATGTAGACTTATCAGCAGAATATATATCACAAGTAGTTTTGAATAGTGTGATTTGGGCTTTGGTTATCAAAAGCAGGAGGAGGAGCGAAGTGTGGCAGCAGTACATGCCTTTCAGTATGTGCTGACTGTAACCATGCCATTAACTCACTATATCAGACATGACTTGAGCACAAAGCCACAAAATCATGTAGTGTATTGGAGAATACAGCATATTTGTTTCACTGTTTTCTGCTGAAACTAAATGCTGATTCAGGTGCTCTCTTAACTTATGGATCCCGTTGCTCTGTATTCATCCAATCCATTACAGAAGACACAGAGAAGCTTTTGAAGTGGACTGATGGGACCAACACAGGAAGACCCCAGTTGGGGTGGCTAGTTTTAGCCCAAAATCTTCTTGCTGTGAGACCACAGTGCTAACTACTGCACCATTGTACATATTACATACCATTACCCTGAATTATTTGGGGACGAATAAAGTTTATCTTACCTTATCTTACAGCGTTTTATTGTGTACATAGTTGGATAATCAAACCACAATGATTGAAAGGAAATGAGATCCAGGACTTAGTAGAAGTAGAAGATCTGTTGTTTCACTGAGGTTGCTGTTTCCTCAGTTAGGAGACGTCTGGAGTCTCTAAAGCTGCCACTGATGGATTTAACCAGCACTTCACTGATAGCTTTGGTTCTGTGTTAATATTTAGATCATGAGCCACCCATGGATACGCAAATACAAACGGAGAAAATACCCTTAAGCCAGATAATACCAGAAGAATAGCAGCCCTACTGCTGAATAAAGAGAGATTTCACAGAAACTATTGAGGGGTTATCGTAGGTCCATGTGTTTATTTATAAATCCACTGTTATCTAGGTGAGGTGAGAATGATGTATGCCATCTCTCATGGATACATTTAATGCATCTCACTTTTTAATTTGCCAATTACACAGCAAGCAGGAACCCAAAGTGTGGGCCATGTTTTATTAATGTGCCACTGAGCACACAGGTGGGAGCAAGCAGGCAGTCGGGGGCAGAGGACTGGGTTCCGTTATAAACCACCCCCACCCCTAGTCTGGGACTGGTATAATTGGCACTATGATATTTCACTTTGGTTTAATAGCAAGAGGTTAGATATTTCTATAGTCTGCACACACACACACACGCACACACACACAGAGTAGCAAACAAACACAGCTTCCAAATAAGTTTTTAGGTTGTTCTAAGTGTTCACTGAACATTAGTCTACACCATAATGTGATTTTCAACATTACATGCATGTCTATTTCCATGATGATTATAATATCTAGTTTTTCTAGTCCTGTATGACAAATATTTATTTATTTAACTTTGAAGTATCAAAGAGGATGTCCCTTGTTATTCATTTATCCAACAGGCTTCGGGCTTGTTCAATTCTTAAAGACACAATTTTTCTTAAAGGATAGATTTGGGATTTTGTGGTCACTGTAACTTTTGATATACTGTGCATTAGACCCTGAATCATTTCATACAGAACAAAATATGCTGGTAAAAATGACAGTCAAAACACACAGCAATGGGATACAAATTCTTTAAGGTGCTTTTCTTACATTTCTATATTGTAGCCTAGTTTATTATTTCACATTCTCAGTGCTAGTGGTATTTAGCATCTAAGTATATTCAGTATAACTTGAAATAAAAAAAAATAATATTACATATATATATTATGTAGACTTCCAATTAAGAAAAATCACAGGCCTCATGGCATTTCCAGCAATAGTCATTGAGAACTCTATATAAAGCACACAACTGGGTAAGACGGCCAGAGGGTGATATATATTAGGCTAAGTTCACATCATGCTCTGTTAAGAGCAGAATTATTTTATTCTATTGCTACTAATTGAGGATAATTTTTTTTGTAAAGTGCCTTGAAATGATTGTATCACCATTATAAAGTAAGTGTAAATAATTTTAACCTATTATATTATTGTATATTATATATGTATAATATATATTATATTATGCATCAGAATTAATTTCTAGATTAAGCAAGGATCTTTTCTTCTAAAGCTTTTACATAAATGCAGGAAGTCAGATTTTGCTGCCTTTCTGTGTCATTTGCCTTTGCACAAAGGCTATAAAACATGAACATGTACGGGGCTATGCTGTTATTTCTATGGGGTGGCAGCTTTCTTGGCAGATCCGGCCGTCTTATTAGAACGACCCAGAGGCAATGTAGGGGGTGTTTGTTCTCTGTTGCTGTTGGACTAAGATAAAGCAGAGCAGGTCTTTACGACAA
The DNA here is from genome assembly GCF_900324485.2 of Mastacembelus armatus. Taxonomy (NCBI): domain Eukaryota; kingdom Metazoa; phylum Chordata; class Actinopteri; order Synbranchiformes; family Mastacembelidae; genus Mastacembelus; species Mastacembelus armatus. The sequence continues at coordinate 2,059,692 of NC_046646.1, forward strand.
GCACATGCACAGCACGCACCCAATGACACCTGCTATTTACAGGGCCACAGTACTGTTAATATCGCCTTATTTCAGAATTAGGGTTTTATTTGGGAAAAGTTGTACACGTATTTAACTCAAACCTACTATATGGAGAATATTCAATTCAGTTGTATAGCGCTAAATCACAATACAATAATTTCAAGGCACTTTACAAAAAAAAAAAAAATCCTCAATTAGTAGAAATAGAATAAAATAATTTTGCTCTTAGAGACAGAGCATGATGTGAACTTAGCCTAAAATATACATTATATTACCCCTTTTTAGACCACATATCTGTGATAAAGACACATGTTTGTTGTATTGGAGTCTTTCTTTACCTTCTTAAATCAATGGTAAAATGTATCCAGTTTTGACTGGTATTGTATTAATTATTAATTATAATTTTGAGAGCAGAAAAATATGCATATGATTGCAATTCAGCTACATTAAGCATTTTATTTAAGGGCTATGAATCCCTATTTTTCACTTTGTGGTTTATGCACCCAAAACATTTGTTGGTAATTAATGCCAAATGCCTTACAAGACTGAAAACATCCCTGGCTTGCATTTATTTTCAACTGAAGTACGTTGTGTAGTTATGCATCAGCCAGATAATAATACAAGTCTCCGTGTACTGCAATAAATGGTCTAATGTAATGTAGTGGAAAATCTCCTTATCGTGGTTCTAAGTGCTTCTATGAAACAAATAACTGGGTTAGCACCTTGCAAACCAAAATGTTTCTCAAGTAAAATATTTCTATGTTGTATTTACTTTTTACTATAATACAACATAGTATAGTCATTCAGGCAGGATTAGAGGCAGGGTGATAAAGTTTACTGTGCTGTCAAGCATTTGAGTTTGTAAGTTGAATCAGAGCTGACCTTTATCTCTTTGAAAGAGGGAGTTGTCTCTGGAGCACGAGGAAAAAGCACCAGTGCCAGAGTGATGGTGAGGACCAGGAGGAAAATGGGAATAACTCCTAATCTGACAAGATAAAACACACATACAGAGGTACACAGTTAAAACAAAGAGGATAACATAAGGACTCAACATACTACAGTGTTCTCTAAGTAAGAATTGCAGTAAACAGGGTAGTCTGAGGATAATGTCATAAAGTACTAATCAAAACAATGGCATTCTTGACTGTGGTTTTAAAACGCCATTAAATTTCCAATCAAGTAAATAGCACCATGTTTCACCCCATTTAAACTTTACTGTAACTGCACCCTATAGTGCACAGGGTTTGCTGTCGCTATGCATTCTACACAAAAATAAACATTTACGACATTAGTGGTTTGAGGGCCTGATCTAATGTAACTGCACTCTTATTAATCAACAGAAACTGCAGGGTCCTGGAAGTAAATTAGCATATTTTAACAATATAAGGAGTCAGGAAAAGTACATTTGCTGATCTAACGGATAGACAGAATATTTAGGCGTCAGGATGTGGTCAATAATGACAGAGTTGTAACCTTTCTGTGATTCAGGCAAAATTGAAAAAACTGTTTAAACACCTTAAATCTTTTTTATATTGCTACACTGGGAAATTATTATCACTATTATAGCCTATTATTATTATTATGACATATTACTTTAATAAATAGATACCTAATGACTCAGAAATAGGCCGAATTTATTTTAAGAAAACTTACTGCTGCTACTTGCTACTGTACTTTGGCTGTACAGTAGCAAAAATGTCAAAGTTATGTGAAGCAACTGCCTCGATCTGGGCTATTCTTCATGAACCATATTTTCTAACCGTGTGTAACTCCGTCCTCACTCACCGCGCTGAGCCAGACGCTCTCAGCAGCATCATCCCAAACACAAGGGCTGCGATCCAAACCACTGCAAGGACCAACACGCCCGTGCCGACTTCCATTACGGTATTTGCCATTTTCTGCTAAACCACTTATGATTCTGGGTTGGCAGTTTCCTCACCTAATCATCAAGTGGATGCAATAGGATTGTACTACCGAAGTCTGTGCCATTAATAAACTATCTGCCAGTTCAAAGCACGGCTCTAACTCAGCTAGCGGTACAGTACGGCTAATGTTAGCTACCTGCTAACGATGCTACACCTGCAACGGCAGTGAAAGGGCCTTTTGAAGAAATGAAACAATATGTTGTAAATATAATGCTGTTCGTTTTGTTTTCATTAAAGTTACTCCTTGCTGATACGCCAACCTCTCACCATCGCGTCTTCTAGTTCCTGGTAACAACAAACTTGAATATAATTGGATGAACGATTTCAACAGTAGCCAATAAAATGCGTCGTTACTAAAACGCAAAGAGCTCATGTGCCACCACGGTTTGTTGCCACCCCTCTGCTGTGGGCTGAAACCCAGAAAGACACGTCATTTTTACTCCTTCACATTTGTTTCAGAGCTAAATACGATTTCAAATGAAACGAAGCATAATGATCTCAGAAAATATTTCTGCTGTGACCTGTTAAGTGCTTGGCCCCTGAGTTCTAGTCCATTTGACTACTAACTGTGCAGAACGTAGTTAAACGCCTGTATGACTTTAATTGCAGAACTTATAATGCTATATCACTGTGGTATTAGTATATTTAAATATGGAAATAAATCTAAATAGCTACATCTTGCACCACTGTGCAATCCTCAATTTATCATTACTGGACCATATACGTTGTCTGTAATATGGTAGTTATAGACCAATTGATTTCTAAAATATTTCTTTGATATTAACTTGTGTTTTTGTCTGAAAACACTCAAAGCCAATAGAAGGACACGTCTTAAGAAATCTAGCCTTTCTAGGGCTCTTACCTGCAAGACTGACTCTAGAATCCCATCATCCCACCTGACTTTTTGAAGCATGTAGTTATTAACTCAGACCGACAGAGGGCTGGACAGATCTGAAATTCAAAGGCATACATGTCTAGAAGCCATGCATGTGTGTGCCTGTGCATTGAAGTGGTGGTCCCCGTGTGTTTACTGCAAGTAGACATGTTGCCTTTAAGTGGCCTTTGTAAGACTCAATAATGACTTGGCTACTGTAAATACAGTGTTGCTTAATTAAAGAGTCAGATGGGCTTACAGAGGACTGGATATTTACAACAACAAATACCAAGAGGAAAAAACATAGGCTATAACAAAGTCAGCTCTAAATCACAGTGAAAAGTATAGAGTTTGAGTGTCCTTTTGTTTGCACGGAATTCTGTCAGGTGATGGTTTCAAAACGGTCATGCAGGTTAGTGAGAGTGATATTGATGCTAAAATCAAGCAATATAAACATTTTTTCCTAAAAACTGACTTGCAACCTGTTCAGGGTCTCAGTGGTAGACCTGACCACCAAGTCATTGCTTTGAACAAGCAGGTACCTGAACAACAAACTGTAGGATGTTGTCTTTTCCCATGCTCACGTGGGCATCCTTTCTCGCGCAGGCATACACGTAATTGCCATATTTCCCATGGACACTGGAAGGCATCAGCAGCCCGGTGTTGGAAAAACGGGGAGCAGAGATGGAGCTGGCGGTGGGAGGAGCCTAGCATGGCTGACGTCATCGGCTGTGTGGAGGAGTATAGGCTGTGCTGTCAGCCCAGTGTCAGTCTGATGAAGATTGGCATGCAGGTAAGCTGTCATTCATTTTCAATGTCAGTGCATGGGAGCAGGTCTTTACCACTTCAGCGTGCTTTTCCCCTTTCCCCCCCTTCATTACAAAAGGCAGGACATTATTCATACAGTCAGACAGCCAGCCAGGCCAGAGTGAGGGAGAGAGAGGAAGAGGGAGGGGGAGAGAGAGAGAGGGAGAGAGAGAGAGAGAGAGAGAGCGAACGAGGGGAGGGGGGAGTAGAGGAGGGGGAGAAAAAGAGAGAGGGAAAGGAGACGAGATACATTTATGTGACGGACCAAAAGACCAGTGGATTTTTTTTTCTTTTGCTTGATGCGGCGTTTGGATTAAAAAAATGTATCGGTAATGTTTGTGATGCAAGTATCAGGGATGTAGGCTATTGTATTATGCGGAGGATGGCTTTATGAAAAAGGTTGTAATTTAGAGAATAATAATATCCTAATAAGAATAATAATTAGGTCGGGCAGGATAATTGCAGGAAGCTTGCATTTTATTTTTGCGGCTTTGTAAATCAGCAAACATAGGGATGCACATCGCCTTTAGAATATATCTAAATAAACAGCGAATATTTTAAGGTTTGAATCTTGGCTGCAAAAACCGTGTTTGGGTTGTCTTCACTGCTACTGCGATTTTCTTTATGTTGAAGTTACTTACGTTGCATTCGAGTAAAAAGGCTTTTATTTTCACTGGCAAACTTGGTGTTTGTGAAAAAATGATTTTCAGAGTAAAACAACTTATACTGAGATCAACGTTGAGATCGGCCTTTTGTGTTAAGAATAAATGTTAGTGCTGTGTGTGGCTGTTTTCGTTGGTGACACAATAAACAATTAACCACAACATTAATATCAAACTGAACAGAAAAAACATCGGTGGTTGGAAATGCCGTTTTTTTAACTGATAATTTTATAACTAAAGTTTTGCTGTGAATTTATGCTCTTATGTGTGTAACTTAGGGCATCTATGTCAAAGTAAAACAAAATACCGTGAATGTATTCCAAAATTCTTTTTTAAATGATCAAACCTGTCTGTGCTTCTTTATGAATTCTCAATTTTTGATTCAAGTGTTTCTTGTTAAAAGTATTTGCAGCTCAGTGAGGTCTAATGTTAGCTCTCAGCCTCTCTGCCCTGCAAAACCTGTCTAAATTGAACACTGGTCTTCTTTGTGTGCCACTCAACACTATCTATTTCAGATGGCTGGCTTAGTAACTATTTCAGAACACGTTTGACTGGCATCAGATGCCATCATTTTGATTTGATGTTGCCAGGGTCTGTCAGACAGCTTGTGTTGAACACGGGTTGTCCCTGTTCAATTTGATGTTGATAATCTTGCAATTTAAAATGCACAAATTGTCAGGTCTTTGCAAAGTTTCAATACTTATAAGTCAAACCAAACCATGAACACAAAGCAAACAAAAAACACAAATTGCTAACTGTAAAGTTCAGGAAACATAGCTTCAGTGTTATTTTCCTTTGTTGTTATCTGTCATTGTAAAATGTTACAATTGTATGTTGTCAAGTAAAGGGCCCTCACAAGAAAAGTACTTTGAACACTGCAAGTACATTAGCTTAATTAATTATGCCTGAACCATTTGTTTACTAATCATCTGCTTCCCTGAGAAATCATAATGACGATTTAGACTGCTTTAGGTCGGCAGGTGCAGCGTGCTCAGTGTAAAATCCCTGTGAAAGTAAATGCTATGAAAGAAACTCTTGTTGATGCTGTGTGTCACTGTTGAAAAACCAAAAAAAAAACCAAACTGTTACCTTTTACACCATTCAAATGATTGTATACCTTTGTCAGTGCCTCAAAGTGGATGATTCAGCTGGAATTACATTTTCATGATGTACTCACACGCACAAACACGTGTGTTGAAACACATCACCACCAGTCACCCTCAGTGGTGTTTGTTCTTTGTTGTGATGTACCCTGCACGGCTCTACATATTGTCAGATAGGGATAATGCCAATTTAGTTTATCCCTAAACCCTGCTGAGATCTTAATTGATGATTTGTGTCATTGGACAGGCAGCCCCAGGGCACATTTGGTGCTGCAAAATACTATGACACTATTTGCATATTCCCATTTCTACTATATGGGTAAATTACATGATGAGGTGTGATGCTGTGCATTCCAGCAGCTTTTGGGGCGATAATCACAAATAAAGCAATTCAGTCACACTAAATGAAGGAAGTAAACAGAGCAAGGAGAGCATATGTTACAAACCAATTTCAGCATTTATGTATGACCATAAAGCAATTGAGAGAACCATGAGCAAATGTCTTGTCATTTCCTTTGCCTTTAATTCTGGTTCTATGCTGCATGTTGTTGAAGAAACCAATACATTATTTTTTGTAAAGAGCTGAGGTTTTTTGGAGTGTTTTGTAAGAATAACAGGTGTTATTGTGCCGAATTTCATTTCTTATCCTATATTCTGAGATGTCTGATTAATATTATTAGTAACATTAATATCAATATTAATAGAATTAATTATTATTAATAAGTCTTTAGTCTTCTGCAAATCTTCAGTGGAGTACATCTAGGTTCTGTTCCCGGGCCATGAGCAATGTGATGTAGGCTAGTCTCCTGATGTTCAATAGTGCAGAAATTCTTAAAACAGTTGTATTGTGGTGCATGTTCTGGCCATGTCTGGACCCTCACAGGTCATGCCTACTAAGCCTGCTTGATCCCTATTGCTTTCAAGAGGAGGCAGAGGCCTGTTTATACCATCAGACAGCTCAGCTTAAGGACAGCCCTTGCATGCTTACCCTTGCTCATACCGCAGCCAGTGCTGTGTTGGCACGGCTCTAAGTAAGCCACCAGGGAGTGGGGTCGGAGAGATATATCGGCTTGATTTATGCTCCAAGAGGAGCAGCAGGCAAATTTAATGATTCTCCATACTGTCAACATTGCAAAGCTTTGTTTCTTGAAGGACAATAGAGATGTCATAAAAATGCTTAAGAAGTTTGATAAACTACAGTCAGAGTGTAGTTTAATGTAACAAAATTTTTGCTAAAACCAAAAAAGACTAAATCACCTTTGTTAAAATAGGCATAAGGTTATCAAAACTTCTCACACCTTAAAAAGAGCTTGCATTGCAAAAAATGACCAGTATAATTTGCTTTGCTTTTATTGTTATTGCTCTTGCTTTTATTGAATTCATTTCTGGTGTTTAATTTATCATTAGCATTTGCTAATAAAAAAATCTTCAAGTAATGTGGTTTTCTTCTCAAATTCTCAAAAAAGGTGTTTTGTTTGTACAGGAAATGTATAGTATGCAGGCGACATTGCTATTGTTCTGGTGCATTTTTAATGAGCAAATATTATTGACAAATTACTTGTAATTTGCGATAAATTACATATTTGGTTTCTTTGCTACACAATTGCAACAGTTTATTATCTTGGTGAGGTTTTGCTCATACCACTGTATGTCATCAAAACAGCCACTGCTAAAAAAAGAATACCTTCATGTATGAAAAATCCATATGAGTTTGTTGAATGCGATTCAGTGATCGATTGGCCTTAGCACATCTGAATCAATCTGCCCTGCAGACAGTCCTCAAACACACACTTAGAAATGCTCTTGTCCACACATTTATGTGAGATTTGTGCCTGAACAGTGAATGTCACAGCATGGAAGAAGTCATACAAAGACTTTAGTCATTAGGTAATGATTTTAATATCAGTATACTCTAATTGCATTCCTTTTTTGTGACAGAGGAAATACAAACCCTGCAGGGATACTTTCCATAAATTGAGTCAACGTTATGGAATAGAATGAGGGTCAAATAGTGGTTAGGCTTTTCACCAGCGGGATGCACACAAATTCAGTGTTTGCTGTGGGTAAAGTGTATTTCAAAGATGTATAAGAAGTAGGCTATGTGCACCCTGTAATGTCTTCAGTACTCATACTGTTAGGATAAATTGCTTTTGATGTCATTATTTTTGCACTAAAAACAATTAAAACTTATTATTTTTAGACATCAGTGGGTATCATACAAAGACCAAGCACAAAATCAAATTAGCAACAGCTTATTATATATTTGCATTTAAAGACCTTTAACAAGACTCTAAACCTCATTGTGGCTTTGGTTCTTATCTTTGGTGGAATGTAGATAATCCTAATAAATGAGTAGAGCTTCACACAGAGAAATATGAAGCTTGCCAGTAAATCCTGAATTTATTATATTTGAGAGTCCTGGTAACAGCTGAGCTGGGTGAGGTTCAAAATATTTGATTTGAATTCAGCAGCAGATCATAGCAGAGAAAATCTTATCAAGTGCTGTGTGGCTGCGTAGTTGTGCTTGCCTTAAAAATGACTACATGCATGGACCAAGCTGGTATCACTACTGTTGAAAATCTTGTGTGTGATACTTTGTGTGTGATACTCTTAGTTAAGAGTTAAATGTCATCAGTTCCAGGTTTCCATGCACTTTTACACCTTACATTAATATGGTTGACCATAAAAGTGGCAGTTGGCTTTCTCTTGCCAGTTGCAAATTTTATATCTAGTCATTAGTCTGATACTGTAAGCAACATTGCTACTGTACTATAGTATTAGTATGCTTTTCCATACTGCAAGTACAGTACCAGACATTCTTTCAGAATTGCAGTGGTACTGCCAGGAGGAAAGCTGGTGTTCCCTTTGTGCAAGCCAGAATAACTTTTGTTCCAAAGTTAAAAAAGATTTTATAGCCAGGTACACATCAACAGAAGCCACACTCAGCTAACTTCCATCAACACTATGAAGTGCATTTGCATCACTGATTAGCTTTTTTTCAGTCCTGGATACATTTACAGCTGTGCTAATACACCAAGGAGCTAGGTTGGGTGCCTAAAACACAAAGCTGCCTGTGAAAAGTGTGCAATAAAGATGAAAAATGTTGGCAAATGGCCTTTTGAAATCACCTTACTTTGATTATTGGCAGAGCAACTCATTGAAATCTGATGTACTTTGAATAGAAATGCAACAGCAATACAGCTGTATCCTCCAGAGGCTATTACTGTAGCACAAATACTCTCTAAAGATATTTTTTAAGTGTGTCGCTCTTTTTGCTACTCACGTCTTATTTGAATGGTTCAGCATATTGCACTTCAGGACACCATAGATCTGAAGGACAATATTTTCACTGTAGTCTGTATCTTCTATTTTGACATTAGGCTTTAACAAAAGCAACTTTCTTTCCAAATCCATTTGTATACCTTGCTGTTCACCAAGTGATCTTTGCATATTCCTGATGAAACACTTGTGTATAAGCTCTTAGGTAAAACAGCTGATTATCAGCAGAGTAAGATCAGGAAGAGCATTATACAGTGGCAAGGACAGAATAATTTGCACTAATGCATTTTAGTGGTCACTCTTATTAGCTGCAAATGACTTCGTGTGTAGTCCTGTCCCTTGCTATAAAAGTGCCACAACTGTATGACAGCACAGGCTTCAGTCAAACGGCATTATATTTTTTTCTAGGGAAGGCTGCATGTCTGTTGCTCTTAAAATTTTAAAGAAAGGCTACACAGTTTTATTCCCATATTTCTTGTATTTTCACATTTTGTCTCAGTGCATCTGCATTCATATCAGTTCATATCAGGTCATTGCAAAACAAAGCTACATGTTACTGGTGGTGTGAAACTACTCAGTCAGCAGCTCGAATTTAAACACCACCAATGCACTATAACAAATAAGCAAATATGATATAATTGATATTGACAAAATAGATTTCATAGAATACCTGTCCTAATAGAATTTTGAGACCAGATACAACAGCCCATCTATAAAGTACGGATGTATAATTTACTATAAATTTCAAACAGAAGAAATCTAATGCTAAAGCAGTTATTTCTCTTTTACCATAATCATGAATGAGAATATCTGCCAAATGAAATGTATTATGAAATACATTGGTAAAACATTATCTGCTAATGTATTGCATGTCCAATTTCCAAAATAAATAAATAAAATAAAATTAAATAAAATAAAAAATAATAAAAATAGAAAAAATCTCCACAGTACAGATGAGTCACCACTTCCTTAACACAGTCTGAATAACAATGAAACATTATCACCTTCATGAAGTAGAACTTATTGCAGAAGTGTATTGGATTGTGTTTGTTTTAGCTATGGTAGACCTTTAGTTCATTTATTTATGATGGATCACACATGACATATACATAATATATGTAGTATATAGTATATATTGGCATTTTAAAGGACCTTAAAACTTATATGCCTTTCACATTTTTTTTCTGTAGTTAGAGCAGGTGTTGTGGATGTAGTTAGCCTCTGGTTAACTTGAGATTTACAAGTGAAGATAATTTAAAAGGCTTCTTTTTTCTTTTGACTGTGATGCAAGGGGACAATGCTTAATGTCCGAATAAACACGTCTGGTAAACAGTCCTTTTTGCAAAATCATACAGTAACTTGACTATTCTGAGCATAGCCTCTCTGTATAGACCATATAGAATGCAACAATTGCTGTGTTGGCTGTGTTCATTGTCCTTGTTTTCTAGTCTCCTCACTTCATTACTTTCAGAATATTACGGCTTTGCTTAGAGTGTAAGGAAACACGAGTGCCGCTGACATTACCCTCAAGTTTAAAGCTGCATGAAGGTATGTGATGATATATGATGGTATGTGATAGTTAGTTTTATCTTTCTTCACATTCATATTCTCACAGTATCTTTTTCTTGCTTGGAAATGACTGGTAGATCAACACCTACCTAAAGGCAAATGTTTCTCATTGTGCTGACGTTTGGCGTGAACTGGTGAATCTTGTTTAAAATGAGCACTCTGAGGTTTGTTGACTGCTCTCAGAGTATCATGTTTAGCTTGAAGCTTAGACATCATAAGTAATCACGAGTAAACTACAGCAGTCCGAGGGAGACTTCAAGTGTGTAATGAGTGACAGAGGTTTCTGGATGAGTGTGAAGATGACGTGAGTAGCCCTGAGTCACTGAAATGTGGTTTTAATTAGTGGTCATTAAGACAGTTCTCCTTCAAATAATTTAGTTTAGATCGTACCAATTCTGAATTAGTACATTTAGTTTTTATATTCACCTATGTAATTTTTGTCAACCTTTAGTTGCTCTGTTACATTTTTTCTCCTGTGTCCTTTTACTATTTGCAGCAGGAAAGACTCAGGCATAAAGTTAGCATGTTATTCAAAGAGAAGCTATGAAACATTTCTTTCCTTTTTCTAGAAGCAAAACCTGTGACGACATATTTAGCCACATCGAACTCTTTTTCCAGGCTACCACATTCCATCACATTAAATTATTACAAAATTTAGGCAGACACAAAAGTGAAATGACTATAGAGTTGCTGTTTCTTGTGATTTGCAGTGGCAGGCGCATAATTTGTCAAAGAAAGCTATACTGTGTTAAGTATGTTTGTATAGTGGTGCGGGCTAACTGCATCCCAGCTCTGATTGTAGAAGTGGTACTATTTTATGACTGTACAACTCTCATTTGTGAGCACTCGACTCTTAAGCACCACTTCTTAGTTTTAGTGTCCTTTCTGATTTGTTGCTGTTGAGGGGACCGAAGGCATCGAGCCATGTTGCCTTTCAAGTCATAATGTAAACATGTCAGATTTCTGGAGTGTGCGAAGAGGCTCAGGGAGCAAGCATGCACAATTATCATAACAGACACATTGCTGTAAATAAATCTATGCAGAAAGCACTTTGCCTCTGCAGCTGTGTACCAAACTGTTCTTAAGCAAGTTCTATTGTATATTGTTAATTAACTTAATTTTACAATTTCTCATTCAGTAAAATCTTTAAATGCTTAAAATAGGAAGGCACAGTACACATATCTGTTACAGTATTCTTAATCAAGAAAATATTTCTTAAATGTTATCAGGAGTGGAGAAAAGATTTTACAAGTTAATTGCAGCACTGTGAACTGCATAAAAAAAGCAGGCTGTACCCCCTTTACCAAACCGAGACTTCTTTTCCACTACAAAGAATAATTACTTTTCCCAACTCCTGTGCTATAATTGGTTACTACTCTTTTATCTTATCTATGTGTGCATAATTATCACAGTCATCATATTAGATTATTCCATGCATAATAAATGAACTCAAACTGTGTGTGGGTAATTAGCATCTTAGGATATGTGCCACGATAAGAGGTTTGCTCTTGCAAAGATTGTATTGTTCAAGACATTCCTAAAAAGCGAGACATGCAGGAAGAAAGTGGAGTTTTTACTTTCACTACTAGGGTCTCAGGAAATATTCTTTAAATGTATTTTGTAGTGTGAGTCTATATGCATGCACACACTTTGTTTATTCACCTAAAGTAATGTACCTTGTAATGTATTTTAGTTTTGAGCAGGAGTTTAGAGCAGTTTATATTCAGAAGATATAACAAGACATAGGAGCATAATGGAGACTATTGTGAAAGACAGAGCAGTATGCTACTTAACTTTTTTGGCTGTCTGCTGTACAGATCTTGTCTCTCCAACAGCTATAACATCATGTCAGTTGATAATTGCAAGTTTTGAGATATTACATACATTCTTGAGGTATTTTAGGTATTTATAGAATACCTTTAACTGTTCTAGAATTTTCACCTATCAATTTTAAATATCTCAAGATGAGAGCGTGAGAAATTTCATTTATTTATTTTACAAAGACCATAAATTTGGTTCAATCAGAAATTGATTTGACCAGCTTAAACTAATACATGGTTGAGTTGACACCAGTAACAATTTAACTGAGGTAAACAAGTGTCATTTTGCCCTGGTTTCCATTATTATTACTTATTTTATTCAGTTATTGTTATTATTATTAATATTATTAGTATTATTATTACATAGATGATCAGGACCATGTCCATTTACTGTATGTTGCCGTGCCTGGAGTTACTTTGAACTACATTTGAAGACACTGGGATTTTTGAAAGTGCAATGACGTTTTTGCAATGACAAAGTCTAATTTTCACTGTTCTCTTTATTAAACATAAGTGAAAAGTCATGTATATAAATAGAGGATAAGCGAGCCTTGAACATGATGTTCCTGCTGCTCTGGTGTGAAATTAGTAGTGTTGTGGAATTTATGGTGTGCATCACTTAAGCCAGAACATTAAAAGCTGTCAGCACCATCTCAGATGCTTGCTTTTTACCTCCACTTAATAGCAAGAACAATCTTTTGACGCCAAATGTTTTATTGCAGTGGTCCTACAACATTTTTGGCAGTGACACCTCTCACTAACCTGTGCCAAAAACCTGTTTAACACAAACAAAATGAGCTATTTTCAGCATTGAGATGCGTTTTTCTTCATTTGGTGAGTTTTTCAGCTAAAAATCTCATATAATACAGTGAATGTGATTCTTGCTATCCTGCCACATAACACAGAGTAATCAGATGATTTACAGATTTTTGGTGTACTTATTATTTTTTCCTGAAAGGTTAACAGTTTTTAGGTAAAATCTTCATTGCAGAGGTTTACTCTACATCACTGTGCTTAGCAGAAACAGTATGACAATGTAAAGTCAGATAGTTCCCACTTAATCTGCATAGATATATTAGTTATTCATCTCCTATGCAAAAATACTTACAGAATCAAACCCCATTTCTCTCCAAATACAAAGTTTGTAGCCAAAGAGGTGACAAAGCATCTCAGAGGAATTTATAGCAAACTTTAGAGGACTTTAATTGTCCCAGAAAAAGTAATGCTGAAATCATTAACAAATGACAGTGTCGTCCACCCACACAGATCCCAGTACCTGTGTAACTCCAAAAAGTGATGATGGTTTTGTGTTAAATTTGAGTTCTAAACAGCTGCCAGCCAAGACGGCAGCTTGAAACTGGCACAGTGTTATGTCTGCTGCCCTGTGACGAGGCTCTCACCAGGAGACTACAGAGAGCTTTCCACCTGCCCCTGCCCTCAGCCATTTTCCTCCGGTCAAGGTCTCCATACCCCTGTGCTATGTTAGTGCCTGTCTGCCTGCTGGCTTCACTCCGGCATTGCTACAGTATGAGTGGAGTGTAAATGGGAGTTTGTAATGTGGCAGTGCTTAATGTGCGTGAGATTTGTTTGTTTAGCTTCAAAGGAAAGGTTTTGGAGGGTAGACCAGTCACTAAACATGTCTTCTTACTGAAATGTGCTTTGTGCTCACGTGCTCCACGCTGACATTGCTGAATGCTAGGTGGGAGCAGGATTCATGCTAAGACATTAACATGCACAACAGTTATGTTAGCTTTAAAAATAGGCTATGAAAACAAATCTAAAATAGGAAAATGAAAACTGTATTGTTTGTATTTATTTATTCACTGAGTCATTAACTGCTTTTACATGCACCCTAATGTTTCACTAATAATCGGACTAACAGCTGAGTCCCAGTATTGTAATGTATCATGTGACCACCTTGATCTGAAACAGATCAGAAGGTGTTTTCAATGGGAATGAGAGGGATGGTGTAAACCTTTTATAATAATCCTTTAATAATCCCTTTAGCAGGTAAATGTTAGCCATGTAAACACACTCTATTTTGAAAAAAAAGAAAAGAAAAAAATCTCTAAAACCTAAATTATTCTGTGACTGAAACATTTTTTTTGTTGTAGAAAACTTTAAAAGATTTGAGTATTGTTGAAAAACTTGATGATTAAGACTTAAAACAATGAGTTGTTCAGAAAACAACAACACCAATCCACTGAACACCTCTCAAAACAGAACAGGATGGGCAGGGCAAAGAGCAGTGTGGAGTGGTTATGTGGTCAGACTAGAACCTCTAGTGGCTGAAAAGAAATTATGTAGAGCAATTTAATGAAGTTGCTTAAACACAAAGCACGATCTTTCCTAAACCTAACCAAGCTTTGACTAAACTAAAATGTCTGTGTGCAAGCCAAATCAAACAGTGGTGTTTATGATTGTTTTCACGATTCTTGGTGGAATGGCGATATTGGTCATATTATTGTTACTATAATGACAAGGGTCTGGTAAGCAAGATGCTAGATTGGTTCTGTGGTTAGAATCTAAGTTAGGGGCAAACAGTGTATACTGTTGTTCAGGACTTGTTGAGATCAAAGTCAACAAGGAGGTTCAGTGAGTAGTGAATTGGAGATTGCAGTCAGTCAGACTGTGAAGGTGAAGCATACTGTGAAATGACAGGGATGACATCCACTTGCTTTTTGATGCCTACTTCAAAACACACCTACTTAGATGAGTATGTGAGCATTTACAAGTGAAACAGAAAGAGAACAGAAAAATGGGAGAAAGAGATTGATTGAGAATGTGCTGTCTGAGTTTTTGGCACTTCTGTTTTCTTTTTTATCCAGATGCCTGTATGTTTGTGTTTCTGTCCATCTCTCTCTGTCTCAGTGAACTGGCATGCTGCTATAACCTGCTTTCCCCTGCGGTCAGTGGTGTATTTAAACCACCATAGACATTTAATACAGATGGCAGAGCACCTTCAATTCAAAGACTCTATTTTCTGTTGTGGGAAATGAACAGAAAGTACTTTGTATTTAAGTACCTGGCTATGGATCCGATGGCCCTATGAAATAAGTGGTGTATTTCTAGTGTGTGGAATGTATAGGTGAGACTACAGAGAATACCTGACTGTCAGTAAATTCTACAGGCTCGGATTGCATTATTATGACGAACCGTACATTGAGCACTGTGCACAGAGCCAACAGCTGAAGCAGACATCTAACATGCCCGTGAAAGAGTTAACTTTCTTCCTTTGGACATTCACCAGGAGGGAAGAGACAGAAAGAAAAAAAAAGGTTAGCTCACTTCAGAGGGTGATGGGGAATTCCTCACTGTCTGTATGGACTTGGCTGTCTCTGCCAAGTCCATAGTGTTTCCATTTTCACTGTTTACCCTCTCTGTTTCATGCCTAGACAAAGAGTTATTTTTATTTCACTGTCCAAAAAAAAAAATCATTGTATTTTTATATCTCATGATTGTTACCGCCTCACCTGTATATATAAATAATAGACTTTTGTGAAAACATTTGCCAGATTGTTGCTATTTAAATTCATGTCACAAAGAAGAACTTCAATTGAAACTATATCTTTCCACAAAGGGCACCATTTATCCTTTTTTGTGGTTCATATTGGAAACAGTTTTGTCTGAAAGTAAAGAAAATCTTCACCTTGGTCTAAAATCACACCCTCATTCACTGATTTGCTGCTCCTATACAACAGACAATACAAACTTTATTTTATAGAGAGCAGTAAATAGGGTTATTTTGTGTCATTACAGAGGTGCCAATGACAGCATGTTTCACCTCTTCTAAAAAATGCAACACAAGGTATTTTGGAATTAATATCAGAAAAAGATACACATGCCATAAACACATGGGAAATTTTGAAGGCACTCAAAATATTGCAGTAAATTGTAGAAGGTATTACACTATACCAGTAAAGGGTACTACATAGCTGCTAGAAGGGGATTTCAGACACAGATTTCAGTTATGTGCCATAAAACCATTTCATGTTCCAAAGTGACCCAACATGTTTTCCCACTTTTCTGATCTATTTACACATAATGCAAGCAGAAATATAAAGATTTATAGTCTCTATGCTGTGGGTTTTTGTATGTATTGTTACAATATTGCATACAATATTGAATCCAACCAGTTTTAAACACACAAAAGAACAAAACACTGATTTTTATTGTCATTTCTATTATGCTATTTCATTTTATGCATTAGGTACATCATGAAGAACAAAGAAGTTTAATACTTTCTTTCACTTCCAAAGCATATCAATTTATTTTAGGAACTTTCTCAAAATGGAAGTGTCATTGTATAATGGCGGTGACATTTTCAAGATATTGGAGGTCACGTGTGTTATTTGTCCTGGAAAAATATCCTCATGGTCAGACTGATTACTGGAAAACAGATACCACACTGGGGCAGCATGATGGCTGAGTGGTTAGCACTGTTGCCTCACAGCAAGAAGGGTGCAGGTTCTCAACCCATCAAGGGCCTTTCTGTGTAGAGTTTGCATGTCCTCCCTGTGCTTGCGTGGGTTTACTCCACAGTTGAAAAACATATATGTCAGGTTGATTGGTGACTCAAAGAGAGTGGGGATAGACTCCAGCAGATCCACACACACACATGCATGTGTAGATATATATATATATATATATATATATATATATGAGAGAGAGAAAGAGGTATTTGTAATTATTTAGCTACCAAAAATTTTATTGATGTATTTTGTTATGTTTTTGTTCAATACTCCTTTACTTAATCATAATGCAATTTAGATCTCAAGTACTACTAAGAAACTTTAGACAGAGAGGCCCACCTGAAAATCAAATTCTTGTATTTTTACCTCTGTATAGCTAAGTAAAAGAGCATATGAGTGCAAGAGTCTCACCAGAGCCTAAAGGGGTTTGAGAAGCATGGGTGGGATGATTGATGCTATGTGCAGAAGCTCACTTACTTTTACTGCATTTGGGAAGTTTTGCTGAAAAATAATAATGTACCTCCACATTGAGAAATATGCACTACTAAAAATCATTCTGAATTTAAGTACATTTGAAAGAAACCAAATTTAGGGAGCTCCCAAAACCATCATAGGTAAATAAAAGGTTGAAAAATCTACAGTAACTGAATTCAGTAACTAATATTGTCCATTATGTAGTTTAATAAGAAGAAATGCCAAGGAGATACAAAGCTTTAAAATTTTTTGTTTCTGTTTTTGCTGACAGTAACAATGTTAGCTATCTAATGAGTTAAATAGGCTATGTTTTAAGATGATGAACAAAAATGTTAGGACTTAATTATATTTTTGAATCTGTCACTAACTTCCTTCTTTTTAGGACTCCAGACATATGATTCACGTTTCATCCAATGTATATCCCGTAAGTATAGTATAGACAGGAATATCCCTGTCACTGAACAACCCCAAACACATAATCTTTTATGTCCCTGCACCTTTATTCTTTTTAGTCTGTGATTTTTTTCACATCGTTAGCCTCCATTTGGATAATCTCTTTTTATCCCACTAGTTTACAGATTGTTTTTTCCTCTTCTTGATGTAGCTCGATTCATTAACTACAGCAATCCATTGGTAGCACTGAGAATTGGAACTTCCATTCCGAAAGTCTTTACTGAAAGCCCAGACTGGAGGAAATTAGACTGGTCTCTTTTTGTTTGTTCAATCCACCCTGAGTCATCACAATGTTGGTATTTTTAGCAGTGAATTCCTGTTTGGCTTTCCCTCCACTGTTCAGAAGTGGCTATCATATTCTGTGGGGTAGTGAGAAATAATCAATATCAAATTTAAGCCAAGGGTTGATTAGTGGCATAGACACAAAGATAGACAGCATTGTATCATGCTGTAAGTTAGATATAGAGTGTCTAGCAGCTGGACAAAGTGCTCATGCTGGTGAGTGTGACTAAGTGTATGTGTTTGTGCTGTGTTTTGCCTGGCACAGCTGCCTGTATCAGCTGCATGCTCGTTAAATGTTAAGCTTAAACCCCTGGTGACGCCGCGCCAGCTCTGTTTACTCCTGTGGGAATACCTGCCATTGTCTTTGCAAGCTCCCTATAATTCACAGGAATTAGCCTCAAATGTTTGAAGTTTGACTGGCTGGATACAAGCTGCTAGAACTGAGCTTTTATAACTGTTAAATGCATGAGAACTCAATAAATGTACCGTAATGCGAGTTGTAGGTACAGTATAGTTTGAGGGTTCAGCCTGTGATACACCACCTGACTTTATTGTCTCACATGTTTAAACTTTGAGTACAGCTGAGGTAGAGTCTTCATGGCCTTTTACAATAGTTTAGACCCCCCTGTAGTGTGTGATTCCTCACTGTTAAGGTGGCCAAGTGACCCCATATCCTGTTTGTCAGGAGAGCAGAAATCTTTCTGATTGTTGCACATCCTGCCGGTCAGTGATCTGTGGCACATACAGCTGCCGGGCACGAAGACTTATTTAGCCTCTATTGTACTGCTTGGAAACAATCACATTGTGTACTGAGTTAATCTTCAATGCCAGGGAATTATTTTGAAGTGTGAGCTTGCTGGGTTGGTTGACAATACATGATGGAGATTCCTGCTAGTTTGGGGCACACCCGCCATTGGCATTATCATGCAAAATTAATTATTTGCTCCTTTTGTCCTCCTGAATCTTACTGCAGTAAAAAAAACCTGCTCGTGTTTTATTGAAATGAAATTATGGCATAATGTCACTTTTGCTATTAACACTTAGGGTCTGTGCATGCCAATTGATCCTGCAGTTGTCATAGCAACATGAACCACTAAACCTCTGCGCAGCTGTTGTTATGGAAGCCCTTGAACAGCTGGGGGGCTATAGCTGTGGAGGGATTGTGGGAAACGGGTCTTTTGGTCCTCCCTTCACACCTTGACCCCAAAACTCCTACTAGCAAAAGGAGAATCTTAAAGATATCCATCTGGAGTTTCCTATCCAGTGTACAGAGTCTACATATGATCAGAGTGCACAGTCAAGAAGTTGCAAAATCTTTCGTGTATTGTCTCCAAATTCACTTTGCCACAAATGTGAGCAGTGAAATCAAATGAGTCAAATGAGGCTAGATTCTCTCCCAGGGTTTGTCTGATGCATTGGAGCATATCCCATTATTGATATGAGCAAATGTTGTACACAGCACAACAATAAAACAATCATTTTACAAGAAGTACAACTTGTCCAGGGAGTAGCACTTTCTGAGTCCAATTCTTTCAGCCATATTAAAGCTGAAACATAACTCAAGGGCAAGGTCTCACCCAGAATTCACTAACTGTGATATGTGCATTTGTACTGCAGATGCTGCCGTGTTCTGACTCTTACTGTGGACGATATACAGATATAGTTACATTCAAGTTAAGGCAGAAAACCTGCAATGTGGAATATGCTAATTATTGGCTCATTTCATCAATTGGCCTATAAAATAGCTGGAATTAGTTAGAAATGTTCACCATTGTGTCCAGAGTCTAAAGGGATGCCTTCAGATTCATTTTTAATTTTGAATGATAGAAAGCATTCTTCAACCCTAAAGTGAACTCAGTACAGTCTAGTAGAAAGTGGTGGTCTGTAAAGTAATTATTATATATGGCTCTCGTAAATGTTGCAGAGTAAAAAGTACATTTACCTTTTAAAACTAGTAGAATAGACATATAAGTAGCAGAGAAAGAAAGTACAATAAGTAAATAGAATACATTACTTCTACTGACTAATTGTACATGTGAACCTGTGTACACATGCAGATATAGGAATGCAAATGTTTCCTCTGTGGCTTTTGTGAATAACATGGTGATTAGACCTCCGTTCCCCTGGGTGGAGCCCCTTGCTGCACTGGCTCTCACTCTGATTTACTTTGACGTCAACAGGAAGGTCAGCTGGGTCCCAGAGGGGTCATCGAGAGATGGTGACTGGTGTGTGTGTGTGTGTGTGTGTGTGTGGCAGGCTTCAGTCTACAGAGACACTCAAATAGGATCCAAGACAGGGCTAGAGGGATGACCCAGGGAGGAAGGGACCTTAGAGCTTAAGGAAGGCTTCAGAGAGGATTACTGAGTAGCTAAAATGTTTTCTTTGTGGCTGAAAGAAACCTAAGAAATGCTCTCACCCAAATCTCCTATTTTTCTGGGAGGGCTGTTTGGCAGGGAAACCCAAGCTATATCCGGGAGACATTTCTTGGTCTTTTACTGTCATTAACATGCCCTACTTTTTCTCAGTTTTGAGCGCCAAATATTTTATTGTTAAAACAGAGCCTGGTGGAAATAAATCTATTGTAGCTGGATTTGCTCCAAGTAACAAAAAAAAAACTTTATTTAAATTATGATGGCAGGAACTGAATGGGCTGTTTGTGAATAGGCAGGCTTGTTGTTGATAAAGAAAGTTTGAGATACATTGCACTGAACAATTTATTCAGTTTAGCTGAATAACAATTCCATTAAAATCTGTCTCCAAAACACCAAGACAGGATATATATTTCATATGTTCTTTAGCTTTCAGGAATTGCTGTATTATTGTATTAGAACATTATCTGCCACTGTCCTTTTTGGTCAGTTGAAAGTGCGTATAGACAGTCTTTTCTTTGAAGAGATTGATGAAACATTTGGGGTCTTCTCTCTAAATCTCTGCAGCTTTTATTCCTATCCCCCATCCTCTTTGGGCCTCTGGTAGTACCTGCCTACCACACACACAGTAGTTCCCACTGAGCAGTGCAGAACTGGATAAATACTATCCATTCAGAGGCTCTGTGTTAGCAGATTGCTGGAGGTAGGTGGCCTGCTGTGAGGCCCGACCATATTCCCACTGTTCTGGAGGAGCTTTAAGTGAAAGATCAGGTGTCCAGTGCTGAATGCTTGATTGAATTTAAATCTTTTGCATGTGCGGCACAACTCTTTCTACAGCGCTATATTTGGTGTGGCGCAGACATGGCCAGCAACTCAATTGCTCAAAGGAATTTGAGTCACAATGGCTCTTTGACCTCCTTGTTTTCACATATGTAATTGAAACTGTTAAGATAGATCTTGTTTGGAGGGATAGAGAATGACTTATTAACTAGCCAAATGTATAATTTGCTATTATTTATTTATTTTCTTTATTTATTACTTAATATTAAATTATTAATTAATTTAGGATTATATACAGCCAAAAGATTTGTCAGGATTTTGGATATTCTTGGAAATTCTTAAATTGCTCAGAATTTTAAAATTGTGCTCATTCCTGGCAACCAGAAAATAGCATTTTAAATGGGTAGGCCCACACCACAAAAACCAACAAGTTTGACAATAAAAATGTTTCAAATTACAATAAACATTAACACACATTTGTAGTAGAATTCTCCTGGACTATATCATAGAATAGGGATTAAGCCACTGTAAAAATACTCCTTAGCAAATAAAATATTGTTATTCTTTGAACATTATCTGCTAAAAATGGGTTGCGAGAGGCACAGTGACCACTGCCAGTATTGGCACTGTATGCTGTGCACTTGTGATTTATATTAGAGGGTATATCAACAGCATTTTTTTCCTTCCAGTAAAAGTGAGTTGAATTCTCTGTGACATTTCACATTTGCACAGCACCACCTTTGTGTTTTTTAGTAATTATGATGACTTTATTAAGTTGCATTTCTAAAACATTGTCATCTGTTGACAGGATTTGTGTGAAAAATTGGATACTGGGCAAAGACAAGCAAGAGACATCCACATTGAGAGTGGCTGTGTTGCTGTGGGCAAGCTAACTGTAAGTTGTCAGTTGCCTTCTATACACCATGTTGTAGATGCTTGTGGCTCTTTATGCATGTATATCATTTATATATCATTAAGAAAGCTATGTGCATATCTCTAAATCTATATCTCTTCAAATGCTAAATGACAATTTTGGGGGGCAGTTGTGCCTAATGGAATACCGCGACTGAGGTGAGACCCTTGAGCAAGGCACTGAACCCCCAACTGCTCCCCGAGCGCTGCAGCAATGGCTGCCCACTACTCCGGGTGTGTGTTCACGATGTGTGTGTTCACTGCTGTGTGTGTGCAGTTTGGGTGGGTAATGCAATTTCCCCATTGTGGGACTAATAGGGGTAAATAACTCAACTTAAATTCTGTGCTCAGTTCTTGCTCGACCTTCTATTTATAGTACCCATATCTTTTTTAATGATGAGCCAGTCTTAAAAACACAATTTGCATCTTAGATAGTTTTGAAAACAAATGTGACCTGATGTTTTATCATCTCTCTTATAAGATATGATTTCACTTCTGATGTTTACAATCTAGTGCTGTTCCAACACTTATACGATTCATCCATCGATTCTGAAGACACAGACAGAATATGGTTCACCAGGTTCAAATGGGATTGAAACATGGCACATTCTTGCCATGCGGCTACAGTGTTAATCACCTCATGTCAAACACAATTATACTCTGCGGAGTTTATATTATAGCAGATATGGTTATCCATTATCCTATCTCCAAATGTTCTATTCTTAATTAATGCCCATTAAATGATGTTTTAAGAAAAAGTTGGGACACACTTTATCATACAGATAAGTAGAACAGTATGCCCATACTTATGTCTGGTATTGAATTGGCTTAATAAGTGCTTGTTTCGCTAAGCTGTTTTATTTTGGAGTGAATAGCAATTTTATATTGTATTTCCATGACAGATAGAAACATTAATGTCACCAAATGATTTTTGGATACCCATTACTGGAAGTCATGTCCCTCTTATCAGTGCAGATAAACATTAGATTGTATTTGACAAATTAGTAATGATGAGGTTGTATGTACATACAGTGACAAGTGATTTAGCAAAACTATTATCATTTTTTTAAAGCCAAACTTTATTAATGTAGTTATGAT
This sequence comes from Mastacembelus armatus, assembly GCF_900324485.2. Classification (NCBI taxonomy): domain Eukaryota; kingdom Metazoa; phylum Chordata; class Actinopteri; order Synbranchiformes; family Mastacembelidae; genus Mastacembelus; species Mastacembelus armatus. Next base: position 2,082,592 of record NC_046646.1, read on the forward strand.
AAGCAATAGTGAATGGCATGCTGTGATTGCTCTAGCTAACACAGCAGCTAACACTACAATAAGGTAGTTAGAAAGATTAGATCATGCACAAGTTGTTGTTTGCCAGAATAGTCTTATTGTTTGCTGTTGCTCATATCTACTTTCAGCCAAGTTGTTCCTTAGATAGTGATACTAGAAATTAGGTGGAAATTGCTGTCTTGGAGAATTTTAATATTATTGCCTGTCCCTAAGGTTCAGACTGAAACAAGCCAAAGTCCTCTGTGTCCCTATGTTTGCAACTAATTGCAAACTGATTTGGAGAACTAAAAAAGTTGTAGTTAATGATTTTGATCAATTTTACCCAGGGTCTAACACTATTTTCTATTTCTTCTTTCTGTAATTTGTCTGTTTGAGCTTGAATTGTGTACCTCTTGGTAAAACAGGGAGCTACAGTCAAAACTACTGTGTTGGTTTTACCACAATTCTTACAGCACACTAGAGGTCTTCACAGCTCCACTTAGCTCCTAGAGTAATTGAGTGTTGTGCTGAAACCTGAACCAAACCAGGTCCAGTTTATATTCAGTCTTATAAGGTATGGGTACCGTCCCACTCTGTGTTTCAACATGGACTAACATAAAGATGAATTGGAGCTTGCTTTGCAAGAGAAAATGTTTTCTATGTGGGAGCATTACGCTGCTGTCAGTGTTGGTGTTTCCTGGGGTGGACCTTATTAGATTGGAATTGGGATGGTTGGATAGGCGCTAATTATTTATGAGTCAGAGCTGGGTGTTCAACAATATTGTTCCAGCTGCATTTTTTCTTTGTGATTTATTAACCGCTTCTATCTTCAAGTGTTATTTTTGTCAGATTTTAATTGTTTGTCTTTGTAGTCAAATTCTGTAAATGACCCAATATACGTTACGAGCTACAGGGTAAATCAGGGCACTAAAAATGGGAGATCTGTATACATATGGCTGATAGTTACAGGAGGTTCGGCTATATACACAGGCCAGACTAATCTCATAGTTTCCATGTCCTCTCAGCCCCTAGGTGTTCCCCACTCCTGCCCTCCCGCTCCCCTTCCATGATTCCACTATGATTCCCCATGAAGGATTGTTTTACGCTTAATTTTGTTAGGCTTAATGAGATTTAACTAATTAAATCTCCTCTTGGTTGGAGACCCCCCAACCCCCACCTTCACTTCTACTAACAATTACTCCAGCCCATGGAATGATTGCTTGTAGACTTATTTTAGACAAATAAACTTTTTCATGAAGAACGGGGACTGTGGATTGAACAAGGAGAGGTCTATGTTACTCCATGGATTTCTAATTTCGCGCAAAGATGCACTGCTGCACATGTTATAGCCAGTAGGTTTTCTGATTATATGTGGCGTGTAAGGGCAGGAAGTAGCTGTCAAGAAGCCTACATCTAGATGCCTTTGCATTGTAAAGATGCATGAAAGTGCGTTAAAAGTTATTTGTAATATCTCTCAGTTTTGCTGATATTTGTGTTTTAACTTTAATTTATGTGAAATCTTTTATCAGCAGGATTCTATATCTTCTAAAAATACTCAATGCCATCTACTATCTATTAATGCTGCCAGACACTTAAATAGATTGTAGCACAGTAGCCAAAGCTCAAAAGCAAATCCATGTGACAGGACCCCAGTGACAAAACTTACACATGTTCCAGATACATGTGTCTAATAATAATCCCTGTATTAACTGCAGAGCAGTGCTAAAAGGGAAGTGCTGATGGGTGGGACCATCCACTTCAAGCAGTGAGGTGTGGGAGGTTGGCACAGCCACTTGCCCTTATATTGTGGACAACCCTCTAGGACTGTTGCGCTGACTCTTGTGAGAGCCAACCTCTAGTTTCCTGTTAGAGCCCTGGACAACCAGTGCAAACTCCTGTTCAGCAAAAATGTCCAATATACTCCTTAGCCCCCTGTCCAGCCCATGCTCCATGTCCATTATAGTTTGCCTACCCCCTAGCCTGATGCCCTCTCCAACCTCAGAACCTCCTGTACTGTGACCCTCAGGTGGTCGAGTGAACAACGCTCTCCCTTGAAAAGGGAATACTTTCTTGATGAAGAGTCACACCGATCAGGTTTCTGCCACCTGTCATTCAGCTTAGGAGGCAGGAATGGGGGCAAGAGTGGCTGTGGGTGGTCAGAATGAGGAAGCATGGAGGGGTGCAGGGAGGAACAAGAGAGATGCCATAGCAATCTGGCACCAAGCCTGCATCTGCTGTTTCAGTACAGGCTCCCAGACTTCTCAAGTAGTCCAATTAGTTCATGCAACGTTTAACCTAATAATAAAATAATCCTATGCACATTTTCATTGTTTTTTTAAAAATTAACATTAAAGTAGCAATGTGATTTATTAGGAGGATGTGCTCCTGTAAAGTCTTTAACTTTAGCTTAATATGCCCAAAGAGTAACATGTTAGGTGATTTTTATTGTATTTATCTCCTTGGTCCAATACCAGCAAACCTGGGCCAAAACAAAATTATTTACACCAAATAATGACAGGATGGGTCAGAAAGCACAAGATCTTTCCACAGGAAACTAGTGTATGATTCCTGTGTGAAATGTGAAATTATGTTTTTATCCAACTATTCTAAACCACATTTTTTTCTAAACTTAATCATGGAACTGTCATATGTAATATATGATTGTTACCATGACAACAAAGGTCTGGTAAGCATTCCTCTGGTATGGTCCTCTATGTTGTATTGTAAAGACAAAACAATCACCAATCACTGTACTTCAGTTCATTCAAAGGCCTCTGTTAGGTTTTGCAGAGCAGACCCAAAATGCAGAGTTCACAGAAGCTAGGCTTGCTGTAACAATTTATTACTAGAACACTATCTATACTGGAGAACTGAAGACTGAGGGGAAGCACACAAACTGTAATCTTCCGACAACTAGAGGAAATAAGGAAGGGTCTTAGACTGCTCCTCCATGCTGTACCCCTCCCAGTCAATCAGGTATTAGGAGCCGTAGTCTGGCACATCCTAGACATCCAGCAGCTGTCAATAATCCGGGGGTTGGGGGGATTCAGCTGGAGGGCTCAAATGGCTAGAGGAGGTTTAAGCAGAGGTTTAGGCAGAGAAAACATGGATAGTAGGGTGAACAGGTGGAGAAGGGGAGAGCTTCAGCCTCACTGCAACTCAGGTTGATGATCCGGTCAGTCTCAAAACGGCCAATGTATCCGGGTGCCATCTTACAGCACTCCACCTGCAGAGGTAAATCTCTGGAGTCCAGCCACACCTTCTGACCTTGCTTTAGTCCCGAGCGGGGGTATCTGCCAGTCACTACTTGGGAGGGCCAGACAAACTTCCCGGCAGAAAAAGAAGGTGAGGTCGCATGGATGGAAATGCTACTGCTGTTTTCTGGGTTGGAAAGGGAGGAGGCTGAAAACTGTTAGCTGCGATGAACAGGGACATACAGTGAGTACGGAAAGTATTCAGACCCCTTTAAATTTTTCATTCTTTGTGTCATTGCAGCCATTTGCCAAAATCAAAAAAGTTCATTTTATTTCTCATTAATGACCTTACAGCTCACAGTGCATGTCAGAGCAAATGAGAATCATGAGGTCGAAGGAAAACTGCCCAAGGAGCTCAGAGACAGAATTGTGGCAAGGCACAGATCTGGCCAAGGTTACAAAAGAATTTCTGCATCACTCAAGGTTCCTAAGAGCACAGTGGCCTCCATAATCCTCAAATGGAAAAAGTTTGGGACGACCAGAACTCTTCCTAGACCTGGCCATCCAGCCAAACTGAGCAATCGTGGGAGAAGAGTCTTAGTGAGAGAGGTAAAGAAGAACCCAAAGATCACTGTGGCTGAACTCCAGAGATGCAGTAGGGAGATGGGAGAAAGTTCCACAAAGTCAACTATCACTGCAGCCCTCCACCAGTCGGGGCTTTATGGAAGAGTGGCCCGACGGAAGCCTCTCCTCAGTGCAAGACACATGAAAGCCCGCATAGACTTTGCCAAAAAACACATGAAGGACTCCCAGACTATGAGAAATAAGATTCTCTGGTCTGATGAGACCAAGATTGAACTTTTTGGCATTAATTCTAAGCGGTATGTGTGGAGAAAACCAGGCACTGCTCATCACCTGCCCAATACAATCCCTACAGTGAAACATAGTGGTGGGAGCATCATGTTGTGGGGGTGTTTTTCAGCTGCAGGGACAGGACAACTGGTTGCAATTGAAGGAAAGATGAATGCGGCCAAGTACAGAGATATCCTGGAAGAAAACTTCTTCCAGAGTGCTCAGGACCTCAGACTGGGCCTAAGGTTCACCTTTCAACAGGACAATGACCCTAAGCACACAGCTAAAATAACAAAGTCGTGGCTTCGGAACAACTCTGTGACCGTTCTTGACTGGCCCAGCCAGAGCCCTGACCTAAACCCAATTGAGCATCTCTGGAGAGACCTGAAAATGGCTGTCCACCAACATTCACCATCCAACCTGACAGAACTGGAGAGGATCTGCAAGGAAGAATGGCAGAGGATCCCCAAATCCAGGTGTGAAACACTTGTTGCATCATTCCCAAGAAGACTCATGGCTGTACTAGCTCAAAAGGGTGCTTCTACTCAATACTGAGCACAGGGTCTGAATACTTATGACCGTGTGATATTTCAGTTTTTCTTTTTTAATAAATTTGCAAAAATGTCTACATTTCAGTTTTTTTTCTGTCAAGATGGGGTGCTGAGTGTACATTAATGAGAAATAAAAGGAACTTTTTTGATTTTGGCAAATGGCTGCAATGACACAAAGAGTGAAAAATTTAAAGGGGTCTGAATACTTTCCGTACCCACTGTACCTTGGGACATACTCCATAATCCAGAGGAGGTGAGAAGACCAGGAGGCACAGTGACGGAAAGTGATGCATCACAGGGCACACTCTGTCTGTGTATTGGACTGAGGATGGTGTCCCCAAGAAAACCTCACTGAGGCACTCACTGCTTTGCAAAAAGCTCTCCATGGCTGTGTTGTGAACTAAGGACCTCTAACTGAAACAATCTTGTGGTATTCCATGCAGTCTAAACACATGCAGAATCATAAGCTTGGCAGTTTTGAGAGCTGAGGGAAGCTTAGAGAGAGGAACAACATGTACTGATTTTGAAAACTTGTCTATAATAATAAGAATGACTATGTTACCTTCAGAGGGATTCATTACAGTAGCAGTTTATTGCTATGTATGACAAGGGTCAGTGGGCAATAGGTAGTGGATAGAGAAGCCCAGCAGGGTCCTGATGAGTTGCCTTGCTGTGTGCACATATCAAATAGGCAGACACATACGCCTTAACATCCGTAACCATAGTCGGCCACCAAATCCAGTGCTGCAGAAAAGCCAATGTCCGTTGATCCCCTTGATGGCAAGGTAGCTTGGAATCATGCCCCCACTCAGTACCCCAGACCAGAAGGGAGGGTTGACAAACAGTTGATGAAAGGGACACCCCTTAGGCACCCCCAGTGAGTGAACCCTCCGCTATACCTCCCATTTGACTACTCCAACCATGCATGATAGTGGCAGGATGGTCTTGTCCGCCACCTACTCCTCTGAGGATGCAAAAAGGCATGACAAGGCATCTGGCTTGATGTTTTAAGAGTTGGTACAGCACCCACTATGTCTGACGAGAGTTCAACCAGTGGCGAGAGCATTGATAATAGAGGTTTTTATGGTCAGTCCAAATGATAAAAGGCGCACTGCTAAAACAAGGGAGAGGGGGAACTACTTTATAAGTAGCCTAGCAATCTTACACCCAAAGCATAAACTTTCCTCTTCAAAGCCATGAGAATACTGACGTAAAAACTGACTGTACGTTCCTAAACCACCACAATATCTAGCAGGAGTGGGAATATGGGGCTCGCAAGAAAGGCTAAGCTGTGAAGACTGGGCTCCTGGAGAGGGGTAGTAGCAGGTTCTGAGGCCAGAGTAGCAGCAGAGGTCTGTGGGAGAAAGCAGGGAGGTGAGGTGCTCTATGTAGTCGTGTCCAATGCGGGTGAAAATGCCATGGAGTGAGTCCTTTGTTTCTTGCAAAGCCAATCTGTGTTGACCTACTAAAGCACCTTGTGGCCTGTTTGATCTTTTCAATCTCTGTGAGGTCCATGTTGTGGTTGGAAGATTCTAAGGTTGAGGACCCAAAATGCAGAGATCACCAAGGCTAGGCTTAGCATAACAATTTATTACTAGAATAGAAGGAGACTGAAGTACAAAGATACTGAAACTAGAGACTGACTAGCAGAAGAACAGTTATCGATACTAGACAACTGAAGACTGAGATGAAACGCATGAACTGGAATCTTAGGACAAACAGAGGAAGTATGGAAGGGTCTTAAATAGCTGGCCTGATGAAACAACTCGACACAGCTGTGTCAGGTGTGCAGTCACACCACTTACCTCCAAACTTTACTGCAACGGATAGGAGAAAGAGAGATAACACACACACCACACAAACAAATGCATACACCCATCAACCCTAACAGCCTCCCTGGTCATACCATTTTTAATGAGTACTGAGCTACCGTTAAAAATGTTAATACATGTAGATAATAGCCTAGATTAGTAACAGTTCCTCGTATATTGCTGAGTGTTTGAGTTCCTCCTGTGCTGGTGCACTCGTGAAGAGGCAGCTGTAGAACTGAGTTTATTATGGAGATTGGTTGGTAACCCTATGCCCAGCCCTCGCATGCAGCACCTGGCATCCAAGGCAGTCTCCTAAGTGTTAACCAGGTTTGCCTCCTGAGAGCAGACAAGACTGGGCTTGACCAGGATGAAGTGCAAAGGGCCTCTTACATTGTATTTACTACAAATAACGATCAAGAGTCTCAACATTAAGGTTTGTTAAATCTTGATGTTTCCAAGGTATCACTGTGAGGCACACCTTTACGATTTATGTAGATAACATAATACTTTATCTGTTGGTTTCATATCCAAGCTTTGGAGCAACATTTCAATTGCCTATTGAACTATTCACCTTTAACTTTGACCATCTAAAGTTGCTGCAGTGACACATTCCATTGCATTAAATGTATGGTAGCTACCAGTTATAAGAAAATGGTGTTGCATATAAGAAAAAAGAGGGTTGGTGAAGATTGCACAGCTAAAGTGTTTAGAAAGTTTAGTGCAAAACAGTCAAAAGGCACTTTCGAACTGAAAAAAACTTTTTCATAGTTCTTAGATCTTTTGGAGAAAGTTCCTCATTTTTTATGAGTCCACATTGCAGGACCTGAGAACTATAATAGTTCTTACAACGTTATTTTGTGGTACTTTTTTAGCACCTACTTCAGAGTTGGTGCTTTTCAGTACAGCAAGAACCACAAATGATGTATAGTTTATGTTGATTTGTCAGACACTAAACTAATGCAGCACCAGCCACCACCATTTTTATAGCATAAACAACAGCTTTCAACATGAACAAAAACACAAATAGACTGACAGCAAAGTGTTGGCTTTATTGAGCCTACATGATGGAAAACTATTAGGTTAAAAAATGGGACATTTTTAGGTCCGGTTTCAGAGTAGGTACTTTCCAGTATAATAGGAACCATAAGTAGCACCAGCAACAACCATTTTTAAAAGTTAATTTAGATAGTGTAAACAACTGTTTTTGACTACAAATGGACCAGGCTGAATTCAAAGAGATCTTGATGGATCCAAGCAAAATGTGAAAATTTTTGCCAGTGTTGTTGTTGAATGTCATGTAGAAGTGACGTTGCGATGCCAACCATCAGCAAGCTTATATGACTTCAATATTCCTAGTAGGGGTATGAATGCGAACAGTAAAAAAGTCTGTAGTTCTCCTGTCTGTTTCTCAGTGGGGTAGTTACTAGAACTGGTTCCCTAAAACTGTTTGGTCCAGAAGTGCCATTACTGAGGAGAAGTAAAACTGAATGAATTTTTGAGGTATCCTGATAACTATTGTTTCTATTACTGTTTCTAGAATGGCGCCTGTTAGGTGGCAGCCTGTTACAGCAGCTCCTCTGTTTGTTTTTTGTTTTTTGCAAGTTTTTTACTGAATTATCATCTGTTAATCCAAGCCAAATCAAGATATATACTTTCTCTCTGATAACGGATGAAAGTGGATGAGGTGGGTTTTTCGAATTCCTGTGGAGAGACATATGGAGATTATGGAAACTGCATCAGAAAATATATGTTTCTGTGGCAACGGCATCTATACAAAGGAGCAACTGTTAGCTCTCAAGGGAACAAGTCTGCTTCTTGGTATAAAACCTGAAATCCCCCAAGACCTGAGGAGGCGCAGGAGGGGCTCTTGAGCAGGAGTGAAGCATCGAGAAAAATGTAGGAGATTTAAACCATTTCTCCCAAAAATTATTATGGGGAATGTGAGGTCACTCTGCAACAAAGTGGATGAACTTACAGCTTTAGCTAGCAGCCAGCGAGAGTACAGAGAGTGTAGCTTGCTTTGCTTCACCGAGACCTGGCTGAATAAAAATATATCTGACAGTTCGCTTGAACTGCCTGGGTTCTCACTAGTGCAAGCGGACAGAGGCAAACAGAGCGGCAAGAAAAGAGGAGGTGGTCTCGCAGTTTTTGTTAACTCCAAATGGTGCAACCCTGGACATGTAACAGTGAAAGACTGTATCTGCACTCCAGACATTGAGCTGTTGGTGGTTGGACTGAGGCCGTCATACCTGCCCCGTGATTTTTCACACGCCATTGTTGTGACTGTTTACATTCCTCCATCAGCTGCAGCACAGAGTGCATGTGACATCATCCACACAGTTGTCGCTGGTCTCCAAACAAAACACCCCAGTGCCCTTATACTAATTAATGGGGATTTTAACCATGTCAGTATTTCGGGAACTCTGACCAACTTCAAACAGTATGTGGACTGTGCAACACAAGAAAATAAGATTCCTGATCTCCTTTATGCTAATGTTAAGGAGGCATACAGCTCTTCAACCCTACCCCCACTTGGTGGATCAGACCACAACTTAATATATTTAGTCCCAACATACAAGCCTGTAGTAAGACAGCAGTCTGCTACCAAGAGGTATGTGAAAGTTTGGTCAAAGGATGCTGAGGAGGCCCTGCAGGAGTGCTTCAGGGTTGCAAACTGGGACCTTTTCATGGAGGCTCATGGTGAGGACATCGAAGGCATCTCTCACTGCATCACAGATTACATCCACTTCTGTGAGGACAATATTGTTCCATCCAAAAAAGTTCGTTATTTCCCCAATAATAAGCCATGGATAAATAAGGACATTAAAGGCCTCCTCAACAAGAAGAAGAGGGCGTTCATGGCAAGAGACAAGGAGGAACTCCGAGCCACACAGAAGGAACTCAAGAGGAAGCTGAGGGAGGCAAAGCAGCTCTATAGAGACAGAGTAGAGCACAAGTTGAGACAGAACAATATCAAAGAGGTGTGGAATGGGATAGAAATAATGACTGGTTATAAGAAGTCGCACACTGCTGTGGAAGGAGACTCAAAGTTTGCTAATGAACTTAACCTGTTCTTTAATAGATTTGACACCACCTCTGCTTCTTACTCTGATCCATTGTCCTCACACACCATCCCTCCTCCCTACACCACCTTAGCTGATGCCTTGGGGTCTCTTCACATCACCCCACCCAACATCTCTGCCAATGCTGCCTCCCCATTGCCCACTGATACTATCTCCTCTATCAGCAGCCATACAACATTGAAGTATACCTCACCTCCAATAACTCCTCCCCTGCCCTCATCATCTGACTCCTCATCAACACAATACACAGGCCCAGCCTTTGCCACAGAACAGGTGAGGAAGGAACTAGCTAAAATATAGGCCAACAAAGCAAAAGGACCAGATGAGATCAGTCCCAGAGTACTTAAGGTGTGCTGGACAGTTTGCAGAGGTTTTTCAGAAACTCTTCAACCTCTCTCTGAGGCTCAAAATGGTGCCTAAGTTATGGAAAACCTCCTGTATTGTGCCATTACCAAAAAGAACCCGTCCCAGTACCCTTAGTGACTTCAGACCAGTAGCGCTAACATCACATGTCATGAAAGTGTTTGAGAGACTGGTCCTGCAACACCTGAGGTCCCACGTGTCTGTATTTCTGGAACCCCTGCAGTTTGCATATCAAGAACACATCGGAGTGGAAGATGCCATCATCTTCTTAATGCACAGAGCATACTCCCATCTAGAGAGGCAGGGCAACACTGTGAGAGTCATGTTTTTTGACTTTTCAAGTGCTTTCAACACTATTCAGCCCCACCTGCTAAGTGCAAAGATGCAGGATATGGAAGTTCCCGCAGATATGGTGGAGTGGATCAAAGACTACCTCTCTGGGCGGCCACAGTTTGTTCGCTTAGATGGCTGCATATCTGATGTGGTGAGGAGCAGCACCGGTGCACCTCAAGGAACTGTACTAGCACCATTCCTGTTTACACTCTATACCTCAGACCTCCGCTACAACTCAGGAACCTGTCACCTCCAGAAGTTCTCTGATGACTCTTCAATCATTGGATGCATCAACAATAATAACGATGAGGAATACAGACACTTGATAAAAAGCTTTGTTGATTGGTGTAACAACAACTGTCTAAAGCTCAATATCAAGAAAACCAGAGAACTGGTGGTGGACTTTAGGAGGAGCAGGAAGACCCCAGTCCCTGTCTCCATCCTTGGAGACGAAGTAGAGATTGTGGACTCCTACAAATACCTTGGAGTCCACATTAACAACAAACTGGACTGGTTAAACAATACAGATGCACTCTTCAAGAAAGGACAGAGCAGACTGTTCTTCCTCAGGAGACTCTGTTCTTTTGGTGTGTGCAACAAGCTACTGAAGATGTTCTATCAGTCTGTAGTAGTGAGTGCACTGTTCTTTGCAGTTGTGTGCTGGGGAGGTGGCATCAAGGCTGGTGATGCCAACAGACTAAATAATTTGATCAGGAAGACAAAATCTGTTGTTGGACTGGAACTGGACAGTCTGGAGGCTGTGGCAGAGAGGAGGATGGTGGACAAAATCAACTCCATATTGGACAATCCTGCCCACCCACTTCATGAGGAACTGTGGCGAATGGGAAGTTCATTCAGCCACAGACTAATTGCCCCTAAAGCCAAGACTGAAAGATTCAGGAAGTCTTTTGTGTCCACGGCCATAAGACTCTATAACACACATATGTACGCACACACACATACACACACACACACACAACCCCCCCCAAACAAATAGTTAATTACTTAATTGCTTTATTAATTACTTTATGAATTACTATTAATCAATATAATTTAAATAATCTCAAATTTAATAACTGCTGTAACAACTGAATTTCCCCTTGGGGATTAATAAAGTACTTCTTCTTCTTCTTCTTCTAACACACAAACAGACAAGTTAAATAGAATATGTATTGTAGGTAAACATGAACTTAAATTTCTGTAGCACCTTCCCATATCAGAGTTACTAGGTTCTTCACACACATATTACAAGAACGTACAGAAGGAATTTGAGGTGGTGAATAATCATTAAGAAATAAAATGTAACTAACTTTTACAGGCAGATACAAGCAAACACACTGACCAAAAAACATAACCTCATTGTTGGAGTAACAAAAGAAAATAAATGATGCCAGTAAAATGCTGGCAGTAAAGTGTTTAAGGCTGTTCAGATTCTGCCCAGTTAAATATCACACCAATTTTATAAAAAATGCTTGAGTGATTTGAGATGATTCTGTGGCCTGCAATCTCACCTTGGGTTAGAGGGATTATTCAAGGTAACAAAATGAGTTTTATTATGGCTTTATTTTGGCTCCAGAAGAGAAACAAGATCTGCCTTTAATTGAAGTTGGAAGTTGCTAACATGTTCTTTCTGACCTCTCTGTTACACACATTTAGGTTCATGCTTATGCTCTTTATTATTTGCTTCACTGTGTGATTCCACATTTCCCTCCATCACACCCACTACCTCTGTTTAAACATCATCCTCCAATCCATCCATATCCATTTCTCCCTCACCCAAGCTCTTTACCCTACCAACCCTAATTGTGATTATGTTGATTTAACTTAGACACATGCGGCTCTCTCCCTGCCATCTGAATAGAAGCTTATTAGTTGGAATATTTTTTTAAATTTATTTATTCCCATTTCTCAGGGTCCCTGTCGGCATTTCCAATTACTCTTGTCGTGCGGCTGTAATTGCCTCCATGCTAATGGCCACCAGACAATCGTGCTAAATGAGGTGAGGCCGAGAGGCTAGGAGCCCGACTTCATTAAGAGCTAATGGGATTTTATAAGGGGGACTGAAGACCCAGCTCATCAAAAAGAGAGAGATGGAAGGAAAACAAAACAGATGGAGGGGGAGAGCCAAATCACCAATATTCTAACTTAACCTGCTCATTTTCCTGGCAGTCTGAGGAAAAAAAACAGATTACTCTTCCTCTAGAAGACTACTACCTAAATTATACAGAAAGACAATAGAGTGATATTGTAAAATTACACAAACTGATAAATGAATAAGTGTGCATAATTCCTCCGGCTGACCAGCTGAACATGAAAGGGAGCTATTTTGATGTTCCTCAAGCTTCTTGGAAGCAACTGTCTCATTTTTTGGCAGAGTAACAATAATAGATATGGCTAAATTGTATATTTTAGAAGTGAGTGGACAGCCTAGTGCCTCCCACATTTTTCACACTTCATTTAGACAGAGAGAGACTTAGGCTGGTGCAAACATGGATAGATAGGTGGATATGAAAACATACAAGAGTTTGTTATACGAATAAGGCAATAATATGTACTGCAAACCTACATATGGATTAAAGGCCAAATAGAACCACCATAAACCCACTGGGTCAAAATGCCATTAAATTTGTTATTGTTGCTTCCTGATAAGTGCCACTCTTAAGTGCTGTTTCTTGATAATGTGATTTCAACCAAACAGGAATCGAAAGCATGTGAGACAGGAGTGCCTACAATTGGATGAGATGTGCTTTAATGTATAAAGAAGCTAACCAGAACCAATTTTACCAAGAATTTCAGTGTCTATATGCTAGGTTAGAATGTGTAAGATGTTTTGTAAAATACAATGCATCTGTTGGGCATTTTTGAACAAAACCAAACCCACACAGAAGTAATGATCCTGTACTAATCTGTCTACCCTTGAAATGCATTCATTGAAAAGCAACTAGCTACCTTGGCGAAACTGTTTTGTTTCCCAATGGAATATAGTTACATTGTGACCTGCAGTTGCAAGATCAGTTGTCCTAAACTTTAATTTGTTGCGCCATCTTAAAGCTGATATGGTTTGTCTGCTGTTGGTTTCAGCTCAATGGCTGTTTCAGCTTCTGCAGATGAGAGGCCTGCCAAATTCTATTACACGCTGAATAAACCAAAGTGTTCACCTATGAGCAGAAAGCATTATAGAGTCAGCCAAGTAATGGTTACTGTAAAATGGGTGTACTACTGCCACAATCGTGGCTCGGATTCACTCTCCTCTTGTTATGAATCTCCTGGTTTGTTAGGGGCAGCAGTGGAGAGTATCAGTCTGGTACAATTTTAGAGCTTTCCATTACATAATCAAAAAATGTTTTTATCACTATTGGAAGACTATGTAAATTGAGATCAAAATTTTTGTCACATGAAAATACATTAAGGGTCTGCACTTTCCACAATGTTATTTGTTTTTCCACAGTATGGCAACTTTGGGTTGTTAAACCTAATGATTGTGTTGGCTGATAGGGAGCTTAAATCATATTGAAGCACCCAGTAAACCCATTCAGGTTTTATTTGCACTCTACAGAATGTTCTGACTGTTTTTTCTTTCCTGAAGAATCTAAGCAAGGCAGATGTGTCTAATCATTTGGGCTGCAGGGTGTTTTTGTGCTCTAAAACACTGTTGAGGCTGCACTGATGGTGGGATGGAGGTTGTGGTATAAAGCTCGGGCCTAGTAGGAACAGCTGTCTTACAGCTGCCATCTTTCCTGCTTTTGTGGGGGGAGGGTTATTGGTTGAAAAACACTCCCAAACCTCCTGGGTCAGAGCCCTGGTATGGCAGTCTCCCAGGCAACTGGAGCTGAGACTGGTGGTGTGTGTGTGTGTGTGTGTGTGTGTGTGAGTGAGTGAGTGAGTGTGTGAGTGTGTGTGAGGGGCAGTTTGTCCACTGAGGAGCAGAATGGGGGTTGATCCTCACTTTATCTGTATATCCTTCAATTCTTGACTATTGGCACTGAGTAGACTATTTCCCTGAGATAATGTGGGACATGGCTAAAGCAGTCATTTTTTTCTTCCTCAAAACCAACAAACAACTACAAGTGCTCAAATCACACTGAGTAGATTAATATTCTGCCTCTCCATGTTCTACTTCCAAATACTCTCCAAGCTCAACGTAAGAGTCCCTGTGCAGGACAAGAAGTTAAGAAACACAGGGGAGTGGGAAGGTGGGGGGGCGGAAGTTTAGGGAGTGGGAGAAAGAAGAGGGGGTGGAAGCAGAGAAGAGAGGGCTCATGAGATAGGAAAACTGGAGGGGCAAGGCCTGAATAGGAGAGGAAAAGTGGATATGTGGAGATACTTGGCTTTAGCCCCATCAAAATAGCAGTTGTCATGCTAACTCAATCCTCCTTCCTTTCTCTGTCTCACTCACTCACACACATGCATACACACACTGAGAATCTCTCAGACCCTAAACTTCTCAGACTGTATCTAGTCAAAAACAGTAGGCCTAGTTATTAAAAACTGGTTGTTAAAACAATACAGCAGTACTGTCTAAGAGAAGTTATGTATAGTTTTAAGAATATGAATAATTTCTTTCTGCTTACTAAGTTTTGCTGTGACTTAAAAATGACCTTTTACAGTTATTTCAAATTGAAATTTAATTTTTAAACAGTTATTTTTATCCAAGCTGTCTGGTCGTATGCTGTCCAGTCAATGTACATTGATACAGTGGTTGCACAGTCCTGGCAATAATCATATACAATACATTCTCACACTTTCACTGGAAATTATAGCGCCCACCAACCTTCTGTGCAAACACATTTGATGAAAGAGTTTGTGTCGTGCTTAGTGAGAGGTACTGTACAGTCTATTACAATAAGCTTGCAAGACAAAAGCACAGTAACAGGTGTTAGCTGTGACACATGAGCAGTCAGTACTTATTGGCTGTTCAAGGTGTGAGGGAGAAGTGTGTGTGTGTGTGAGAGAGAATATTTAGTGTTTTTATTGACACTGACTGTATATAGTTTGTTGCTAACTGAATTTAAATTCTCATGGTTTTTTTTGCAAATGATTTATAAAACTGTTTGGAAAGAAACATTTTAGATCTAACTTGGCTCTATGTTCAAATTTAAATGTAAATTTATGCAGTGGTTATGAGAAATATATTTAAAACATTCATTAATACCATCTGAACCTTATTACACAGAATGGTATTTTTTTAACCTGCTATGGTGTAATATTTTAGGATAATGCTTGTAGGGCTAAGATATTTGTAGTCCTCTTAATAAAGTTAATTATAAGATTATTAAGATTGGAACATAATTTGAGCTTTTGTAAAAGACTGCCATACATATTTGCAAAGTTAGTGCATAGAATGTTATCAAAATCCTATGTAGTTCATGCTACTGTGGCACATTTTGCCAGTTGTTCTGCAGAAGAATAGATTCTTGCAATTTGAAATAAAAGCTTGTCAAAGATTAAAAAAAGAAAAACAGTCCACAGCACCAGTGTTTCTGGAGATATTAACAGTGATGCCCTTGTCTGAACATCAATATGCGACATGAAAATTCAGTTATTGGGTTTGAGTATGTGAGTGATTAATATGAATGTTACATTTATTTTGGAAGTTTAAATTAACT
Organism: Mastacembelus armatus; assembly: GCF_900324485.2. Taxonomy (NCBI): domain Eukaryota; kingdom Metazoa; phylum Chordata; class Actinopteri; order Synbranchiformes; family Mastacembelidae; genus Mastacembelus; species Mastacembelus armatus. Next base: position 2,098,382 of record NC_046646.1, read on the forward strand.
GACAATGTCTCTATCTATAAAACTATAAATGTTGAGATAAATCATACATCATGAAAAATTGGTTTTGACAAATGATTAGATTTGAGTAGATTTTATGGAATTGAGTAGTGTAAAAAAAACATAACAGGACAGTGGGCAACCTAAGGTATAGGTTAATGATTTAACACCTGAAGATAGGGTTTAAAGAAAAAAGAGAGAAAGAGAAAATTGAGCAGCAATTTTAATAACTGCTGGAATAAAAAATAAATTGTCAGGCGAAATAGGCAAATGCCAAATCCTGGTTTCTGCTTGTCAAAAGTGAATATTTTACACTTTTGTTTTGAAAGTGTTTTTGTAATATTTAAACTTCAGATATTCTATAGACAAAACTAAATGATTTGAGAAAATAATTAAATTAAACATTGACAATACTATCAACTCAACTTATAGTGGTACTGCTTTGTTCTGACTGCCCTCTAAAATGCATACATACATCATTGATTGTTTCAGGTGTTTCAGACTGGTTGAGACATCAAAAGTATCAATAAAAAAGTTAATTGGTTCAGAGTAAATTTTGGACTTCATCCATATCTTTGTGGCAGTTGCTGCTCTTTGACTGCAGGTCTGTAAATGTGCATGAGCAGAAACACCCACAAGAAAGGTCCACAGACAAGTCTTCTAATGTGATGCATTCTTCCTCTTAGTCACAAGCGGGCCATGTTCGGCCACCTGATGACAGGAAAACACCAAACACGGAGGGGCTGGACGGTGTTTCCATAGAAACAGACCTTGTGAAAAGGTCACTGTCAGAGGTTTTTCTCAGAAAAAGGCACGAGGAATACAGAGGGGTGGGAGTCAGACAAGAACAAAAAAAGGTTTTATTATCCATCCATTTTTATACATTCCTCTTTCCCCCCAACAAATATTCTCACAATGATAAGGCTTTAGGATTTAAATAGTGCAATTACATGGCTACGAAGAGCCCCCTCTCTTTTTTATTATTATTTCTTTATTCTCTTTTGAAGTCAGGAATTGAAAAGGGAGAGTGGTCGCCAGCCTGTGCAATTCCTGAGCTTTGTGTTTCAGTGCAGATACGTTGCCTGCCTGCCCCCTCAATCACTGGCAGCACTTTTCTCTCTCCCCTCCTTCTCAAGTCATTTTAATTAAGTCAGTCTCACTGGCATGGTAGGAAAAGATAATTGGAGAGGGTTTTTGGATGCCATTTACTCTAAATGATGCCTGTTTCTATGCCTTTTCTCCACTCCCACAGCTTCTGTCGCCACCCCTCCCCTTCTGCTCCTCATCTCCTGGCAGTTACCTATCTTCCCTTTCCTTCTCTTCTTCTTCTCTTCCATCTTATATTCAGACGTGAAATATGGATTAACCTCTTCTCTGTGGCTGAGGGTACGACTTCCTGTGAATTGCAAATTTTGGCCAACACTGCAATTTATTTGAAATGGCAAATCACGCAAAGCAATTTACTGGAAATGAGGAGGTTCTTTGAACTTTCCTCCTTTGAAACGTTTGTTTTCTCATGACATGACATCTGCTTAAGAAAATCTTATAAAAATGTCTAGTTCAGAGTTTAACGAAAAAGGACAATACTGAGAAACAAGTTGAACTTTGATTTGTGACTATAGTTCTGTTGGTGTAGAATTATCTTTAGGCACTGAGGAAATTGTATGCTGTCAATGAAGTAATGAGTTGTATTCATGTTCCTGTATAACTCATATTTGCCAGATATTACATTAAAACAAAGTCTTTACTGATTATGATATTATGATGCACTTCAGCAGGTTTGAATTCCGTGTAATATGCAGAGTAATGGAAATATGAACATGAAGTGTATAAAGTACCCAGTGCATTGATTAATAGGCCAAACTGCACCCAGAGAAAGGTGGAAGTACACATGTTCCATACTAATCCATGTTAGCAGCTCCACCAGTGTTTCAGTGGTCCAAGCTGTATGTCAACCATGTGGGATTTGTCAATGTGTGAGAGCATTTAGTGTGTGTGGGGGGCACTGGGGCTTTCTCTAGCAATCAGGTAGGCCTGGGCCCTGCTGCTGAAAAGGGGCTACAGTGGGCCACCCATCCAGTCAGGCGCTCTGGGGAGATCCAGTGTCCTTAGTGTTTTAATGCACTCCAGATGTCCCTTCAGCCAGGACAGAGGGGGGACCAGAGAGAGGTAGAATGTGAGCCTTGACTACCTTGAGCAGACCTCCCTCTGGCTCATGGACTGTTAGCTGTGGTTTGTCAACCATTCTCCTCAGGGGGATTGTTATTGGTGCACCTGCAGTTTGTGTTTTTTGATAGCTGAAGAGAATTATTTCCCGATTTAAAACATGGTAAATAGCATTTATTTTCATCTCTTGGGTGTATACATGGGTGTATACATCTTGTCAAGGGGTATTTATTGCAATCTGCTGTGGCATTGTTTGGCCCATGTTTCCCCTTAGTTTTAAGAAATAATACACTTAGTAAAGATCTCTTTATTCACATATATTTATGCATTACTCTCAGGTAGATTAGAAGTATAAGTCCACTTTTATCAACAGTTTAGCAACTAGATGTATGGTTCCTGTTACAAGAAGGTAAGGCCACGAACCTACATTATTTGTTTGTGGCAGATTATTACAGATCTTTGTTTGTTTGTCTGGAAGCTGTTTTATAAGTATATAAGTAAAATACAACTTTTCACCAACCGTGTAACATGATTTATAGGTAATAGATAATTAACTTCTTATGTAATAATAATCTTGTGCCATGGAAAGCCAAGCTGTGTGTGATACTGTGAAGGTTTGTTAAGGTTTATGAGATGAAGGACCCAAGTGCAGGTTCAGTTCAAACAAAGTTTATTACAAACTGAAAATCACAGAGGCAAGGGAACAGAAATTCCAGCACGGATGAAAGGTTCAAACTTTATCAATAGCCTATTTTCAAGCAGGCACTGCAGCACCAATTGCACCTGCTCCTGGTGCTCTTGCAGCATCTGCGAGAAAATGAGTCAAGGTACACAAAAACGAATTTATTGAGGAAATCCCTCAAAACGTCATTGATGAATGACTGGGCGTTGGTGAGGCCGAAAAGCATGACTAGGTATTCAAAATGGCCTAACGATGTCTTGAATGCCATTTTCCATTCATCACCTTCTTGGATACAAATCAGGTGATATGCATTCCGGAGATCTAACTTTGTAAAAATCGTGGCCCCCTGTTACAATTCAAAAGCCGAAGAGAGCAAAGGGGGCGGGTACAGATTACGCACAGTAATCATGTTTATCCCGCGATAATTGATACAAGGGTGTAGGGTCCCGCCCTTTTTCTCAATGAAAAAGAAACTGGACCCTAATGGGAACGACGATGTCCGAATGATCCCGAACACAAGGGACTCTTTGGTACTTCTCCATTGACTCCCTCTGCATTGACTGGCGGATGTGCAGCCGCGGGGACGAAATCAATGGCGCAGTCAAAGGACCGATGAGGAGGAAGCAAAAGGGCTCTATTTTTACTGACTGACGGCGCCCACCAAATCTGGTGACTCCGGGTTACTGGGTTCAAATTCTCAGGGTTTGGAGTCAGTGTCTCAATGTATACTATGGTTGTGGCATTGTAGACCTCAAACCAAAGGAGAACAGGGTGCTGTAATAATTTTCAAAACAATTATTCTTGGTGGTTTCCCGAGAAGATCAAAGTGAGATGCTCAGTGGCCTGGGTGACGCAAGCTAGCAGGCGGCTGTCTAAGGCATCCTCTCAAAGGGGCGAAGCTAACGGACGAAGCAGGACTTTGAGCTGGCGTGCTAATTCTTTGTCTAGAAAATTGTCATCCACCCCCGAGTCGATCATCGTGGACTGGGGGAATGTCCACTGGTCGACTACGAGGACGGCTGACAAGCTCACTCTGGGGGATACCGCCCGGTCAGGCACATGACTCAACAGTACCCCCAGGCTTACTGATGAGTCAGCCCTTTTGGCCGTCGTGGGCACATCTTAACCGCATGACCTGACTCACCACAGTACAAACTGGAACCGCTGCTGCCGCTCCTTGGGGTTCAGACCAGCATCACCCAGCTGCATGGATTCCTCTGGATCTAGAGAAGGAGTGCTAGACGGCAGCAAGGGCATGGGAGGTGATTGTCGTGTCTGTGACATGTGGGATGGTGGAGCCAGAAAAGCCCGTGCCTGGCTTGCTCTTTTGCGTCGCCTCTCCCGGATCCAACTGTTGATTTGATAGCCAGCTGTACAAAACGGTGGAAATCAGGTACCTCCTCCCAGCAGGTTAACTCATCCTTTAATTGCTCTGATCATCCTTGACAAAACAATTCTCTCAACACTGAGTCAGTTTTGAATTCAGTGGCGATTCAACAGCTCCTTGGCTGTGTCCCTGGCATGGTCCAGATGATCAAACACTTTGCAAAAAATCTTAAGGAATTGCGTCTAATTAATAGTGTCTAATTAATTAATGGCTAGGTGGATGACTCAGCCTCTGCCCAGGCTAGTGCTCTGCCCCATAATAGTCCCACAATATACAGTATCTGATACTTATCTGTTGGATAAGTCTTTGGGCACATCTGTTGTTTGCACATTGGAGTAGTAATCCTCGGCATGTCCCGGGGTCTTCGTGGTATGGACCCGGGTCAGAGACATGAGAGTCAGGTAGCTCCGACGGCGGGGTAGGTGGCTCTGGCAGTTGCCGGGAGTGGGGCAGGAGAGGCTGTGGAGGAGAGTTGCAAAGTTAATGAATGTACATGTTCCATAATTCAATTCAATTCAATTCAATTCAATTTTATTTGTATAGCGCCAAATCACAATACAAATCATCTCAAGGCACTTTACAAAAACTAAAACTAAAAACCCAACAATTCCCTTATGAGCAAGCACTTGGCGACAGTGGAGAGGAAAAAACTCCCTTTAACGGAAGAAAAAAACCTCCAGCAGAACCGGGCTCAGTTTGGGCGGCCATCTGCCTCGACCGGTTGGGGTGAGTGGATAGAGCAGAGAGAAAAGAACAGCAACAATAAACAACAAATAGACACTGCAAGTTGGTGGGGCCAGTAACTGCACATCAGCGATAAACAGCTCCAGGACCAGGGACACCTGCAGAAGGTACAGAGAGAGAGAGAGAGAGAGAGAGGGAGGGAAAGAGCACAAACTAGGGGAGAGAGACGGCACAAGGTTAGTAACATTCAATGGTGGAATATACATGAGGTGGGAGAGAAGGGGGGGTTAGGGTAGGGGAGCTCAGTGCACCGATGGTCCTCGGGCAGTCTAGGCCTATAGCAGCATAACTAACTAAGGGATGGTTCAGGGTTGCCTGAAGCCAGCCCTAACTATATGCTTTGTCAAAGAGGAAGGTTTTAAGTCTAGCCTTAAAAGTACAGAGAGTGTCTGCCTCCTGAACCCAGGCTGAGAGCTGGTTCCACAGGAGAGGAGCTTGATAGCTAAAGGCTCTGCCTCCCATTCTGCTTTTGAGAACTCTGGGAACCACAAGTAGGCCTGCACTCTGAGAGCGAAGTGGTCTATTGGGATAATATGGTACTATGAGGTCTTTAAGGTATGAAGGAGCTTGATTATGAAGGGATTTGTATGTGAGAAGAAGGATTTTAAATTCTATTCTATATTTTACAGGGAGCCAATGAAGAGAAGCCAATATAGGAGAAATATGATCTCTCTTGCTAGTTCCTGTCAGGACTCTGGCTGCGGCATTCTGGATTAATTGGAGGCTTTTTATTAAGGTATTAGGACATCCAGATAGTAATGAGTTACAGTAATCTAGCCTTGAGGAAACAAATGCATGGACTAGTTTTTCTGCATCATTTTGAGACAGGATGTTCCTAATTTTGGAAATGTTGCGCAGGTGAAAGAATGCAGTTCTAGAGATTTGTTTTATGTGTGAGTTAAAGGACATGTCCTGGTCAAAAATAACTCCAAGGTTTTTTACAGTAGTGCTGGAGGCCAGGGCTATGCCATCTAGAGTAGCTATAATTTTAGAAAAGTTATTTCTGAGATTTTTAGGCCCAAATATAATGACTTCTGTTTTCTCCGAGTTTAAAAGTAAAAAGTTACTGGTCATCCAGGCCTTTATGTCAGTTAGACAGGCTTGAAGTCTGGTTAACTGGTTTGTGTTAACAGGTTTAATAGATAGATATAACTGAGTGTCATCCGCATAGCAGTGGTAATTAATAGAGTGCTTCCTAATGATATATCCTAAAGGAAGCATGTACAGGGTGAACAGAATCGGTCCTAGCACAGAACCTTGTGGAACTCCATAACTAACTTTTGTTCGTGTGGAAGGTTCATCATGGACATGAACAAACTGGAATCTGTCCGATAAATAGGATTGGAACCACTTTAACGCTGTTCCTCTGATACCAATCACATGCTCCAGTCTCTGTAATAAGATGTTGTGGTCAATGGTGTCGAATGCTGCACTAAGGTCTAGGAGGACAAGTATCGAAACAAGTCCATTATCTGAGGCAATTGCGCAGCCATATGACTGCACATCATCAGACTACGTAGGGAATAATGCTCCCACCAGCAGGGCAGGGCAAAAAGTCCATGCAGCGTCCACACACTGAGTAGAAAACATAGCACGTGACTGTCAGGTGAAGAGACAAGGGTGGCTGGCCACCACTGATCTAGGCGACACACGCCAACAGGAAAGGTTACTCCCACTCTGGGGGCTAGCCAGGCAGCAGGTGCAGCTCGTCACCACCTCCGCTTTCCAGTGACGCTGTGGGAAATGAACAGCACAACACACACAGGAAAGGGAGAGAGAAACACCAGACATCCGGGAGGGCTGGTACTGCTGCCTCATGACAGATACTGTGTCTAATACCACAGCACAGTGACTTAGTGGTTAGCACTGTTGCCTCACAACAAGAAGGACCCTGGTTCAAAACCTGTCAGGAACCTTTCTGTATGGAGTTTGCATCCTGTGCTGGTGTGGGTTTTGTCCAGGTACAGTGTACCCTCACGAAGTTGCAGTTCAGAGTTTGCAGCCTCAGTCGTTCTCGGATGTTTCCTTAGAACCTAATTAATAATTGTTTGGTTGTTCAGGCCTTCTCCACACTTGGAACACAATACACAGATTCAGGACACTCCGCTGCTCGGTGTAGAACCAAACACAGAATAACAAACAAGTACAAACAACAACATAGGTGAAACCGGAAACCAGAGACCAAAATAAGAGTCCATACACAGGAAGTCAAAAATACCAAACCCTAACAGTTTTAATGTAATGTACTATGTAATGTTTATTTATTTATTTAGGTCACTAATTTATTGGTAATAATAAACTAATAATATATTAAGCAAGCACGAAATGAAATTAAAGTGTTTTGGGAGCATATTTTGGGGACATATTTAGGGTTTAAATAATAAAAATAGGCAGTTCTAGGCACTATTTTGACCACATCCAAAATTCGCAGATTTTCATAATTCGCGGGGGCTCAAGGAATGTAACCCCTGTGAATTTCGGGGGTTTACTGTACTCCGGTTTCCTCCCACAGTCCAAAAACATGTATGTCAGGTTGATTGGTGACATAGGAGTGAGTGTGGGTGTGTGAGGTTGTTTGTCTCTATGTGGGCCTGGGATGGACTGGTGACCTGTCCAGGGTGTACCCTTGCCTTTCACCCAAAGAGAGCTGGGATAGGCTCCAGCAGATCCCTGTGAACCTGGTTAGGAGTAAGTGGGTACAGATGATGGATGGATAGATGGATGGATGAAGTATCCAATACCAATGTGGATGAATACATAATGTAACAGGAACTGAAGTCACACTTCTGAAGAACAAAGGTTCTCATTTTTTTCAGGCACTGTCATGCTGCACAAAACGCAGTAATATACGACTGGTCCAATGTTTACTAAAATCCTAAGCTCACAACTTTCTTTGTAAATAGAAAGTGAATACACAAAATTACAGAGGTGAAGCACTAAAACATCATGCTGAGGAGCATCAGAGTTTTATACGTGGTGTTTACAATCCTGAATTTTTTGTTTGAATGGCTTTTGCACTTTTACTTTGTCAGAAATGCAGCAACATTGCATTTACAGACTGTGATTTATTTGTGTGAGTAAACAAAATGCATGGGCCTGTGCATAACTCTTGGGGCAGCTAAACTAATGTTAACCTTTGCAACAGAGCTATGACTATGTACTGGCTCTCCCCTAGAAACACAAGGTCCGCCTCTCAGAGATTCTAGCTAGAACACAAAATAACCCTGTCAAAGGGGCATAAACATGCATCAGTGACAACCACTGGTACACCAGCTTTATGTCCAACAGTAATTCTCTGCATTGTCAAACATTACATGGCGTATAGGTTTTGCCTGTCCTTCCTTTTTTGTAATTCATTGGAAGTTAATTTAAACCTTGCAGAATTCAAAGGCAGATTACTCTTTACTAAGTCTTTCTACTACTGTCATCCTTACTTTCATTTCTCCTCTAACAGCTTCTCCTTCACCTCCAGTCTGACCTTGCCTTCTAAATTTCCCTCTTAAATTTTCGTCTTCTCTAGAGCCTGCAAACATCTCATTCTCTGCCTTGCCTCATTTTTTCACTCCTTTCCCCTTCTACTTTTGTTTTTATTTTAAACTCTGTACCCACCCCTCTCTTCAGTAGCTCTACCTTCTCCCTCCCTCCATCTCCTGTGATTCTCTGTACCTCTGCTGTCCACCTCTCTGTGTATTCAGCATGCGCTACACCTCTCCCCATGGCATTTCAGAGGAAATTTAATATGGGTTTGTTTGGTGTTTCCATGAATTCCATTCAGCTGCCACCTCTCTTTGCCCCCCGACATTAAGACAAACAGAGGCTGTCCAGCCCATAGCAGCAAACACTACTGGTGCTGGTCTCTTGCTCCTCTTCATTTTTTGTTTGTTCCCTTCTGCTTGAGCTCTTTCCTAGATAGCTTCAGCTTCTTCTGCACCCTCATGTCTGTAAAGGTTTACCGATGGTACCTATACATTATCAAGCTGTTTTATTAGACTGTGTCTAAGGAATATTTACAAGCATTTGACAACATCTTAAGCTAGGGATGTAAACAAATATGAATACATTATTTGCGCGTCCCATTGTTTTTAGAACTTTGCACTCTCGTGTGAAAGTTTAAACTTAGACTTTTTGTGTTATTTTATTAATGCATTAGTGTGTAAATAGTAAATATACGTTATTTATTTTTTAGCTTTCAAAAAAATCCTTTTATTCCTTGTGTTGTTGGTAATGTAATAGTACGCCTTCCAGAAAGAAGGCACACTCTAGTGGAAGCGATTATACCATTCTGTGCTAATGAAAAGCATTTAATTCTTAAACTAGTAGGATTCTGGTACAGCCAGATACAGCCAATCCAGAACTAGTGTTCTTTATTGAAGATTTGTAGCCAGGAAGCCTTTCTTCTGATGTGGAAATAATGCAAAGCAGCTTATTCATACATAAAAAGACAAGAACTGGGATGCAGAAGAATGGCAGCAGTTGCTCTGAACTGATTAGAAATATTTGCCTCTATCAGAAGGTAGGTTTTTCTCCCATTGTCATTCTGCAGCATCAAAGTGAGCCCAAACACTGAGGATCATCTTCAACTTTTCATTAGTTTTCATCAGAGGGTTGTGCAGTGTAAAATAAAGCTTTGCACTTCATGATCTGAATTTGATGCCTTGCACTTTGTGCAATCTAGATGGGAGCTGGCACACCACACTACCAAAAAAGTTTAAGGAGATTTTCAGCTGTAGATAGTTTTGGCTGCTTTAAAATAAATATTTCAAAGCCACTTTTTTTTCATTTGGACCTCCATCCATATAATATACACAGTCAGGTTTTAAAAATGAACTATTTCAATTATTTTGCCAGCTTTTACATGCTTTAACCACTTAGCCCAATTATTAATTCATCTGAGCCTGCTCCAGTTGTATACACAGTCTCCAGTTTTTCAAAGCACAATCATGCATCATCAGCTAGTAAAAATGTACACTGAGCTACAGCTAAAACAACTACCTAATATTATGTAGGTCCTTGTCATGCTGCCAAACTCTTTCAAGTCCCTCAGATTCTTACACTTGCCCATTTTAGCTGCTTTCAACACACTGACTGCACGAAACAACTGTTCATCCCACCCCCTGACAGGTGCCATTGTAATGCAGTCATCAGTGTTATTCAGTTCTCCTGCCAGTGGTTTTAATGATGGGGCTGATCTATGTATTTCCCACTGTTAAAAACTCCTAGTTCATTTTCTCTATTCAGTCAGTTTTTAAACTTAGTGTACTTGTTTTAAAAAGTACGTTTTGAACACAAATCACGGTTCAGTGTTTAGTGATTAAAAATTTTAATCGCAATTAATTGCGTGATTGCTCTGTGATTAATTGCGATTAAAATTTTTATTTGTGATTAATCACATTGTTAACCACAAAACTCAATAAGGAATTCAAAAGTAGTGTATAACACAGTTTTATTTAAAAAGTACTGCTATATGAACAAAAGTGCAATAACATTTTGTGTGCGAACATTTTAAACAAATCATGGGCTTTTTAACAGTGGTATTTCCTTTAAACAGTAGCAGTTAAATAAAATGTTTCTTTTAAATAAAATCAAATACAAAACCAAAGCTATTTGCCACTGCCAGGGCATTAACGTTTTATCCTGTTTGTTATAGAAAAACAAGTTACCCACAGAGGCCAGAGTCAGGACATTTATGTTTATCCGCCACTTCTTAACCTTTCCTGTTCCTGAGCGCTGCAGCAGTCTTACTGCACCAGTCCCCAAATGCATCTTTTGGTGACGCGCGATGACACTCATCCCAAATCAATACTGATCAAGATGCCAACCCCTCCCATCACCCATGGTTTGTCTGTATGTGTATTCAGAGCCAGTGAGCAATGACTTTCAAAAAAAAGTATAAAAAAAAAAAAATGAAAACTGCGTTAATGCCCAACAAAATAATTGTCTGCGTTAATAACTTAACACGATAATAACACATTAACTTGCCCGTTCCTACATATTATATTATATTATATTATATTATATTATGGAATTGAGATTGACAGTTGACAACTTTTGTGAAACAGTAACATTAGACCTTTCAGATTATGTAAACAGCAGACCCGTATAGAGTCCAGTTTTTATGATAAAGTATGTAACATACACTATAGCGTGTCACTTTTTGCAAATGACTTTGGACAGCTTTTTACTGCAAGTAACATAGCCATACCTTGACTAAACCAAGTTGACAAACATCTCTTTAGTCCCTGTTTTGTATGCTAAAAGAATCTGGTGTGGCTCCTCAGTGCAGACTAGCAGTGCATGCCAGTCTGCTCAGTCATCCTCTGGTTCTGTCTGTCCTGCAGCAGCTCTTTTAAAGAGAATCCTGCCTGCCTTGTCCCGCCAAGACAAACTCACCCACTCCGCAGAGGAGCTCTGCTGACACTCAAGTGGCTAACACAACACACTCACACATGCTGAACCACACACACACACACACACACACACAAAGAGCCACCCACCTGCTAATCCTCTTCTCATTAATCCCCCACCACTCTCCTCAAATATTCCCTTCTGCTGATCTCATTGTAGGGGAGTGTGTGTGTGTGTGTGTGTGTGTGTATTGGTGTTTAGAATGGTGGGGAGGTAGTGCAACAGGGCCTTCTGCAGAAGCCTGGGTCCATTTAAAGTGATACTGCCCTTTTTAGTCTGCTATAACATTAAGAGTAGCCATGAGGGATGTGCTGCCATCAGACACAATAAAGTTCAGGATTTTCTCTCCAGCTCTTAAATGCTTAGCTTAATGTGGCATCTACTAATATTATCTAGAGACATGTGTACATCTGAACTCAATGACCGTTTTTCCTAGTACCCATTAGCTGTGTTCCCATAGTAACATCCTATTTATAAGTAAATGCAGGCCTATCTTGCAGCCCATATTATCAAGCGATACTGGATTGTAACACCCACAACATGTCTAAGGGGAAACATACAAAACTTACTGTGCTAAAGCAGGGGTGGCCCATACACCAAACTTGTTCTTAATTGTATTGTACTTCTTAGTTTTAACACAAGGCACAGCTACTGTCTTGATCAAGGCAGCATCTTCACAAAACAAGAGCAACCAGAGAACAATTTTTCTACGGGTGACCAAAAATGGAAAAATAGTGAGTGCAGAAAATTTCAGAAACAGAAAATGAATATTTCTTCATAGACGTCAAGGGGAAGTGTGTCTGTTTGATTGCAATACAACTATTAGTGATGCAAGTGTAATGTGCAATGACTCTATGAAACCACATATCCAAACTCCTTGTCCTACAGTGGTGCTGAACGAGACATAAAGTAAAGTATTTTAGCTCAATTTTTTCTGTGCTAACAAAACTCAAGAAAATGCCATATTAGCCAGTTATGATATAGCACAACTCATTGCCCAACAGGGGAAACTTTTCTCTGAGGGTGACTTCATAAAATAGTGCCTCCCAAAAGTCGCAGGAATAATGTGCCCATAGAAAATGCAAAAATACAATAAATGAAAAACCATCAATGCAGAGCCGTAATGCTGTTTTTCTTTAATAATATTCAATCAACTCAGTGAAAAAAGTTTGGACACCCATGTGCTAAAGGCTAGCACGTTAATAACTTAGTTCAATAAACCTATCATCATGGTTTGTGGACAATTCTATCTGCTTTTTCTCTTTCTTTCGGGCCTTTTTGTGTTTGGCTGTAGTGCTCAGCAGAGTGGCTCTTTGTTCTTGTACACACGGGAGCAACTGTTAGCACTGTCCAAGCCCCCAGTGCTGCTTGGAGCGAGGCCCGAGATTCCCATGGAACTACAGAGGAGGCACCGGGGATGTCGTACTGGGGCCAAAGTGAGGGAGGAAATTCAGACCTGCGGTTCTGTCTATCATCATGGGGATTGGAGGTTGTGAGATAGGTGAACTGTGCGCACTTGTTCGGACCCAGAGGGAGTACGCTGCGACCAGCATCATGTGTTTTATGAAGATCTGGCTGCACGTGGACTTCCCGGACCACAGTGCGTCTATACCTGGCTTTAAGACTGTACGGGTGGATAGAGACACGCTCCTGAGTGGTAAGAAGGAGGGTGGTGGAATTGTTGTGTTTGTGAATGAGAAGTGGTGCAATCCTGATCTTACCACTGTGTACGAGCGCGTCGGTATACCGGACATTGAACTTTTGGCCGTGGGAATGCCTCCATATTATTTACCAAGAGAATTCTTCTCTGTGGTTTTCATTGGACTGTACATTGAACCCTCCCTCAGTGGATGAAGCAGCAGCTAGTGACATGATCCACACCACTGTTGCTAAGCAGCAGTCCAAACACCCGGAGGCCCTCATAGTCATCTCTGAGATGTTAATCATGTCACCCTGGACTCAGTTTGACACACCTGAGTATGTCCCTGCAGTGAAGAGGCAGCCTGTCTCCACAAGGACCGTGAGGAGGTGGAGTAAGGGGGCCGGCGAAGCTCTGCAGTTCTGCTTTGAGACCACAGACTGGAGTGTGCTCTGCCAGCCCCATGGGAATGACATTGACAATTTGACAGACTGCATCACGGATTATATCAACTTTGGTGAGGATACAGCTATCCCAACAAGGACTGTCCGCTGTTATCCAAACAACAAGCCCTGGATCACCAGCCAACTGAAGGAACTGTTGAACCAGAAGAAGCCTTCAGATCTGGAGATAAGGACAAGTTGAAGACGATACAGTGGCTACTCAAGGTGAAGCTGGGGCAGTGTAAGGACACCTACAGGAGGAAGCTGGAGGACAAGCTCCAGCAGAGCAACACCCAGGACTTGTGGAAGGGCATGAAGGAGATCACTGGCTTTAACACCAAAGCCTGGCAGCTGGAGGCCGACCCAGACAGAGCTAATGAGCTGCATGCTTTCTTCAATAGATTCAGCTCTGGACCTCCTGCTGGCCCTTCCCTCAGTCCTCGCTCCAGTCCTTACACCTCCCCAGACGGCCAAACCACAAAACTCCAACGACCCCTTCCTGCCGGACACCTCTGCTCACTCTCACCTGGATGGTGGGAAGGTCACTGTGGGGATCATGTTCTTTGATTTCTCCAGTGCCTTTAACACCATTCAGCCCTTCCTGATGAGTGAGAAACTGCTCAGAATGGGTGTCAGCTCCTCCACTGTCTCCTGGATTGCTGATTACTTGTCTGACAGGCCCCAGTATGTGTGGCTGGGGAGCTCCCTGTCTGATACTGAGATCAGTAATGTGGGGGCACCACAGGGGACTGTACTGTCTCCTTTTCTGTTCACCCTATACACCTCAGACTTCCAGTACAGCTCTGGGTCCTGCCACCTGCAGAAGTTCTCTGATGACACTGTGGTGGATGGGGGAATCAGGGATGGGCAGGAGGCGGAGTACAGAACAATGATTGGAAACTTTTTGGAGTGGTCCCAGGCCAGTGAACGGTGCAGGACTTCGTTGATACCGTTCTCCATCCTTCTGTTTAATAACTCCCCTCTTTACAGCAGCAACTCCACCATCCTCCACCACAGTCTCTTCTGTGGTGTTGACTATTTATGTTTGTATATAGTGTATATTTACTTCTATCTGTGTGTATATTGTACATATTCAAAAGTTGTATTTAAAAAATCTTTAAAATCTGCTCGTATTTTTCTATTCTGTTTTCATTTTTATTATTTAATAGTTTTCAAGATTTTCTGTATGTAACTGAGACCTAGGAATTTCCCTTGTGGATCAATAAAGTTTATCTAATCTAATCTAATCTTTAGTATAGTACACGCAGAATCAGAATCTTTATTCTATCTTCATTATACACAAAGTACAACAAAATTATGTGCAATCCTATTTCAGTGCACACACACACACACACACATATACATATGTAAAAGAATAGTTCAGATTAAAAAAACAAGGTGGAATATTGCACAAAAGAGTCATTATATTCAGTGTGCATTTAGTATTGCAACAGCCCTGGGATATGTGCTGTTTTTTAGTCTGTTTGTTCTGGCTTTTATTGCCCTGTACTGCCGATCTGAATGTAACAGTTCAAACGGGTGATGTGCTGGATGGGATGAGTCTTTCAAAATGCTGCAAGCCTTTCTAAGACAGTGGGTCCTGTACAGAGAAGAGCTCACAGCCAATGATCTTCTGTGCTGTATTAACAACCCTCTGCAGCACTGTCTTTTCCTGGGCAGTGCAGCTGGCAAACCACACTGGAATACAGTATGTCAACATGCTTTCAACCAAACTTCTATAGAAGGACACCAGCAGTTCTTTATTCAAATCTTTTTTTTTGTTTTAACAAGACCCTTAGAAAATACAGTCGCTGCTGTGCCTTCATGATCAGCATATCAGTGTTTGTTTTCCAGGTTAGGTTATCATCCACAGGCCCAGAAATTTGAAGTTGCAGACCCTATCTACACAGTCCCCATCAGTCCCCATTAATATATATGGGCTGAGGATCCGATCTGTTCCTCCTTAAGTCCACAACCTTTTCCTTTGTTTTTATGGTGTTTAGAACCAAACTGTTATCGCTGCACCATGATGACAGTTTTACCACCTCATCCCTGTACTCAGATTCATCTCCCCCTTTGATGAGCCTGAACACTGTCGTGTCGTTCGCAGACTTTCATGATGGAGTTACTTCGGTGCATGGGGGTGCAGTCGTATGTGCATAAAGTATACAATAGGGGACTCAACAACACACATCCATTGGAGATATTGGATATGTATTTTAATTGGAAAAAAATCAAAATATTGATATTGAAAAAAAGAAAAATAACACATTTCATTCATCTCTCTTTTTACAATACCCATGCTTAGCAACTAAAGAACACTGTGTGCACATTCATGCTCCACTGTGACCAACTTCTTATGACTCATGAGAAGTACAAAAATACTGCTGAACTAGGCAGTAATAATGTTTCCCTGCATATGTATTGGGTGAAATAAATGTCTAGTATATAAAAATAATTCTGAGGAAGCATAGACTTTATGAGTTGTGGCACCAGCCTAAGGACAAACTTCGCAATCTATACCTAAATAAAAGCACAGATCAGAGGACAGGTATTAACAGGTAGGTGGATATCCTATTTCAGGTTGATTGGTGACTCTAAATTGCCCATAGGAGTGAGTGTGAGTGTGTGTGGTTGTTTGTCTCTATGATGGACTTGTGACCTGTCCAGGGTGTACTCCTGCCTTTCACCCAAAGAGAGCTTGGATAGGCTGCAGCAGATCCCCATGACCCTGGTTAGGAATAGTTGGATGGATAGATATCCTGCTCATATGGAAAAATTACACTGGTGTTGTTCTTTAAGGATTAGCTAAACTTTCAAAGAAATATACATGAAAGTATTTAACCTGTACAAACATGTTAGGATGAGCTCAGATTGAAGTAAGCAAACTAAACACTGTATATGTGCTGCAATCTAACACAAAACATAAATTACAGCCTCAAATGGTCATACAGTAGAATTACAGACAGTGTCAGGAAGGTGTATAGCTCAGGTTTATTGACTGCAAAACTTGGTTGTATTGTGAGGTTTACATTCTATACAGACTTTCATGTTGATTTTCCCAACGTTTCTATAAACTAACTTTAAAGACATGACATCCCCTTTTTATCACGATAAAACAGGCTCTCTGATGTCTAAGAAGACATGCTTAAGTAAAAAGTCAACAAAGATCATCCACCACATGCCATTTCTCAACCTGCCTGCCTCATTTTGGGGGTGTGTAGGCTTAAATCCATGCTAACCACACCGGCATCTATGAGAAGAAATGGCTGCCAAGCAAAAGTACCACAATGCAACCAACATTGTGAGAGACGAGGCTCCCGAACCAGTCAAGCCATCTCAGCTTTAACAGGATGTTTCAGCAAGGTTAGTTATAAATGTTGTCCCATTTATTTTGCATTTTACGTAACTACTTTAGTCAGTGACTGTGCTTTTATATGCTGTTAGAACAAGGGGTAGTTGAATATTAGGAGGAAAATGGCATAAATTTAATAATTTGTTATCACTGACAGAGTAAATACGGGAGATTTCTACGTGTTTGAACTGTCAGATGTCAAACTGAAATGTCAGTCTTTTAATGTTGTCAGTCAGTTTGAAGTTACAGAAAACATTTACCTCAAAATTTCCTGAACTGGAGCATAACTTTTTTGATGATTACATTTTATTTATGTTAATAATGTAGCTTTTACTTGTACTGTGCTGTTAACTTTACCACATTACAGTATAGAGGAAAATATGGATATTTTTCCCTCTTTCTTTGTAAATGCTTAAATGTAATATATCATTATACTAACTTAGGTTTTAATACAGACAGTAGACAAATTGGTTTAAAGCATGCACTGAATATTTTTGTATACATTCTTCTGTTTGGTAAACAGCTGATTCATTTTGACCACCTCTACCAGTAAGCTATGGTGTTCTATAACATGACCCACCACAGGTCTGAGAAGGCAGTGTCTTATATTCTGTTCACCACACAATAACATATATTTATTGAGTAAAAAATGTCATATTTTCCAGGCTATAAGTTGCACTGAAATGTTAAACAACTGCGCCAATGTCAGGGTGGCGGGCAGCATCTCCTCTTCCTCCTCTCTGAGGTTTCCTAAATGTCGACACTCCCTCCAAACTGTGTTTCAGCTGCAGACTTTATTATCTGCACTTTGAAATCTGCAGTATAGCTCTTTTTTTTGGGGCGCCATTTCACTTGTGTTACACTTGGAGCTAGTATCATGGACTGTATCATCACTGATTTTAGTAAATTTCAACTCACACATTTGCCTATACTAGGTCGCCAGAAGACTCAAACAACGTGAGGAGTTAGCATTATACATGGTGGATCATCCTGACCTTGAACTTGCGTGTTCAAATGTCTTCTCTCTGCAGAATGCATTTAATATTTATAGAGATGACTATGGGCCCTTGTGTAAAATAAAGTTCTCTTGTTTTCCATTTTTATACAGTGTGTGATTGATGTTTCCATTTAGCACAGTAGAAATTTCAGCACAAGGTGGTAAAACTTACTAAAGGTTTATGAAATTCAGTGTAATAGAGGATTTAACAAAATATATAATTTAGTAGATGTTAACAGGAGTTTAATCCTAACGTTTAATAAATGTAATCTCAGAGTAATAATTTATGTAAATCTTTAAATGGGCCTCATAATGCATTAACGGCCTGATATAGTATTAACAACTCACACTCAAAATAAGATTTAGCTGGTGTGAAATGACTTTTTTGTATTTACAATTTTGAGAGAAATAGCATTTCCGTATTTAGAAAAATATGTGTAAAAACTAAATAATTTTCATTTTTTTGTGGTTTATTGCACTTTTTTAGCAGTTTATGTAGTTAGTATGGATTTATTAGATACATATTATTACAATTTGGGATATGAGGGTTGCATTGGTGTATGGCAAATTAATATGCTCCAAAAATGCATGCACTGCAGCATGTAAAAATGTAAAGATATGCTCTGGCGGCCTTGTTCTATGGTAGGTTTTAAAGCACAAAAACAAGTACTTTTCAAAATATACGCAGCAAAACTACACAAATAGGAAATACCCAAAACTGACCGTATTATTTTAGTAGTCGCTTTGGAAATGTTTATGCCCTATATTACATGTAAACTTAACCTTACAGGGTGGGTGTAACAGCCCGCCCAGCAGTGCTCAGAATGTAGTGACAAACACGCTACATGCTGTGCACCTTGCCCATTTGAATATGTTCATAGTTTTGTTAAGCTTATCAAAATGTAGAGAACATGCTAATATGTAAGTCAGTGGGCCACAATCACTTAAACTAAAGTGACTTGTTAGCTGCCTTTAATCTCTGTGTTTCATTAATAATATATCAGACTCATTCAGAAATGAATTTGCATAAAAAGTCAATGAACTAGTACTGACTTTTTCACAAATTTTTGGTGCTGACCATTCACAAGCAGTTTGAAACAGGGCTGACCAGGGCTAAAGTAGCCACCGGCAAACTATGGTTAGCACACACCTATACTGTACGTTTTTGCCCACTTTTCCACTTGAGGTTGAGGAAGTGACTTGTAACGACTGCTGTTACAAATCAGGGCTCCTTCCCTCCAGTAGCTGTTGTGGTAATGACTCCAGCAATGTCTTATTATTGAGTGCTAATGTAGGAAGCTAATTCAGCTAGCATTAGCTCCTTCACTGTGGACAAAAGGTCGGTTTGGCATCTTTCCCCTTTACATTCATGTCTCTTTTTCCTGTAAAACATTTCATGTGAAAAAGCCACCCTGCACTGTGTCATTTACCTGTCACGTTGCTCCACCAGTAGCTCAAGTGGTTCCAGAGTAACATGGACGGCTCTCACTGACTATGATAAATTAAAAAAGGAACCTGGCAGATACAACACTAGATAAGGTGCATGTTGTATGTGCCAGCAAGCATGACAGTAGAGGAAAAGGAAGAACTGAAGTGGTGGGCATGTGGCAGGGGAGTGATGGAAGGAGAAGCACAACAGTGTCTGGAAAGGATTTGGGAGGGAAACTCTTGTAGATTACGTTTCCTGTCCACAAGCTTGGCTGTTCCAATTCCAGCCTGAATTTTTCTACCTTCAGTGTTCTGATGGTTATCAGCTTAGTGCAGGAAATGCTCCTATGCTCCTTCTCTGTGTGTGTGTGTGTGTATGTGGAATGCAGAATGTAGAGACTTGGCCTAGCACCACCTTTTAACATGAAAAAAATTACTTAGCTCATTTTCTTGTTGTTGCCTCAACACAGCTGAATGGATCACAAGGAACCTGCAAGAGTACAATATGTACGCATGTCCTACTAAATCTACCAAAGAGGAAGAAAAAAAAGGAAAAAAAACACCATTTCTCTTCTTTCATGTATTTCTAATCTTCACATTGAAAGTGTCTGATTTCACCTCACACTGTTAATCAAGGCATAATTAATCAGGCTGTACATTCCAAATGTGTTGAACAATGTGTTGATGAAAGGTGTCTTGCCATGGAGATTAACTTACACAGTGTCATCACCACACCTACCATTCACCCCAGGATAAAGCTGGCAGTATTCAATATTTCTCTGTGGCACTTAGCCCCAAGCCCACTGGATTTAACTGAAAAACAGGTTAATGAATATATGGTTTCTGTTTTAGCTCTGTCCCCCTACTGCAACAAAATGACTCAGATGTGTTTAATAGTTTTGGACAACACTGGCACTGTTTGGCACAGAGGAAAATACTGGATGTTCAGTACCACAATACCTATTATTGCAATCAACTCAACTGTTCATTGTGGTCTGTTCATTTGATTTGAAAGAGATTGAATATTTTTAGATGTATCATTTAATGAATATGTCTTGAGATCCACATTTTACTGAGCATCACCTCATCCCAGGTTCTCTGAGCCTTTTAGCACCATGCAGACACTGTTGCAGTGCTATTTTTGTTAGCAAAGGGTGTGCAGTGTTGGCATCCTCCACCCACCCCACCCACCCATCTTCCCACGAGTATGTGTTCATGTGCCTGAGTGTTTGTTTTAGGAAATAATGTAGCACCAGTTTATATCTATGACAGAGCTGAAAAAAAAAAACTGAAGCAGGTCTAACAAACATTTGGATGCTGCACGCCATGGTTGCCATGCGTGTGTGGTATACTGTGTGTAGCAGAGCATGTGCAGGTTCTTCTTTTTTATGTAGTATGATTGAAGAGTGCACTGCAGCATACTGGGGGAAAACAAACATATATACCATATGTTATATGGTATATATAACACACTTATATATTACAGTATATAAGATGTCATCAATTGGAAGCTGAGTGCAGACTTTGTGATGTTTTTGTATTTTACAGGTTCACCTCAATAAATTAGAATGTCATCAAAAAGTTGATTTATTTCAGTAAAATTCAAAAAGTGAAACTCAGATTCATTACACACAGACTGACATATTTCAAGCGTTTTAATTTTGATTATAACTTACAGCTAATGAAAACCAAAAATTCAGTAAAAATTAGAATATTGTGAAAAAGTTTGATATTGGAGACTAATGGTGTCTAATCAGCTAATTAACTCATTAACCCTGAGCCTTTAAATGGTCTCTCAGTGTGGTTCAGACTGCTGACTTGACTGTTGTCCAGAAGACAATCATTGACACCCTGCACAATTTATATAATATGAGTGCAAACAGACTGCAGGAGAGAACAACAGAAAATCAGGAGCGTAAAGTAGGGACACGAAAGACAGGGCAAAACAGGAAATTACACAAAATAAAAGTCCCCAACCAGGAAGTCCCCAACCAGGAAAAGTCTCCAACCAGGGACCATGGTCCCCAACCATGAGAGTCATAACAGTCATTTGATTTTTGGGTTCAATATACATTTTTTGTTGTTCTGTAATTTTACTCTTATTAATTATCCAATCAAGTATTTGTGTTTTACGTTTCATTATAATCTCAACTCAGTGCTTTTAGGGAATCAATAATTCAACAAACTTCAGTGCCATTGTGATGCAGAGACCTGTTTAATAGCAACTAAATAATAAAACACACATCTTGGGTTTTTGATCATTTTGACACATGCTTTTGAATATACCTCAATATAAACTCTGTCTTTGCTTTCCTCTTTTCTTTTTTACTAAATTTATAAAAGGTTTATCTTGATACAGATGAATGAAGATACTAAAATCATTTACTTTGAGCCTGAATATTCTTTTTATCTCAGTCTTATATATTTTATGTTTGTTTTTGTTATCAGAAATACTCACCTCATTACAATAACAGCTTTTAGCTATGCTAATAAGGTTATTTGCATGCAAACCTCCTCTCCCTAGAGAATTACATAAAATTTCCACTGTGCTATAGTTTTACCACTATCCATTTTACTTGAGACTGTAATCTAATTTTTAAAAGCAGGAAGGAAGACAATCAAACTGGAATCTGTAATATCCAAACAAACATTTACATAAATACAAAGAAAACAAGAACAGCGGTCAATTTGGAGCACTGACGCCATTGTCAGCAGTTAGAAAGAAAGCAATGAATCCTGCAAACTGTCATACCCAAGGGAAATCCTTGTGTCTTCATTATGGCTGTGGGGGATATTTGAATATGTGAAGGACATTCATTAAGAAGTTCAGTCTGAAAGAATAAACTGGAAAGGTTATAAATTTGCATTCCAGCATAAAATGTCATTGGAAATTGATAAGGAAGGATGAGTCAGATGAACCTTTGGAGTGAGGTCCACCTAATCAGTGAAAAAAAGAAAACAGATCCAGTGTTGGACTTGGTGTTCTTAATGAAAATAGCGTCAATAGTGATGTGCAGTTTTATAAATACTTAAGTAAAATAATTGGCCTTTTTTTTTAGTTTCTGCCCCTAGAGCTGCTGTAGTTGCCTTGAGAAAGACTTGTAAGACTGCATCAAGATCTGAGCATTGCAATGTGTTTATAGCTGACCTGAGATTATACAATTAATTGGTTCGTGTTCCAACTCAGTAGCTGAGATTGTAAAACAGCAGGTTTTGTGAAAACCTGTATGTGAGTTTTTTTTTTCCTATGACTGAAAACAGTCAAACATGTGGTGACCACATCACTGTTACTTTTGAATGTTATTATAAAGTATCTCAAGCTGCAGTATTTACAATGTGGTAACACTGGGCAACTTCCAGCACCATTTAGAGATACAGAATCACACACACAAACTACTCTCCTTTGACCCCTGAGACAGAATTTTTCAAATAGTGGCCTACACCAATCACATGAGGCTCATCCCTTTCACTGCAATCTTACTTAAACCAGAGTTAACAATGTCCACAATCATGTTGAAACATCCAAATCCATTTCTTTTCTGTCTCTTGGGTGACGATGAATCCAATCAACAAGAGCAGAAGAATAAATAATATTGGTATGAATTGTAAGTGTGGGCTGGGTGTTGCAGGGTTGGTTGAAAGGAGGGTTGCTGTCTCAGGTTAATGAGGTGGTCTGGGAGTGTGGGCTGGGTCCTGACTGCAGTATGTGTGGAGCTCTTTTTAGCCTGGGGGTGTATTTGTAGCCCTAAGACCACTGGTGAGAGTATCTTTGCCTCTGGCTATGTATGCACTCATGCCTTTGAGTGTGTGTACAGATGTGTGTGTTTGTGTGGCAGGTTTAGGGACAGTATGTGCCCTCAGGATGACACTGGTTGAAGCTTTGCTATTGCTGTGTTTAGCATTGCCATTTGTGCATTAATATACAGAACATGCATGTGTCTGCCCATTCCCAAGTGTTAGTGTGAGGTGTTTGCACTGATATGTGTGTTTTCTGATTTCTGAGTCCAACCACAAATGTGTACACAAGACCCCCTTTCCCACCCCCCTCTCATTACCATTCCACCCTTCCCTCCACCATTTTCCTCCGCACCATCAAGGCCTTGCCTCCTGGTGTTTGCATTGTAAATCAGGCCTGACAATAAGGCAATGATTAGATCCTACATATTCACAAACATCTGATTTATTTATTCATCTTCCTGTTTTGCAGGTCATCAGGATGCATAATATCTGACCAAGGTGACATACCCACTTCCAAATTTTATTCATTGCATTGGCAGGTCACCCTCTTAACCAACAAACTCAAACATGGCAGGCTAAATGAGATTTTGATGGGCTGCTGAACAAATGATGACACCTTCACAAAAGGAGGTTTATCTGGTTTCCCTCATGCTTACATGTGATATCACATATAACAAATCAGAATGGGTTAAATGTTGCAATCTGTCCTGGTTTTAACATTTGCAGAGTAGTTTTGAATCTACCCTTAAGTGTAAAATTGTGATACATAAATTGTCTCATGATTATAATAGATAACACTCACAGAAAGCTTCAGGATTCTGAAAAGCAGATCAGATTGATCACCTGTTAAGTCAGAGTAGCCTTTGCATATTGAGTTTCAAGAAATTCACATCATGAGGATTAGGCTCCTAGAATTAAAGTGATTTAGATACATTTTTCAAAGTCAAATCAAAGTCTGCTTTACTGTCAATTCTGCCACATGTAGAGCACATACACAGGATCAAAATTTAGTTACTCTCACACCCTTGGTGCATACAGACAAGTACAAATAGAATAAGGCACATTGCAGCTTAGCATACAAAACCAGTGCAATATATGAACAGTTCAGAAGTACTGGATGGTAGTACAATTAAGTGATCTTATCAGTCTTGATAAAGTGACTTTGGTGCACAGAGAGCAGTCCAAATTCTGCATAAAGTGACTGGTGCAGCCGCTGAGGGCAGTGTGTGTACTGGGGGGGAGGTTGGAGGTCAGAGTTTGTGCGTGCAGGGGGCAAAAAGGGGCAAGGGGGGCAGAGCTGGGAGAGAGCTCAGCTTCCTGACAGCCTGGTGGATGAAGCTGTCCTTCAGTCTGCTGGTCCTGGAATGCAGACTCCTAAGTCTACTCCCTGATGGCAGCAGACTAAAAAGGCTGGGTGACGGGTGGGTGGGATCACTTGCAATGCTGAGGGCTTTGCAGGTGAGACGGGTGCTGTAGATGATGGAGAGAGGAGGGAGACACAGATGATCTTCTCAGCTTCTCTCACTATACGTTGCAGGGTCTTGAGGCAGGATGCGGTGCATGCACCATACCACACAGTGATGCAGCTGGTCAGGATGCTCTTGATGGTGCCTCTGTAGAAGGTGCACATGAGGGGTGCCAGGGTTCTGGCTCTTCTCAGTTTGTGGAGGAAGTAGATACGCTGCTGTGCCTTCTTGGCCAGTGATAAGGTGTTGTCAGTCCAAAAGAGGTCCTCTGTGACGTGCACACCCAGGAACTTGCTGCTGCTCACTCTTTCCACAGACACGTTGATAGACAGGGGAGCATGTTGGGTCTGCACTCTCCTGAAGTCTCCTTTGTCTTCTGTTCACACTGAAAAATCTAAACTCAGAGTTTAAATTAAAGGAAAAAAATAGAGATACTGTTTTTTTATTCACACTATTCTTCCTTGTCAAAAGCTTATAGTGTCTACATTAGTGCTGGCATTCATACTTGGATATATGGGGGTAAACACTTATACTACAGTACATGAGTAATGCCTCTTCCTGCCCAGCACACTTCACACATGGACTACTACCATTTTGCACACAACTTATTTGCACACTACTGTATATATATATAGTATATACAATACATCACTTTGTCTCTTTTGTGTTTCTTTCCATTTATTTACAGCATTTCTATTTATTTATTTTACTTGTTATATTTATGCTTCTTCTTTACATTCTATTTAATTGCCAATTCTCATGAGCTGCTAAAGTCTTTTGTTGTTTTTAAAACAATGACACAATAAAGATCTTATCTTATCACGTATGAGTACTGTAAAAAATCAAAACATTATAGGCCCAACTCAATAACATACTTATTTGTATAGGTATGGATTAAATCCATTATCTGTACTTGTGTGACTTTGCTCTGGCACCTTTGTTCACTACTTTGTAAGTCTGCTTTTGCAGACAGTGAAGTGTTGATAATTACACGAGCAAGGATCTCATCTTTCTCTATTCCAGGTCTGCTTTTTAATCATCTGGTTGCAATCCCCTGCCAGGTCGTGATGTAGATAGCAAGAAATGTTCACCATGATGCTGTTTTTTGTGTTTAAATGAGCATTTGTTTTTTCTTTTGGTTTGAAGAAGGAAGCAATCTCATTTCATATTTAATAAAAAAGTTTCATTGTACAACAAATTCATCTTCAAACCAAATCCAACAAGAAAAAGGCCTAGACATGGTTGGAGTGTGGAGGCCAGAGGCAGTTATCATGTCATATGTGACCAGATATGGATTTTCATTTAAGTGCTCGTGGTGAACAGAGTGAGACCACAGCTATGCTGCTCACTAACCTTACAGCAAAGGCCTATTCTGTGCCTGAGAATTGTTGGAAAATTGAATGTGAATAGAAGCAGTTCTTACTGCACAGAAAGCCTACGACTGCCTCCAATCCATCTCTACAGAACCCTTTGATGTTTGTTGGAATAATTTCATGCCTACTTCTCACTTTCCATTTTATGCTTGCTTTTGAATTTTGATTTCAAGTATGGGCACTTTTCAATTCATGTGCATTATGAACACTGTGATAATTCAAAAGCCTTTGTTGAGGAACAAACATGTAACTTGCCCTCAAAATAAATCGTATAACTTATTGTGTCACCAAATACCTTCGGTGAATTCAGATAAAGTGGTTGCCAGACGGTTATTGTTCCTTTTTTCAAGATGCTTTTTTTAAAAGATTTTTATGTTTTATCTCATAATTTGATAACAATTGTGAGATCATTTCTCACAATGTTTAATTTCACTGTTGAAACTAATTTTTGGGGGGTGTTTTTGCACTGTTGTCTGTCTTGTCTGCTCTTGTACATTGTATATTCATGCTTCAGTGGCCATGGTATGGCATTTATTTGTGTGCATGTGTGTGTTTATCAATGGATGCACGATTGCCTGCTCAAATTGTACGTTTGGTGGTTCCTTCCTTCGAGGGATGGCAAAACTTGAAAGGCCACCTAAAAAACTGCAGTAATTGGAATTGCTTTATCTTCAGTCTCATCAATTAATGTGCAATTTTCCATTTAATCGCTACCACGCTCACTGCATTTGCAATTAAAATGAGGACTGATAACAGAGAAGATGCCTTTCAGCTGATACCAGTTGGAATGAGAACAGAAAGCAGAAGACACAATCAGTACACAAAGTAACTTACAGAGACATGCACATGGCGCACAAACAAGTGTGAACACACAGTGCAAAACGTCATGCTCCTAAAATGCTGCACTGAATAATATACAGACATATGCATGATATGATATCAGATATGAGAAAACATGCAGATCTACTGCTAAAACCCGAATTAGAACTCGTCAGTGAAACTAAGCCAGCATTTAACATCAGAATGTTGGCAGCAATGGAGGGTTCAGACGCCACTCACTTTGATGTTTGGTTTCATCCAGTTGTTTTGTGACTTTTTCCAGTCAGACAGTTCCAGAGTCTCAGCAGG
Organism: Mastacembelus armatus; assembly: GCF_900324485.2. Taxonomy (NCBI): domain Eukaryota; kingdom Metazoa; phylum Chordata; class Actinopteri; order Synbranchiformes; family Mastacembelidae; genus Mastacembelus; species Mastacembelus armatus. The sequence continues at coordinate 2,125,330 of NC_046646.1, forward strand.
GGATGAGCTCACTGGTGGGGAATTCCTGTCATGTATTGTCCTGATTCTGAAGAGACAGATGAGCTGCTCACATCACATCCTTTCTGGCAGCAGAAATCAGCTGCTAGAAAGGACATGGGGCACTGAAAGCAAGAGTGCTCCATAATACTGTGGTGATGTTGAATCTTAGCAAAATTAACCACACAATGACATTTTCTTACTAACTGCGTCTGTGGTATTCAGTTTTACATTTATTGTAAGCTCATTGTACTTTTTGCTATATTTTCATTTTGTATGACATCCTTGATGATCCTAATGTAATAGTTTTGCTAAAATCATTTGATTGCATTCTTGTAAAACTTATTATATGATTACTATGTTTTTTTCTTTTTTTGGACCAGACCTTACAATTCAGAAGCATATACGGCAAATCCTCAGCTTTAATGGTCAGGTGGATTCACAGCACATTTTTATTTCCTGGGGCGGTAGTGCTGAATGATGTTGCAAGCGCTGCAGAGATTTTTGCTCTGATGTTCCAGTTCCATTTCACTGGCTTATAATCATGCGTTTTCCTCCAGGTCAATACCATTCAGCCCAACTGCACATTATAAATGCTACCTGCACTTCATGATTACACAAGGCTTTATGTGGCATTATGATGCATTCTCCAATATGTCCAATAGATCAAGGAATCCAATGAACTTTTGGATTTTGAAAAATTATTCACGCAACAACTACATCAGACTTTAAAGGAACAAATTGAACTTTAAAGTGTCTTCAACGGTTGATCAATAGTTGATCAGGACAAACTGTAAATTATTTTTTGATTAATGATTGGATGGATATTTCAAATCATTAATATTTGATAAATAAAACATTCATAAAAATATCAATTTTCTGAAGCCAGTGGGTAATTTATGGGATATTTTGATGCAACATAAATATAGGTTAGCTTCAGCATAGAACACCTTCTGAGTTTGCTTATAGTAAGTGGGTGCAATGGTAGGGGGTCTATGTGTGTTTGTGTGTGTAACATAGCCCCAAACCAATTAGCTCCTTGAGTGAGGGTGGGGGTGATGGTTACTGTGGAATTCCACAGGGTACGGCCCTAAGCCCTGTGGGGTCCCAGCCAATAGCAATTAGCCCACCAACAAGGCTCCTAATTAGCCCTCTTGATTGGCTTGGTGCAACAACAACACCAGCAGCTAACACATAATAGAGGACCAAGGTGACTCCACCACAAGGCGTTGCTTTAAAGCCAGCTGTAATTAGTAAACAAGCATAGCTGTCAGTAATTGGTGAACAAGTGGTCAGATTAGTTTGTGGTGTCATTATGAACCTGCTGGTATGTAAAGTATTTTTGTAAGGGCTTCCATGACTGACTTTGTGTTACTTTGTTTTCTTTCTGCTTGGTAGCATTTTATATCACTTAGAATTAATACATCATCCCACCCTCCCTGTCAGCTCTATGTAATACATGCAGAGAGAGACTCAGGCAGGATAGAGTAATAAATAAATAGATTGTAAAGCAGTAAGGTGGTAAATGCAGTAGAAGTATAAGAGTGAGGTGCCATGTGAGAATCCCTTCTCCTGTTATTTAATCATAGCAGCACTTGGTGGCTGCTTCTGCAATAGAATCACTTACACTGCACTGGATTAATGTTTTTCTCTTATTTATGTGTGTGCTTCTTTCCCAGTCTCAATGTGAAGCTATCCCATGATGCAACATGTGTCCCCAGCACCTGCAGTGACAATGATGGCCACCCAGAGCGTCCCTCCACCATCGTACCAGGAGAGCCAACAGGTCCGATGTTTCAGCACAATTTACCTCAGTGCTTGAAGTACCACCTCTACATGTGCTAGAACCATATAAGTGAAAATAATTAAAGACCCTGAAAACTTTTTTTTCAACCTCTTACAGTCTAATCTCATATGACCACAATATTTTTGTGTAGTCATCAGTTCAAGTTCATGTTGAGTAATTCTCATGTAATTATTTAAAAGTCTTAAAGTATCAAGGTAATTAAATAATGTTAACTGTATTTTAAACCTGAGTGTTAAAGAGGGTGTGGGCACTGGATTAAAGAGTTAGGATAATAAGTGTCTTAAAAATATTATTGTAATAGATAATTGTAAAGCACATCTTTTAATCATACTACTTAAAGAATATTATGATATCTTAAAATAAAATATGTAATATAAATAAAATTACTAAAATCATCTGACTGTGAATCTGAAACCACAAGCATAATGCAACAATGCATAAGGATATAGTGATTAAAGGTCAAGCCCTGACCTGTGGTGTTGAACACATAACAGGTCAACATAGCTTAGTGCAGCCTACGTGAGGCTGGACCCAGGCTTTGTCTAACACTGTAAACCATCCTGTGGAGGTGAAGTAGAGTGGGTTCATTTGACTGCCCATCTTACGTCTTGTCCATCCCATCTCTGTCTGCTTTGGCCCAGAGGATTAGTGCCAGGGGAAAGCTCCTGAGCTGCAGTCTGCATGCTCTGCAAATGCAAATGAGAGCTAGTTAAGTGTGAAGAAGCTAATTTATTTCCCATTTGGTGCTGGGATTAAGACTTGAAGCGTTTTCTCTTCTTCCCTTCCCAACCCAAGGAAAAAAAAGGAAATGTGGTTGGGGGTTGAGAGAGCGAATCATAATAAGAAATGTTGGCTAAGGCATAAGGTAGACAATGGACCATGTTCATGATACTGAAGGCCACTATTCTGCTCACCCAACAGCAAAAACAACTCCAAAAAAAAATTCCAAGATGAACTACAGTGGGTACAGAAAGTATTCAGAGACCTTTAAATTTTTCATTCTTTGTGTCATTGCAGCCATTTGCCAAAATCAAAAAGTTCATTTTATTGCTCATTAATGTACACTCAGCACCCCATCTTGACAGAAAAAAACAGAAATGTAGAAATTTTTGCAAATTTGTGAAAAAAGAAAAACTGAAATATCACATGGTCATAAGTATTCAGACCCTTTGCAGTGACACTCATATTTAACTCACATGCTGTCCATTTCTTCTGATCCTCCTTGAGATGGTTCTGCTCCTTCATTGGAGTCCAGCTGTGTTTAATTAAACTGATTGGACTTGATTAGGAAAGGCACACACCTGTCTATATAAGACCTTACAGCTCACAGTGCATGTCAGAGCAAATGAGAATCATGAGGTCGAAGGAACTGCCCAAGGAGCTCAGAGACAGAATTGTGGCAAGGCACAGATCTGGCCAAGGTTACAAAAGAATTTCTGCATCACTCAAGGTTCCTAAGAGCACAGTGGCCTCCATAATCCTCAAATGGAAAAAGTTTGGGACGACCAGAACTCTTCCTAGACCTGGACGTCCAGCCAAACTGAGCAATCGTGGGAGAAGAGCCTTGGTGAGAGAGGTAAAGAAGAACCCAAAGATCACTGTGGCTGAGCTCCAGAGATGCAGTAGGGAGATGGGAGAAAGTTCCACAAAGTCAACTATCACTGCAGCCCTCCACCAGTCGGGGCTTTATGGCAGAGTGGCCCGACGGAAGCCTCTCCTCAGTGCAAGACACATGAAAGCCTTCATAGAGTTTGCCAAAAAACACATGGAGGACTCCCAGACTATGAGAAATAAGATTCTCTGGTCTGATGAGACCAAGATTGAACTTTTTGGCGTTAATTCTAAGAGGTATGTGTGGAGAAAACCAGCCACTGCTCATCACCTGCCCAATAAAATCCCTACAGTGAAACATGGTGGTGGGAGCATCATGTTGTGGGGGTGTTTTTCAGCTGCAGGGACAGGACAACTGGTTGCAATTGAAGGAAATATGAATGCGGCCAAGTACAGAGATATCCTGGAAGAAAACCTCTTCCAGAGTGCTCAGGACCTCAGACTGGGCCGAAGGTTCACCTTTCAACAGGACAATGACCCTAAGCACACAGCTAAAATAACAAAGGAGTGGCTTCGGAACAACTCTGACCGTTCTTGACTGGCCCAGCCAGAGCCCTGACCTAAACCCAATTGAGCATCTCTGGAGAGACCTGAAAATGGCTGTCCACCAAAGCTTGTTGCATCATTCCCAAGAAGACTCAATACTGATCAGTGCTTCTACTCAATACTGAGCACAGAGTCTGAATACTTATGACCATGTGATATTTCAGTTTTTCTTTTTTAATAAATTTGCAAAAATTTCTACATTTCTGTTTTTTTTCTGTCAAGATGGGGTGCTGAGTGTACATTGAGAAATAAAAGGAACTTTTTTGATTTTGGCAAATGGCTGCAATGACACAAAGAGTGAAAAATTTAAAGGGGTCTGAATACTTTCCGTACCCACTGTACAATCAGTCTTGTAGTCCAAAGCAAAAGAGCACAGCATTGTCTCAAGGGGCTGAACAGCATAGGACACTGCTCAGTCTGTATTTGTATTGGATATGTACCTGTTATTTTGATCATATGAAGCTCATGTTAAAACTCATCAAGCACAAATTATGGTTTGTTTGCTATAATTAGTTTAGATCATTTTAAGTGACACGATCACTCTCCCATTAATTTTACATGCAATTGTGAATTATTTTAAAGTAATTTTGTGATCACTTTTTATGTTCTTAGATGACGGGCACCACTCAGCAGAACACCAAGACCCCACAGGTCCATATCCCTACAGCTACTGCAACAGGAAATACCTCCGTCAGTGTGACACTTGACCCTCAGGCACAGCTTGAGTCTGACAAGAGGGCTGTTTACAGGTTGGTTCAATCTCCCATTATAGGGTCTATATTTTGTATGAAAGAATCACATATCCAAACTCCATAATGTTTTCAGAATCATAATCATCCCAGTTGACATAAAACACTTCATAGTTGACCAACAAATTTTGTTTCTGAGTTGTTAATTGCTTTGCCTCTTGGTTTCACTAGATTCACTAGATTCCATCTACTTTCTCCTTTAAGATAATCATTACATTTTCTCTCTAGCCTCTTTCTGCCTTTAAGAAATTATACTAAATTGTCTTGATGTCCTACTTGCCAGTGAAGGCCACCGGCACTTAGCATTGTTTTCAATGTGCTCTATTGAACCAACCATGACATGAAAGCTTTAGAAAATACTTGAAGTGTGCCTCCTTCAATTTTCTCTTAGTGTTGTTCATAAATGCTTTCACTCATCAAAGATGAGAAGCACCCTTAATTTCCTCTTTCCTGAAGTTAATAAACTGACTTTAAAATCTGCATTTGAGATAGTGGCAAGCAGCAGCACCTGAGTGCTAGTGCCCGATAGTATTGATCTTGGAAGCCAAGCAGGGCTGTGCTTGGTTAGTACTTGGATGGAAGACGAGTATAATTTAAATAATATTAAATTTAAACTTTAAACTTTAAAATAAAATAACTGCTGTAACAATTGAATTTCCCCTTGGGGATTAATAAAATACTTCTTCTTCTTCTTCAAATTGGAAAACCAGGGGCCGCTAGCCTCATCCCCTGAGGTTGTGTCAGGAAGGGCATCCGGCATAAAACTTGTGCCAAATCGTTTATACAGATCAATTGATCTGCTATGGTGACCCTGAATCGGAGCAGCTGAAAGAAAAAAAAATGAGATAGTGGCAACAGTCTGGCTGTTTATCTGACCTCTGCTCAGTGTACACTGGCTTTACATTCTTGTCTGTGATTAGTAGGCTGAGACAATGAATGGATGTCTTCCAAATGCTTTCCAGAATTGTACTGCATTAAAACCATAAACATGTAAAACATACTTCATTTCTCTTTCACATCAACATGCATTTTCAGAGGTAAGCATTACTCTTTAAGACACCTACTGTACAGAAATAAACCATGAGGGAAACGCCACACTTTTTGAAAAGAGATTTATTTCTATTTATGCTGTGTAATTTCTGAAATAATCCCTTCTCTTTTACAAAAATATTGCACTTTCTTTAAGTATACGCTAAAATCAATTTGTAGTAAGCTCTAAGTAACAGCATAGTAAAATGTTGCTGTACAGAAGCTTTTGGCCCTTTTTCTCATTTTAGGATGTCACCCTACAGACATTTGTTCCAAATGTTATGCTTTTATTTACCATGTAGAAGCCCTCAAAGGCACCACCTTGTTATGTGAAAAAATAGAAAAAAAATTACTGCTGGGTACAACCCAAAGCAACAGTAAAAACAAAACAAACAAAAAAAACTCCTTCACTCGTCCTCTCTCAGCTTATCACTAGAATATTGATGCGATCTTATTATGAGCTTGTATTATCTATTTATGAAGTAAATTATTCAAAATACAGACATTTTTAATCAAGCTGGGTGATCTGTTGTGGGCAACTCACCAACAGCTAACTAGATTTAAATGAGGCATGAGCTGCTGGCCTTCATGGCCTGGTGCAGCCAGTCCTGTAATGATGACACTGTTGGGCTGTCTGTCCCAGCTTCTCAGGTCCTACACACCACTTCTTTCTGAGGAGGTGTGTGTGCCCCCATTCTCACGCCTGAGGCGAGCTGCTGCAAAGTCCTTAGTAACTCCTGTGAGATACATGGCTTCCTTTGATGTAAGCAGCCATATTTGGAGCAGCTTCGGGTGATGGTGGTGGTGGCGGAGCAATGGGGAGGGGGGTTGAAACTCCAATTTTCTCCTACAGTTTCCTTCCCTTCCCTCCCTATTGTATATATAATAAGGTGGTCTCCCGATATTTGTTGTCTCCTCTAGACAATATATTATTGTAATAATGGTAGGTTCGAGAACCTTCGCACAAAATGTGCACATTGAAAACCATTCAAATCACTATTTTTGACCCTGCACTTATAAAAAGCATAAAGCATGCATATGATTATATATCTTGTTTTTGTTCATGTTTTGTTATAATAAATAATATAATAAATAAATAAATATAAAATAGATGTTACATGGGCAAAAGGTGTGGCTGTTTGTTACAGCACAAATGACTATTTGGTATCTATGACTAGTACTGCAATCCATAAATAATCCAGTTTGCATGAAGTATACTGAAAATATAACATTTATTATGCTTTTTTGGTCATAAAATGAGGGTACATGATGACAAAAACATGGCAATTTAAGGGTTAAAATAAAAAAGAACCATGCATATTTGATATGTATGATTAGGGCAGATGCTAGTCTAAAAAAAAAAAAGTTTGATAATAATTTTTGTGTCGAAGGGACATTAACATAACTTTTTTGAAGCCGCGTCAAAGGGTTAACTTAGCTTAGCACAAAAAAGAGAAAGTAGAAAAAAATACAATAGCTAACCTGGGATTATCCAGGTGGTAAAGAGAACACCACCCAACACATCAAAATATGTTTGGTAGGGTTGGAGTTGTTGTTTATCCTTGGGGTCATTTTGACCTCATAAACTGAAACCTCCAGATTATTATTATAATCAAAATTGTTGTAAGTTTTTATTTCAGATGCTTTATGTTACTTTGTTGACTACCTCAATAGTTTTTTAAATTAATACTAAAAAATACTACCATAAAATCTCTCCAGCTGATCCTTTTGTGTCTTAAAAATTATATTATCTATATATTAAAGAAGACCTGTCCAGGGTGTACCCCTGCCTTCCACCCGAGAGAGAGCTGGGATAGGCTCCAGCAGATCCCTGTGACCCTGAGCCAGGAAAAGCGGGTATAGAAAATGGATGGATGGATGGATATATTAAAGAACTTCTATTATTTATAAATTAATCAATCCATTATCAGTCAATCAATCAAAGTTTTAGAAGGCTGCCATGCAAGTTTTTATGTGTTTTTGTCTCCCTCTGAACTCTGTCCTATTGTATTTGTATAAAATACAAATATCTGTTTTTTGAATAGACAGTTACTGATTATCAAGGCCTTTATGTCCTTTAGGTAGGCTTAAAGTCTATTTGACTGCTTTGTTTTATCAGGTTTCATAGACTGATATAGTTAAGTGTAATCTGCATAGCAATGGTAATTAATACAATGCTTCACAATAACATCGCCTAAGGGAAGTGTGTATAAGATATAGAATCGGTCCTAGCACAGAACCTTGTGGAACTCCATAACTAACTGCGTACGTGGAAGGTTCATCATGAACATGAACAAATTGAAATCTGATTTAAGATTTAAACAAGTTTAGTGCTGTGTAATAAGATGCTGTGGTTGATAGTGTCAAATGCAGCACTAAGGTCTAGCACAAGTACAGAGATGAGTCCATTGTACTTTCTGAGAAGGAGAGGGAGAGGTCATGCTAACAGCTAGCAGAGCTAACTGGTAGGTTAAGGAGTCAGAAGTAAAAAGTTAAGTCTGGAAATATCAAGAGGTGCTGCACAAAAAAGACGATACATGACTAGTACAGGAAAATGCAAGGATTTAGGTCTCAAGTTGTAGAGAGAATCTAGTTAGATTTTAGACGTGTTAGACCAGAGCTAACCTGTAGCCAAGCTATACAGAAACACACAGCATGTTAACAACAGAAGGTAAATTTGTTTAGCCAGGAAACAGTTTACCGCTCAAACAACTTCACAAATCCAGTCACTGCACTCCTGTGTTTTCGTACTTCAAGTCTTTCTACTAAGCTAGGCCAGCGACTTCTTGATTTCACCTTTGTCACAATTCCATATAGGTTCATAGATGGTTATTTATCTTTGAAAATGTTTGAAGGGGCAGACACAAATAAAGGAATACAGTGTACCCCTGCGAAGTGGCGGTTCAGAGTTCATTGCCTCAGTCATTCGCGGATTTTTAGTAACTAATAATTGTTCGCAGAAACCCCTGCAATTTCACGGAAACCGCAAATATCCTGTGCAATTTCTTATGGCTTTTTCTGTGGAAATTCTAATTTTTCATGCATTTTAACGCTAAATAGATTTACTAATTTAGGTCACTAATTTTACTAATAATGTATTAAGCTGAGTTTGAAATGAAATTAAAATGTTTGGGGAGCATATTTTGGGGGCATATTTAGGGGTTTAAACTACAAAAATAGGCATTTATAGGCATTTTTATGTCCAGATCAAAAAATCATGGTTTTTCCCAATCTGTGCTCTAGGAATGTAACCTCCGCGAATTTTGGGGGTTTACTGTAATATTCAAAATTAATGCAGCAGAGACACAGTTTTACTAATATTTATAGATAGCAAAAATACTGGATCCTACAGTTCCCATAATGCAATTTCCATAAATTTTTTGTAAGACTTCCTAGTAAACAAACAAAAAGTACACTTTCTCTTGTGTGTTGTTTCTCTTCTCACTCTTCAACACTCTTACACACACATACTCAAAATCAGAATCATAATTGGATTTATTACCAAGTAAGTTGGACACACAAGGAATTTGACTCCAGTACAGTGACTCTCAGTGTGCTTGTTTGTTTGCACAATATGTACATAGATTAATTAAATATAGGTGAGGAAATAGAATAGAACATAAATAGAATAGGAATACAAATATAAATAGAATTAGGAGTAGGTGAACTGTAAAAAGTAGAGTTGTCATTCAGTGGAGGAAATACTGTATGTCTCCTAAGCAACTTTTAAAGTGTACAAGTCAGAATGTCGGTGTCATTGTGATTCAAAAAGCACAAGGGTAGAGTAATAACGGAATTTGAGTTACTTCCCAGTTCAATGGTGAATATAATGCATATTGCCAACTGAATTTCTAAATGTTGGTGATGGTCAATTAAAATGTTAAGATCCATAGTTGTCAGAGGCAACACTGAGTTTAGGCAGCAGCACAAGCTGAGGGTTCAACAGCACATGCTTTAAAAAATGGCTTTTTGTAGCTTTGTAGTCAAAACCGTAGTGTTCTGTATTCAGAAACAAAGTAGATTCATCTAGGAATTATTTCTGCCCATGTAAGGAGCTAATGACTAAACACACCTTGTTACTGTGTTATAAATGCAATTAAATCTGACTTCTCGAGTCACTGTCTCCCACAATGAGTGAAATTATGCAAAAAGACACAAATAGCACTCTTATTTTAATAGATGTCTGATCTGCCAGTGTTCCTGCCTCTACACAGTGTGCTCATATGGGGGCTGTAGACTTTGAAAAGAGAAAAAGCACAGAGAATCAGCATCACTGCCATTTTTCTTTAATTATTTTGCTCAGGAAGTCTGTGTGGGCTTTAATGTTTCTTTTCACTAATTGCTAGAATGCCAGCTTTATGAGGAGATATGTGGTTTCCTCTCTCACTTTCTGTCGCTCAGCCTACTTTGTTATTAGCAGCAGAGTAAATGTGTGATAGGGTAATTAGCCTAATGAGTTGTGGCATTTACCATAAAGATCCTTCTGGATTCACTGCATCTTATTAAAACACTGGTAAGGCTTTTGTTTTTCAGGTTGCGGCTGTAGAGTTTGCAACTGATGGAAGCTGATTTGGCTTAGAGATGGAGACATGCATTTAATTAAAAGAGACAATCATAATAGTGCTTAGAAAACAGAATATCATTCCGGTGCTCGGAAACAACTCAGGTAGAAGGCCCATGTTTACAAGTACACACTGTTTGAAGGTCACACTTTTATGAGTTTGCATGATTTAATTGCTTAGTTGCTTGACATGTACAGATCTTAAGGAGTCACAATAAGGTGAGTATGTTTTTTTTAAACTCTTCATAAGCAGTATTTTACATCTTCTGTATAATGTAAGTCATATTCACTATATTTTAGGATTCCAGAAAACATATATTCCCTAAATAGTTCTTTTATGAGAACCTATTTAGCAAACACATTAACACATTGGCTTAAGAATCAGTTGTAGCTGATGTTATACATTTTATTATCATCAGACAGTGGGAGAACATAGGAATAAAACTGGATTTATGTTGGGTTTTGTCAGTGGTGGGAGCACTTTACAAAGATGCCAGTTTTGCAGTGCAGAGCTCTGTATGGTGCATATTGTCATTAATTTCCCCTCCATAGTGGGTCTTCGCTAAAAACTCTCATGCTGGTCAGTCTGGGTATTTTGCATTGAGACAGGATTTGAGGGTTTATGTGTATTTGTGGGAAGGTTAACATGCAGTCATTCTGACAGTTGACAAACTACAGGAGGTACAGAAATTTAGTCAGCCTGGATGAGTTTATGCTTTTATGTGCACTTGTTAATGTCAAAAGAAGTAAAGATCTCAAGACCACCTTTGTTTAACACAACAGGAGGCCAAGCTTTTAATTTTACATGTCCAAGGGCAGATTTGGTTAAATCTGTGCCTACATCATGCATCATAAAGTCTGTTTATCTTTACTGCCACAATGCATCAACACATCCTCGACCACTATGCTGCTCTTCCGGCGATGCAAAGACTCTGGCTGTCTGATTGGCTTAAAATGGGCTGTGCCTCCTCCATTTAGCAGGTCAGCATGTGTTGGTGCTCAGCCACCGCTGAATGCAGGAAACTGTGTCAAAGCTCAAGTGGTTTTATTGGCTGTTTCTTTCAGATACCCGTTTTTACGAGTTCCCTCACCGCTTGACTTTGGGTGAAGGAAGTTCATTCTTTATTTTTCTTTGCTTTTGTACTTTTGCCGATTAGTAATCTGTATTATTTATTCTTGGCACAACCATGACCTACAGGAAATAGAACATCATTTGCACAGCTGTTAAGTAATGCTCTCTGGCACAGCAGACAAACAGAAACTGATATGTATTTCTTTGTTCACCATTGAATGGAAGTGTTGCTAGATATAGAATGTGGGATGATGTAGATGTGAGTTTTTGCAAAGATGTATTTTCTAGAAAAAACAAAATATTACAAAAATAAAAATTCTTATTAACCTGTTAGGCCCTGGGCCATTTTTAAAATTACTGCTCAAAAGTGATATAACCAAAATTTTTGTTTATATAAAAACAACTTATGATCAGAAAACAGCAAAGGTAAAACAAAATTCATAATCATGGCTTCATAATTTGACATTTATTTCTGTAATTCCTTGGATGGTTTTTCAGTGAGTTTTAGTGATAGAGAAATAGGACTTGGTACAGATAGATTGTTGTAATCTACTTAGTGTTAGTTTTCAAACGGTGCATGTTGCATTAGCATGTGTTTTATGGAATTTTTCACATTTTAGGTCTTGCACCTTCATCTTGTTTGTTGTGGCCATTTAAGTGCCTGTTGTTTGAATTGTGTTTAGTTTTCCTAAAATCAGTTTTGATGAGCTTTTAGTGGACTTTCTGCTGGTTATGTAGATATATAGCATGTGTATATTGCTACAAACGTCTTGTGTCTAGCATCAGAAGAACACTGCACAAGACTGCCAGGGCTAACAGGTTTACGTAAATGTTGTTTTATAGTCCTACCAACATTCAAATGAGAGGTGAGACAATATTTGAATTGAAAAAATGCTAAAGATACGGCATACTACATTATTAACTTTGGTTTTTACCATTTGTAGCAAGTGTTGTAGAGTGTGGTTTAGCTTCTGAGGTTAAATGAAGTATCTTATTACTGATGGGTTTTTTGGCACTGCACAGCCTGTAAGACATACCTGCAGACACTAGTCTGTACCAAGTTTTTGTCAGGTAATGTTAATATTACAGGTTATAATATTCTCCTGACAGACTCTAGACATAACAAAGATAAGACAATAAAACAGTGGTCTTGTAGTAAAAATGCAAAAATAGCATGCATTGAAAGAAACCAAAGACACGATAGAGGCCTCAGAGAAAGAAACAAGTGAAGTTAAGGACCAGACCATAAGAATGAAAAGCGGAGTTTCAAAAGTAGAGGAGAGAGTTTATTCAGACTGTGCCTGGGGTTCTTTGTGTCTGTGTGTGTATATGTGTGTGTGCACATTTGTACAGTATGCATGTGTGTACCCAACCTTGTACTGCAGACATGTAGCCTGGGGAAACAGGGGCCTTGTTGGGAGCAAACACAGCAAGACTCCACCACAAACTGGCTTCTAATATATGGGGCTACAGCAGGCCTGATTAGGCAGGCAAACAGTGGGGAGCACAGAGAGCGACGGGGAGAACTCCATCTTTCTGCCCCTCACTCCCCAACTCACACACACTTTCACATAAACACATACCTTTAGATGCCACCCCCACCTCCTTCTGTACCCTCTTCCAGATTATTGCAAACTTGTTCTTTAGATGGCTGTGCTCCTTTGATTTGAGCTTGTTTTGTGAATGGTTCTGCTTCTGCATGTTTACTTTTTGTTGTTTAGGGAAAATCTCATTTAAAGGAAAGTTCTTGCTGAGACTGAAATTTCTTTCTTGGAGACAATAGTTCATGAGAAAAAGAAAAATCTCACCACAAGGTCCATTTAATAGCTATTCTGAAGCATTTGATTATATTACAAAACCTTCCTCAGTATGCGGATTTGAACATGCAATGGAATTGTGTTGCAATTATATAAAGTACATAGCTATAATAAATAGCTATAAATAAGTATCTTAAAAGTTGGACATCTGAGTGGCCAATTAGGTATTGCAGGTGGTGCAGTACTGCAGTGCAGTAATTTGCTCATGGGGTCATGTTGCCTTAGGTGTTGATATTTAAACATCATTCTTCACCTTGTAATTGGTATTTGACAAAAAATTATCTCACCACAAGTGCATTTCATCTCTAGAAAAGCTGTTGAATTTGAGCTACTACCAAATGTACAGCATGTTTTTAGGTGTGACAATAGTTTTCAACCTCAAAGGAATGTCCTGTTTTACTGTTTTGAAGTGTACTACCCTTATATTTGACATCAAATTTTAGGGAGAAACTTATTTCCCCCTTCTGCGTCTGACTCACCAACTATAAAGCAGATGCCACTAGAGCTGCCATGTCCCTCATCTTCATGTTTAAGTCATTACATTCCCTGCTGGCCTCAGCTTCTCTGTTTTGGGCTTTTTGTTGGTGACCCAGCACAGTGTAGTGCTGGAGGGTGGGGGACTGTGCTGACTCCACTCACTGGCCATCCTGTAAATCGCTCTTTTATGGCCCTTGTAATGATGCCCCAGCCAGCAATCTCCACTCCGTCGCACTGCAGATAGAACCTGCCACTTCTAGCAGCCAACACAGGGTGCTCAGGATAGTTGGAGGTGGTAGTGGGACATTGGAAAACACACACCACATGCACTCTCTCTCTCTCTCACACACACAGAAACACACACACACACACACACACACAGACAGACACATGCAGCTATGTTCTAGTTCATAAAAATGCATGCCTTTTCACACCCCATCTATCTTAATCCCAACTTCCTGTGTAAAGGTCACAAAAAGCACTAAAGGATAGTGTTTTTTACCACACCTAAATTGTACAACTGTGTGCAATGCTATGTCATCAAGGATGCATGGTTCCTCATGCAAATCGCCTTGATAACATTCGTCCTTCTCATAATTTCTTCCAAGGTGGCTGCTATCCACAGATCATCAGTAACAAGACAGAACTGAACAAGAACAGAACCATAAACATCAACACTAAAACCAATACCAAAAACCCATAATGTTCTTAAACAGTGAGCAATTTTTTCATATTTTCTCAGCCAAGAAAGGTAAGAACATGACAAATGTTTCTAAAACAAAAAAAAAACAGACAATCCGTAAACAAATATTTTTACCGTTTCACAGCCAAAAGACAGGTTTAAGGTTATATGTTTAAGAAGAGCTTTGTTTTAATAGCTCCACAAAACCTCTTGTATGAAATGTTTGTTGACATGTCCATAAAAGATCAAAGAAAGGAAATTAATTGCAGTAGTAGGAAAGACAATTAAAAACAATTATGTACTCTACGCAAATGCCATCCATCTCATGTCTCGGGCCGAGACGTTTTGTTAGTTTCAGTGTTTTTGTATTTAAGCCCTAGCTCCTATGTGTTCAGCTGCTCGTTCTTGTGCTTTATAGCATTGTGTCTCTACCTTGGTTCCCTAGATTTATGTTGTTCTGGTATATTCCTATTCTTGGGTCAAGCCCTGAATTGTGTCATGATTTGGACTCTGTATTTGTCTCTCATTAGCACCCAAACATGAAGTGAATCTTTTCAATAGACAGACAAATAGATAGATACTTTATTTATCCCCATGGGGGGAATTCAGATTGTCCAGCAGCTCATATATATTTACTTTTACACAGAAATATCACTATATACAATATCAACAGTTACTGTTAAAAAGTCTAATGGCTGTTGGGATATTTGTGTATAAAGCCTGATACGTACTGCGCGAGAATATCTCTACACCACAGATTTCAGTGAGTCCAACCTCATTCCAGTCAATGAACCAGCTTTTTATACCAGTTTGTACAGCCACCTTGCGTCCTTCTGCTTTATGCTGCCTCCCCAGCGAACTGCAGCATAAAACAGCACACTTGCTACCATAGTTTGGTAAAACATGCAACATCTTCCTCCAGATGCCATAGGAGGAAAAGTCAACTCTGCCCTTTTTTATGTTGTACATCTACGTTAAGTGACCAGTCCAACTTATTGTCCAGGCGCATGCCTAGATACAGTGACCTCCACAATTATTGGCACCCCTTATTAAGATTGGATTTTAAGCGTCTAATAAATTCATTTTCTTTTTAAAAATATTTCGCTATTTTGAATTTAAAAATTCAGAAAAAAAGAGAAAAAACCGACCTTTAATTGAAGTACAACTATTCAGCAAAAAACAAAAATTACATTAACAAATAATTGACTTTATATGAAATCATGTGTGCCACAACATACATCTTAACACTTCGTACAACCACGTTTTGCCAACAAGACAGCACTTAATCTCCTCTAACATCTCACAAGGTTGGAGAATACAGAGAGAGGGATCTTTAACCATTCCTCTTTACACAATCTTTCCAGATCATCCAAGGTCAGAGGTCTTCTCTTATGCACTCTCCTTTTCAGTTCACCCCATAGGTTTTCAATTGGGTTGAGGTCTGGGGACTGAGATGGCCATTGGAGGAGCTTGATTTTATGTCTGCTGAACCATTTTTTAGTAGATTTTGCCACATGTTTTGGGTCATTATCCTGCTGAAAGACCCAATAACAACCAATTTTACCACATCTTAATCAGGGGTGCCAATAATTGTGGAGGGCACCTGTACCTGTAGGCCAGCACCACTTCAATGTCTGTGCCACTGATGTGATGTGAAGTGGGCTTAGACCTGAAAATCCACCACCATCTCCTTGGTTTTAGAGGTGTTCAGTGGGAGGCAGTTTTTGTGACTCCAGTCACTGAAAGATTTTATCAGGCCTCTGTACTCCTCTTCCTGTCTATTCCTGATACATGCAACCATCGCAGTATCATCAGAATACTTCTGAATGTTGCAACACTCAGAATTGTACAGAAAGTTTGTGTACAGGAATAGAGCCAAAACAGTCCCCTGTGCTTCTCAAAACTCTACCAGAGATGTGGTTTCACAGTCTGATGAAATATGGAATTTCTGTCAGGAAATCTGTGATCCAGGAAATAAATGACAAGTCCACCCCCATCCCTTCGAGCTTGTCTCGGAGGATGATTGGTTGGGTGGTATTGAATTCACTTGAAAAATCAAAGAACATAACTTTAAGGCTCTTCCAGATGAGACAAAATACAGTGAAGCATGTAGAGGACAGCATCATCCACACCAATGCTCTGTAAGCATTGGAGTCTTATTAAGTGGAGAATCATCCTGTCCAGTATTTTCGAAATGTGGGATGTGAGAGCTACAGGCCTGTAGTCATTTAGTTCAGTCAGACTTTACTTTAGCTACTACAATACAAGATGTTTTCCACAAAGCCAGTACCCTCATCAACTGTATACTCAGGTTGAAGATCCTCTGTATAGACTCACACAGTTAGGCAGAACAGTGCTTATGCAGCCTTGCACATACACCATCAGGGCCAGCTGCCTTCTCACAACACAGTCTTTGTAACTGCAGCCTCACCCCTGTTACTCTGACAGGTGGTGGAGCATGCCCAGGTGAGAGAGAGGGTATAGCTGCAGTGGTGGAAATGCACACAGGTAGAGGAGGAGGAGTTGAAGGAGGAGACACTGAGGAAGAATCAGGGGGTATGGCTGGACAGGCTGGGGCATTTGCAGCAGTGTCAAAGCTGTTTAAGAAGATAATGAGTTCATTGGCTTTGTCCACATCAACCACTGGTGCCTGTTTTTTTTTTTGTTTTTTTTTTTTGTAGCTAGTGATGTTGGTTGGATTGCCTTGATGTCACTGGTGATCCAAAGGTTATTATATATATGTCTGTAGTGTCTCTACAGAAGTTGATGTAATCCAGTCACACTGTCTGTCATTGTACATGCTGTTTACTTGTGCTCTTAACACATTCCAGTCCTTACAAACTCACTTTTCATTGCAGAATCAAATCAGCTTTATTGGCCAAGATTGTGGACACCAATGAGGAATCTGATTCAGATTCACTAAGCTTTCTATGAAAAATTGACATAAAAGTTACACTTTGAAAAGGAAGATCGGAGTTAAGAAAAAAAGAAAAAGACTAGTATACTAGTATACTTCCGCCCTATCTCCAATCTCCCGTTCCTCTCCAAAATCCTGGAAAAAGTTGTTCACCACCAGGTCCATACCCACCTTTCCGCCAATAGCCTATACGAACACTTTCAATCTGGTTTCCGCCAACTTCACAGCACTGAAACTGCCCTGGTCAAAATCACCAACGACCTCCTAGTAGGCGCAGACTCTGGCCTTGTCTCCATCCTCAACCTCCTTGACCTAACTGCAGCTTTTGACACCATCTCACACAATATTCTCCTCCATCGCCTTGCTTCCATCAGCATAGCCCGCTCGGTCCTCTCATGGTTCACCTCCTACCTCTCTGACCGCACCCAGTCCGTCCATCTCCAGAACTTCCACTCCCAGCCCTCTACTGTCAGTTGTGGCATGCCTCAGGGCTCTGTCCTGGGGCCCCTCCTCTTTATTATTTATCTCCTTCCTCTCGGAAATATCTTTAGGCAACATAACATCAATTTCCACTGTTATGCAGACGACACCCTACCTCTCGCTCTACCTCTCTGCTGCTCCATCTTCTACCCTCCCCCCTCCCTCCCTCCTTACCTGCTTACATAATATCAAATCCTGGTTCACCCATAACTTTTTGAAACTCAACCCTGACAAAACTGAAATTCTCCTCGTGGGCACCAGATCCACCCTTTCTAAAACCAGCACCTTCTCTATTCAAATTGACAACAATACTGTCCTCCCCTCCCCCCAAGTTAAATGCCTGGGTGTCATCCTAGACGGTACTCTCTCCTTCACTCAGCATATCAATACCACTACCCGGTCGGCCTACTCCGCATCCATTCCTCACTCACCACCGATAGCACGGCCATACTCATTAACGCCTTTGTCACCTCTCGTTTGGATTACTGTAACTCACTCCTCACTGGTCTACCTCTCAAATCACTTCACAAACTTCAACTTGTCCAGAACTCTGCTGCCCGAATTATCACCAGAACTCTATCCTCACATCATATCACCCCTCTCCTTAAACAACTTCACTGGCTCCCTGTGTCCTTCCGTATAAATTATAAAATCCTCCTTCTCACCTACAAAGCCCTCCACTCTATTGCCCCACCATACATCACTGAACTACTTCATATCTATTCTCCGCCTCGTACTCTCCGCTCCTCCAGTTCCACTCTCCTCTGCACCCCTACAGCACGCCTGGCCACCATGGGCGCTAGATCCTTCAGCCACATTGCGCCCCGCCTTTGGAACATTCTCCCTCATCGCATCCGGTCGTCTCCGGACTTATCAACTTTTAAATCATCACTCAAAACATATCTGTTCCATATAGCGTTTTCCACCTAACTCTCTTAACTTCTCAAAGCAGCCCGTGATGTTCTACCACCCTCTGCCTATTTCATATTGTCTCATACTGTTTCATATTTGTTGTTCTGTCATCTGGGTTTCTGTATTTCAATTTACTTTTACTTTACTTCGCCCACTTCCTAGATACTCCACACTCTTGCCTTTACATTCTCTCCCTTTGTTTATGCATTCTTGTTACTGTTGTTTTAATGCACTCTATGTATTTCATGCTGTATGCTTCCTTTTCTCTCTGTAAGGTGACCTTGAGACTTTGAAAGGCGCCATGAAATAAAATGTATTATTATTATTATTATTATACAGGATTAATAATATTTGTATATTTACATTATATATACACAAACTGAACTAGTGCAAGGATTATAACTTTGGCAGTGGTGTGACACCTAACATGAGGTATGAACAGATATGCAAATATGCACGTAGTTTTATCACACAGTGGTTATTTCTGCCACTATGACATTAGGAGTTTATGCAACAGCCTCAGGGAATAAACTGTCTCTGTGCCGGGTGGTTTTAGCATACAGTGCTCTCTAGCACCTACCAGAGGGGAGGGGTCCAGTTTGTGTCCAGGGTGTGAGGTGAGCATTTGATTATATAACAGATCCTCTCTGCAAACCAGATTGTTCATTGCAGTCTGTTTCTGTGGTTGATGTGCAGAGGACAGACTGTATGATGGTGGTGTAGAAGGTGACCAGCAGCTCCTAGGCAGGTTAAATCCCCTGAACTACCAAAGAAAGTGCAGTCTTTACTGGGCATTCTTTCAGTTGTAGTATATGTGAGAGGTCCTGGGAAACTGGATCCCAAAAAGACACTGGGGAAACCTTGTGGAGCCACTGTGTGGCTTCTGAAATCTGTCCACATCAACCACTGGTGCCTGGTTGTTCTTTATTTTGTAGCCAGTGAAGTTGTTAATCCTCCACACGTCTCTGAGGTTGTACTGTAGATTGTTCTCTATTTTGTTTTTGTAGTCCTCCTTAGCCTGCTTTAACCTCCTCTTCAGCTCATGTTAGACATGTTTGAGCCTTTGTTTGTCTCCATCTTTAAATGCTTCCTTTTTCTGGTTAAGGATGTCCTTGATGTCACTAGTGATCCAGGGTTTGTCAAGGAAACCAACTTTGTAGGTATAACATGTTGTTCCCTTCAGCTCCCAGCAATACGTTCCAGTCTGTGCATTCAAAGCAGTTCCTTAGAGACTCAGTTGCCTCAGGTGTCCATTTACTGACTGATGGTGATTGCAGGTTGGTCAGTAAACAGGGTTTATAAGAGGTCTGCAGTAAGATCAGGTTGTGATCTGACCTGCTGAGTGGTGGTAAGGCAGTAGAGGTATAGGCTTCCTTGATGTTTGCATACAGCAGATCAAGTGTTTTACCTTGATCCAGAATGTTGAGTTTGTGGCAACAGTCTCATGGATGACTTCATGTGGAACATTAGCTCTTGGATGAATGTAAAGATAGATCGATACTTTATTCATCCCCCATGGGGGAAATTCTGATTGTCCTGTAGCTCTTATATTAATCTGAAATATAATTAACAGATAAAGGCACTCAACATATAGCATAAATAACATATCAACATTAATTATTATTAAACAGTCTAATGGCTGTGGGGACAAAAGATCTCCTCAACCTGTCAGTTCTACAGCGCAGTGAGATGAGCCTCCCACTATGGTATGGTGATGATATTACTGAACTCCCTGGGAACATAAATTCTGAGACCAACTGCCAAAAGCTCAATGTACTGAAAACATATCCTTTCTTTGACAGTAATATGACCAGGGTTACACCATCTCTTGTTCACAAATAAAGCCAGTCCTCCACTTTTTGTCCTGCCACTTGCCTCAGCATCTCTGTCTGCATGTACCAGGGTGTTAGTCACATCCACACAAGAGTCTTCAATGTTTTGATCCAACCAGGATTTAAAAACATCAGACTCCACTCATGATTTGCTCTCTGGGTCTTAACCAGTGCCTCCAGATTATCACTGTTCAGTAGAGAGTTGACATTCCCCATGAAGATGGATTGTAGAAAAGGTTTGTATCTCCATCTATTAGCCTTTAGATTAGCTTGGGATCCTCAGATAGACCTCTTTAGAGGTCTAAATAGGGAATAGGGTGATATACTCCAGATTTGTTCTATTGTAGTAAAAAGAGCTAATTTCTTGTATAGATTCCTCTCCCCACAGTATTATCCATTGTTAGATTTTGTGGTTTTTTTGGTCTGAGCTTAGAAAGAAGCTTGACAGAAGGATTGAGTTTTCCAGTGTTTATTTTAGAAAACACAAGGTGGTGACTGAGATAGGGGTTAAGGTCAGGCAGATCAGGAACTAACTCAAACAGAAGCTCACAACAAAGACAGATAACATACCCTTTCTCAAAATAAATATCTTTTCACTACACAGGCCTTCTATATGAAAATCCAAAGGTCCAAAAACAAACAAAAACTGTTCATGTAGTTCACATTAACGAAGGATCTCGTCAATGGTTTGGCAAGACTATTAGACCACTAGTCAGAACATCAGAAGTCACGTTCGGCCTTCAGGGGTCAGTTTAGGCATTCAGTGCTCAAGTTAGGCCTACAGGAAGCAGGTTAGGCCATGAATTTGAGGTGTTCTGAGATCAGGTTAGGTCATTAGGAGACAGGTCAGGGCTTCAGGAATCAGGTGGTGCCTTCAGAAGTCAGGTTTGGTCATCAAACCAGGTGAGACCTTCAGGAATTAGATTCTGTCTTTGTAAAAGCCCTGAAAAGGGAGTTATTAGTGTGAAAGATGCATGGCCACAACTTCAGCTCATGTATTAAAGTAGTTTATCAACAATATCATACAATATGAACAAATAGCACAAAAAATACCACTATGCTTCAGTGCAAGAAATAGAAAGTTGTACTGAGAGATCACAATGACAAATGTATTCAACAGTAAGACAACATGCCCATTCTGTCAACATTGACAATGTTTCAACCTGAATCCAGTAATTATGTGAGAACAAACAAATCCACAAAAGACTGCAACTCAGCATATTCCTGCTTAAGACATGTCTCAACTTGTGGTAAATACATAGAATACTAATGGCACATTCACTCAGTAATTAGCATTTTGACAATGTAACTATAACATTGACCGTTACAGCATCCTCTTCACAACTGTTAACCCTCAGAGGTCGGCGAACACGTCGATGCGCTTTGTGGCATCTTTTCCTGATAACGCTGAAACTTAAACTAATTAAGTTAAATTACTCTGTCAGTTTTGATCATACAGATAAGAGAAATACATCATTCAAATCTGTAAAGGGTCAACTTTTATTTGTATACTCATAACATTTCATAAAATAAAGAACACAGACAGTGACGTGAAAGTAACTTCTATGGCCAAGTAAGGTGACCCATACTCAGAATTTGTGCTCTGCACTTAATCCAATTCCAAGGTACACACACACCCAGAGCAGTTGTGGGTCCAGTGCCTTGCTCAAGGGTCTCACCTCAGTCGTGGTATTGAAGGTAGACAGGACGCTGGCTATTTACTCTGTGCCACCAACAATTCCTGCCAGACCGGAGACTCAAATCTGCAATTTTCAGGTTACAAGTCAACTCTCTATCCATTAATCCACAACTGCCCTTCTCTGTCACCTCTCTGCACAGACAAATAAAACCTGAATCTCAGCAAATACTTTCTTCAGCTTGAAAAAAAGCTAAAAAGCTTGAAATGTCTACTTTTAAATGAAACGATTCAAGTCGAAAACAAAATCTCTTTTTATGTAATCCATATGAAAGTAAGTAGCAGTATGGTTTTTCCTGTCTCACCTCATTATAGCTAATGTGATTCTGCCTTGCACTGAGCACACTGTTCGTATGGAAATTTTGTATGGTTCCAAACAGTGACTAAGAGTTTACTTTTGTCATCAGTGGAAAAACGTGACTCAGATGACGAACGTTTGTATCTGCATTGCAGTAATTCCCTCTCAGCTACATTCCTGACTGAAAGGCTCATTATGCAGCTCTTCACGCGAGTCTTTGTCTTCTCCGGTAAATCACATGATTATTCATGATCAGACACACCTTCCTGCATGTGTCTCTTCTAAACAAAAAGTGTCTTAGAAAATTTAAATCAGTGTATTGTTTTCTGTAAATGAGTCAACACACTGATTTTCACATTTTGAAGCAAACACTCTAGGCTACAAGATGCGGTTCTCAAAAGTCTTGTGAACCAATGTTCTGTATGTGTTTTATGGTCTTATTTCAGTGACTTAAAAATTGTAGTTTTTCACTAACCATGCATAAATGCTGTTTTCACAAAAACAATCATATATAAACTTTCTGCTCACATATTATTGTAGCCCAGTTTGTGCTGATTAGTGTTATCAGACTTTAGCCATTAATGTTTAAAAGCAACTGAAAAAAAGCACAAATGTCAGGGCATGTCAAAATTTGTCCAGGGCCCAAAAACACCCATAGAGCCCACAGGGTTAAGATGGCTACTGTGCACTGCTACTACACAGGCAAAGGCACGGTTAGCATACCAAGGCTAATATGACTAGCGTCAGGTAATTCACTTCATTTCTTTGTGATAAACAAATATCAAGTACTGCAAAAGCCTTCTTGGACATCAAGCATCATTATCAAGCACTCATACCTGAAAACTGAGGTATTAGTGTGAAAGATGCACGGACACAACTTTCCTATATAATGAGTAGAAGAAAAGCAACATGCCCTTCAGCATACCTCCGTACTTTTCAGTTACCTCTTCTGTAACTACATCTTCTCTTGCAACATCCAGCATTAAGATGATACAGGCAAAAAAAACACAAAAATACTGTGCTGCAACCAGTGTTAATTTTGACAGCAGATTTTAATTTAGTTTTAGTCATAGTCTTTTGACTAAAATGCAATTTTGGTTTTAGTCATATTTTAGTCATCTGCTTTGTTTTAGTTTTAGTCGACCAAATAGCATAAGATTTTAGTCGACTAAATCTACTGTAGATTTAGTAGATTTTTTTAGACTAAAATCTATTGGGTTTAATTTAAGTGTAATTTAGTAAAACTATTGTAATATAAAAAAAAAAATTTCTAAATTAAAATTAGATGAAAAACAAGTTTCATTAAATATATATGGAATATGGCCTTTCCATAAAAGACCAAAAATTAGATATGCATCGTTTATAACTTGCATGTGACATTCTTCATTCTTTAAAGCAAAAGTGCAACTCCAAAAAGAAAAACTGGCAGTAATGCCATTGCATCAAACGTGAAACTGACCCATATATCTTCTCTTTGTTTTCTCCAGCTGTTTCCATTTCATTATAGTTTAAGTCAGACAGAAACCCAGTGTAGGCAATGATGATGTTGTGTACTCGCGCATCCTGAGTCACTAGGTGGATCAGTTACTTTTCAATGTGCGTCTAAGAAGATTGATTCTGATTGGATCTTTTCTAAAAACGTCCCTCACTCACATTTTCGTCTAATTTTTATTTGTCAACGAAAATGTCTATTTAGTTTTTGTCATCATCACTTAATTTTTATTTAGTTAACATCTCGTTTTCGTCAGTGAAAACTTGTTTATAATTATAACGAAAATACTTCGTCAACGAAATTAACACTGGCTGTAACTGTTGAGACTGACAGTAACATTAGAAACCTAAGACTATAAAGAAAGGTTATCATCCAACATGAAATTGTCAATATTTTACATTACACTAACTGTGAGATTGCTAGGTGGTACCCACCTACTGGATCTAAATTAAAGTATGTGTCAGAATTAGAATTAGAATCGGTTTTATTGCGAGGCACAGCAAAGAACACTTTACAGTACTAGGAATTTGTCTTGGTGTCTGGTGCAGACATATATACAGGTAAAGAGTATGTACACAGTTTTATAATAAACTAAAATAAAATAAATACTATCTATATACAGAAAAGTCAAAAGAGCGTGAAGTGTAGTGCACCTTCTCGGCAACGTGGATGACATGCTGCAGCTTGGCCTTGTCTTTGGCTGTGGCTGCAGCAAACCAGACCGTGATGGAGGATGTCAGGATGGATTCGATGATAGCAGTGTAGAAGTTCACTTGTAGTGCACATTTTCCCATCTATCCCATTATCCCACCTGTTACACCTTCAGGAGTCAAGTGAGCTCTCAGGTCAGGTTTGGTCTTCAGGAAACAGGTAAGGTACTCAGGAATCAGGTAATGCAGTCAAGAATTAGGTGACGGCTCAAGAATCAGGCTTTGGTCTCCAGGTATCAGGTCTTAGTCAGGCAGAATTCATGTCAGGCAGGGCTGGATGATAAGCAACCATAAGGTAACATTACAATCAGGCAAAGGGTGTGTGGCTGCAGACCTGCTTTTATGCAGAGTCTCACAGGTGAGGCAGATCCTGATGATTGCTAGGCCCAGGGCAGGTACAGGTGAAGCTAATCAAAATTAATTAAACCAAACTACAGAAAACTACCCAAGAGGAATACAGGAAGTGAAGATCAAAATAAAGTTTAAAAACCAGGATCCTGACAGTCCATAAGTGATTAAGCAGTATAGTTATCAAAAATATATCAAAAAAGAGTGAAAATTTCAGAAGCTAATTAATATTATAATACACATATATTATTAACTTTATTTATTTATTTATTTGTCTGTACTTTGGTGTTTATTGTATTATGTAAACCACTTTTGGACACTTGTAATTCATTTAAAGTGCTAAATAAATACATTTTGATTTGATTTGAATATAGCAATTTACAAAAGAGGGTGAGATGATCACAATCCATTAAAATGAATGAAATTAAATAGATAAATAATAAATAAAATAAAGTATCTATATATCTATCTATATATCTATCTATCTATTAACGGAATCAATCACTTTCTGAAATAAAACTAACATGGAGACTGAATGTGAGAGTAAATAATTTGTTAAGACATCATTTGCAGTGCTCAGAGTCACCCTGTTTGCTCTCACTTATGGGCCCCTCACCCCCACCCCCCACCAAGATTCTCCTCCACCCCACCACAAGCACACATGAAACAGACATGGCAGAAGCTCTCCACTCCGCACGAGATTCCACTGTTTAGTATTCCTGCCACATCTGGCTGAGGGAGCAGCATTAAATTGGGATCAGGCAGATTAGAGTATAATATAAACGACTATTAAAGGCTGCAAATGAGAGTCATGGGTTAGAGCCTGAGCATGGGCCCAGTCTGCCTCCATGCCAGCGCACTTTGCTGAAATATATACTCACTGCACACAATCATACATACACACACACATCCACAAGAAAAATATGACTTTGAGTTGATGATCACCATTAAGTACAAAAATCAATTAGACAAACAATTACACAATACCATGTACTTGCTAAAATGTATTCAACCTTTATTCATCCTAAATTGATTAAATGTCCAGTGAGGAGACAGGACTAGCACTGATGTCTGTCCTACCGCCTGAAAAACATTGCTAGAATAAAAGGTTTTCTGTCTAAACAAGATGCAGAAAAACTTGTTCACACATTTATTTTCAGTAGGTTAGATTATTGTAATGGCTTGTTCACAGGTCTTAGCAAAAAGTCAATCAGGCAGCTGCAGCTAATCCAGAATGCTGCTGCCAGAGTCCTTACAAACACCAAGAAACTGGACCATATCACACCAGTTCTCAGATCACTACACTGGCTTCCCGTTAGTCAAAGGATAGATTTTAAAATCTTATTGCTAGTTTATAAAGCACTAAATGGTTGTGGACCAAAATATATCCAAGATATATTGGTTTCTATAGAGGTATCCAGACCCCTCAGGTCATCTGGGACAGGTCTACTGTGTGTTCCCAGAACCAGAACCAAACAAAGTGAAGCAGCATTCAGTCACTATGCTCCTCACTTGTGGAACAAACTTCCTGAACACCTGAGGTCTGCTCAAACTGTCAGCTTATTCAAATCAGGACTGAAAACTCTGTTTACTGCTGCCTTCGAATAATTGTTCATCCTTGTTTTCTTAATGTGCTTTTATGTTTTATTTTAATTTACTTTACTTGATTTAAATTTATTTTATGTTAAATGTCTTTATTTTTAAATGCTCTTTTCAATGCTTTTAATGTAATTATATGCCTTGTAAAGCACTTTGAATTGCGTAGTGTATGAAAGGTGCTATACAAATAAATTTGCCTTTGCCTTCAGTCACAGGAAAAGCCCACTTAAAGAATATTTAAGTGAAGTTTTCAATTCAGTATTTAAAGGTGTTGTCACACTAATTGTTTTAATTATGAAATGACATTTGTACCACCGTTATTCAAGTGCTGAGACCACCTGACAACGTGTTTCTAAAAAAATTTGGAGAGGATTGTTTGTTGCATAAAAGCAAAACAAATCAATCAATACTCATGACTTTTTTATGAGCTCTCTCTGACACCAAAAATCATAAATACAGAGAGTAAACTGCTGCGTCATTTGATGTCAGAATTTCCAGAGTTCCTCATCGGGATCCCCATATCTCCAACCCTGGTCCTTGAATTCAATTCAATTCAATTCAATTTTATTTGTATAGCGCCAAATCACAATACAAATCATCTCAAGGCACTTTACAAAAACTAAAACTAAAAACCCAACAATTCCCTTTTGAGCAAGCACTTGGCGACAGTGGAGAGGAAAAACTCCCTTTAACGGAAGAAAAAACCTCCAGCAGAACCGGGCTCAGTTTGGGCGGCCATCTGCCTCGACCGGTTGGGGTGAGTGGATAGAGCAGAGAGAAAAGAACAGCAACAAACAACAAATAGACACTGCAGGTTGGTGGGACCAGTAACTGCACATCAGCACTACTGTCCTGCTTGTTTTCCAGATATCCCTGTCCTACCCACTGCTCATTACATGGATCAGGTGATTAGCCAGTAAGAAACTGGAAGGGCAGGAATACTTGGAAAACCTGCAGGACAGTAGCGCTCAAGGGCCAGGTTTGAAGACCCCTGTTCTACAGCATTGTCTTTTTCTCATAGCCTTTATGAAACCTATATGATTAGGTGAAAAAAGTTCAGTCTGAACCCTTAAAAGCAAACACTTTAGGAACTTAATTTATACTGTAGAAAATTCCTGACTCTTGGCACATCCAAGTGGCAGACACACCCCACTGACATAAATGAACTGAAAGCATCACATAGACTGTGCCCATTTTTCTGTGCCATTTTTGAGCAAACCAAAAACTTGTGCAATGTTTGTCATTACAAAAAATGTTAAAAATCTACATGTAAAGGCCTTAATCTAATATAGAATTAGATTTGAACAAGCTTGAATGAAACAGTCCTCAATATGACTCTTTTACTTCTGAGTAGTGTTTGTATGATGTTGCCTTGGGCTTAAAATTTTGAAATGACTGTGTAATTCAATAATTCTCACATCTTGTGACTTAAAATGGCAAAATCATTAAATTTGTCTTGTGTCTGTGTCACTATTAATGTTAATGACAATGACCAAAAATGTTAGACCCTTTTTTCAATAACTAAGACTTTACACTGACGAGCTACAACTAATGTTTAATGATAGAAACTATGATAAAACGTATTTATTAACTGTCAAGACATGACAGGACTAGAATGTTATTCGTCAGATATCGTATCTAGGTTGTAGGTTATATGGATAGTCTACACTTAAGCTGTGCATCCACTTTTTTCAGGAAAGTACCATTAACCATTAACAGCAGAGCTGCAAGCTGAGGAGAGTTACCTCAGTTGTTAAGTTGTTGAGTTACCTAAGGGATTCAATAGGAAGAAAACTGCAGACTGAAAGTAATGATACAGTTGACAAAAACATAATGACTTCTTGTCAAGTGAAATTAGACTAAAGGAGAAAGATGATTAAAATATAAGAAGAAGTACTTTATTAATCCCCAAGAAGAATTAGTCTGTGGCTGAATGAACTTCCCATTCGCCACAGTTCCTCATGAAGTGGGTGGGCAGGATTGTCCAGTATGGAGTTGATTTTGTCCACCATCCTCCTCTCTGCCACAGCCTCCAGACTGTCCAGTTCCAGTCCAACAACAGATTTTGCCTTCCTGATCAACTTGTTTAGTCTGTTGGCCTCACCAGCCTTGATGCCACAACTGCAAAGAACAGTACACTCGCTACTACAGACTGATAGAACATCTTCAGTAGCTTGTTGCACACACCAAAGGAACAGAGTGTCCTGAGGAAGAACAGTCTACTCTGTCCTTTCTTGAAGAATGCATCTGTATTGTTTAACCAGTCCAGTTTGTTGTTAATGTGGGCTCCAAGGTATTTGGAGGAGTCCACAATCTCTACTTCATCTCCAAGGATGGAGACAGGGACTGGGGTCTTCCTGCTCCTCCTAAAGTCCACCAGTTCTCTGATTTTCTTGATATTGAGCTTTAGACAGTTGTTACACCAATCAACAAAGCTTTTTATCAAGTGTCTGTATTCCTCATCGTTATCATTATTGATGCATCCAATGATTGAAGAGTCATCAGAGAACTTCTGGAGGTGACAGGTTCCTGAGTTGTAGCAGAAGTCTGAGGTGTAGAGTGTAAACAGCAATGGTGCCAGTACAGTTTCTTGGGGTGCACCGGTGCTGCTCATCACCACATCAGATATGCAGCCATCTAAGCGAACAAACTGTGGCCGCCCAGTGAGGTAGTCTGTGATCCACTCCACCATGTCCGCGGGAACTTCCATATCCATGCATCTTTGCACTTAGCGGGCTGAATAGTGTTGAAAGCACTTGAAAAGTCAAAGAACATGACTCTCACCATGTTGAAGAGTTTCTGAAAAACCTCTGCAAACTGTCCAACACACACCTTAAGTACTCTGGGACTGATCTCATCTGGTCATTTTGCTTTGTTGGTCTATAGTTTGGATAGTTCCTTCCTTACCTCTTCTTTGGCAAAGGCTGGGCCTGTGTATTGTGTTGATGAGGAGTCAGATGGTGAAGGGGAGGAGGTATTGGAGGTGAGGTATACTTCAATGTTGTATGGCTGCTGATAGAGGAGATAGTATCAGTAGGCAATGGGGAGGCAGCATTGGCAGAGATGTTGGGTGGAGTGATATGAAGAGACCCCAAGGCATCAGCTAAGGTGGTGTATGGAGGAGGGATGGTGTTTGAGGACACTGGGCCAGAGTAAGAAGCAGAGGTGGTGTCAAATCTATTAAAGAACAGGTTAAATTCATTAGCAAACTCTGAGTCTCCTTCCATAGCAGTGTGTGACTTCTTATAGCCAGTCATTATTTTAATGACTAATGAGTGTTTTCATTTGAAGACTAAGACAAACTCTAATATAGCTGCCAAAATTAACACTGACTAGTTTTAATAAACACACCACCAGTTTCCTAACGTTATTCATTTGACAGGGACATATGAGAAATTCATCTGGGTTTCTTGTAATTCAAACCTACCAAAAAGAACAGTGTGAGAGGATGAAAGGGGCAAAGTGCAGATAAATAATAGTGACAGAAGAGAGTTCAGTGAAGTGAAATTCAGCCCTTTGGGGCTAAAATATTCTTTTGCAACACAACTTTTTATTCTCAGTTGGTCTTCTTCTCTTTATTGTTCTGTAGTATTCTCTCAGCCTGGGTGTTAGCAGACTAGTGTTTCTGGCGGTCATGTGAGTGAAATTCTCTGTAAAAGGCAGATGTAGGTGACACTGTGAAGGCTACTGTTGTCACTGGACCATATCTTATCCACTAAAACATCTTTTTTTATCTCTTGCTGAACCTTGTGCATATGTTCAGTGTGTCCTTTAGGGAATGTCATGGAACTGCCATGATATTAAAAGTAGAGTAAGGGAGCCTGTTTGATTCATGAAACATAGGCAGATTTTTTTTTTTTTTTTTTAAATGTAGAGATATGTGAAAAAGCATAATAAAAGCACTCTGTTTATAACAAGGCTAAAACCTACTTATATATGTTTTATTATAGGATAGATGGAGTGATTTTAGTATTATCTGTACTAGTCAATTTTAATTAATATACTATATATTATAACAAATATAATTGTGTCTAGAGCAGGGGTCTCAAACTCGCGGCCCGCGCGCCATTTGCAGCCCGCAGGACGATAGTTTGTGGCCCCCGCCTTAATATGAAAGTTTAATGTTAGTGCGGCCCGCAAGTTTGATTTGTATGGCACTTCAAGGGGGTCGCACAACGAACGAGAAACGCAGCGTCGCGTCGCGCCACGTCTTTAAAATTATTAGTGTACGCACACCGGCGGTGCCGTTCGGCGTCTGTCCGTGGCGCCCAGCTACGACTCAGGACGCTGTTCAAATTCCTGCCGCGCCACAGAGCGCCTTCTGCATGGTTTTATATTAAATAACATCATATTTCTCTCAAATCGTTGTTAATACAAAGACACTACTGCTGCAAAATACTAGCTACTTGCATTGGTTTTCAAAAATGTTAACACATAATAAAATGTATAATAAACGTAGTCCTTTTAATCTTATTATCTAAAATTCAGGATTATTTTCTTTATTTTCATCAGATCATTATTTTGCATATACACTGTGCATTATGCATTGTGCATATTCTTCATTACCATAAAAATGTTAAATATAAAAAATAGATATTATAAACTGAAACCAAAACTAAAATAGAATAGTACATCTGTTTAATTAAAATACAAAAAAAACTCTACAAGGTGTTTGGTTACATTTTCACTCAGGCTGGCTAGCTAATGTTAGCTTTTACAATGTAGTTGCCTAGACAACAGATACAACAAAACAATAACAGACTTAACAGATCATACCACCAATTCTTTTAACTGATTAACGTTCAAAACTCAGCTACAAATATATTTAAATAATCATAATAATAAATTAAGTTTATTTTTATCCATCTTGCAGCTCAGAACTTGATTTGAAATTGAGCTTGCGGGTACAGAATGTGCGCATCCAGTGTGCAATACACAAGACTTTTACACGAGTTGTCATTCAGGACAATTCATGTTCAGAAGAAGGTTAAAGGTTAAAGAACTGTTAATACAGACATTTGAAAGAAATAGAAACCACATATAGTCACAGACTAGAGAAATCTAATTATTATTATTATTATTATTATTATTATTATTATTATTATTATTTTATTTAGAAATCAGATTTCAAGAAATCACACAAACCTGCTGCTACCCATGGTTAATGAATATTAACTTTTGGACTTTGATGAGTTGATCCATGGCTTCTCTGCACTCAGGGCCACAAGAGAGCAGATAGTATGGGTAGACACTGTGCCCTGCTGTGTTTAGCATGTGCTATGTTAATGCACATGGCTCAGCATTGCATTAGATTTTTGTTTTTTCATTTTTTGTAGTAGATGATAATGAATAATGGTGATATCTGATGATAATAAGTAATGTATCCTGTATGTCCATAGTGTACAGGACTGATGATAATGTTTTATATCACAATAACTGATTGTTTTGCATGTGTCTTGTATACCTCACATTGTGGTAACCATATCTCTTCACACACTCACATTTTGGGGAGTTGGCCTTCTTTGTGGGGACCAGAGATTGTTCACAAGCATGAATATTATTCAGCTTTAGGGTGATGACTTGGTTTGGTATTACTGTCAACACTGATGGAAACTGTACCTTTCTGTCTTTCTCTGTAGACATCCTTTGTTCCCCCTGCTGGCATTATTGTTTGAGAAATGTGAGCAGGCCACACAAGGATCTGAATGCATCACATCAGCCAGCTTTGATGTGGACATTGAAAACTTTGTGCACCAGCAGGAGCGCGAACACAAACCCTTCTTCAGTGAAGATCCAGAGCTGGATAACTTGGTAAATCTGTGACAAATAATGTATTACTATTATGAACACTTCATTTAGTTCATTTGGTGAACTGACACAGCTAAACTGAAGAAAAAAATAGAGAAGAAATTAATATAGCTGTAGAAATGCCTGTTTGCAGTGCATCCCATTATTACTGCTCCTAATCATTCCCTCCTTTTCCATGTAATCTTTCTCATCCTACCCCTGCACTTCCTTTTTACAACACCTAGCAGTAATTAGAAATTAAGAGAAGGTAGATACCTGATCAGATTCACAGAGAAAAGAGGAGGAGGAACTAAATGCAGACAGTGACAAAGACAGACACAAGAAAAAAAGCGTGCTCTAGCCATTTCAGTACTTGAAACTGCAGACCCACAAGTGCTGAACAGTCAATTAACCCTGCATCTGTGTATTTTATGAGGCGCTGGGTGCGGGCATCCCTCCCAGAGTGCACTAACTCTTCCACAGGGCAGTTATGTTACACTGGGCCTAACTGGCTGCGATGGGTGCAAGAGTTACTGGTCCCCTGATTATGAGAGCATGGTTTAATTAGCTGATTTATCTCCTCTTGGCCAAGCACTTTTCTATCCATTCTGTTGACCTTGAGCTGTGACTTTGCCACACAGAGTGGAGAAAAGCCATACTGTTGATTGTCAGATAACGGTTACAGTAGGCTGATTGCTACTTTATTGCTACTTGCTACCTCAATCTTTCAGTTTTGAACATTCCAAGAAGGTTTTATTTTTTCTCATCATTTGCTGTTATTATTGCCATTAATAATAGCTTATTCACAATAATAAGTTACTATTGAAATATTTTCTAGAAACACAACATTTATGAAATGGTCTGTTAAAAATCAAACATTTGTG
Organism: Mastacembelus armatus; assembly: GCF_900324485.2. Classification (NCBI taxonomy): domain Eukaryota; kingdom Metazoa; phylum Chordata; class Actinopteri; order Synbranchiformes; family Mastacembelidae; genus Mastacembelus; species Mastacembelus armatus. The sequence goes on from NC_046646.1 coordinate 2,158,633, forward strand.
TCAGTGCCATCTACTCTCTTTGATATTGCAGAAGCTGCTCATTGACTGCTGCCATTGCAGGGATTGAAATGATTTACTGAGCAGGCCAATGATTATGTTGTGGTAGGAGAACAATTTCATCAACTTCAGAGGTGTTTGTCTGTAAACCTTGCACCAGCACTATAACAACTGTTCTTTAAAGCCATGTTTCACCAATTTAATTCAAATTCCCTGTGATGGTGTAAATGAGTGATGGTGTCTTTGTTTGCATGGCACAAACACTTTTAAATAAAATACTGAATTCCTAAAATTAGAAGGAAATATTTAGCAACAATTAAATTATAAGCAATGTGCTGTTTCCAGTCATGTCTGAGTTGCAGCCTTGTATAGGTTTTGATACAAAAAGCTAAGTCTTGACATTAATCTCAAAAGCTACATTAATCCTATTTTTCTCCTTTTTTCTTTTTTTGTTGGTTAAATGCAAATAAGTGACTCAATATTAAAGAAATAGTTTTATTTTTTCATCCTAAGTTCAGACATGACTACTTTCCTGCTGAACAAGTAATGCCTAATATGTGAGCTCACGCCAGTACAGGGACAGTGATGTGGCTGAAACAGTAGGATCAAATTTTGTACTTTAAAATTACATTTTAAAAATTTATTGTGGCATGAAAGTTAATTTTGACCACTCAGGAACAATATAAGAAACAAAATGATCTTCTAAAACAGAAGTGTATCTAAATTCATTTAAGAAGACATTGTATTTCAAGAGAAAGCTCCATATAGCAGTGCACATTTATGCTTTTTTAAGATTCATTTACTTATTTATTTATTTAGATAGGCAGTATCATTGGTGAGAAACTGCCAAAACAGACACCATTCTGGATGTGAATCTATTTATCGTCATCATAATGAAAATAAGATATTTGTTTACATACTCATATCAACAAAGCCAGCCCTACATAGTGTCAAGTTTGACCTCTCAAGTAAGGTGAGTGAAGTGGCTTTTGGAAAATGAAGGATGAAAGGATTATGATTCTTGTTCTTGCAATCTATAAATTGGAATAAACATTAAAATTGAATGTCACTCTTCTCATTAATAAAAGAACTCTCTGCATGTTGTTACCTCTCAACACGTCATCCTTTAAACTGACTGTAAATGCCTCATTTCCCTTTTTTCACATCTAGAGTCCTGGAAATCCATCCAAATTTATTTTACTTGATGTAGCCAATAAGTGTTTGAGTACTGTATTTGCAGAGCTTATGTAGGTGATCACCTGTGTATCTATGTCTATTATTTTATGAACATTCTCCAGTATCCATTAACTCAGTGTTTCAGTTTGATGGTCTCACAGATTTTTTTTCTGGGTTTTCTACAAAATCCCCTAAAATGTAGCCATAAAGTAAAGTTTAAAATTTTTAACATTATTTATTCCATAATTTCCTTACATTTAAGACAGTACTAATTATTTTGGGATACAAAATAATGGACTAAAATATACAATAGTTAGAATTTTCAAAATTATCCAACCATCCATCCATCATCTCTCCCCGCTTATTCCTAACCAAGGTCACAGGAATCTGCTGGAGCCTATTCCAGCTCTCTTTGGGTGAAAGGCCGGGTACATCCTGGGTAAAAATTACCTAAAATACCTAAATACAACATAATATAAAAATGAATGTTAAGTTCTGTTGTAAATCTTAGGGGGTTTGTTCTAAAAAAACAAACTCTATTAAATATTAAACCAGTCTATTAAACCAATCTGTTAAACCAATCTATTAAACTGTTCAGTTTGATTAACTTATTATAGCTGTTAAAGTCAATTAAAATACATTAACATTACTGAATCCTTTTTAATTATTTAAAAATAAAAATAAATAAATGGATTCAGTTTTGTAGTGTGAATGTGATTTTCATTTTTATGGTTTGTGTTTCTTTTAGATGGTAAAAGCCATTCAGGTGTTGAGGATCCACCTATTGGAGCTAGAGAAGGTCAATGAGTTGTGTAAGGATTTCTGCAACCGTTACATCACCTGCCTGAAAACCAAGATGCACAGCGACAACCTCCTCCGTAATGATCTGGGAGGACCATATTCTCCATCACACACAAGTCTCAGCATGCAGCAGGTCAGTCACAGATTCTGTGCACCCTATAGTTCCCTCATCTGAGTAGCACTTCCCAAGGTAAATCTCGTCATTTATCAGCAGGTACAGCTTACAATTAGCAGTTTTTCAATCATAAATAGTAGCTTTATCTTCGTACATTTGTTCACTAGTGTCTCTCTGTGATCCCCCAGGAACTAATTCAGACCTCCTCTCCATCCATGACCTCTGTCTCCAGCTCAGTTAACCCTTCAGGGATTGTGGTGCCTGCTGGGGGTCTGCAACAAGGCAATGTCGCCATGACTACCATCAACTCTCAAGTGGTATCGGGTAAGCGTGACATTACACATACATACACATAAAAACCCTATGAACCTGACACATAAGCATACAAAAATCATTTTGGCATGTACTGGGATAGTGACGTAAAGGGAGAGTGATTATTTGCACAGTTTACTGAGTTTCTCTGACTTATTCTTCATAGTTAAATCTGCTAATAACGTTTGACATCCACTGGTTTAGGCTGTTCTGGTCAGACACACAGTTTCATATCACACACTGAAGCTTTAACAATACAAGATTTTTCAAGTTTCTATTACCACAGTACACCTATTTTTGCACCTCTGCAGTATTATCAGTGAGTGGTAATATATTGTCTCTAAGAACTTTGCATCCTTTATTTTCAATAGACAATATTTGCAGAACTTGATTTTGCTTGTCTAAATTTCTGAAATATTGTGACATTCTGATATTCAAAATCTTCAGTGTAAGAAAATTCGTTTCATAGTTAAAATTTTAAATTAAATATAAATAGACAAATGCAGTGATATCCTTGCTACCATATGAAAAATTGTAACTATCACTTAATAATATTCACACAGTTGCTGTTTTCATTTACTGACAAACTGTTCAATGTACTCATGTTACTCTTCTGGCTCTCAAGCGATTTTAATCCTAACTTACTTGTAAACATTTTTAGGTCATCAGTAGAGGTGTAGAATTATTCTTATACATTTATATCTGTCACTTGATGATGATTTTGTAATAATAATAATAAGCCATATTATATAACATTCTAAGATGAATTGTATCATTTAAATATCATTATACTCTAAACTTGTTTATATTTGTTTTACAGCTGTAGTAGCAGATTTTTGTGTATGTGTGTATCAGCTCTAGTTCACCAAGTGCTTGGTACATAGGAATCTTATAATGTCAAGCCTGTACAGTAAAATGTTAATCTTGCCCTCTGGAAATCCCTTTTAACCCAAAATGAATCAATGTCACTGTCTTTGATCACTCCATATTGAAGAGCTCAAACAGACTGTGATAAGAATGTCTTGATCAAGACTAATTAAGCCATGGATCCACCTTCCCTTCTTCCATTTTTTTCCCTGGATTAAAGGACATTAACACACCTTGAATTTAATCATTCCATCTCTTGTTTGTCTTGCTTGACTGACAAGAAGTTAATAAGACTTTGGTGGTAGTACAGAATATGGCTGTCATACATGTAGCTATTGAAACCACTTGATACTTATAACAGCAAATTATCCCCTCAGGTGGGACTTTGTACCAGCCGGTTGCCATGGTGACATCACAAGGGCAAGTGGTAACGCAGGCGCTGCCACCAGGAACCATCCAGATCCAGAACTCACAGGTAAAGCCACTGGGCTGGCATGCTTTGGCTGACACATTTAATCTCTCCCTGTGCCCCTGCCACTCACTGTATGAATTTGTTATTAAATTCATCTCACAGAAACCCCCCTAGGCATCTTTTCATTGTGTCTGTCTGAACACAATTCCCTGCTGAGAGACAAAATGGGAATTGTTTATTCCCATGATGTTTATTTCTTTACATGATCCTGTCAGGTTTGACTGCATTTGAAAGTCATGAAGGACATGCATTTAACACTTACCACACACTACTTTTGATGATGTGATTAACACAGATGCAAGAAATTAAACCCTTCAGCTGCTACAGAGCATTCTCAACCCTATTTTCTTTTCGAGATGAAAAAAGAGTGAGAGCAAAGGATTATGGAATTATTATGGACAGGAAATATTATGACCACAAATGTTTTATCTCCTTTCCACGAAAGGCTTAAGAGCAGTTAAGCCCACGTGAGCACCTGGAATTGGATTTTTATGACACAAAGACACATTTGTGGTTTTAATACTTCCTTTTATTTTAAATCAATTTTCATACTCACTATAGCTTTTCTCTTTACATGCTCTGGTGCTGTGGAGATAAATAAGCCTCACACCTCTTCATAATAATCAGAAACTAAAACATTCAAATGATGACACTGTATCGTGTTAGTGTATGTAAAAGCCACTTAAACATATCTGTTCATCTACACATCAGACAGCTATTGATCTGAATCAGTCTATATAACTGTACATCTATACATGAAAAACCACTGGGCCAACCACAATGTCTGAGTGAAGACTTGGACTTTGGCCTGTAGTTAAATGTAGTATACTGTATCTTCAAATTGTATTAGTGACAAGAGATGTGCAACTACAAAGCATTGGAGTTGAAGGTTGTCAATAACTTTGTAAAGCTGGTCAGAGTCAATTGATTACAATGGATTAATTAACTGAGCTTTATCCATGCAGACCAAAAGCAGACAACCAAAAGCTAAAATAGTGTGTTTAATCTCAGCTCCTGAAAGGCCAAGGTACAGAATCACTATATTGCACTGAGCCTTATACCAGTAAGCCATTCACTCTGGATAGCCTTTCTGTGATGAGTCAGAGCCCATTTGACACTTACTTACTTTTTTAGTTCACCTCCACCATAAAAAATATCACACACTAAATTTAATCTAGGCACTGTCATAGTTGAATACAGAACATAATCATAACACTTAAACATTTTGCAGTGTTCTGTTTAGCTAAATTGCTCTTTCCATAACTTACAATAGCTGTGCTTTTTATTGCCTTTATTTAACAGCCATCAGAAAGCTAATTCTGTTGTATTTTTGGTTTGGTAAAATTGAATCTAGTACTGCTGGGATCAAAAACCTTTAAAACTTTCCATTTGTTGTTCAGAGTCAACAGCCTTCAAGAGTAGAAACACTCCTCTAAAAATAGAAGTCAGGCACTTGAGCTCTTGTTAGATTTGAAGATCTTTTCAGTGTAAAAATGTCTTTGTTTTTCTGTGTACAATAGAAGAAACGGTCTCTGATCTGATCTTGATCATTTGTGCTGACTCATTATTGCTTCCATCATTGCAAACAGGAAGGCTCACTCATTTATAAATATGGATAAATAAATGTCTGCATGCACCTACTATGGTAAAGTTAGAGTTTTTGACAATACAGGTTTTTATTGTTATAAGTGAGACTGAGTGCACTATTAAAGTATGCATGAACATAATGAAATTGTTGAATCTAATTTCATTTCAGAGTCAGTCTGTTATACCAGACATAAAAAAAATTGCAACTAGTTTTTGAACCACAAAAATTAGAAATCTAAATTACAGATAATTAGAATTTTTAGGAATCAATTTACAAACATCACCTTTTTTTTTTATTTCCCTCTCTTTTCTCTTGACATTTCAGACAGTGTGTTCATGATCAAAATGATGAACTCTCCAGGCTATGTAGATTTAGTGTATCATCAGTAAGGCCAGTCTTTGTCTGGTTTTGATGCATGTCTATAGATATAAATAAAAAGTGAGAGCAAGTAAGTTTAAATAGCGCTGGCCAGAAGAGACTCAGTTTCAAGTAGGTAATTCTTCTATTGTTGGTGAATATCTTTGACCCAGCCCAGGAAGAGTACTACATGTGGGCTGGGAATTGAGTACAGCCCCATCACTATTTTGCAGACAAGCCCTGAGTAATCACATTCTCGAGCTCGATGCTGCAAATTAATTTAACCCCGTTTTCCCCCAGAACACACATACCCCTTAGACTGAGGGGGGATAAGGGGAGGGTTATCTATGTGACACCGAGCTGCAACTGTAATGAGTCTTTTTTTGTGTGAAGAGTACGCTATTTTCATACAGTATGCTTCCTTGTGAAGGATGTCATTGCATCCTTCATCATAAAATTTAAAGCCACTAATACTGGTACAATGACAAAGGCAGATTAATAGGACTGATTTATATGATACAAAGTTGAATATACAGACAACGTAAATGTATAGTGTATGCATTTAAATAAAGATCTTTGCAGAGATAAGATAAACTATTAATTCCTGGGGGGAAATTTGTAGCAAAGAAAATATAGTGCAGATATTGTACACATGTACATTTACCAATTGTGATGGGCATTAACCTAATCCAAAAACTACTCTGAAATTCTGAATGAAATTTTATTGCATTCACAAGGAAGCATTGGTTACATATTGTAACCCAAGATTCTGTAAATTGGGTGCACTGAAGAAAAATTCATCTATGCCCACATGGCATGGGACCCTTTGCCTGTAATGAGTGTCTCAATCATGGCCGCAGCTCTCAGAAATAAGCAGCGACTTGGACAGATTTTTTTCTAAGAACTGAACCAGCCGTTTCTTCAGCTGGCTGGAGGGACTAGTGGGACCCAGAGCCCCGAGGACTGTGCCCAAATCACAGAATTTTGGGTTACAATACATAACCAACGTTCTGTCTCATTGGGGCGCAGCCCTCTGGGCTATCGCTAAAGGGGTCAAAGTGATAGCCAGAAATGTTCCACCCCCACTGACCACCTGCCTTGAAAAAAAGTGAGTGCCAGGTGGAATGCACAAGGATTGGTATAGTAAAGCACTGAGCTCTAACCAAATCACTCCTCTAACAGAGATAACAGATGGATGCCTGCATAGCAGCCGTGTAACAAATGGTGCATGACCCTCGACTTACAACTGGGAAGCGCCCAGCACAGTGTGAGAAAGGGATGAACTAGCAACATCCACCAAGTAGGAACACACAATGGAACATGGGGATGCCCATGAGTCCACAGGCAGAGTAAGCCTGTGCAATAGTGTCACATAGCCAGTGAGACAGGCTTTCTGCGGAGAGGCGTGAGTTTGGACAGCCATCATACGTTGTGATATGAAATTTCAGTATTAACTGGAGAAAAGACAAAACCATGGGGAGGGAGCACACAATGGAGGAAAAGCCATTTTCCATGCACCATTGCTGAAAAGCAGCCCATTTTGCTGGATAAGATGCCATAGTAGACAGAACGCATGCACCCTGGATAGTAGAGATGATGCTCAGCGAAAATCCCAAGACCTCTAATCGTTCCCTCTCAGAAGCCAGACCTATAGGGGCTTCCCTATCACTGAGGGTCTGAGGATTACTCCCCCCAAACTGCGAGAGAGCACCCTGCCTCCCTGGGATTTTCCATGGAGGACATGCCAGCATGTGCTTCAGCAGTGGAATCCACAACACTCCAGAGCTATCAGAATTACTTCCAGAGCCTCTTCCTGAACCAGAGACAGCAACAGAGGGATCAGAGAGATCAGCGGGAAAGCACAGAGAAGACATTGAGGCCACAACCAATGATCAAATGTGTCTACCCCCAGTGGGGGATAGTCCCTTTCCCACAGAGAGTTACTGTGCATTGTCATGAGCCACAAAGAGATCCACTAAAGCCTGTTCGAACCTCTTCCATACCTAAGTCACCAGGCTCGGATGGAGAAGCCAGTCTCCTGATCACGGGCTGCTGAGAGGCATAATATCACGTTGCATTCTCCTGCAATGTGCAACCATTTTACAGAGAGAAGGTGTACATGAGCCCACAATAACACGTGGGATGCAAGGGAGAGGAGACACACTGAGCACACACCGCCTTCCTGTTGAAATATGCTGTTGCTGTAGTGTTGTCCATCTGGACCAGAACATGACAGATCATTTAACACTAGGGAAAAGTGCCGTAGAACTTTCCACACTGTGAGCAGCTCCTGCTCATTTATATGCATCATCTCCCTAGGTGACAACTGTAATATTCCCCTCACCGGGCGGTGTGATGTTTAAGTTTTCTCCTTCTAATAAATTTACAGAGATTTCTAAAATTTTGATTTCACTTTGTCATTGTGATGTATCGAGTGTAGATTAATGAGAAAAAATGAATTTAAACAATTCTAGTATCAGACTGCAACATAACAAAATTGAAAAAAGTAAAGGGGGTATGAATACTTTCTGAATGCACTGTACATTCCCCACACACCATCAGAACGGGTGCCCACGTGGACAAGGAACAATCTAGCCAGGGTGCTTTAGGAAGCCACCGAGGGGCAGGAGGAGGTTGGTCAGAGGGGAGAGGAGCCAGAAGTGGTGGTACCGACGGAGCAGGGATTAGGAGTGGGCCTCAAATTTAACCCTCAGGGGTCAACGAACGTGCTGGCACGTTTTATGGCATCTTCTCCTGATAACGCCGAAACAAACTTAAATTACTTGGTCAGTTTTGATCGTACAGGTAAGAGCAATACATCATTTGAATCTGTAAAGTGTACACTTTTATTTATATACACACATAATAACAACAAAACGCAGTGCTTATGTAAAATAAAGAAAGCAGACAGCGTGCACTCTGCCTTCTGTCTCTGTCGTCTCTCTTCACAGACACGTAAATAAAACAACCTGAATCAGTGAATACTTGCCTCAAAGACATGAAAAATATATGTATCGAAAGCTTGAAATGTTTTCTTTTAAATGAAACAAGTCGAAAACAAATCATGTCTTTTTACGTAATCTGTATGAAACTAGGGAGCGGTACGTTTTCTCCTGTCTCACCTCATTACAGCTAATGTGATCCTGCCTCACACTGAGCGCACTGTTCATATGGAAATAATCTGAGGTGAGCCAGGTTATTATGTGCACACCCCCGAGAAATGGCATAAAACATCAAGCTTCATCATAGAATTTACTTTTTTTTTTGCACGTTTGGATGATGGCACACTACGTGGGTGCAAGGCAGTGATGAAGTGATGAAGAGTTTACTTTGTCCTCAGGAAAAAAGTGACTCAGATGACAAACGTTTGCATCTGCATTGCATATCAGTAATTCCCTCTCAGCCACATTCTGACTGAAAGGCTCATTATGCTGCTCATTATGTGGGTCTTTGTCTTCTCAGGTAAATCACGATTATTCATAATCAGACACGCCTTCCTGCATATGTCACCAATGACACAGAACATGAGGGGAATGGTTAAACCCCTCCTCTACTCAAAATGCATTTTGTTTCTCATTTCACTGTGATGTTTGTTCACGGTCACATATTTGACACTAATTATTATTTGTATATGTACACTGGCTATATGTATACTTTGTATTGTATACTGGCAAGTCACACTCATTGGATGGCACTCTTTTGACAATAATATTATACTGCTGAAAAATTAAAAATGTTCATGTTCATGCTGAACTATAACTCCTAGCCTGCGTCCAAAATTGCATACTTCGCTACTATATATGTTGGGTTTTTTTGTTTTTATAAAGTGCCTTGAGATGATTTGTATTATTGCTATACAAATCAAATTGAATTGAATTGAATTGATTTATATGTAGTATATGTAAACCAGTATGTGGGGCAAGTAATATGGCATATAGTATGGGAAAAACAGTAGGTGAGAACTGTTCAGTTGACCCACCATTTTCGCCTGAATTCTGGAGTGTGCATATGATGGACACTTCGCTATTCCATGGGAGAGGAGGAGTATACTTCCCTACCATATAGTATGCGAAAACAATAATGTGAGGCGAGTAGTAAGTTCCAATTGGTAGCATATGACAAACAGTAGGTGAGAAGTACCCGGATGACCTACTACTTCCGCTTGAATTCTGTAGTGTGCTATCCCATGAAGCCACGGGAGAGGAGACGTCATATGCCGAAAAGGGCAGAAAGCGCAGACACGGTTCAAGTGTCCCTCAGGGAAAAATGTTGTTCATTGTGGTTAAATTGCATTTGTTTAACATAATCTGGCTGATTTATTGAAATTTGAAACAATGATGAGATGATTTTGAGAATTTAATCTGGAATTTCCTTCCATATCTATCTGTCTAATCATTTTTACACACTGCTCGTTGTTAAGCAGTCCAATGAGATTAGAAAATTTAATAGAATTAAAACATAGCTGATGTTCGCATGGTAGAGTGGGCTGCTTAAATATTTGCACTGCTGTGATGACACGACACATGACAACATCAACATGGTGGATGTAGTATGTCCAAATTCCATTCATACTACCCATATTCATACTATAGAACATATATTTTTAACAGTCAGGAAATACATTTTTACTCAAGTGTAGTACTTTCCATCTAGCCATTCATCTTCTTCTGTTTATCCGGGGCCAGGTCATGGTGGCAGCAGCGTAAGAAGGGATGCCCAGACTTCCTTTTCCCTGGACACTTCCTCCAGCTCTTTCGGTGGTGACACCAAGGCGTTCTCAGGCCAGCTGAGAGACATAGTTCCTCCAGTGTGTCCTGGGTCTTCCCTAGGGCCTCCTCCTGGTGGGACATGCCCGGAACACCTTCTCAGGGAGGCGTCCAGGAGGCATCCAGAACAGATACCTGAGCCACCTTAACTGGGTCCTCTCTCTGGGTCCTCTCTCCTCACCCTATCTCTAAGGGAGCGCCCAGCCACCTTGTGAAGGAATCTCATTTCAGCTGCTTGTATCCGAGATCTTGTAGCTCAATCTACATTCCTACTCTCACCTATGGACATGAATCGAGAGCTTCGCCTTTCGGCCCAACTCCTTTTTCACCACAACGGACCAGTATATCGACCGCATTGCTGTGGACTGATCTGTTTGTCAATCTCACGTTCCGTCCTTCCCTCACTCGTGAACAAGATCCCAAGATACTTGAGGCAAGATTTCTCCCCTGACTTAGAGATGGCAAGCCACCTTTTTCCGGTTGAGAACCAAGGCCTCGGACTGGTTCTGATTCTCATCCCTGCTGCTTCACTCGGTTGCAAACCACCCCATTGCACACTGAAGGTCCTAGCTAGATGCAGCTAGCAGGACAACATTATCTGCAAAACCTTGCCACCAAGGAGCTGCCAAACTACCTTGGTGACTCAGCTTGGGTGATGGGTGGATTGGCCTCTGACTCCTCAGCCTCTGCTTCCTCTATGGAAGGCACGTGGGCGGGGTTGAGGAGATTCTCGAAGTATTCCTTAGACCGTCCAACAATATCCCCAATCGAGGTCAGCAGCTCTGCACCTCCATTGATGGCAGAGCATTGCTTCCTGCTTCCTGAGGTGCCAGACATTTTTGCCAGAATTTCCTCGAGGCCGACCGATGCCAGTACCCATCAGCTGCCTCAAGCCAGCCAGACTAGATAGGATTAGCTTGGCAGCATCCCTTAACTCCGGTGTCCACCACCAGGTTCAGGGATTGCTGCCACAACAGGCACCAGAGACTTTACGACCACAGCTCCAAGCAGCTGCATCGACAACAGAGGTAGAGAACATGGTCCATTCAGACTCAATGTCCCCAACCTCCCTTGGGATCTGGTTGAAGCTCTGATGGAGGTAGGAGTTGAAGACCTCTCTGACAGAGGGTTTGGCCAAACATTCCCAACAGACCCTCACAGTATGTCTCACAGTATGTTTAGGTCTTCTAAGTCTGTCCCGCTTCCACCTCTCATGAACATCCTACTCATCACCAGGTGGTGAGCAGTTGACAGCTCAGCCCCTGTCTTCACGCGAGTGTCCAAGACATACGGCCATAGGTCAGATGACACGACCACCTCCCATGTCCTGGTCCCATGTGCACTGATGGACACCCTTATCCTTGAACATGGTGTTCATTATGGACAAACTGTACAAAAGTCCAATAACAGAACACCACTCGGGTTCAGATCGGGGAGGCCGTTCTTCCCAGTCACGCCCCTCCATGTTTCACTGTTGCTGCCCACGTGAGCATTGAAGTCTCCCAGCAGAATAATGGAGTCCCCAGTTGGAGCACCTTTCAGCATTCTTCCCAGAGACTCTCACCGCGAGCAACTCCAGAGTAGAAGAGTCCCACTCCTCTCAAGGAGTTGGGTTCCAGAGCCCAGGCTGTGCGTGGAGGTGAGCCCGATTATCTCTAGTCGGTACCACTCAATCTCCCGCACAAGCTCAGGCATCCCCCCCCCCCCAGTGAGGTAAAATTCCATGTCCCTAGAGCCAGCTTTAGCATCCAGAGATTGGGTTGTCGAGGCCCCCACCTTCGACTACTACCCGATACACATTGCACCGGCCCCTTTTGGATCCTCCTGCAGGTGGTAGTTCCACAGAAGGGTGGCCCCATGTCTCCTTTTCGGGCTTTGCCCAGTTGGGCCCCATGGAGGGAGACCCAGCCACCAGGCACTAGCTTTCGAGTCCCAGGCCTGGCTCCAGGGTGGGGCCCCAGCTTCGCTGTACCAGGCGACGTCACGGTCCTTGTTCTCATTCTTTTCATAAGAGACTATTGAACCGCTCTGGATCTTGTCCATCACCAAGGACCCGTTTGCCTTGGGAGACCCTACTAGGGGCATATAGCCCCTGACAACAGAGCTTCTAAGGTCATTCGGACACTCAAACCCCTCCACAACGATAAGGTGGCAGTTCAGGGAGGGGAAATGTAGTAGCTATTAGATAGTATGCAATTTTAGATCCACTCCTAGTGTAAGACAAGTGAAAATGCTGCCCAAAAGAAAGAGCTATACTGCAGACGTCAAAGTGCAGGTAATAAAGTCTGTAGCTGAAACAAAGTTTGTGTGAGTGTTGGCATTCAGACAACCTGAGAGAGGAGGAGGAGACACTGTTTCATCTCCCAGCACTCCAGTGTTGGCGCAGTTGTTTAACATTACTTGACATGGATGAATGAATTTCATAATCCAATTCTGCTTGTTGTTATGCCTAGCCTATGTTCTTCACAGGCTAATTTTGACTATAGTTAGTATAATTAGAAATGTGACTTATACACCGAAGCAACTTATATGTTTTTTTTCTGTTCAACAAGGCTGTTTTTGCTAAAATCAACTTATACTCTGGTGCGACTTATAGCCCAGAAATACGGTATATAGTCACCGTATTTCAACAAATGGCATTAAAAATGCACCAGTCCAACAATATGTTATATGTTCATCTTTCAGTTCTCTGATATCAGCCACAAGTAAATCAATAAAAACAGGGGACAAATATATACTTTCATTTTTTTTAAAAAGTAAGATAAACAGTTGTTTAAAACAGCTGGACACTCTGGCTTTTAAGAAACATTTCTCAAACGGAGCAATATTTAATGTGTTTAAGGCCATTTTCAATATTGATTAATACACATTTGATGCCCTAGTAAGTATTTGTGGCAGCAGCAGTGCACATGTGGAGTCTTGTCATAATAAACTACAGTGTACAGGATGTGCACAGGCTTATGAGGGTACATGTCACCCATTGTGAGTGGGGCTCACTTACATGATTATAATACTTTGTGGACAACAATAGAGATTTGTGGCACCGTGGAAGATGATGTATCAGGCATACATACACACGATAATTGTGAGTAAGATACATTCATTGTTGTGTTGGATCTCTTTATTGCATTTATTATATATTTCTGTTACAGCACTATACAGTAGAATCACTGGATTTGTGCCTTTTTTGCAACTTCCCTGTTTAGTTTGCACTATAACCATAGCAATATCACCTAAACAACATCAGAACACTAATATCCTCAAGAGAATCATGGAGTAAAAACAGGACTCCACACAAATAGGGCTCTGTCAGACCAAACACATGACTCACACATACACACATCCGTATGTACACTTGAAGGATGTCAGTACTCTGGGATCACGTCCTTTGGCACTCTCATGTTAAACCATCACATCTGATTAATGATTTCTCACTGAACATAAAGACATGCTAGGTTAATATGAATGAAAAAACAAAAGCAAACACAGTCACACTTTGTAAGAGCTTCCCACTGATTCAGGACCAAACTGTGCAAATCCAAACTTTTGAACTTGTGAGCTCCAGTCTTTAAACTCTTTGTAGAAGCATCAAAAATAATACTGACCCTCCTGTGTTTCCACATATCAAGGGTGTGTTTTTTATATTTTAAGCATCATTACTCAAACTCAGTTACCATGGTGACACTTGAGGAGGTATTTCTGCCCTTGCCACAGAAAAAAGATAGGTAATTGGTAGTCTCCCTTTGTTTCCGTGGCAACAATAACTCAGCCTTGCTGTCCCCTCATTTTTCCTTTCCTTCCTTTCTGTTCTCTTCCTGCCATCTGTTGTAAAGGTAAATGTGGACCTGTCCTCTCTATTGGACAGTGAAGACAAGAAGTCCAAGAATAAGAGGGGAGTCCTGCCCAAACATGCCACAAACATCATGCGCTCCTGGCTCTTTCAGCATCTCATGGTGAGGCAAAGTGTGTGTGCATTCTCTGAAATGTTCATATTTGCAGTCCTTTTCAAGGGAAGTGTTATGCAGTGGTACAGTACCTACGGAAACACTGCGTCATGTAATTGACCTTGTCTGGTCAATCAAGATAATGTATGTGACATATTGTATATGGAGAGTAGTTCAATTAGGAGGTTTAAATGAATAGATGAGAGAATAGAGAATTTCAGTGTTTAACATAAGAAGGTAGAAGTAAAGCAGTGATGTGTTTCTTCCTTCTTTCAGCACCCGTACCCAACAGAAGATGAGAAAAGGCAGATTGCAGCACAAACAAGTCTAACACTTTTGCAAGTGAACAACTGGTAAGATGCTGTATTCATAAAAGACAAATAACAGTTTCACTGTATCTATAAAATCCTTATGTGCACATGTAGAGATAAAGATTAATTTTACTGTAGTAAAAATATGAGAGGCCACTGTGGCTCAGCTGAACTTGATACTGGTGCTCCTCAGTACATTGCTGTTGCTGTGGCTCCATCTCCTGGTTGTATATGCCAAGTGCACCTGTGACCAAATTGTGTCTCCCTATTTACATGTATTCACTATTTTAATTTGAGGGATGCAATGTTTTAGAAGGCACAGAATTTTCATTGAAGTGTATGATTTTTTGTCATTGATATTTCTGTATCAATTTTGTAGCCTATATCCTAGCAATAGATTTTGTATTTTGTACAAACCTTTTTAAATATATAATGATGTTGTGTGTAAACCTAGTATTGTATCTTTTTTACCCAGGTTCATCAATGCACGTCGGCGTATTCTCCAGCCAATGTTAGATGCCAGTAACCCAGATCCAGCTCCGAAAGCAAAGAAGATGAAGTCACAGCACCGTCCCACACAGCGCTTCTGGCCCGACTCCATTGTGGCCGGAGTTCTGCAGACGCACCGATCTCAAACAGGAAACAATTCAGACAGTATGCCAACACTATGCCAACACAATCTTCCCAAGAAACAAACACAAATAGTCTCTATACAATAAAGTTGTTATATTGGTCCTAAATTCTACTAAATATTTAATCACATGCATAAAGATTAAGACGCGTGTGTATTAGTAATTCTTAACCACTAGATGTCACTATGGACAGTTCCCCTCTATATATTGGGTAAGATGTGAAGGTAATGGTCAAGAAGGAAGGATCAAATTATTGAAATTATTAGAATACTCCTATGCACTTAGTTATATCTAGCCACACTTCCACCATAATATTACTGCACTGTGACTATGATTTCATGTAAGTAGTGAAACTGAATACTCCCAAGATTAATCTACATGATTGAACAAAACATAAAATTGATCAGAAGAAACTGTGCAAGTTATTTGCTTTAAGTGATGAAAAAAAAGTTAGAACAGTGAATAAATGTCCACTCCACCTCTCTCAGATTGGAGACTGCAGATGATGTACATATATCATTCAAAATCCATTCATCTGGGGTCTTCTTAATCCCATGAAATCATCATCATTTTGATAACCATTTGAATCTATAATACCTTAAAAGAAGAAAACCTCAACTCATGAGTTGTACTTTTGGAGTAGTGTGTGCCTCTGCCAACTAAAGCTACAGAGTTTATAATTGCATATCCTATCCTAACCCCTCCTCTGTTTTCCCTGCCCACATTTAGATCCACTGAGTATGGACAGCCTCCAGTCGCTGTCCTCAGACTCAGCCACCCTGGCCATGCAGCAAGCCATGCTGGGAGCTGATGACTCCATGGATGGCACTGAAGAGGAAGAGGAAGAGGAGGAGGAAGAGGAAGAGGAGGAAGGAATGGAGGAGGAAGAAGAGGAGGAGGACGTGGAAGAGGAAAACCACAGGGGGAGACAAATGTCCAGCGGAGGAGGGGGAAGGAGAGATCTTAGCATGGAGCACAGAGAGGAACTGGAGTAGACAGGGGAAGAGTGAACTTTGACCTCAGTTGTCCACTTAATACGGCCTCATTCAAATATAACTTGGACTTTTGAGAGCATTTCAAGGAGTATTAGATTTTCTCCAGATTCATCAGAGACTCTTCTGCAGAGCCTAATTAGACACAATGACCATCATGATCATGATTATAGAGAATGAATAATATCTGTTATTTCATTTTATTACAGTATGTTCTCATGCAGTCAGCTCCAGAAACATTTGGATAGCACATATTTCACTCTATAGCTCTTTTTATTTAAGGAAAGTAATGGGCACAGAAACTAAAGAGTTGAAAAGATTACTGTCCATTTTGATTTGAAGACATTTTACTGTAACAGTTTAAAGCTTGATGCTTTCAGCAAGCTGTGACATTTTGAGTCTTTTTTTTGGATTCAAGTTACAGTGAAGTGAAAATGGAAATGCTGGATAGAAAGTTCAAAAGTCTGGAGTAGTTGCACATGCATCATAAAACTAAAGGTCTTTGCACAGTTAGAATCTTTGACTGTATTTGTAAACAACTACATAACTGAATGTAATCTGTCCAACTATTTTGGCCCCTTGATTTACAGAAAGGGCTGCAGCTTTTTTTAAACTGTTTATTTCATATGACTGAAAGTGCTAAATTTTCAACTGACAGTCCACTAATGTTACGGTTAATGTGTCATTTGACTTTCCAAAATAAAATTGAAGAGCACAAAAAGAAAGAAGAGTATAAAAAAGGGTGCTGCCCAAATATCTGCAGACATTGACTGTATGTATGCTGGCTTCCACTGCTGGGACATCATTCATGCCTTTTGAAATGACTCACAGGTTCTCAGGTCAAACAACACTCTCATTTGATGTATTTCATGTTCATGAATTTGCTGCAGCAAATCTTTTTGAGCATGAATTTTCAAACAATCTATTTTTCCTTCCCCCATGAGCAAAAAATAAAATAAAAAAAAAAGTAAACCAGTGTATACTAACTGCACATATAGTATGTATATTAGATTTTTCTTATGTTTGCATTCTGGTGTTGAAGGTTTGCATATTTATTCTTTTTTTGCATGGCCTCAGAGGGTAGCCAAAGGAACAACATGACAATGAGAGTTGCTTCTGCATAGAGTGTAGCTTTTGCAAAGCTTTCTGAATAAGGCCTTTGAAATACATGGTGGCCGTACACATACTTGACGTCAACTGTTAGAAAAACATTTCTGTATTTTTGTGACCTTGGATTATTCTGTCACTAAATAAGAGCATGGCAACCTCAGCCACTTACCATAGACTGTCTCACCCACCTCTCAACATAAAAAAGTCATACAAACGCAGCCAGTGACTTTGAAATCCCTGACCGACAGAGCCAGTGTCATTTACTGACTGTTTCAAGGGGGATACAGTTTTGAGGAAAAGAAGAAAGAGAGATAAAAAAAAAACTGAGTACTAATGTCTCTTTCAATTTTATGTGAAGGATTTTGAAGAAACTGTGAAACATTTTCAGCTCTGTTTTGTACTAAAACACAAATGGAGTCACTTGTTTCTAATGTGAAGATGTCTAGAAAAAGAAAAAACATGTTATATAAATGTTCTGATTGTTCATTGTGAAGTATGTTGCTCATTATTCTTCTTTGCTTGATGGCTTTTTTAAATGGATCTTCCAGAGCAAGTGACAGACAATAGGAATATTTCTATTTCATTTGTATACTTTGTTGTCATAATCTATTGTGTTTCAATAGACCATTTTTAATAATTAAAACATGTAAAGGTACTGAATTTGACTCTGCCTATGTTTAGGCTAAACTAATACATCCAGGGCCATAAATCTCACAAACAGAAAGTAGACAGATTAGTTCATGAGAATATCCAGTATCCAGAGTAGAAACAAATCAACAAAATATACTAGACAATTAACATGAGTAGTGTTCCTTGTGACACATACCAGTATCAGTATCACAGCAGAGCAAAACTTACATATACATAACACTTCTGAACCCCGTCAGGCCCTACTTCATTGTAACATATTCCCAAATTACAGAGTTAGTAGCCTAAATATTGGTTTAACGTCCCACATTTTCCTGTCACATGGGAAGGTTCTCACCCACTGGTTATGACTCTAGCCTGTGATTTAACTTGCTAGAAGACACCCACCCAAATACTCTCCCACTTTTTCAGTCAGCTACCATAAAAGAATCCAACAGAGCTTTTGACCATGGGGTTTTAACTTTTGAAATGTGGATTCTGGGTAATCACTTCTGTGGGGGTTTGCTTCATGAGCCACATTGTATTGTTTTTGTGTGGTTTGGGTGTGTATGTGGGTGTGTGTTTGTATACTTGTGTAGAGTTGCATCCTTGAATTATTTTCTGCCCCCTTAAAGAAGGTCAAACCTTGATTGTAGTAACATTTTCTGATAGGAGGAATTTAAATTGTACTGGCCATGGAGGGCTTCAAAATAATTTATTAATTATAGGCAACATATGACGAGTTGATTAGGCACTTGATATTACCATTTGGAAGCTCTGCTTAAAAGTTCTCAAATGTCAGTTAGAAATCACCCATATTTACAAAAGCGGCCTGAGTAAAAAAAAAAAAAGCACAATATGATTATTCCAATGGGGACTTTCTGTACAGGGGGTCAGATGGACAGACTAGCCAGACTCATGTGAACAGGAAGAACACTAGAGAGAAAATTGGATAAAAAGGAAATATAATAATCTATCCAGTTGCTAAAGAAAGGCATTTTAATTTAGCATGGGATGGCATTTGCTACAGAAGGAAGACTGGTCATAAATCATTCACCATTTTAAAAAAAATATTACTGAGTAAATGTTTTGGCTGTATACAGCAGAGTTCAAGGTTCAGTGAAAACCATGGTGGAAGAACAATTAGCTACAGTAATTCATTTTACATAAATAGACTATTAGAAATGATGACATATGAGAAACAAAACCTATGGGCCAATGGGCTGTGCAACATCTAAAAAACATCCTTGAACTTCATTATAAGGTTTTTCCCTTTGTTAAAATTATTTGAATAGCCTGACACTGTCATGGTCACTGTTACTAGCTTCCTGTGTGTGGGACTTTTCTTTGTGCTTATTTCCTGTGTCCCCTGTAGGTAGTTCTCAGTAGCTTTATGTTCATCCTCACAGATTAGTTCGACCTGTATCTCCTGGATCTGGTTATTCCTGGATTAATCTTCAAGTGAGAGAGCATGTTCTCCTGAGTCTCCTGGATCTCTCTCTGTTTTCTGTGTGTTGTGTCACTAAGTTCTAGTTCCCATGTTTCAGCTTCCCTGTGAGTAGGCCACACTCTTTGCAGTCTCTCCCTGTTCCTGTGTTCTGCATCCCCGGTCTCCATTGTTTCTCTTGGCTCCCTTTTTCCCTGTAAATCATCACGCTCCTCTTCCTCCTTATTCCTGAGCCCTGTGGTTCCTGGTTTCCAGTTTCCCTAATGTGAGTCCCCCTAGGAGGAACCACACTCTCCTGAGTCACCTGTTTCCTCTGTTCCTCTGTTCCGTCATTGAATTCCAACTACCCTGCCATACTCAACCGAATCTCCTGGTCTCACTGTTCCTGTGTTCCATCTTCCTGGACTCTGGTATAACCCCTGACTCCAGTGTCCCTGTCTGACTCTCACAGGTCTCCCTGGTTTCCTTCTGTTCCTGAGATCCATATCACTGGACTTCAGCTTCCTTTATCCCTTATGGTCTCTGTTTTTCCTGATCCCACGTTGCCTGGTTCCCCTGTCCCCTAGTACAGCTCCTGCTCCTGAGTTTTTTCTGTGCAATAAAGTTTTAAGTCTGCAAACTTGGGTCCTTAAGAAATTTATTTATATACCAAATCATAACAGGCACCTATGTGATGTGCATATAAGTACTTGTTTTCCTAAATTATGACATATCATAAAAGACAACCCATTGCTTACACATTCTGAAAAGGTCACCAGTCTATTACAGGGCTGTTTAAACAAAAACTCAGCCCCCTCACAGTACCATATCATCCAAACAGAGCATTTTGCTCTGAGTGCAGGTCTACTTGTGGTTCCCAAAGTTTCCAAAAGTAGAATGGAAAGCAGAGCCTTTAGCTATCAGGCTCCTCTGTAGGTAAAGAGGGGGTCTGTTCTGGGACTCTGGAACACACCATTGACCCCTCTTGGTGTTGTGCCAAAGGAGCAACATGATGATGAGAGTTGCTTCTGCATACAGTGTAGGTTTTACAGAGCTGGTGCCTACCTGATGATTCTGTAGACTTGCTTGCCCTCTCACTTCCACACATTAATGTTAGTAGGATTGTAAGGAGAGAGCAGAAAGCAAATTAAGATGTGCCCAAATATCCAAGGCACCATGAACAGTGATAACACCGACAGGGTATAATTAACCATACCAGTGGGTCTTGGTGAACAGGATGGGGAGCATTTTACCCCTTCTCTAATGGTGCCTGTGAAACTATTGGATGTGGATTAGAATTGGACAGTGGTCTTGTCATGGGGCTCTGAGGATTTAGGAGAATATAGCCTGATAATCTCCACTCTAAGGCCACATGCAGGGCCATAGAAAGCTTCCCTAGGAGTGTTCACCCATTTCTTGGCACATTCTGTTCTGCCTAGTGGTAACTGGTATGTTTGACTCCTAGGCATGCTTTAGTTATGGTGCTATATGTCTAGATTGCCAGAGACTTCTCATTCTATCCTATCCCACCCTATCCTATCCTATCCTATCCTGTCCTATCCAATAAAAATTGTCATGTTCCTCGAAGCACAGATCGAGGTGGAGGAGTAGCTGTAATCTTCCACTCAAACTTATTAAACTTTCATCCTCAGAACAGATATAACTCATTTGAGAGCCTGACTCCTAGCCTCTCAAATCCAAACTGGAAAACACGAAAACCTGTTCTACTTGTCATTGTGTACTGTCCACCTGTCCCTTACTCAGAGTTTTTAACTAAATTTACGGACTTCCTTTCTGATTTAGTGCTTAGATCAGATAAAGTCATTATAGTGGGAGATTTTAACATTCATGTAGATGTCGAAAATAATAGTCTCAGCACTGCATTTAATTCAATATTAGATTCAATTGGTTTCACTCAAAATGTTAATAAACTCACCCACTGTTTCAACCATACCCTTGATCTTATTCTGACCTATGGCATCAAAATTGATCATTTAATAGTTTCTCCCCAAAATCCTCTTTTGTCAGATTATTCTTTAATAACTTTTGAATTTAAGATGATGGATCATGCAGCATTTGGAAGAAAATTCCACTACAGCAAATCTTTATCTGACAACGCTGTTAATAAATGTAAGAAAATGATCCCACCTTTATTTACATCTATGCTGAGTACCAACACAGTGGAGGGCAGCTGCCTCAATCCCACTCCCTACCAAATTGATCATGTTGTTGACAGTGCTGTAGCCTCACTGTGTGAAACGCTTGATACTGTGGTCCCTCTGAAAAAGAAGTTAGTCAATCAGAGATTAGCTCCATGGTACAGTTTACATATTCGTACCTTAAAGCAGGCATCACGAAGGCTGGAAAGGAAGTGGTGTTCTGCAAATTTAGAGGAATTTTATCTAGCCTGGAAAACCAACTATTAGAGATAAAATTCAGCAGATGCTGCCTATAGCTGCAATTAATGAATCTTCTACTACAGTAGCTCTTGAATCATCTATAAGACCTCAGTTATGTTTAGACTGCTTCTCTCCCATAGATCTCTCTGAATTCACATTAGACTTGGTAAATTTATCTCTAGTATCAAGCTGCATACCACAGGCCTTTAAGACTGCAGTAATCAAACCCCTACTCAAAAAGCCTAGTCTTGATCCAGGTGTCTTGGCTAATTATAGACCAATATCCAACATAGCATTTATTTCTAAAATCCTTGAAAAAGCTGTTGCTAAGCAGCTATCAGGCCACTTACACAGAAATGAACTATCTGAAGATTTTCAATCAGGATTTAGAGCACATCATAGTACAGAAACAGCAGTGTTAAAAGTCACCAATGATCTTCTCTTAGCCTCAGATAATGGACTTGTTTCTATACTTGTCCTCCTAGACCTTAGTGCTGCATTTGACAGTATTGACCACAGCATCTTATTACAGAGACTGGAGCATGTGACTGGTATCAGAGGAGCAGCATTAAAATGGTTCCAATTCTATTTATCGGACAGATTCCAGTTTGTTCATGTCCATGATGAACCTTCCACACGAACAAAAGTTAGTTATGGAGTTCCACAAGGTTCTGTGCTAGGACTGATTCTGTTCACCTTGTACATGCTTCCTTTAGGCAATATTATTAGGAAGCACTCTGTTAATTACCACTGATATGCAGATGACACTCTTTATCTATCTGTGAAACCTGTTAGCAAAAACCAGTTGGCCAGACTTCAGGCATGTCTAACTGACATTAAGGCCTGGATGACCAGTAACTTTCTATTTTTAAATTCAGAGAAAACAGAAGTTATTGTATTTGGGCCTTAAAACCTCAGAAATAACTTTTCTAAAATTATAGCTACTTTAGATGGCAGAGCCCTGGCCTCCAGCACTACTGTGAAAAACCTTGGACTTTTTAACCAGGACATGTCCTTTAATTCACACATAAAACAAATCTCTAGAACTGCTTTCTTTCACCTGCGCAACATTGCCAAAATTAGGAACATCTTGTCTCAAAATGATGCAGAAAAACTAATCCATGCATTTGTTACCTCAAGGCTAGATTACTGTAACTCATTACTATCTGGATGTCCCAGTATTTCCATAAAAAGCCTTCAGTTAATCCAGAATACTGCAGCCAGAGTCCTGACAGGAACTAGCAAGAGAGATCATATTTCTCCTATATTAGCTTCTCTTCATTGGCTCCCTGTAAAATACAGAATAGAATTTAAAATCCTTCTTCTCACATACAATTCTCTTCATGATCAAGCTCCTTCATACTTTCAAGACCTCATAGTACCATATTATCCCAATAGAGCACTTCGCACTCAGAGTGCAGGTCTACTTGTGGTTCCCAGAGTTTCCAAAAGTAGAATGGGAGGCAGAGCCTTTAGCTATCAAGCTCCTCTCCTGTGGAACCAGCTCTCAGTCTGGGTTCAGGAGGCAGACACTCTGTACTTTTAAGGCACGACTTAAAACCTTCCTCTTTGACAAAATGTATAGTTAGGGCTGGTTTGAGGTAATCCTGAACCATCCCTTAGTTATGCTGCTATAGGCCTAGACGGTGTTGCACCCTGGAAATATGTTAGAAATTTTTTGCTTTGACAATGTATAAGTTAAGTTTACGAGGGGAACATAATCAATTTAATTACTATTTTGTTAATTTGTTTTACGGCTAAGAGGTCAGGGGTAATCATTTTGATGACGTCATTTTTTTTTTAGTATGTGCAGAAAGCGAGAGAGCGCAGTGCATGTATTAGCAGTGTGTGGGTAAGATCTCTGTGTGTAACGCTAAAGAAAAACTCCAACAGTGAATTGGGAGAATAAACGTTGTAGAGAAAAGGAAAAAAGGGAGACGAAGTCTGATTCAGTCTTGTCTGTCGAAGGGTGCAACAACTGCCCGAGGACTATTGGTGCACTGAGCTCCCCTACGCTAACCCTTCTCTCCCTTCCCTTCCCCTCTCCTCCTCTCCTCCTCTCCTCCCCATCCCATGTATATTGCAAGCTAATATTTTATATGAAGTAATGACATGACTACCTAAATGAGTTACTTGTTTCTCTTAGGACAATTAGCACCTAACTCTAATCTTCAGAGCCTTTTTAGCATCTTTCAGCCGATTGTTTTTATTGCAATCCAGGGCTATAACTTGGAAAATAACTCTAGATCTAGAGCTATCTAGATTCTCGCCCTGACATGTGGCCTTAGAGTGCTAAACTCTTTGGAGTATCTAGTAGGACTTGTCAGAGATCAAAAACAGTGCCAACAGAGTCAGTAACAGATATAAATTCTTTAAGTGGACCACCAAAAACACCAGTCTAACTGAATGCTATATTTCTAGTGTGTGTTGAGTGTGTAAATAACTACTGCTCGCTAACAGATTAACCATCAGACTAAAAGAAGATATTTCATTGAGCACTTCAAATCTAGTGTGCAAAAGAGTACAAATCAATGTCTGATCAACGTAATGATACAAGATTCTTTTTACATGGGTTACTTTTCTTTTCAAATATACTGCAAAGGTCAGAAACATGACCATCTCTATGTATGGCACAGTATTTAGCAGTAGTTCTGAGGCAGAAGTGAAGTAAAAATAGTCTCAGAATGACAGGGGCTGACAATCCCACTGGCGATGGTTCACTTTTTTGAAGTGGGCCACAGCTACAGTACTGCATACACACACACATGCACATACACACAACTCCTGGGCCCAGAGCTGAGTACTGGAGGTCTGCTGCAGTCAGTGCCATCTGGGCGCCTACATGCTCCCAGATGTCTTCTCTGTAATTAGAGCCAGATCCAGCTCAGCCTGGTCCAGCCCAGAACCAACCTCTCATTTACCAAAGGCCCTCCCTGAATACTTAAAGAGCTTTCCAACACCGTGCAGGTCTTTAGAGCAGCCCTTTGGATCTGAAAACATACTTTATAATAGTATTACTAGAGAAAGGTAGAAGAATTAAGGTAAGGTGGTTACAGCTTTCATCATATGTTTTTTTACTTGTTAATTGCATTTCTGATTGTTGAAAACAAATCCACTGCTCTGGTTCTGTTTAATCTCTGTAGATTCATATTGTAAGGATTTCTGCTTTAATATAAAGTATCACATACAATGAGGACTGACAGCAAAGATAAGATAAAGTCAAGTAGTAATTTAAAGTGCTGAAAGGACATGATACAGTATCTTGGATTCCTACTTGACTGTGTCAAAAAATAAATTTTTTTCTTATCACTAGGTAGGTGTTCAAAATGTCCATTGCCCAGGCAGCGGCCAAAGCCATGCTATCTGATGCCCTCCTGCAGGAGGACTCTGGGATGAACAGGATCCATAAGCTGGAGCTGGAGCTTCCACTGGACAAGGTCATCAAGTTTGTGTCTGTTGGCCTTCCACTGATGCTGGTATGCATGGCCTTCGCCCGTGAAGTTTCTCTGGGTGAGCAACTCTCTGTCTCTATCCTTTTTTATAACCTATGTTAGGCCATTTGTTTTGTATTCCATTTGCTTCTGTCCCTAATTATACCCTATAGTCATGAATTTTATTCCATGCTTGTGTTTTGATTTTGTGGTCTTACCACATTTCAACAATGCTGTTTGTAATGTCCTCTGTATTTTACAGTATAATGAATATGTACTGTTTGTTTGAATTGCTTTTTTTAATTGCTATACTGCGTTCAGTTGAACCTGTGATAAGGAGGAACATCATACATACTAATAAAAACAAACCTATCATTTCTGTGGCCCATGGTAGTTAATTCAAAGTTAACTCAAAGGCCTAGACAAAAATTAAAGTCCTCAGATACCAAAGAATTGTATCTCTAGACCTCAGTCACTCGGATATGTTTTATTTCAGGGCTGAGTTAAAAGTCCTGTACCATGACAACTGTGCACAGTATGCTTTTTTCTTTGAGTGTACATCTTCTCATCCCTAACAAAGCCTTCTTTAGATAACTAAATGTTAAGAACAATAACAATCAGAGCCATAATTACACAGCACTTTCCTTAGCAAAATTAGGGTGCTGTGAAGCAAGAAGACAAAAACACCTAAACAACACTTATCATTAAAGAAAGACATTGACTGCTGGCTCCATTACGGCACAGTAGATACCACAGTAGCAATAATGATATGACAACATAGAATTACTGAAAACACCAAATCTATTGAGCAGTTTATTGACTGTTCTGCTGTTTACTTTAGTTCCATTATCCAGTGTGTGTTTTCATGGACATTCAAATGACACAAAAAGCACAACTGACAATCCAAATGACACATGGCAAATCCACAGCACAAGTTTTTAGCTGAGGAGGCTGACTCCCTTGACTTTGAATGAAACATTGTCTTTCCAGAGCTGGTCTGCAATCAGCCTGATGCTCCTGATTCTAATTGCCATGGGGAATGATTGAAAACAGCATCCACTAATGTCACACTGTAATTACAATGCAAAGTTTTTATGTGGTAGCTCCCTTCTATTTGAGTCAATAGAGAAGATATGTTGATTAACTAAGGTTGTGTGTGGTGGTGGGGGGGTGACTCAACTGATGGATCTTGGCTGCCTATCTGTTGGGTTGTCAGTTTCAGTGCTTGATTGGGCTGCTGTCTGGAGTCTTGTTTACTTGCACCTGGACTCTCAGCCAAGAATTCTTGTACAAAGCACAAATGTGGAGATGATTTGCCAATGTTAATTGGGGAGTGGGAGTAGGACATAAGAGCAGTGGCAGAAATTTAGGCTCCGTTGCTTTGCCAAATGGCTTTCAGGGGTATGGAGCTGAGGGGCATTTCATGAGAAGGCATGTGCGTTTTGTTGTTTTTGTTTGTTTAAAATTACTTGTAAATGCATGCACCGACTTACACTCTCACAAGCAAACTGAAAAAATAGATTTCCACAGTAAGCTGCACACAGATGTGTCAGCCATTATTACAACTACAGCAGTCGTCATAACTTAAACCTAAGTATCTGTGTAGCTATTGTTATTATTGTGTAAATGTAAGATTAAACTCTTGGGAAGTCTAAAAAGCAGTAGACCATTTACCAGTATTATTTCCTTATGCCACATTATACAAGTAGGTATTAATCAGAGTGTTTTATATTAATATGTTTTCATAATTGGAAACATATTATACTATACAGAATGCTTGATCTTGATGCCTTTAAGGGTTTGTGAAGTGACAGTTTTGAGGATAGAAGATGTGATAGGCAGCTTTATAGAACCTCTCTAGAAATAATAGTGTTTCATCATATCGGTGGCAATAATGGACAAATCATCATCTTATATTCCTGCCTACAGTATAATTAGACATTGTAACAACAGTCTAAAATGAGGTGGACTGGCACACAAAATCCCATGACGGTAAATTAGTGGCAATATGTTTCTACTCACAGAGAGCTGGGCAGCTGTGGAGGGTGCTTGTAAAAAATAGAAGCTCCATGCTATTCTTGTAAGGCTGTGTAATAGGTGAGGCACACCCTTGGTGTTTCCCTCCCAGACTCCCTGTTTAAGGGTGGAGCACCCATGGGAAATGACAGCTGGGTCCACTGTGTGGATTCATGTGGTTGGACTACATATGGATATATCAAGGTGAACTAAATATAAGGTGGATTAGCCAAGTTTTGGAATGGGGTCACCCGTGATTTTTAAAAGCCAGTTTGTCATTTGGAAAGATGTTAGTAGTCCTGAGAAAATCCCAGGAATTGAAAGTAAAAGGGCATGCAGCTTACATGTTTGTGTCTTGTAGTAGATCTCCAGAACTAAGCAATCTCTCACGCAAATTGATAAAACAAGGAGGGAGGAAAAATCAGTTCCATATAATAGATCATAATGTAACAGATCAACATTTGCTTATTCTGCAGGGCCTCAGATCACCTGTTTCCCTCCCAACAATTTCACTGTCAAGCAGGCCAGCTACATAGACACATACTGCTGGGACTCTCTCATGCATCATGAGTATGACAGCAATGGGAACTTTGAGGAGCGCTCTCTTTGGGTTCACAAAGTAAGTTGAGAGATTTTGATCAGACTTGCTTGACATTTCCCAACAAGAGTAGCTGATAATTTTGAACTGTTTTCTCTTTTCTGTAACTTGCTAGATTTCAGTTGAAAACATCAGTGCAATAATAAGAAAGAGTTGATGATTTGTTAGTAAAACCATTTGCAAAGTATTCAGACCCAGTGCAGTTGACAATTAAGGCCAACTCAGAATCAGAAAAGTTGTTCTAAATCAAAACTTGTGCTTGTCCATTTGTAATTGAAGGTTGTGAAGCCATAGTTTTTGTGACTTGTCTGCTTCTTCTCAGGCACTTTCTTTTCTTTTTCTTTTTCTGCATCTGTATCTCATCTGTGTCACCTTTTTTCTCTCAATATCCATCCAGATGTTCCCTTACTCTCTTCTCGCCATGGCAATGCTGATGTATCTGCCAGCTCTGATCTGGCGCCAGCTCGTCATGCCCACACTGGGCTCAGACCTGCTGTTCATAATTGATGAACTAGACAAGTCATACAACCGTTCAGTCAGACTGGCACAGAGTATTCTGGATATGCGACAGAACACTAAGAACCCCCTCACATTTCAAGCTGAACTGCAGAGGTAAGAGACCACTGACTGTCAGTTTCGAAAATGAAAAGGTATTGCTCTTCACTGTGAATCTGTCTCAAATAAAACACAACATGTAAAATGTTTATGTTTTGAAAAACTCAGTGTCCTGATTTGTAGCCTAACCAGAATATGCCATCTTAGATTAAACTTTAATCATTCCTGTAGAGAAATTGGGTATTCGCAGGAGCAAATAAAGCTGATTTGCCAGTGAGAAATACTGCCTAAAGGCTACAGAAGGGATCTTATACTGCGTGTTTGAATCTCTTGATAAACTAGGAAAATGTGGTTTGGAGTTCTTAGTAGAAAATTGTGTGTGGTTGGAAGACTCTCAGCCGGAAATGTGTGAAGCTATGAAGAACATGGTTCTGATTTTCCTCTTCTTGTGCAATTACAGAGCTAGGAAGAAGCGATACTTTGAGTACCCTCTACTGGAGAGATACATGCAGTGCAAACAAAACTCCTACTTCCTTGTTAGCATGCTTTTCTTGCGTGGGTTCCTTCTCCTGACCTTCATGAGTGCTGCCTGTCTCTACCTGGCCTACTTCCACCTCTCTGCCTTCTTGCAGGATGAATTCAGCTGCTTTGTCCGCACGGGCATGTTGCGTGGTGAGAACTGGGTGCCAGAGCTGGTTCAATGTAAAATGACTGGCCAGTTAGTCTTCCAGGTGATAAGCGTGGCCAGTGGCGCAATCTATATCCTGTTGGCTCCCATTGTCATCTTCAGCCTGATTCGGCTTTTTGTCTGGGACACCACCTTCATCTCTGTGTATGATGTCCTCCCTGCTTTGAATCTCATCAACCATCACAGGCTATCCTGCCCACTGAATGACCTCAATGTTCTCCTGCTGTTCTTGCGTGCCAACATAGCATACTTGAAGTCCTATGGAAAGGTGAGGGCATTGTGCTCACTGGCACCACCACAGGTGGGAAATATCACTGCAGGGCAAGGCTTAAACACAATGCTGACCCAAGAAGAAATGGAAGAACGTGAAGAGGCTGCAATGGAGTTGGCAGAGGAAGTGGAGGAGGCCAAGGAGGAAGGGAAGCCCAACTTAGTGGATATTATGACTGTTTTGGGAGCAGCACAGGGAAGAGTGGTAAACTGCAATGAGAAGAGGCCTCTGGTGGAGGAAAATATGAGTCTGGGTACTGTAACACTTATCTACACACTCAAACGCATACTGCTTGTGGCTATTTTCATCTACATCATTTGGGATGTACAAAAAATTATTAAATGACCTCCAGACTACAGATACAGGCTCTGAAAATGAATAGCAAGTGCTCTAAATATAAGGAAACAAAAGTAGATCTCACTCAATACAGAATAAGGTCATCTATTCAAGCAGACTTGAAGAGGCAGTTTGAAAGACATTTACAGCAGGCAGTGAATTGTTTTGGTATAATTGCTTGTCTGCATTGCTTATAACTTTACTGCTTTTAAGTATATTTTTGAAGAAAAACTAAATTGACTATGTATACAATAGCTAGAAGATCCTAAAAGCACTGGCTAATATAGAAGAGATAGATTTGTGGTACATCATAGCCTTAACTGCCCTCTCTGTCTTTTCACAGAGCCAAACCTCCACGGGTACCATGAGTTGAAGGAGACTACACCATTTAGTCATTACTAGGGCCCCTATGGACTGAATCAATGTGATAACAGTGGGGGGATTTGGACACCCTCTACAGTAGATTTTCTGAGTACTGTACCCACAAAGCTTGTGGACACCAATCAAGGGTTTCAAAAGTCTGAAGACCAAAAAAAAAAAATCCTGTTTTAGAATTATAGGTGAAAGTGTTCTGGCTGGAAATGTCAATGGATTTAGATTTAGTTTCATCAGTTTTCAGCAGCCGTGCATCTGTAGCTGGCAGATTTTCCTTCTGTCTCTTAGGTTGGTTGTGTATATTTTTATGGAGCTAGGAATGGCTGATAGTCAAAGGAAATTATGCCAGTGAAAATATCTTTGGTAATTAAGGTGCAATAGCACAAAGCATAAGTCATTTGGTACTTGATCATAGAGTTTAGCAAAAACTATTTGTCCTCATGACTTGGTTAGATCGTGCATGTTGAGCAACAAGAGTTCTGAGATTATACCTTATATTGTATGTATATTGTATTTCACTGTCTCTCAATACAGATGCCAGTGTCATTTTCTGTGACTTGTATTTTATGAACTTAAGTGGCAATACTGAGTATTGTAATATATGTACTTACTTTTTCTTTGCTTCCTGCTATTTTATTATATACTTTAAAATATAACAATAAAATAAAATATAAGCAAAAAAATTTTTTGTCTTTTTTTTAATTTAGATGTTTACTTAATTCTGAATAAATGAAGTTTGTGTAGCTACTTGTTTTCCCCCACCATTGAATCCCAGGTTACAATTTTGCACACATATGATTTACATTCATAAATCAGGAAATTTGATCATCAGGCTTTCAATGTAACATATGAGAAAGTCAAACTGAACTATCCTTTTAAGGACAGCAGAGAGCCACTTGTTATTTCAGGGCTTCTATTTTTAGTCCCTGTATTTTCAAGGCTAGGAGAACTAAGTGCTGTTTTCTGTGCACAAATGTCAGATACTTGTCTACAAAAGGTAGACACAGAGTGTGGAAAAAATAGTTTCATTAAGACCATTATGGAAAGCCCTGGCATATTGTTAGTTGGTAGGTTACTGTATACTGTGTTCATTTTTTCAGGGGTTGGCATTATGTTTTGAATGACAAGCATGAAACAATATTGTTAAAGCTTTTATTTAGAAGTGCTAAGTTTGTATCACATTCATCATAATGATACATACAGGATGGTGAAATCAGTTGAATTATGACACTGGTATCAAATATCAGTGGTTTTTGGTCAAAGTGTTTGTAATTCGTATTAAAGTTGTATTAACACATAACACAGCAATCCGTATTTGTACACACATATGGGCCTGAAATTATTGCTTTAGAATAACAGTGGTGTACTTAGCAAAATATAGCATGTAATCATTTGGAGACAGATGGCAGGAAAGTTGCTTAGTGGTCATACACTGGTGTACAATAGGAATGCAATATAGATCTGACAATTATAATGAACAAGTGCCCCCTTTCCCCTTTTTCTAGTCCAATAACAAAGCATGCATATGTGTGTGTGTGTGTGTGTGTGTGTGTGTGTGTGTGTGTGTGTGTGTGTGTGTGTGTGCGTGCGTATGTGTTGTGGATTTTATAGCAAAGAAGCAATGAATTGTGTCAGGTAGTCAAGATTTTGTAGGTTGCCTGATAAAATGGTACCTAGGCTTTCATGGGGCTCTTGTCATCAAGAGTCATGCATGTCAGATCCCCATCCTGAATAAAGCAAGAAAAGGAAGACAGCTGTTAATGAATGAGCTCAGCAGTATATTTTGAATGGCAGTAATCTTAATTCATAGCTTAACACAAAGACAGAAATATTAGTGTCTTATATCCATGACAATATTTTTGTATTGGCTGCAGCTCGCTGGCTCAGGCCACTTGAGGGCATCATTGAGTCATGCGAATGCCACATTGCCAACGTTGTTTTGAAAGCAATATTTTAATTTAGGGCTGCATCACAAGGTGGGTCACTCTTGATATTTATAATTCCAGTAATCAAAACAAAGGAGAATGCAACCCTTATCAGACATTCACCAGGCCCAGATTCCTCTGCCAGAGTCTATAAATGCTTCTGTGTCACAGCCAATTTCCCAGAGTCAGTGTGAGGAGGCTCATGCGCCTGTGATTAGAGCACTGCCTTTTCGGAATCAAGAAACTGCTGGCAATCTTTACTAAGTTCAACTATGTCAGTAGGCTGGGCACCACTGTTTGCACTTGGTGTTTCCCAAAATGTTGGCCATAATGCTTTCGCTTCTAAGCAGGATTTGACTGAGTGAAATGAGAGATCAAAGGCATCCTTAGGCTGCTCCACACTGTTATTCCTGCCTGCTTGGATAATGGTGATGACTCTGTTATATCCAGACAATACTGAGGCAAGATCATTACAGGGTTTACATGCCTCTAATGTATCTCACAGCACAGCAAGCTTAATGTAGGATCCAAATGATCACATTTGTAATGTTATAACTGTTTGACAACTCTGTGCACTAACATTTTCTCTGAACTCTCAATAAGAAATCAACTGTTGGGAAATGATGCAGTTACTTTGCACTCATACTGCTTGTTTCCACTGTGCAGGGGAACTATGTACTGTATATGTTAGAGGATGGTGCAAGAAGAACACTGGGGATGTAGTACTTTCAAGACTGTCCACATTACTATCTAATTAGGATGCAAATTATTATAATGATATCACAGTGTGTCCTTTAACAGCAACTTCAAATACAGCTAGCCTTTTCCGTGTTGTGGTTTCACAAATACCCTGCTTTTCCATTTACATAGTTGGCTGTCAAGAAATCAAGGTCATATGCCGATAGATCCAGTTCTTGAGGAATTTAAAGTGAATCTCAAGTGTTGACAGCGTGCAAAACAAGAGCCGATAGTAAACCCTTAAGCACAGTTAAAGTGACCTGGTATTCATGACACAATTACATTTGCATCTTAACTCCTTGCTCCTTGGCCATGTAATGAAGACAGAAATGTAAATTAAAAGCGATGGCCATTGAGCAGAAAACACACACTCAGGCAAGTCTGTATTGTTGTTCAGTGATTAGAGAAGCTTTGAAAACCCATAGCTGCCTGTGAGAAAAGTCTATGCACGTATAATCTAATAAAACTCAACAAAAGCAGCAAGATATATTTCTTAAAATTCTAAAATATATTCTCCAAACTCTATCAAGTGTTACCAGATTCTACCAACATCTAACAATTTACTCAGTCACTACTTCACTGCTGTCACATAGCACTGTCATTAGTAGTGTGACTCACCACAGACTGGTTAATTCAAACCTGCAGCAGGTCTCATTGACCCCTCTCAGTTTAGAGAGCTCCAGAGAGCTCCGGTATAAATGCTCACTACTTTTGACTCAAGTTTGCATTTGAGCATGTTTTCCTGTCTATGAGTGACTAAGCTTATGTTTTTTTCTTCAAGTTTTCTATTCATGAAGTTTAAATTGAGTGACCTTCTTTTCTTTACATAGCTCTGTTAGCTAACATTGCCAATACTTTCTTTTGAAATAAACAATGTCGCTGCTGTGGAAAATGTATCACAGTGCTGTTCAAGACAACACCTGCGTAACACTTGCTGTGTGGCATTCATGAACTGGCTCTATACTTCTGGTTTATGGAATTAGAAATTTGTTCCTCAAACTCTCTGACATCTGTCTGAAATATCTACAAATCCTCACACTCTGTGAAGCTCAACTTTACTCAGTTGCAGAAGCAGCAATATGATGATCTCAAATTGTCTGAGGCTGAATAAATTAAGAAGACAAGCACAATTTTTTGAAGCTCGGTGTAGCTCATCAAACAGGAGTAGAAGCCAATAATACAATAATCCAGTAATCCAGAGGTTTATTAGTAGCAAATATCCATGAGGCTCCATTTGTCATGGAAGCAAACGCAGGTAAAACTCACAATCAGAATAGAATCTTTATTAAACCAGAACTATTTCCCCTAAAACCAAGCGAGGCTAAACAAATTAAATTAATTGCCCAGGAGTTTCCATGCTTACAAAGGTCAGGATAATTGGACAGGGACTCATAAGCAGAGGACAGATGGGCCTACAGCAGGTCTGTCTCAAAGGAGTGTTCCCCTTGGTCACCTTGAAGGCTGCTCCTGTACATCTGGACTCTTGAAGGATACTCTTGGACCAAAATCCAAACAACTATACACTTTTAAAAATCTTCACTGACAATACCAAAGGCACTAATGGGGACCGCACATACAGAAAAAAGCTTTAGGAAGAAGTTAGTTACAGAAATCTGTAATACAATAATAATAATAATTATTATAATAATAATATAAATAATAATGTCTCATTAGCTTCTTTCACATAACACATTTAGGCTGTGGCTGAGTCTAAGCTATTGTCACCAGCTTCAGCAGGCAGCTACAGATTACTAACCTTGCTTATAAGTGAAACTGCCTTTGCTGAACACCAGAGCAAGTCTCACCTCCACTGTGATTCCAGCCCACCCTTCACTCCTGACTTGCAGGACTGGGAAGGTCCTTAGCTCAGGTGTCAAAGTGAAGTACAACTGTCAGCCGGTAAGGATGTGGGTTGACACAGAAAAGGAGAGACTGACATTGTGTTTCAGTCAGTGCTGTCAACCCCTGAAACTGATAATGTCCTGAAATGTGGAGATAGCGCTTTTCTCTCCACTTCTGCACAGTGCTGAGAAAGAATTAGTGTACAATTTCAGCTCATTTAAACTAAATATACCAAAATAATGGGCTGGTTGTTTAAAACGAGATGAACACAGAGAAAAGAGTTGCTTTAATATTGCTGTAAATTGCTGGCTGCATATTGCTGCAGCTGCTATATTTTTCAAGAATATTTATGGTGGTGGGATGATTATTATACATCAACCTTGCTTCATTAATTTTACATTTTTATCAAGACATCTGCCAAAAATGCAAAAATCCACATAAAAGATCAAATAAACAATGCCAACGAGTAATTCCTCAACTTGCTGTTGCATATTCATCACTTATCTGTTAACTTGGCCAATTTTATAAACATATTCTTAGTATTTGGAATCAAGTCTACTACAGTTAGCTTCATAATTATATGAAGAAAATGGTAATTTTCTAAATAGTGGATTTGTCACATCCAGTCTACCAAAGTCTAATCAATCAACCCAATCTGTTAACCAGATTTGATTGGAAATCTGTTCTTGACATTTCCTGTCAAAACACAGATGAACAAATTGTGGGCTGAAAACGTGACTTTCTCGGCAAAAGTAAAAGGATTTACTTGTATTAGTAGTTGACATAGTTTTCATTCATGACAAACACTACATAGTCAGTGTGCCGTATGTGCAAATACGACAAGCAGTAGCCTAACAGTCACTACATTTGCCAGTATGTCTATAGATGATGTCTTGGTGTGTGTAGTCCTCTAAGGAAGTGTACAAAGTTTGGTGTTGAAAGATCAAAAACAGCATGAAAAGCATCCCAAAAATCCAATTTAGCGGAAGCTGATACTTGAGTCAGTGTAAGACAAATACTTGTATATGTGTAGTAGGAATCCCAAGTTTCACATAACCTAAGGTATCCGAACCCTTGTAAAAATGTCAAATGCTGACAGCATAATATATCAGACACAGACGGAACAGGACTGTACCAGGCAGTAACTCCTCAATGTTCAGTTCAGTCCTATTAAGTTTTTAGACACCGGTGCTGGAACTGCTCATTCTGAAGCAGACACATCATTATGCAGCTCTTCACAAGCCAGAGAAGGTGTCGGATCCTTTTAGCTGGATGACAGTTGACTTTCAAAAGCCCAAAGTCATTTGCATTAGTGGAACAGTTGGAAACAGTTTGACCTCTGCCTTGTAATGGCAAATTTAATTGGTTGTGGTTTCCATTACTATGAGTAAGAGAGGGCATAACCACTTTATCAGTGAGACCATAACAATTTGTTTGTGCTATTTAAAAACATATGTGGTATTACAGTTAATAATAATATGGTTAATGGTTTATTTTTGTGTATTTTACCAGTTTTTTGATATATTAAATTTTTCACCTGCAATAAATAGAGACAGTGTTTGCAAGTGGCGCTCAAATATTTATGTGCATCCCATAGGTCTTTTTAAACATTAATTTTTCCATTTAGGTAGCAAATAACTGACCCAGCTTATGTAGTATGTAGTATATCAACTCAGCTGTCACTGTAAATATTTTACATTGGACCCACCAAGAGATGTCTCTGAGTTAATGTATATTATTTCGCTATATTATAATATTATATATTACATTAATGCTTGGATTTAATTGTGATAGGTGTTTCACTGGGTTTGAAATATTGTTACTTCTGGAACATTACCTATAAGAAGAAGAAGAAGAAAGAGAAGAAGAAGAGTACTTTATTAATCCCCAAGGGGAAATTCAATTGTTACAGCAGTTATTCTTTTTTTTTTATAAAAAGGACCAGGAATACTGTATATTTTTCTTAATTTGCAGATGACCCCATCATATGCTTCTCTGTGCCACTTTTTTCATTTGTTTCTAAGTGTGTGAATTTCCATCTCATTTCAAATAATTATTTCCATCCATTATCTCTCCCTGCTTATTCCTTAACCAGGGTCACAGGGATCTGCTGGAGCCTATGCCAGTTCTCTTTGTGTGAAAGGCAGGGTTACACCCTGAACAGGTCACCAGTCCATCACAGGGCCACATAGAGACAAACAACCTCACACACTCACACTCACTCCTACTCCAACCGTGCTGCCCCTAATAATTATTTCAAAAACCATAATGAAGGCTATTTTTTGAAATAGGTTGATGTTCATAGTAACATTTCTTCTCATTGCTGTGTTATTGTTTCTCAATTCCCAGTTTGTCACTCTCCTAGCATTGCCTACAGATCATCCATCTTGTTTCATTGTTTCCAATGCACAAATGCAAACCCCACTGGCATACTGTGTACATAATAGCTGAATAACTTCAAGAGCTTTATTGTGCTGAAAGATTAAGGTATATTATTTGAAAATGACTACAAGAATAGGCGCAAAAGGGACTTGTTTTTTGGTTTCCATTTTAAGAAAACAATAATGTTCTGTCCTGTGACAATTTCAAATTTTTTTTTTTTTTGCACTCACCATCAGGAATACCTACACACAAAGCTCTTGGACCTGTTGATTATCTCTTGCAGCTGCAGGTGATATGGTGTGGATTTTATTGGCACAGAATCCACTGTTGTAGGCTGGAGGATTCAGTTTGCTTCTTGTACTGGGGGTGGGGGCTGCAGATGTCAATGTGTGCATTGCCTCCACACGATAAATATGATGGCTGTCTACCTGATACAGCTGAATGAAAGCGCCATTTTGACTGATAACTTGCTTAAGAGAGAGAGAAATGGAAGAAGGGAAAGAAGGGAAGACTGATGTGCCAAGTGCTGGGCCATATGCATCTATTTCATCTGTCAACTGCCACTTAGGTGTGTGTGTTTGTGTAAGTGTGTTTATGTAGGCATGTTTATGTGTATATTTGAAGGTGACAGACAGCTGCACTGAAGTGCATATTCATGTACCCTAATGGATGTCCTTCCATTCAAAGCATATATCTATCAGACAGATGAATGGCCAGTAAAGGCTTCAGAGATGCTGCATGTTGAGCCTATGAATGATATTCAAGAGCACTTTGGAATGTTTTGTATGATTTCAAAGGTGAAGGTATAGTTGGTTTGGTATTTTAAAGAGTAAATGCAGCTCACTCACCTCATTTGAGCTACCACTGAATTCAAACGGCTGACTTTAACCTCCTAGGACTTAGCGTCCACATACGTGGACATCACATTTTTCGTTGTCTGCACCATAATACTTTGGTACTTTGAATTGTGTAGTGTATGAATGGTGCTATACAAATAAATTTGCCTTGCCTTGCCTTACTTAATTCTGTGTAACTGAAGCCTGTTGTACACAAATTACAAGTGCTTCATGTTCAAAGATAATATTTGGTTGTTATATTTATTGGTTCCATCTAACCCCAAATAGCTAGAAGAAATCTAAAATGCAAGCCAAACCAAAGCTCAGGTCTTAGGGGGTTAAAGAGAATATTTCACAAACATAAAAAAGGACTTGAACTGCATCTAGATTTTCACTGAACTTTCAGTTTGCTTTCTTAATAGTATCTCTGCAAATAACTCTGAATCTCAATCCTTGCATGTGTTTTTAGTTGAAGAGCAAATGTTTTATTGCCTCATTTTAGTGTACATGTTTTCCTTTTGTTATATGCATACTTAACTTTTTAATTTAGCACCTCAGACTTGGCCAGAAAAATCAATTTGGCTGAGCTGCCTAGGTTCTACATAAAGTTCTACATAAAGTATTAGCACACGGTTCTGAAAAGGCGCTGCAGTCTGGCGGCATTGTTATTAAGCACTGTTGGCAAGAGCAGTATTTCTCTGCTGCTCCGTCTGCTCTGTCCTTCACGTCACTCTCCACTCTGTCTGTGCCTCAGAAGAAGACTGACAGAGCCCCCCACAGACACCCACACAATGATATACACACACACACAACGTGACAGCAACAAGGATAAGAGAACATTCCATCCATCCACCCGCTTATTCCTTAAGACAACATTTTTTATATATATATGTTTTTACTTACATAAGCTTTGACAGTCAGTTATAAGTTACTTTTGATATGAAGCTTGTGCTTATTTATGTCCCCCTTTGATGATTAAAGTGTTTGGTCTGCTTGCAGATTTCAAAAGACCTTTGTGCCTGCAGGGTGTGTTGCCATCTGGAAATACTGTTGTTGCTGCCTGCAGCTGCAGAAATCTGCAAAATCCCTGCCTGCCTCCTGGCAAATGAGGCCACTTAACTCAGCTCACTCCACCCTCATGCAGCCTGCCTATCCTTGAGATTGCTGTTCCCTTTATTGGTAAGTTTTACTGGGAGTTAAACTACAGATCATAAGCAATAGAACATCTACAATAGTACATCAAGTCTAATCTCTTAACATTTGAACTATGCTCGCCATGAACACACAAGGTTGGAAAATAATAGAATGTTTTATGGCAGTGTAATATCACTTGCTTTGCCATCAGCATGTTTTCCAACACCCTCAAAGGATGTGACCCACATCGATCACAGTTTTGAACACACAGAATCTAGTCAAATTAAATTTACCCGAACCACCAAATACAAACCATGTACTCCAACTCCCCAAACACAATGATTTAAACCTGACCACTGACCAGATATGAATTCAGGTTTCAAATTTGAGATCAAAATTGTGAATACCACCATTATTCTTTAGTTACAAGGGCCATTAGCCCTTGGAAAAGGTTCATAGTGTGTAATGTACTTCCTGCAGCATTTAATCCAGAAAAATAATACTTATATATGGCCCTTTGCATTTGAATCTTGCAGTTCACAACTACACTTTTTATCACATTCTGAAATACACTTGACAATAGCAACATTTTACCCTGACATCATTATTCATCACATGAGACAAGAAACAATGAGTGTGCAGGAGGGCACTGAGAAACAGCAGGAAAGGTCTTGTGACTGTATTTAATAGATCAGCTGGAGACTTTCCTCTTTCTGTATTTTAACTTTTCAGTCTTCACAAAACCGAGCTAATTTGCCCAGCAGTTAATGAATTATTGTCCACAGAGACATCAATTCTTGCCTAGGGAAAGGTTTACTATAGATTTTTCAAATGATCAATTACCCAGTGTAATGGGTTATTGTTTCAGACTACATTCCCATAAGCCAGGGCATTAATCTCAATCAATAGTCCATAAGCATGATTTAGTTTTTTTAAGAAAATATGCTGTTTTTCACTGCCAGTAGGCAAAGGCAGTTGCATTGCTAATGTGAATATTATAGAATTGAGAATAAGTCCTTGTACTGAAACTTTGTGAGAGGTAAAGATTGAATTCAGTTCAATTCAATTTATTTGAATAGTGCCAAATCACAATACAAATCATCTCAAGGCACTTTGTAAAACAAAACAAACAAAAAAAAAAAACAACCAACAAATCCCTTATGAGCAAGCACTTGGTGGAGAGGAAAAACTCCCTTCAACAAAAGAAAAAACCTCCAGCAGAACCGGGCTCAGTTTGGGTGGCCATCTGCCTCGACCGGTTGGGGCGAGTGGATAGAGTAGAGAGAAAAGAACAGCAACAATAAACAACAAATAGACACTGCAGGTTGGAGGGGCCAGTAACTGCACATCAGCAATATACAGCTCCAGGACCAGGGACACCTGCAGAAGGTACAGAGAGAGAGAGAGAGAGAGGGAGAGAGCACAAACTAGGGGAGAGAGAGAGAGCGCAAGGTTAGTGACATTCAATGGTGGAATATACATGTGAGGAGGGAGGAGAGGAGGAGAGGGGAAGGGAGGGGAGGATTAGGGTAGGGGAGCTCAGTGCACCGATAGTCCTCAGGCAGTCTAGGCCTATAGCAGCATAACTAAGAAATGTTTCAGGGTTACCTCAAGCCAGCCCTAACTATACGCTTTGTCAAAAAGGAAGGTTTTAAGTCTAGCCTTAAAAATACAGAGTGTCTGCCTCCTG
Organism: Mastacembelus armatus; assembly: GCF_900324485.2. NCBI lineage: Eukaryota > Metazoa > Chordata > Actinopteri > Synbranchiformes > Mastacembelidae > Mastacembelus > Mastacembelus armatus. Next base: position 2,199,342 of record NC_046646.1, read on the forward strand.
AACCCAGACTGGGACTTCTAATGAAGTACTGTAACTAATGAGTTACAGTAATCTAGCCTTGAGGTAACAAATGCATGTACTAGTTTTTCTGCGTGATTTTGAGACAGGATGCTCCTAATTTTGGCAATGTTGCGCAAGTGAAGGAAGGCGGTTCTAGAGATTTGTTTTGTGTGAGTTAAAGGACATGTCCTGGTCAAAAATAACTCTCAAGGTTTACCACAGTAGCTATAATCAGGGTATCTGCAGGTTTCTAAGAGCTAGATTTAAGACTTTTTAAGACCTTTTTAATACCACGCTGAATGAAATTTAAGACCAATTTTGTAGAAATAAAATAAAACATCCCACAATACAACCAATTACCATAACACACTGTTTATTGATATAAACTGTTTACACACCGTTTGATTTATTGAGTAAAACAAAAATAAAATGCCAGGTGTTTTCCGACAGGTTTCTGCAGCCGCTTTGTCTTATTCACACCGCATGTGGGTCTCCAAAGCTTTCATACCCATTGTTCCGAGTTTTAAATTTTTTTGCACAGCCTGCACCGGACCTCGAACACGTTGCCACTAACTGGACTTAACCACGGCGCAAAATTAGGGTAACCAATTGTCATTAAATTTACATTTACCCATGGCAAAAGACTAATGCTGAAACTTTCCCAGCAGTTCACGCAGCTGCCGGAAAGCATGTGTAAACTCCCCTCAAACCCGTATTTTAGTTGGTTCCGCCTATTTCGTTCTGCGTAACAAATACGCGAAAGGCTTTCAAATAAAATCTTCCTTATGGGGTCGGTTAGATTTCATTTTAAGACCTTTGAAACGCGAATTTAAGACATTTTAATGCTAATTAAGGCCTTAGTTTTATAATATGGAATTTAAGACTTTTTAAGGATCCGCGGACACCCTGTATAATTTTAGAAAAATCTACTTCTGAGGTATTTAGGCCCAAATACAACTTCTGTTTTCTCTGAATTTAAAAGTAGAAAGTTACTGGTCATCCAGGCCAGTTAGACAGGCTTGAAGTCTGGTTAACTGGTTTGTGTTAACAGGATAGATACAACAAGTGTCATCTGCATAGCAGTGGTAATTAACAGAGTGCTTCCTAATGACATAGCCTAAAGGAAGCATGTGCAGGGTGAACAGAATCGGTCCTAGCACAGAGCCTTGTGGAACTCCATAACTTACTTTTGTTCGTGTGGAAGGTTCATCATGGACATGAACAAACTGGAATCTGTCCGATAAATAGGATTGGAAACATTTTAACGCTGTTCCTCTGATACCAGTCACATGCTCCAATCTCTGTAATAAGATGTTGTGGTCAATAGTGTCGAATGCAGCACTAAGGTCTAGGAGGACAAGTATAGAAACAAGTCCATTAGCTGAGGCTAGGAGAAGATCGCTGGTGACTTTTAACAGTGCTGTTTCTGTACTATGATGCGCTCTAAATCATGATTGAAAATCTTCAAATAGTTCATTCCCATGTAGGTGGTCTGATAGCTGCTTTGCAACAGCTTTTTCTAGGATTTTAGCAGTGTTAATTTCGTTGACGAAGTATTTTCGTTATAATTAATTATAATTCTAAGTTTTCACTGACGAAAACGAGACGTTAACTAAATAAAAATTAAGTGATGATGACGAAAACTAAAAAATATATTAACATTTTCGTTGACTAATAAAAATAGTCGAAAATGTGAGTGAGGGACGTTTTTAGAAAAGATCCAATCAGAATTAATCTTCTTAGATGCACATTTGAAAAGTAACTGATCCACCTAGTGACGCGGGATGCACGAGTACACGACATCATCATAGCCTACAATGGGTTTCTGTCTGACTTAAACTATAATGAAATGGCAACAGCTGGAGAAAACAGAAGATATATGGGTCAGTTTCATGTTTGATGCAATGGCATTACTGCTAAATACAGTTTTTCTCTTAAATATTTTGGAGTTGCTTTAAAGAATGAAGAATGTCATATGCAGGTTATAAACGATGCATATCTAATTTTTGGTCTTTTATGGAAAGGCCATATTCCATATATATTGAATGAAACTTGTTTTTCATTTAATTTTAATTTAGAATATTTTGTATATTACAATAGTTTAACTAAATTACACTTAAATTAAACCCAATATATTTAATATATCTACAGTAGATTTAGTCGACTAAAATCTTATGCTATTTAGTCAACTAAAACTAGACTAAAACTACAACAAAGCAGATGACTAAAATATGACTAAAACTAAAATTGCATTTTAGTCAAAAGACTATGACTAAAACTAAATTAAAATCAGCTGTCAAAATAATCACTGGATTTTAGAAATGAATGGCAGGTTGGATATTGGTTTATAGTTAGCCAAGACTCCTGGATCAAGACTAGGCTTTTTGAAAAAGGGTTTGATTACTGCAGTCTTAGAGGGCTGTGGTACGTAGTCTGATACCAGAGATAAGTTTACCAAGGCTAATAAAGATCAATTAATGGCAGGGTGTCTTTAAGCAGTCTAGTCCGGATGGGGTCAAGGAGACACGTTGATGATTTCGATGAAGCAACTACTGATGTAAATTCAGAGAGATCTATGGGACAGAAGCAGTCTAAACATAACTGAGGTCTTATAGATGATTCAAGAGCTACTGTAGTAGAAGATTCATTTATTGCAGGTATAGGAAGCATCTGCTGAATTTTATCTCTAATAGTTGTGATTTTATTTTTAAAGAAACTCATAAAGTCATCACTGCTGAGAGCTAAGGGAACACTGGGCTCAACAAAGCTGTGACATTTTGTCAGCCTGGCTACAGTGCAGAAAAGATGTCTTCATGATGCCTGCTTTAAGGTACAAATATGTAAATTGTACCATGGAGCTAATCTCCTCTGATTCACCAAATTCTTTTTCAGAGGGGCCACAGTATCAAGCGTTTCACACAGTGAGGCTACAGCATTGTCAACAATATGATCAATTTGGTAGGGAGTGGGACATTTTCTTACATTTATTAAACAGCATTGTCAGATAAAGATTTGCTGTAGTGGAATTTTCTTCCAAATGCTGCATGATCCATCATCTTAAATTCAAAAGTTATTAAAGAATAATCTGACAAAATAGGATTTTGGGGAAAAAACTATTAAATGTTCAATTTCGATGGCATAGGTCAGAATAAGATCAAGGGTGTGATTGAAACAGTGGGTGGGTTTATTAACATTTTGAGTGAAACCAATTGAATCTAATACTGAATTAAATGCAATGCTGAGGCTGTTATTTTCAACATCTACATGAATGTTAAAATCTCCCACTATAATGAATTTATCTGAACTAAGCACTAAATCAGACAGGAAGTCTGGAAATTCAGTTAAAAACTCTGAGTAAGGGACAGTACACAGGAACGGTACACAATGACAAGTAGAACTGGTTTTTGTGTTTTCCAGTTTGGATGTGAGAGACTAAGAGTGAGGCTCTCAAATGAGTTATAACTGTTCTGAGGATGAAAGTTTAATAAGTTTGAGTGGAAGATTGCAGCTAATTCTCCACCTCGACCTGTGCTTCGAGGAACATGACAATTTGTTATGACTGAGGGGGGTTGATTCATTCAGACAGACATATTCATCCTGCTGTAGCCAGGTTTCAGTAAGACAAAGTCAATTTGGTGATCAGTTCTCAAATCATTTACTAACAGAGATTTAGATGAAAGAGACCTAATATTTAATAATCCACATTTGACAGTTCTGTTTTTCTGTTCAATAAGAGGAGTGGTCTTAATTTTTATTAAGTTTTTATGAATAACTCCTCTTCTGTTAACATCTGATTTATTTGATTTATATGTTCAAGGGGCAGACACAATACCTATGTGGTATGAGGGAGATGACGGCTCTATGGAAACTGCAGAGAGGATTTTCCCAGAAAGTGGCCCAATTGTCTATGAAGTCCACATCATTTGCTGGACACCACCTAGACAGCCAACGACGGAACGACGACATGCGGCTAAACATGTCATCGCTGGTCAGATTGGGGAGGGGTCCAGAGAAAATTACGGAGTCCGACATTAAAGTTACACACCGACTCAACATGAATTTTAGTGACCTCCGATTGGTGTAATCGGGTGTCATTGCTGCTGACGTGAATAACAATTTTTCCATATTTACGATTAGCCTTAGCCAGCAGCTTCAGATTTGACTCGATGTCGCCCACTCTGGCCCCAGGAAACTTTTGACTATGGTCACTGGTGTCTCTAGCTTCACGTCTCTGACTATGGAAATGCCAATTATCAGAGTCGGTTTCTCAGCGGGGCACCATAGTGGCTGAGTGGTTAGCACAGCTTCCTCACAGCAAGAAGGTTGTGGGTTTGCAATCTGGCCTCTCTGTGTGGAGTTTGTATGTTCTCCCTGTGCTTGAGTGGGTTTTCTCCAGGTACTCCGGTTTCCTCCCACAGTCCAAAAACATGCATGTTAGGTTGATTGGTGACTCTAAATTGCCCATAGGAGTGAGTGTATGTGTTTGTTTGCCTTTGTGTGTCTCTATGTGGCCCTGTGATGGACTGGTGACCTGTCCAGCGTGTACCCCTGCCTTCCACCCAAAAGAGAGCTGGGATAGGCTCCTGTAAATCCCTGTGATCCTGGTTAAGGAATAAGCGGGTATAGAAAATGGATGGATGGTTTCTGAGCAGGGAAAATCTATTAGAAACGTGAACAGGCAGGTGATGAGCCGTGGGCTTCTGCTTAGGAGTATGTTTCTGTCGGACAGTCACCCAGGCTAATTTTCCGGGCTGCTCCGGAGCTGCCCTTGGACCGCTAACAGACCCTGAGCTCGGATTGCTGTCCTTATCCTTGTCACTGAAATTCCTAGTCTACATTGGAAACACAGTGTGTGGCTGTACAATCAGTGTTTCCTTGTAAATATTTTGCTAAGTGGCATATCATATGAGGTAAACACAATGTAAGCCAGGATGGCTGCACATATTAATTTAACAGAAAGCTAATTGGCTGCGTTTGCCTTTCAGTGGTCTTTGTAAATCCACAGCAGCTGACAGAAAAGACAAAGGCTTTTATGAGGTTGATGCCATAGCTTGAGAGTCTGAAAAGCTTCTTTGTAAAGCACTGTTCATCAGAAACTCAAAAAAAGGCACTGTGTTGATTATTAGTTGGGCAAATGTTTACCTCTTATTATGCTGGTTGAAGAATGACAATGTGCTTTTATATGCTAATATATATTTAATTAGTTCAAACCTTTTACAAGGAGGTGTAAATGAAATTTAAACCAACTAAAGCAAAACAGATTTTTGAACAATCTGTGATTTGTTGAATTCTATTGTTTTTAATATAGCAATAATGCGCATTACTCATAATATTACTTAATATTCATAACAGTATACCTAATAAAATAATTCACCTTGAGCAAAAATGTTGTAATAATAACAGGGTATCTGCAGGTTTCTAAGAGCTAGATTTAAGACTTTTTAAGACCTTTTTAATACCACGCTGAATGAAATTTAAGACCAATTTTGTAGAAATAAAATAAAACATCCCACAATACAACCAATTACCATAACACACTGTTTATTGATATAAACTGTTTACACACCGTTTGATTTATTGAGTAAAACAAAAATAAAATGCCAGGTGTTTTCTGACAGCCTTCCACAGCCGCTTTGTCTTATTTCAATTTCAATTCAATTTCAATTTTATTTGTATAGCGCCAAATCACAATACAAATCATCTCAAGGCACTTTACAAAAACTAAAACTAAAAACCCAACAATTCCCTTATGAGCAAGCACTTGGCGACAGTGGAGAGGAAAAAACTCCCTTTAACAGAAGAAAAAACCTCCAGCAGAACCGGGCTCAGTTTGGGCGGCCATCTGCCTCGACCGGTTGGGGTGAGTGGATAGAGCAGAGAGAAAAGAACAGCAACAAAATAAACAACAAATAGACACTGCAGGTTGGTGGGACCAGTAACTGCACATCAGCGATATACAGCTCCAGGACCAGGGACACCTGCAGAAGGTACAGAGAGAACAGAGAGAGAGGGAGAGAGCACAAACTAGGGGAGAGAGAGAGCACAAGGTTAGTGACATTCAATGGTGGAATATACATGAGGTGGGAGGGGAGGGGGGGGTTAGGGTAGGGGAGCTCAGTGCACCGATGGTCCTCGGGCAGTCTAGGCCTATAGCAGCATAACTAACTAAGGGATGGTTCAGGGTTGCCTGAAGCCAGCCCTAACTATATGCTTTGTCAAAGAGGAAGGTTTTAAGTCTAGCCTTAAAAGTACAGAGAGTGTCTGTCTCCTGAACCCAGGCTGAGAGCTGGTTCCACAGGAGAGGAGCTTGATAGCTAAAGGCTCTGCCTCCCATTCTGCTTTTGAGAACTCTGGGAACCACAAGTAGGCCTGCACTCTGAGAGCGAAGTGGTCTATTGGGATAATATGGTACTATGAGGTCTTTAAGGTATGAAGGAGCTTGATTATGAAGGGATTTGTATGTGAGAAGAAGGATTTTAAATTCTATTCTATATTTTACAGGGAGCCAATGAAGAGAAGCCAGTATAGGAGAAATATGATCTCTCTTGCTAGTTCCTGTCAGGACTCTGGCTGCGGCATTCTGGATTAATTGGAGGCTTTTTATTAAGATATTAGGACATCCAGATAGTAATGAGTTAGAGTAATCTAGCCTTGAGGAAACAAACGCATGGACTAGTTTTTCTGCATCATTTTGAGACAGGATGTTCCTAATTTTGGCAATGTTGCGCAGGTGAAAGAATGCAGTTCTAGAAATTTGTTTTATGTGTGAGTTAAAGGACATGTCCTGGTCAAAAATAACTCCAAGGTTTTTTACAGTAAGACTAAAGTACAGTAAGCAAAAGACTAATGCTGAAACTTTCCCGCAGTTCACGCAGCTGCTGGAAAGCATGTGTAAACTCCCCTCAAACGCGTATTTTAGTTGGTTCCGCCTATTTCGTTCTGCATAACAAATACGCGAAAGGCTTTCAAATAAAATCTTCCTTATGAGGTCGGTTAGATTTCATTTTAAGACCTTTGAAACGCGAATTTAAGACATTTTAATGCTAATTAAGGCCTTAGTTTTATAATATGGAATTTAAGACTTTTTAAGACTTTTTAAGGATCCGCGGACACCCTGAATAAAGACATTCAAAATGAGCTATAGGTTGTACATTACCTGAACCTTGTAGTCAAAAAGGAAAAAAAGTCTGTGCTTCCAAACATAGCAGCAATACCAAAAACAGTTGAAATTCTAAATTATTATTATAACAATATTAATATCATGCAGCAGGAATATAGAACACATTTACTAGTTTGGTCATAATTTTACTCTTCAGTCCAATAGCTCTTCAGTCTTTGCAACCCAGAAGCCAGTGAATCATTTGAATCAACTTTGTTTGTCTTTTGAGGGACTGCTGTAATGTGTTTTTCTCAAACCCCTGATAAACTGTACAAAGTAGGGGAGCAATGTGAATGTAGACTGCAAAAACTGTTGACCATGACACATTAGGCCCATCAGGAGGCTGCCTTGAACCACTAGGTGAAAAAAATCTATCAGCAATGCAGATTTGTCATTTAAGAACTTCAGAAAAGATAACAGTTTTTCTATCAGACGTTCTGCTATAGTACACTGAACATGTGATGACTGATTTGCAAAGACATGCTGCTCAAACAAACAACTCTCATATCTTCTGTTTCTCTAATTGGTTGCTTCTCCACTTCTGTGAAAGCTGTCTTATAAGAAGTGTCAGTGTGTTGCTGAGTATGATTTATAATCTCCTGAGACTAGACAAAGTCAAAATAAAACATATATTGTGAAAAGTCTCATGATAGTTAATCATGTGACTGTGACTTACTTTTACAGCATAGTTGAAGAAAATAATGGTATGGAATTGCGCCCTCTTATATCATGTGCTACTTTGTATGCTTTATTAGTTCGGAGCAAGAAAACATAATTTGATGCTCCAAAGTCTATTTCTAGCTCATGAAGACTGCATTACTCATAATATTACTTAATATTCATAACAGTATACCTAATAAAATAATTCACCTTCTTGATTAAATTTAAATGTTTTTTGCCCATACCCTGTGTATTTGCAGTTAACATTTGTCTTTCTTGATTCTGCTGAGATTCCAGTTTAAAGCGATGTACCAAACATATGCTGTAAAGAATACCAGTGATTACAAATTTCCATAACGTGCTGGGACACTGTATATGGGAAAGCTTATTTAATAAACAAAGTATGCATATATATACACAGTAAGCAATTTAAGGGGGGATGTCATCCCACTTGTTAGTGAAATGACAAAAATGGATCCCTCGTGTTCACCACTGTGATTTCCCGCTTAGCGTGTATGCTAAAAACGACCCATATGCTAAAAGCATTTTCAATAAACACCCCCTTTGTTGAAAATGAACAAATCGCCTACTGTCTATACAGTATATATCTTAATTTATATCTATACCTATAGCTAATAATATAGCTATTTTACATTTACATACTACTGTGACAAACCTTGGAGTTATTTTGGACCAAGATATGTCCTTTAATAAACAAATCCTCTCCTCTCCCTTCATTTCCTCTCCTCTCACCAACTTTGTGCCTTCTTTCTCCCCTAGTTTGTGCTCTCTCCCTCTCTCTCTCGCCCTCTCTCTCTGTACTTTCTGCATTTGTCCCTGGTCCTGGAGCTGTATATCACTGATGTGCAGTTACTGGCCCCTCCAACCTGCAGTGTCTATTTGTTGTTTATTGTTGCTGTTCTTTTCTCTCTCCTCTATCCATTAACCCCAACCGGTCGAGGCAGATGGCCGCCCAAACTGAGCCTGGTTCTGCTGGAGGTTTTTTCTTCCGTTAAAGGGAATTTCTCCTCTCCACTGTCACCAAGTGCTTGCTCATAAGGGATTTGTTGGGTTTTGTTTTTGTTTTTGTAAAGTGCCTTGAGATGACTATATTTTGATGTGGCTCTATACAAATAAATGAAACTGAATTGAAATACCTGTTGGAAGCAAAGAAAACCTATTGAGAGGGGTACCTTGTACTGTAGCTTTTATGAAGCTCATGTTCAGATGTACTCATTGTATTGAAAATTAAAGTACAAGTAAGGTATTTCCCAGTAGGGTTTCATTCATCATACAAAAAAAAAAAAAAAACAAAACAAAAAAAAACAATCTATTCCATATGGGACCTCCAAAGTTTTTGTTTAATCACGCACCAATCCTCAGCTTATCTAAGTAAACCAGACATATTTTTATATGAGCATGGCACAAGAGATACAGAATAGACAGGAGTAAGTTATTTCCACACAGGAAATAGTCGTAAATTCAAGGTAGGATGACAGGTGGTGCAGGTCAGATCTCTGTTGGACTGTAAGAACATAGCATAGTTGGTGAGTAGCTGAACATCCGGGTAAGCGAATCACTTTTGTCTTGCAGGCGTGTCGTGTTGTGTGTGTTGTGTGGTTCGTCTGCAGACTGGCGGCAGACTAGCTGTGGTTTGGCACACCTGGGAACCGGCTAGACTTTGAACGGTTCACTGGCTGCTGCATTCCGGTGCTGGTCGGGTACCTTTCTGCTTTGACTGGTGTTTGTTGCTATTTCCTGATTTAGCGCTCGTTGGCCTACCGGTTAGCTTAGCTAGCTAGTTAGCTTGCTAACATGGCCTCTCCCTCTCTCTCTATCTCCTGCTCGGTGTGCCACATGTTTAGTTATTCCTCTGCCTCCTTTAGCGATAATGATACCTGTATTAAGTGTAAGGTTCTGTTAGCCTTGGAGGCGAGGATCACTGATTTGGAAGCGCGGCTCCGCACCTTCGAACAAAAGCCAGCTAGCCTAGCCCCGTTAGCTGGTGTGGAGCCACCGAGCTCAGGGTCTGTTAGCGGTCCAAGGGCAGCTCCGGAGCAGCCCGGAGAATTAGCCTGGGTGACGGTCCGACGGAAACATATTCCTAAGCAGAAGCCCACGGCTCATCACCTGCCTGTTCACGTTTCTAATAGATTTTCCCCGCTCAGCGACACACCTGCTGAGAAACCGACTCTGATAATTGGCGATTCCATAGTCAGGAACGTGAAGCTAGAGACACCAGCGACCATAGTCAAATGTTTCCTGGGGCCAGAGCGGGCGACATCGAGTCAAATCTGAAGCTGCTGGCTAAGGCTAATCGTAAATATGGGAAAATTGTTATTCACGTCGGCAGCAATGACACCCGATTACGCCAATCGGAGGTCACTAAAATTAATGTTGAGTCGGTGTGTAACTTTGCTAAATTAATGTCGGACTCCGTAGTTTTCTCTGGACCCCTCCCCAATCTGACCAGCGATGACATGTTTAGCCGCATGTCGTCGTTCCGTCGCTGGCTGTCTAGGTGGTGTCCAGCAAACGATGTGGGCTTCATAGACAATTGGGCCACTTTCTGGGGAAAACCCGGTCTGATAGCGAGAGACGGCATCCATCCCACTTTGAATGGTGCAGCTCTCATCTCTAGGAATTTGGCCGAGTTTCTTAGCCGACCTAAAGCCTGACAATCCAGGGTGGGGACCGGGATGCGTCTAAAACGCTTCTCTGCAGTTTCCTTAGAGCCGCCGCCCCCTTCAAACCACATAGAGACTGTGTCTGCCCCTCGAACATATAAATCAAATAAATCAGAAGTTAACAGAAGAGGAGTTATTCATAAAAACTTAATAAAAATTAAGACCACTCCTCTTATTGAACAGAAAAACAGAACTGTCAAATGTGGATTATTAAATATTAGGTCCCTTTCTTCTAAATCTCTGTTAGTAAATGATTTGATAACTGATCACCAAATTGACCTACTTTATCTTACTGAAACCTGGTTACAGCAGGATGAATATGTCAGTCTGAATGAATCAACCCCCCTCAGTCATAAAAATTATCATGTTCCTCGAAGCACAGGTCGAGGTGGAGGAGTAGCTGCAATCTTCCAGTCAAACTTATTATTAAACTTTCATCCTCAGAACAGTTATAACTCATTTGAGAGCCTCACTCTTAGTCTCTCACATACAAACTGGAAAACACAAACACCAGTTCTACTTGTCATTTTGTACCGTCCACCTGTTCCGTACTCAAGAGTTTTTAACTGAATTCCCTGACTTCCTGTCTGATTTAGTGCTTAGTTCAGATAAAGTCATTATAGTGGGAGATTTTAACATTCATGTAGATGTTGAAAATAACAGCCTCAGCATTGCATTTAATTCTATATTAGATTCAATTGGTTTCATTCAAAACGTTAATAAACCCACCCACTGTTTTAATCACACCCTTGATCTTGTTCTGACCTATGGCATCGAAATTGAACATCTAATAATTTTCCCCCCAAATCCTGTTTTGTCAGATCATTCTTTAATAACTTTCGAATTTAAAATGATGGATCATGCAGCGTCTGGAAGAAAATTCCACTACAGCAGATGTTTATCCGACAACGCTGTTAATAAATTTAAGAAAATGATTCCATCTCTATTTGCATCTATGCCAAGTATAAACATAGTGGAGGGCAGCTGCCTTAATCCTACTCCCTACCAAATTGATCATGTTGTTGACAGCGCTGTAACCTCACTGCGTGAAACGCTTGATTCTGTAGCCCCTCTGAAAAAGAAGTTAGTGATTCAGAGAAGACTAGCCCCATGGTATAATTTACATGTTCGTACCTTAAAGCAGGCATCATGAAGGCTGGAAAGGAAGTGGCGTTCCACAAACTTAGAGGAAATTTTTCTAGCCTGGAAAAACAGTCTACTAACATATAAAAAAGCTCTCCGTAAAGCCAGAACTTCATACTATTCATCACTAATAGAGGAAAATAAGAACAATCCCAGGTTTCTTTTCAGCACTGTAGCCAGGCTGACAAAAAGTCACAGCTCCGTTGAGCCCAGTGTTCCCTTAGCTCTCAGCAGTGATGAATTTATGAGTTTCTTTACAAATAAAATCACAACTATTAGAGATAAAATTCAGCAGATGCTTCCTATACCTGCAATAAATGAATCTTCTACTACAGTAGCTCTTGAATCATCTGTAGGACCTCAGTTATGTTTAGACTGCTTCTCTCCTATAGATCTCTCTGAATTTACATCAGTAGTTGCTTCATCGAAATCATCAACGTGTCTCTTGGACCCCATCCCGACTAGACTGCTTAAAGGCACCCTGCCATTAATGAACTCATCTTTATTGGACTTGGTAAATTTATCTCTAGTATCAGGCTACGTACCACAGGCCTTTAAGACTGCAGTAATCAAACCTTTACTCAAAAAGCCTAGTCTTGATCCAGGAGTCTTGGCTAATTATAGACCAATATCCAACCTGCCATTTATTTCTAAAATCCTAGAAAAAGCTGTTGCTAAGCAGCTATCAGACCACTTACACAGGAATGAACTATTTGAAGATTTCCAATCAGGATTTAGAGCACATCATAGTACAGAAACAGCACTGTTGAAAGTTACCAACGATCTTCTCTTAGCCTCAGATAATGGACTTGTTTCGATACTTGTCCTCCTAGACCTTAGTGCAGCATTCGACACCATTGACCACAACATCTTATTACAGAGACTGGAGCATGTGATTGGTATCAGAGGAACAGCGTTAAAGTGGTTCCAATCCTATTTATCGGACAGATTCCAGTTTGTTCATGTCCATGATGAACCTTCCACACGAACAAAAGTTAGTTATGGAGTTCCACGGTTCTATTAAACCTGTTAACACAAACCAGTTAACCAGACTTCAAGCCTGTCTAACTGACATAAAGGCCTGGATGACCAGTAACTTTTTACTTTTAAACTCGGAGAAAACAGAAGTCATTATATTTGGGCCTAAAAATCTCAGAAATAACTTTTCTAAAATTATAGCTACTCTAGATGGCATAGCCCTGGCCTCCAGCACTACTGTAAAAAACCTTGGAGTTATTTTTGACCAGGACATGTCCTTTAACTCACACATAAAACAAATCTCTAGAACTGCATTCTTTCACCTGCGCAACATTTCCAAAATTAGGAACATCCTGTCTCAAAATGATGCAGAAAAACTAGTCCATGCATTTGTTTCCTCAAGGCTGGATTACTGTAACTCATTACTATCTGGATGTCCTAATACCTTAATAAAAAGCCTCCAATTAATCCAGAATGCCGCAGCCAGAGTCCTGACAGGAACTAGCAAGAGAGATCATATTTCTCCTATATTGGCTTCTCTTCATTGGCTCCCTGTAAAATATAGAATAGAATTTAAAATCCTTCTTCTCACATACAAATTCCTTCATAATCAAGCTCCTTCATACCTTAAAGACCTCATAGTACCATATTATCCCAATAGACCACTTCGCTCTCAGAGTGCAGGCCTACTTGTGGTTCCCAGAGTTCTCAAAAGCAGAATGGGAGGCAGAGCCTTTAGCTATCAAGCTCCTCTCCTGTGGAACCAGCTCTCAGCCTGGGTTCAGGAGGCAGACACTCTCTGTACTTTTAAGGCTAGACTTAAAACCTTCCTCTTTGACAAAGCATATAGTTAGGGCTGGCTTCAGGCAACCCTGAACCATCCCTTAGTTAGTTATGCTGCTATAGGCCTAGACTGCCCGAGGACCATCGGTGCACTGAGCTCCCCTACCCTAACCCCCCCCTCTCTCCCACCTCATGTATATTCCACCATTGAATGTTACTAACCTTGTGCTCTCTCTCTCCCCTAGTTTGTGCTCTCTCCCTCCCTCTCTCTCTCTCTCTCTCTGTACCTTCTGCAGGTGTCCCTGGTCCTGGAGCTGTTTATCGCTGATGCAGTTACTGGCCCCACCAACTTGCAGTGTCTATTGTGAAATCTAGTGTTGTTTATTGTTGCTGTTCTTTTCTCTCTGCTCTATCCACTCACCCCAACCGGTCGAGGCAGATGGCCGCCCAAACTGAGCCCGGTTCTGCTGGAGGTTTTTTTCTTCCGTTAAAGGGAGTTTTTTCCTCTCCACTGTCGCCAAGTGCTTGCTCATAAGGGAATTGTTGGGTTTTTAGTTTTAGTTTTTGTAAAGTGCCTTGAGATGATTTGTATTGTGATTTGGCGCTATACAAATAAAATTGAATTGAATTGAATACTGATCTCTAAAATGCAAGTTTCTGTTGAAGAACCTGGTCATCACCATGGATTTTGGTGGTAAAAAGCATTTATGTATTGATGTTCACCTTGTAATCTCCTTGTTTTTGGCTTAATCAACAATAGTAAATAAATGTTGTACAACACGTCCAGTAAAGAACAGCATTGGATTTTGCCCAAGTTCATATCCAGCTCACCTGCAGATCATACATCTTTAGCATGTCACGAAGTGCCTGTGATATCTTGCCGGTGTGCGTTGCCTTCTGTCTGTACAGGGTCACCAGTTGAGGTGTGTATCGGTCATAAAACTGATTCCGTAGGTTGACATTTGTTATACGGTGAAACTCAGAACAAACCTACAAAACCAAAAACACACTCACATTAATGGTAAGGATGGACTTGGAGGCTCTGTTATACTTTGAATGCATCACAAAATATTTGGGATGAAAAATATATCAAGGAGGGGTATAAATTAAAAAAAAAAAAAAAAAAAAAGTCTTCTTTACCTGTGCTTGGAGCTGAAGAGCCAGCCATTTCTCCAAGAAGTCCTTCAGTTCTGGGTTTTCCTGAATGATCTCCATGCGACAGAGACAAAGGTAGTCTGCATAAGCTTCTCTAGTAACTGTAGGTTTCATTCACTCTTCTCAAATTCATGGATTATCTGTTTCATATTTCTTCTAGACTGGTCTGGTTTTCTCTTGCTGGGAAGTTTGCAAGGTGTCAAATGCGAATATAACTTACCAATGAAGCTGCTCTCTGATGAGTCTGAGATGTCTATGTAGATTTACACATACTAAAAACACACAAAAATACTTTATCTATTTTGTTTAGTTTAGTCTAAAATAGTAAAGTTGCTTTAATACTTTAGTACTGACATTAGCCCACTACTGATGCTATTACTAATACTACAAATAATGGATGAGCAGGACTTTGTGTACTGCAACATTATATGCATGATGCAAGTTTTTCACCCTACATAAAACTAACTGTTGGCACTTCATGAACTAAAAGCCACAAAATGAAGCTGTTTATTATTTTATTTTACTTTGACATGATGAAATAAGACTGATGCCATCCTTGCCTTCAGTCTCCCTGAAATTTTAATTAAATATAAATAGCTCTAAACTAATGTAAGCTAAGCTTTGAACACAGTGCAAAAATGCAGTTCAAGTTAGCATTTAAGCTACCTTGAATCTTGACGAGAATCACTGCTCTGCGTCCACTGCTCACTGCTTCGTCTGCACCCACATTACGCCATTTCAGCCAATTGAAAAAAAAATTTAAAAGAGTTTCAATACAAATCGGAGACATTTTTTAAACCCGTTATCCAATATCTTGCAACTAGTAACATCAGGTCTTCAAGGA
Source organism: Mastacembelus armatus (assembly GCF_900324485.2). Classification (NCBI taxonomy): domain Eukaryota; kingdom Metazoa; phylum Chordata; class Actinopteri; order Synbranchiformes; family Mastacembelidae; genus Mastacembelus; species Mastacembelus armatus. The sequence continues at coordinate 2,214,751 of NC_046646.1, forward strand.
CTTCGGTAGTAGCTTTAACCGTGAATTAAAAAAATACATTTCAGGCTCAGGAATAGCGTCACACTAACCAAATAACACCAGCAACACACTTAAAAACAGTAAAAACACTTATTAAAAACAGTAGGGCTCGCTGCTCCTTGTCACGTAGTGATGCTGCTCAAAAAGTAGCTAGCGTTAGTTCATTTCAAAAATGGCGCGAAGAGGCAGCGCGACGCTACCGTGATATGCAAGTTACCCCAAATGTAAGAATGGTCCGGTCTAATGAGCAAACATTTCCTCCATTATACAATTCTTACAAAATTCCAGCAACGAAATTAGTTTTAAATAGTGTTTCAGTACTTACGTGCCACTCTATTTTCTGTGTCGCTCGCTAGGAAGGGCAGCCATCTTGAACAAATCTTTCAGGACTTGGGACGCTGCGACGTAATATAACGTCAAGGTACGTCAGGACGTACCCTTAAAGAAAAGAACACTAAAAAAATATAACCGGAGTGGGTGCTTTTATGAATAAGTTTTGAGTCATACAAAATTAAAACTAGATTAATTGTTCAGAGACATGAATAGTTTTGAGTTGCATGAACTTTTTTGACAGTTTTAATTATAGAGCCCTTTAGACCAAGTCTTTATAAGTTCCTAGTACTGTTCGGGTTTACAGTGTAGTACTAGCTCTTTAAAATAAACATTAACATTACCACAGCGACACATTAGGAATGCAGTAAAAATGTTGCTGTACATCTAATCTACAAAGGAGGCATGTGTCTTACAGGCTTAACAAAGCTCATGCTAGATTCACACAAAGTAGCAGTCTGAATTCTGAGGCCATCAGTGTGCTGTGTTGAGCATGTGATATGCATACTCTGCTCCAAGTGGACAGTTATTTTCTGAACTAGCCACCATACAACATGCAAGGAAGTTCCATTTCCTGTTTTTTTTTACTTTGTGGTGTGCTTTATTAAAATAGTTTTCATAGAGCTACATGAAAGAGCAGTAGTACATGGAAAGCCATGACATTAAAGTTGTTAATAATTATTCTTGGGGACCATCGATATCCATATCCAATTTTTCTGCTGAAAGTAAAAGACACAAATGTCATCCTCATGGTGGCACTAGAGAAAAATTCAGAAGGATCACCACAATCTTGTCTGCGCTACAAACGTGCTGACCGTATATGTGCCAGAATAGTAAGTCAATCACTTGTTTGTAATGTATGTATGTAATGTATCTCAGTATCTTAGTATCTTCAGTATCTCAGTATCTCATCCTATGCTTGTTAAGCGCTCAGACACAGTTTGCTGTTTTCATTATTGTGGAGTTGTTTCCACAAGATTTTCCACAAGATTTCCAATAGTAGAGTATTGAGATTATTTGCACCAGAGATACTTACATGTCCAAAAACAACACAGTGGCCACAAAAACTAAAGCACTGATAAACCTTTGATCCACTAATTAGTGAGGTTTTCATGGGCATGTGTGTGTTTCACATACAGGATTGTAGGATGACCTTGGGGGATAAATTTAAGACCCTACTCACAGAATGTGGATTTTTTTTTTTTCCTTTTTTTTTTCCTGAACAATTCAGCACATTTGACTGTTAAAAACACAGTCACTGAAGTCATGTATGGTGCTGGAGGCTTTTAATAAATGTGGCCTTTAAAGAGTCCACAAATCAGCACCCAGACCCAGAGATTAATATTGGCAGGAGCTATGTCAGAATAATGGTGGAAGTACACACTGAGTAAAATGACAATGTCACCCAAATGCCAAAACGCAGATGCTACTTTCACTTACAGACATGCATGTTCTCCACTGTCCTTTTATGTCATTCAGCCCTCTGCTGACTATGAAAAATACCATAGCTCCAAAATGATAATGTGATGTCATAGATTTTACAACTGAGCTAAAGTTCTGTTATATCATTTACAACAATTTCCACACTTTCAATTTCATTTAATTGTATGTCCTGGCTCCTATGTTGATATACTAAAAATTGACCATCTCACTGTATTCAATTAACGAAGAAGTAGAGTCATTTCTAATTAGCACATTCACATATCAGCTAGGAAGAGCTGTCCACATTCTCCATTCTGATCTCATTTAACTCCTGAACCCAGACTGGGAGCTGGTTCCCCAGGAGAGGACCTTGATAGCTAAAGGCTCTTCCTCCCATTCTGCTTTTGGAAACTCTGGGAACCACAAAGTAGACCCGCACTCTGGGAGCGAAGTGCTGTATTGGGATGATATGGTACTCTGAGGTCTTTAATGTATGAAGGAGCTTGATCATGAAGGGATTTGTACGTGAGGAGAAGGATTTTAAATTCTATTTCTAATTCTATTCTGTATTTTACACGGAGCCAATGAAGAGAAGCTAGTATAGGAGAAATATGATCTCTCTTGCTAGTTCCTGTCAGGACTCTGGCTGCAACATTTTGGATTAACTGGAGGCTTTTTATGGAGTTATTGGGACATTCTAATAGTAATGCTTTACAGTAATCTAGCATTCAAGTGGGGAATGAACTAGTTTTTCTGCATCATTTTGAGACAGGATGTTCCTAATTTTGGCAATATTGCACAAGTAAAAGAAGGCAGGTCTAGAGATTTGTTTTATGTGTGAATTAATGGACAAATCTTGGTAAAAATTAACCCCTAGGTTTTTCACAGTAGTGCTGAAGGCCAGGGCTATGCCATCTAAAGTATATATTGTTATAGCTATATTGTTAGAAAAATCTATTTCTGAGGATTTTAGGCCCAAATACAATAACATCTGTTTTCTCTGAATTTAAAAGTAGAACATTACTGGTCATCCAGGCCTTTATGTACTTTAGGCACGCCTGAAGTCTGGTTTGTGTGATCAGGTTTCATAGATAGATAAAGCTGAGTGTAATTAATAGAGTGCTTCCTAATTAGATTGCCTAAAGATGTATAAGGTAAACAGAATCGGTCCTAGCGCAGAACCTTGTGGTACTCCATAATTAACTTTTGTGCATGTGGTTCATAATGGACATGAACAAATTGGAATCTGTCTGATAAATAGGATTGGAACCATTTTAACACTGTTCCTTTGATTCCAATCACATGCTCCAGTCTCTGTAATAAGATGCTTTGGGCTATAGTGTCAAATGCAGCAATAAAGTCTAACAGGACAAGTATAGAAACTAGGTTATCTGTTATCTGAGGCTAAGAGAAAATCCTTGGTGACTTTTAACAGTGCTGTTTCTGTACAATGATACATAAATCCTGATTGAAAATCGTCAAATAGTTCATTTCTGTGTAAGTGGTCTGATAGCTGCTTAGCAACAGCTTTTTCAAGGATTTTAGAAATAAATGATACGTTGGATATTTGTCTATAATTAGCCAAGACTCCTGGATCAAGACTAGGATTTTTGAAAAAGGGTTTGATTACTGCAGTCTTAGAGGGCTGTGGTACGTAGCCTGATACCAGAGATAAGTTTACCAAGGCTAATAAAGATCAATTAATGGCAGGGTGTCTTTAAGCAGTCTAGTCAGGATGAGTTTAAGAGACATGCTGATGATTTAGATAAAGCAACTGCTGACGTGAATTCAGAGAGATCTATGGGAGAGAAGCAGTCTTAAACATGATTGAGGTCTTATAGATGATTCAAGAACTACTGTAGTAGAAGATCTATCTGTGGCAGCTATAGGAGGCATCTCATGAAAGAAACTTATAAAGTAGATGGACTGCTGACCTGTCCAGGGTGTACCTCTGCCTTTCACCCAAAAGAGAGCTGGGATAGGCTCCAGCAGATCCCCGTGACCTGGTTAAGGAATAAGCGGGTATAGATAATGAATGGATGGATGGAATCTCATAAATTCATCACTGGTGAGAGCTAAGGGAACACTGGGCTCAACAGAGCTGTGACTTTTTGTCAGTCTGGCTACAGTGCTGAAAAGAAACCTGGGATTGTTCTTATTTTCCTCTATTAGTGATGAATAGTATGCAGTTCTAGCTTTATGGCAAGCTTTTTTATATCTTAGACAGTTTTTACAGGCTAGATAAAATTCTTCTAAATTTCTGGAATGCCACTTCCTTTTCAGCCTTCGTGATACCTGCTTTAAAGTAGGAGGGCTATGTCCTCTTGCTGCAGATTTTGCTGTAGCTACCAATCTGGCTTTCTACTTTTGTTCCATTCTTGTTTTTCTTTTAAATGTGTCTTTTGTTTTTAGTCTGTACCCATAATTGTCAAAATATAAAAGTAATTCAATTCATTCAAGAATTCATTCAGCCACAGACTAATTCCTCCTAAAGCCAAGACTGAGAGATTCAGGAAGTCTTTTGTATCCACAGCCCTAAGGCCCTATAAACAATAACGCACACACACACACACACACACACGATATACACACACGCACACACACACACACACACACACACACACACACACACACACACACACATACTGTACATGCACACACACACAAATCCCCCAAAATAAATAATTACTTTCTTACTTTTCTCCAACCAAATTAATTACTTTCTTACTTTATTAATTATTATTAATTAATATAATTGAAATAATATTAAATTTACTAACTTTAAATTAGAATAACTTCTTCTTAATTAAAATATACCCAAACCAGTATGAGTATCATTAAAAAAAACATTTTTGTTTAACGTTTAATGATTAATTTCCTAATGAGAGTCACAACTAAATTTTAGACATTTTGTCACAGAGTTACTGTGGCAGCTTGTGGTGTTCATTGATGCTCATGTTTGACAGGGTAGTATCTAATGCACCAAAAGGCAAACTGGAAAAACCAAATATAAGTATTACAGTACATGGCAGGACCAAGATATTAAAACTGGGATCAACAGAAAGAGAGTAGAAACACTTGAGTAATAACAGATGCAGACAGTCATGCAGTCTCCTTAGTGTCCTGAAACACTCTCACTCTCACAAACTACAGTCCAGTAAGAGTGACCGTATATGACTTTGAGAAAAATACATTTTGGAAACCAGTGCTTACCCCTCAGACCCCAGAGGGTTAACAAGAGTGATGTAACTTTCAGCATTTTTCTTTTTTCTTCTCTTAATCCACAAACACCACAAACGTATCATGATAGGACAAAGTGACTGATAATTGTCAGTTATTCCATATAGCAATTAATTAAGAGTTTTCAGAAACAGTTGATAGATGCCACAAGAAAATGTAGTTATTTTTCACAAAGCTCTATATTCTTGACTGTACCCCTGACATGTTGGCATTTTGTCCACCCACAGCACATGCATGACTGCCTAGCCACAATGCTAATCACAGGGCTACTGTGCTGTATACCATCATTTCCTCTCATCTGTCACAATTTGGGTGCTTCAAACACCACTGAATCACATTGACGGTGTGTGGCTGCAGATGTTTTATACAAATGGGCCACATCCCAACAGCCTCCCCTAACCATTGTTAGAGACCATTGTGCAAGGGGGCAGTTGCGTGTATTATAAACAAACCATTATAGTGAGCACCTTTCATCTATCATAAAAGTCAGCAGTCATTATTTTTCATCTTCATAGTAAACAGATCTTATTAGCATGTTTTGTTAATGTGTTACTGTGTTCATTTGAGATTGTATCTGATTGTTGCTGATCGCAAGGCATGGGACTATGATGTCTCAGTTTAAACAACCATTCATTTAACGCACCTGTGGGTGACACATTTTTTATTTTTCAGCTTTTTTGTTTCGGTTTTATAGCTCAGTGTTAGGTAAATTCTTTAACAAATAGACTCAGAGGACGAACTTCGGTAAGATTATATAGATGTTTTACTTGCAAGGAGTAACAGTCACACAGCACCTTGGTACAGCATGAGGATCACTGCTCTTAGCTGGGCAGCACATCATTTTAATACTATGATACAAACAGTCATGTGATAAAAGAAGAAAGAGGAGGCAGTTTCCCATGAAACTGCAAAACATCTGGGTTTCGATACTAAGTGTCTTATCAGATAGTGAAGGTCAGAACAGACTGACCTTAGGAAGACATTTTAACATTTTAATTTCTCTAACACATATATTAAGCGCTGTGTGCAGTTCATTTATCATGGACTTTCCCTAGCTGCTGCTTTGATAAGTTCTCGTTCCAAAACTACTAATACAGGACATGTTACCAATCTACTATATTAGCCTATGAAGGCAGTATAAATACCCAAAGAGTGTGACAATAAGTTGAGTATGGCCTTTTTTCACAAGTTCTATGCTCAAACAAAATGCTAATTTATTTAAAGCAAATACAGCTGTTTGCTGCATTCAGTTATATATGATATAATGTAATTTTTCTCCTGAAACAATTGTACAACATTATTTATTGGTCTAATATGAAAGGCATACATAAACAACTTCACATTTTTACTTGTTTCAAAAGTTGAAATCTACGTTTGCTGATTAAGCTTCGGAGAAATTTTCCTTTTAATCAGTTGTCTATATTCTATATTCTACAGAATTAGTACTTGTGTGTAATTATATCAAGTTGTATTCGTCATATGAAAACAAACTTAATGTGGTTCAGTGAGTTCACATTACAGTCATTACAGTCAGTGGAAAAATGCTGATTAAAAAACAGCTCAGTAACTTACAGTGCTTTCATAACTCTTAAGTCTTCATATAAATTCTGCAGTGAGCTCCTCTCCAGGTACTGACAACTGAAGGCTCATCAGAGTTAGCAGAGAAAGCATTTAGCATAGAGAAGATGACTGGGCCTTGAATATAAAGTAAGGAATATCTGCTGTTTTAAGATGCATGATGCCCATTTCATTTTTCCAAGAAGAGACACTGTGGGGAAAGGGTGTCTGCTGGGAAATACCAAGCAAAGCACACAGTATGGCAGATATTGCCTCCACCTCCCCAGACTCAGATTAAACCACTCCTTTTTCACAGACCTCCACTCTTATATAAGAGGAAAAAATATTGTGATATTATGTTATTGGGATACTGAATTATTACATGCACATAGATATTACTGGTTTAAAAGATGTAAACAAGCCAAAGTACTGGATACTGGATTTCTAGTTTTCCCTGGGTTACATCATATGGCAAGGTACTATGATTGCTTGCAGTATGTAGTGGTTGTGCCTCAGGTATCCAATTCCATATATAAACAGTAGGTCTACCAGATCATTGGTTATGTACCGTAACCCAAGATTCTATGACTTGGGTGCAGCTCTCCAGACTATCTCTATGGGACTTATCCCTTTACTGTGCCAGAGCACTGAAGAGAAAATTGGATATGCCCACCTGGTGTGCCCCCTTCACCAGAAACGAGTATCTTAATCACATCTGTGACAACCATAACCCCATAACTTTTGATGAAGAAGCCAGTACACATAGACAGGCTCAGTGCTCTAAGTTTCAGTGCCTTGTATCACTGTTTGTGTATACACCTACAGCCGGCATGATCTCCTAATGATTGGAATTTTGAGCAAGAGGAGCATGCCTGTGGAAAGGAGGCAGAGGTGGTGGAAGGCAAGGAAAAAAAGGCGAGGGTGGTGATGGTAGCGAGGCTACATAGGCATCCGGATGCCAAACCTGATTCAGCTCTCTGACATTTGTATAGCAGTATTAGCTTACAGCAAAGCATGTATCCTGACATGGTGCATATAATAGCTGGGGAAAGACCCCGGTCCAGCAATTTATATACGTCTGTGGATAAGGCCAAGGTAGCCTACAGGACTTCCTCCTGTGACCAATGACAGCAACTGAACAGCAACAACAGCAGACAGGTGTGGTAGGCAGTCCGGCAGGAGGAGTTGAATCTCCTTTGACTGCTTTGAAGTTGAGTCACAAGAAACAGCCATACTGCACCCAGTGACCCAGAGCAGTGTCATCTCTACCCTCTTAATGGATGATTGTGAGGTGAGGCACATGTTGAGGTCTATAAACCCAAGGAAGCCTGTGAACTCTGATTGCGTCTCTGGACACGTGCAAACCAGTTGGCTGAGCTCTTCACTGGGATCTTCAACAGGTCCCAGGTAGTCCCATTCCACCCTGCCTGAAGTCTGTCACCATAGTCTCTGTGCCCAAAAAACCCTCCATCACAAGCCTCAATGATTACCTGGCCAATAGCACTCACCACTGTGGTGACAAAGTGCTTCAAAAAACTGGTATGGAGATACATCTTATCATTCCTACCCCTCAGCTTTGACCCATATCTGCATACAGGGCAAATAGGTCTATAGTCAAAGTCAAAGTCAAAGTCTGCTGTATTGTCAATGATGCCACATGTAGAGCACATACAGAGAATTTCAGTAAACCAGATCAGAATTAGTTCAATCAACCTGGAGTTAACTTACCCTGAGTAAAGCACGTGCCTGACAACATATTAAAGCCGACATCAGTGGACCAAAGATACAAAGATTCACCATGGCTACGGAGAAGTGGACGTGTTCTGCAGATTTTTCCTCAGTGGAACTGAAGTTTTAATCGCCTCGTATGCAGAACATGAGCATAACATGAGCATGTATTTTTGCTTTTAAAAAAGCAATATTAATGCCACAGCAAAAGAACGTAAGCTGTTGTGGTAGAAAATTGCGTCAATTTCAACATTTTTAATTTTTTTTTAAACCTCTCGTGTTCCAACATTGATGTGCTCCATTAAGTGTGTTCAATGTCCGTGCAGTTGCAACCCTACAGGTGCCAAACCAACAAGGGAGCAAATTAAAGTGAAATATAATTCAATTCAATTCAATTCAATTTATTTGTATAGCGCCAAATCACAATACAAATCATCTCAAGGCACTTTACAAAAAAACAAAAAAAAACAACAAATCCATTATGAGCAAGCACTTGGTGACAGTGGAGAGGAAAAACTCCCTTTAACGAAAGAAAAAGCCTCCAGCAGAACCGGGCTCAGTTTGGGCGGCCATCTGCCTCGACCGGTTGGGGTGAGTGGATAGAGGAGAGAGAAAAGAACAGCAACAATAAACAACAAATAGACACTGCAGGTTAGTAGGACAAGTAACATCTACATCCACTGCCCAACTAGCCACTGTAAGATTGTGTCTCCTGTTGAATAATGACTTGCAATAACACTAAGTGGCTCTGGCCCTATGAACATTATTCTTTTTGTGTTCTTCTAGCTCCCAAGTGAAACAACTATACATTAAGTTGGAACACAAGTTAACAGTGGGTAAGGTGATATGGTGCTACTTATGAATGATGGTTTTAACTAAATAAAATGATCAGTAATTGCATCTGTACTTACAGGAAATAAAGAAGACTTGATACATGTTCTCTTTATTTTATTATGCAAAATGATTAAAATAAATTGTGTCACTAATTATTCTGCCATCTGGCACATCTTGAGGGTAGTCAAGATGGACTGTTTCACTTTCTGTTGGTGAGGGACATTGCTCTCTTTGCATTGTTGCTATGTCGTGGAGAACCACACACACAACAATAATGTCACAGGCCCTGTCTGGTTTGACCCTGAGCCTCCAAAGGCACTGGAAGCAGACCTTGACTATGCCTATGGTCATTTCAGTTCTGGCCCATGTCCTGCTGTGGGCTGAACTGAAATTGTGCTGTGGGCCAGGTGCAGGATCAGGATAAGGTGTTAAAAGATGTGACTGGCAGGGGTATCCCCTGTCACTGAGGAGGTAACCATCAAATTCCCCTACAAAAAGGAGAGCACGTGTCAAGAACGGAAGAGGAGGAAGCACTCGGGACCCAAGAGCAGATTCCGTTCAATAAGCTTTATTTAGTTCTTAGTGACTTGAGCTCCGGAGAGAGTGGGATCCTGAGGGCTGGCTCCGGAGTGGGAAGTCGTGGCGACAGGAGTGACTCCCGGCCGGGGAGTCGGTCCGACGAGCCAGCAGGAGCAGGAGAGGCGAAGTGGCGGCCGATCCGGTGACGAGCCGAGGAGGGAACAGGAATCCGAGGTAAGTTGACGGACGAACTGGCGATGAGACCTAAGGAGGTCCGGGTATTTATGAACCGAGTGTGTTGATTGAGAAGTGTGCCAATCAGCCTCTCGCAGCTGGAACCCATTACCTGAGAGAAGAGGGAAAGCGGTAGCAGAGAGAGAGAGAGGGTAAGGAGGGAGGGATAAGGGAGAGGACAGCAGGATCCCTGCTGTCTCATGACAGGACCCCCCCCCACAGCCGGAGGCTTGTCCGGGTTGCGGCGATGAAAGGCCCGTACCAAGTCCGAGTCCAGGATGCCAGAACGGGCCACCCAGGAGAGTTCCTCCGGGCCGTATCCCTCCCAGTCCACCAGGTACTGGAGTCCCCGGCCCCGGCGGCGAACATCCAATAGCCGCCAAATAGTGTAGGCCGGGGCATCGTCGATGAGGCGGGGGGGGGGGGGGCGCGGCGGTCGGGGCCTGGAGGACACTGGAGGAGACGGGCTTGAGCTGGGACACGTGGAAAACTGGGTGGATCCTCATGGTGGGAGGTAGCGCCAGTCGTACCGCGACGGGGTTGATCACCCGGGATATCCGGAATGGGCCGATGAATAGTGGGGACAGCTTCTTGGCGTCGGAACGTAGCGGGATGTCCCTGGTGGCAAGCCACACCAATTGGCCCACTCGATAATCCGGGGCGGGAGCTCTCTGTCGGTCCGCCAGGTGTTTATTCTGTGCAGAGGAGTGCTGTAGAGCCGCCCGGGCCTGGATCCAGGCGTGTTTACAGCGCCGGAGATGGTGTGCGGCCAACGGAACTGATGCCTCCGCCTCTTGGGACGGAAACACGGGAGGAAGGTAACCCAGAGACGCCTCGAAGGGGGTCATACCGAGGGCTGATGACCACTGGGAATTGTGCGCATACTCTACCCAGGGGAGAGGAGCTTCCGCAGGGCTGCCTCGAGCTCCTGGTTTACTCGTTCACATTGGCCGTTGGTTTGGGGATGGAACCCCGAGGATAGGCTAACTGACGCTCCCAGGGCTTTACAGAAGGCTGACCAGACTCGGGAGGTGAATTGGGGCCCTCGCTTGGACACAATGTCTTGGGGAATTCCGTGCAGGCGAAAAACCTGTTTCGTCAGGAGCCGGGCCATCTCGAGAGCTGTGGGCAGTTTGGGAAGAGGGACAAAATGCACAGCCTTGGAAAAGTGATCAATAATTGTGAGGATGACTGTGTTACCTTCCGAGGGGGGAAGTCCTGTGACAAAATCCATGGCAATGTGAGACCAGGGTCGTGACCGAATAGGCAGAGGTCGAAGCAGTTCGGCAGGTCTCTGATGGGTAGCCTTTCCCCGGGCGCAGGCTGAACACGCCGCCACAAACTCTCGGATGTCCGAGTCCATAGCGGGCCACCAGAAGCGTTGTCTTAGGAGAGCTCGGGTCCTGGTAACCCCGGGATGGCAGGCGATCTGGGAAGCTTGGGCCCATTGCAGCACCTGTGGTCGTATAGTGGATGGAACAAATAAACAGTTCGAGGGACCTCCTCCAGGGTCCGGTTCCAGGCCTTGAGCGTCCTTGACCCGGGTCTCAATATCCCAGGTGAGGGCGCCGACAACCCTCCGAGCAGGAAGAATGGTCTCGGCCTGGATCTCTCTGGGGGGCTGGGGGAACTGCCGTGAGAGGGCGTCCAGCTTCCGGTTACGGGAGCCCGGACGAAAGGTTACTGTGAAATTAAAACGGCTAAAAAACACAGCCCATCGGGCCTGCCGGGAATTGAGTCTCTTGGCTGACCGTAGGTACTCTAGATTTTTATGGTCCGTCCAGACTAAAAACGGTTGGTCTGCCCCTTCTAACCAATGCCTCCATTCATCTAAAGCTAATTTTATTGCTAGCAGCTCTCGGTTCCCCACGTCATAATTCTGCTCTGCGGAGGACAGATGTTTAGAAAAAAATGCACAGGGGTGTACCTTTTGGTCTTCTTCGGACCGCTGCGAAAGGACCGCCCCAACGCCCACATCAGATGCGTCCACTTCCACGATGAACTGGTGCTGAGGATCTGGTTGGATCAGAATAGGGGTGGTCGTGAACCGAGCCTTCAGGGTCCGGAAAGCTGTCTCGGCTTGGGGGGTCCAGAGGAAAGGGGCCTTGGTGGACGTGAGGAGAGTCAGGGGCTGTGCTTGAGTACTATAGTGTCTGATAAACCTGCGGTAAAAGTTGGCAAAGCCCAGGAACCGCTGGAGCTCCCGCCGGCTACTGGGTCGCGGCCAGTCCACCACCGCCTTAATCTTTCTAGGATCTGGGCAGAGTCTACCCGCCTCGATGATATAGCCGAGGAATGCGACCTCCGAACAGTGGAAGTCGCATTTCTCCGCCTTCACGAACAGGCGGTTCTCGAGGAGGCGCTGGAGGACCTCGCGTACATGGCGCTGATGCTCGGCTAGGGACTTGGAAAAGATGAGAATGTCGTCCAAGTACACGAAAACAAAACGATTAAGGAAATCCCTGAGCACATCGTTAATAAGAGCCTGAAAAACGGCTGGGGCATTAGTCAGCCCGAAGGGCATGACGAGATATTCGAAGTGCCCGAGAGGAGTCTTGAACGCCGTTTTCCACTCGTCCCCCTCCCGAACCCGGACCAGGTGGTAGGCATTTCGCAGGTCTAATTTGGTGAAAATGACCGCCCCCTGCAGGGTCTCAAAAGCAGAGGTAAGCAACGGCAACGGGTAGCGATTCTTTATCATCCTGTCATTAACTTTACGATAGTCTATGCAGGGGTGGAGAGAGCCATCCCTCTTCTCAACGAAGAAGAACCCTGATCCGAGCGGGGAGGAGGACGGCCGGATAAGACCGGCGGCCAAGGACTCCTGGATGTACTTCTCCATCGACTCCCTCTTGGGGCGGGACAAACTATAAAGCCGGCTAGACGGCAAGGGAGACCCCGGGAGGAAGTCGATGGCACAATCATACGAACGATGAGGGGGAAGGGAAATGGCCCGATCCTTGCTAAAAATCTCAGCAAGGTCATGATAGAGCTCAGGGACCCCAGCGAGGTCCGGGGAGGGCTCGGAGGGGGCCCTGCCCGGCCTGTCCGGGGGTTGAGTCGAACGCAAGCAAGTGGCGTGGCAGAGGGCGCTCCACCCCGTCACTTTATGCTGTCGCCAGTCGATGTGAGGATTGTGCAAGGCCAGCCACGGGCGACCGAGGACTAGCGGGGAGATTGGGGAGGAGATCAGCTTAAGTGGAATCTCCTACCGGTGATTGCCCGAGAGGAGTAAGGAGAGGGGCGCGGTGGTGTGAGTGATGTTGGCGAGAAGCCGCCCGTCCAGCGCCTCGACCCGGAGCGGCTCCGCCAGGGGCTGCGGGACCACCCCGAGCTGGTGGGCTAGGCCTAAGTCTAAAAAATTGTCGTCGGCCCCCGAGTCAATCAGGGCCGAGAGAGAGTGTGACTGAGTACCAATTGAAATTGAGGCTGGTAGAGACCAGCGAGTGTTCTGGGTGGAGTTCTGGAGTGGGCTCACCTGTACCCCCACCTTAACCGGTGAGCCTATTCTTTTGGGCGGTCTGGGCGGCTGGGGCAAGTTGTGAGGAGGTGACCCTGAGCCCCGCAGTAAAAGCAACACCCCTGGCAGAGGCGTCGCTGACGCTCGGCGGGGGTAAGCCAGGCGCGACCCAGCTGCATCGGTTCCTCCGGTTCTGGCGAACTTCGAGGGAGGGTAGGTATGGTGGCTGCAGGCATGTCCGAGTGTCCCCGTCTGAACGCCAGCTCTGACTCTCGCTCGCTCTGCCGCTCTCTTAGCTGGTTATCTAAAGAAACTGTGAGAGATATGAAAGCCTTGAGTGAGGATTCCTCACTTCGCCCTACCAATAGGTCCTTTATCCTGCTATTTAGTCCTCGAATAAAAATTCCCCTCAACTCCTTATCTCCCCAGTTGATGGCGGTGGCCAGCGTGTTAAATTCAATAGCATATTCCACCACCAGCCGGCTCCCCTGACGGAGAGCGAGCAGCCTCTGAGCCGTCGTACCAACATGATCGGTATAATCAAAAGTGCCTCTGAACGCAGATAAAAACTGTTCAAAGGTCTGTGTCTCTGCAGGACGGGCAGTTAGCTCTGCCTCCGCCCACGTCAAGGCCTTGTCCGTTAATAGTCCAGAAAAAAACAATAACTTAGATAAATCCGTGGAAAGGAAGAGCTCCTGACGCGGCGTCCGCTGGGTCCATCTGGCCAGTTCGTTCTGTCAAGAACAGAAGAGGAGGAAGCACTCGGGACCCAAGAGCAGATTCCGCTCAATAAGCTTTATTTAGTTCTTAGTGACTTGAGCTCCGGAGAGAGTGGGATCCTGAGGGCTGGCTCCGGAGTGGGAAGTCGTGGCGACAGGAGTGACTCCCGGCCGGGGAGTCGGTCCGACGAGCCAGCAGGAGCAGGAGAGGCGAAGTGGCGGCCGAGCCGGTGACGAGCCGAGGAGGGAACAGGAATCCGAGGTAAGTTGACGGACGAACTGGCGATGAGACCCAAGGAGGTCCGGGTATTTATGGACCGAGTGTGTTGTTTGAGAAGTGTGCCAATCAGCCTCTCGCAGCTGGAACCCATTACCTTAGAGAAGAGGGAATGCGGTAGCAGAGAGAGAGAGAGGGTAAGGAAGGAGGGATAAGGGAGAGGACGGCAGGATCCCTGCTTAGTGCACACTCATGAAAAATTTGTGAGTGCACAAATGCACAGATCCAGGTGACTTTGCTTTCATGTTCGTTATCACATGTGATGCATCACATATGACCTTAAGCACACAGAACAAAAAATCTGCATTAGCTGTGATGGAATTATGTTTCATAATGAATGCTAAAGGCCACTATTTACCTGTAAATTAATGCTGTGGGAGGACTTCCTATTGACATACTCACCTTTATTTACAGAGGGAGCCACAGGATATGAGTCCCATCTATGCAGCCGATCACACCTGGAAACCCTAAAATATAGAAATTTTACACATTCAGGTCAATTGGCTGAGTGTGCCAATTGTTGCTTGTAGTGATACCTGCAATTTTGTAGAATTCCTCTTTGATAAGAAGTGTGGGTCTGTGATTGGGGATGACCACAAAGCTGTACAGCAGACGTTTGAGCATAAGGGTCACATTTCTGACAGCATGACATGCAGTTGCCTTTGAAATGTGTTCTGCGTCACCAGTGTTATAAAGGAAATGTCCACTTGCAAAAACACGAAGAGCTACTGAAACAATTTGCTC
Source organism: Mastacembelus armatus (assembly GCF_900324485.2). Taxonomy (NCBI): domain Eukaryota; kingdom Metazoa; phylum Chordata; class Actinopteri; order Synbranchiformes; family Mastacembelidae; genus Mastacembelus; species Mastacembelus armatus. Next base: position 2,229,833 of record NC_046646.1, read on the forward strand.
TGACTTTGAGCATGTCCACAAGAAGTCATATGGGATATGTAAGGGCTGAGGATATCATGAAGATAATGAAGCGAACTGGCAGAAAACAGTAGAGCTCATAAAGCTATTCTCCTGGAAAAGATGTCCAGACGGGGTTTGATTAGCCTCTTGAATTCTGCGAAGCAAAGGACACATCATGTCTCCTCCCTCTTCTTCAGTCTGAATGCCAATTGGCTCAGAAACAACTCAGGGTTTATAAAACCTGCCAGCAAGCTGTTTTGGTTCACAGAATAAGTTACCGCAGTAACTGATTCAGAGTCAATTTGAACCTGCTTTATGAAACCGAAAACCCTGAGTATCCCTCATCTCAGGGTTAACAAACTCTGGGTTTTCACTAAACCCGCTTTCTGAAACAGGCCCCAGATGTACTGGATTTTAGTACAATTAAATGAGCTTATCAGTCTTGATAATGTGACTTCAGTGCACAGAAAGCAGTCCAAATTCTGCATAAAGTGACTGCTGAGGGCAGTGTGTATATTGGGGTGGGGGTTAAAGGTCAGAGTTTGTGCATGCAGGGGGCAGAAGGGGGCAAGAGGGGCAGAGCCGGGAGAGAGTTCAGCATTATAGACTCACGAACAAAGCCTCTCCAAGGTTCAACATCAGCAGATGCGATGGATTATACTCTGGAGCACATTGCCATGCAAAAACACAACAAAGATGGCCAGTCTGCCCTACAACCCCTACCGTGTGACCTACAATAACCAATACAAAGGCAGGGGCCATCACAATATGAGAGCATCCTTAAAGTGCCAGTACAGGGCACTGCAGAGTAACATTACAGTTGGTGAGACAGATGCTGTAGATGCCTTGAAGGGAGGGGAGAGGGACACCGACGGTTTTCTCAGCTGCTCTCACTATGCCTTGCAGGGTCTTGAGGCAAGATGCTCTTGATGGTGCCTCTGTAGAAGGTGCACATAATGGGGGCTGGGGCTGGGGCTCTGGCTCTTCTCAGTTTGTGTCCTATAGAGGATGTGGCTCTTCATGCTGCATTGACCCACCTAGAGCAGCAGGGCAGCTACGCTCAGCTCCATGTTACCATAGGTTAACCATAACCTATGGTTATTATAGGTTACACAACATGTAACCTATAATAATTGGCAAGGACTGTGTGGAGAGGGTCACAGACTTTCTGGGAGTCCACATGAAGAAAGACCCGACCTGGGGTGTGAATACAACAGAACTAGTAATGAAGGCACAACAGATATTCTACTTCCTGAGGGTTCCACTTCCTGAAGGAGAGAGCATCCACAGAGAGCATTCTCACTTATTGCCTCTGTGTGTTGTTTTCCAGCTGCACTAGGCACACAAGAAAAAGCTTCAGTGGATCATCAAGACTGCCAAGGAAATCGTGGGGTGCCCTCTCCCAACTCTGGAAGACCAACGTAGTTCCCCCTGCCTCAAGAAAGCCCATAATATCATAAAGGACACATCCTACCTGGTCACTCTCTGAACTGCTACTATAAAGCAGATGATACAGAGCCAATAAAACAAGGCCAAATTGACTGAAAAATTGTTTTTATCCCACAGCTGTACACACTTAAATGCTGGGGAAAAATAATGTTGACATCACAGAACCAGTCATTTCTTCAGTGGGTTCAAGGCAAGGCAAGGCAAGTTTATTTATATAGTACAATTCATACACAGAGTAATTCAAAGTGCTTTACAGAAATAAAAGACAGGTTAAAAATACATAAGCAAGAATAAAAATGAAAGGCATGCCACCGCTTTGTCACCATATTTGCCCCTTATGATATCGACTATCGGACCACGCTGACCCATATTTGTGGGTGCCCTACTTTCAGTTTGTCCCATCCCTGATGGACTAAAAGTACCTCAACACAGACTATCTGTGGAGACGATCCTGAGTCCCAGACTCTTACGTCTAGGATTGAGCAGACTACAGCTGGAGGTTCCAAACCCCTTATTTAAGTCTACAGCTGTTTAGACCCGTATTCTAAGGATAACACTAAAGAGCCTGGGTTCCTAACCCCTGAGTCCCTGACCCAATTGGCTTTAGATCGAATGTTCCTATCCTAATCAACTTAGAATACTGACCGTGAGTCCGATTGTCTACCCCAACTGGACAAAAGTAGTGACAGTTTTAAAAAATAAATAAAAAATTCATTAGAGGAAAACTGTGTGCAGATAAATCACTTTGGATAAAACACTGTCAGTTGTCATATGTTATATGCCACACTAAAAAGAAAGGTTTTTATCTTGGAGTTAAACATTGCCAGAGATGAGGCTTGTCTAACATCATCAGGAAGACTATTCCAGGTTTTAGCTGCATATAACTGAAACGCTGCTTCTCCTTGTTTAGTCCTGACTCTGGGCACGAGCAGAAGGCCTGTCCCTGATGTTCTCAGAGTTTGAGATGGTTCATATGGCATCAACATGTCAGAGATGTAATGTGGTGCTGAGCCATGAAGAGACTTATACACAAGCAGTGCTGTTTTAAAGTCTATTCTCTGAACATATCAAGGAACCAGTGAGGCCAACAGCCCAGAGGGCTGTGCCCAATTCACTGAATCTTGGGATACAATACATAACCAAGGTTCTGTTTCACTTGGATCAAAGCGAGAGCCAGAAATGCCCAGCAACCCAGGTGGGAAAGAACAATTGCATTCCACCCAGCCACTAAAAGAACAACACATTGAACACACAAGCATGTACATAGAAGAGCTTCAAGCACTCTACAAAATTAATTCACATACGGAGACAAAAGTGCACAACTGAATCAGCACAATCCCCGACTTGCCAGTTATATCATAACCGTAGCATCCCAAATAGCATGAAACAGGGAGACACTTGCAATGCCTTGTAAATTGAAATGAACAAAAGTGGGGCCATTAGGGCCCCGTGCACATGTCCTCCACCAACATACTGCAGAGGAGAGCTGCCAAGAAAGACACTCACTCCCTCATGTAATGCATACAGATGCCAGCTCTCTGTTTAATGCAGTAGAAGCCTGCATATTGCAGGACCAGTGAGACAAACAGTCTGCTGAGAGAGGAGAGCCTAGTGAACCGTGGTGCTGGGCATTGTCTGCTCACTCCTCTCAGGAAATTTTTAGCAAGCAGGTAACTGAAAACAGATCTGTTCCTCTTGACAGGAGTAAATAGCTGCAGCATAGGTTTTGATGGTGCTAAATGCTAAATTCTTCTCCAGGAGTAACTGGAGGAAGTACAAAAACAATGAATAGTCTATGCATGTGATGGGACAAAAGCCATTATCTGTGCACCTGCTCTGAAAGGTAGCCCATTTTCTACATAAGATGGTGCATCCCTGGAAACCACAAAGCCCCAGGCCATTCTAGCGCTATCAGAATCACTTACAAAGCCTACTCCTGAAACCCAAACCAGCCGGGGAGGGATCAGAGACCGGGGGAAATGAAACAAGAGTCATCTTGGCCACGGCCAATGAGTGAACGCATGTGCTTGAGGCTCTGAGAATGCTAAGAGGATTCCTCATTGCTGTCCATAGAAGGCTATTGAGGATACATACTCGGTGACTTGGCTTAGACATGCTTTCATTCACGGTGGTTTGTACGGTGCTTCTGGTCAACGTCCATCTCTTGTTTATGGGGTCTGTAGTCAAACTGAGCCATCTGACTCCTGAGGTTTAAAAGAACACATGCACAGGAGACAAGGTCACCTCAAGAGAAATCCTTTCCATTAAAACATTTTCTTCTATATTGAACCAGTACTGTGATTTAAAACCCTCTGATATTCCTAGGAATATTTTTGAATATTTATTCAGTGTGGGAATAAGTGAAGTGAACAAATAACATGAAAATGTGTGTTTGTAATTGCTGACATGATGGGAGGAGCCTCAGGCTATAAAAGAGAAACCTTCTGCAGCACTGAGTCAGTCTTGAGGGTGAACTGGGCACAGAGGTGCTGACAGCATCAGACCATTTAAAAAAGACATAACTGAGGTACTAATTGTTTTTTTTCTGTTTTTTTGGATTTTTTTCTCTTGATTTTTTTTGTGTTTTTTTTAGGGTAAAGGTTAAAATTAATAATGTTAGATTGGGATTTTGTATAGCGTTTCATTGGCAATCTCTTACAATTATAAGGATCCCCTCAAAGGTGTTCCAACAGACATTTCTTCCCACACACATTCAGGATTCAGAAGCTGGTCCCAAATTTTATTTAGCAGGTAAGGTCAATTGCACGGTGATTAAGATGTTATATTATAACAATACCATTGTCATGTTTAATGTGACACTTAATGCAGGTTTTTCTCATTTTACCATTTTTTTTCCGTTGTTCTCTCCAAGGACAGCCACCTTAAACCTGGTGGAGGAATTTAAGTGCCCACATGAACTTAGGATCTATGTTATTGATCACTGTGAAATAATACATTTGTATTGTACTTGCTAAGGTCTACTGTTTCCATTGTGCCTTTTTAATAAGTCCTAATTTATGATCTGGTGTCAGCTGAATTATTCACAATGTGTGACAGTGAACATACATACATATAAATCATTAGTCACAAGGTTAAGGGAGTAACCAATTTATTGAAGACCTCTGACCTAAGACCTTGGAAAGTCAATCAATACAGTCAGCACGAGTTGAAACTTCACATTTTCCAGTCAGCGCAGTCTTATCTTTCTCACCCATGTACCTACAATATCTGAACAGACACATAGGTTTACCAGTTAGAAGCAATGCATGAACACAGGTACTATAGTATCATAGCGTCATGGAATTATGTTCACGCAAATGAGCTTAATGCCCATATCTGTTGTATTTGCACAGAGACTGGTGAAATATCTTTTTATTTTTTAATTCTTCATTTAGCATTCATTCAGACAAACAAAACACATCACTGAAGTGGATCAAGGGGGGTGTTTACATCTAGATTCCTGAGAAAAAGGGGATATTGTTTTCAGGGATTAGCTTTGGCACAACTCAGAATAGAAAATATGTCAAATGCTTCAAACTAACTGTGGTTGAAATAAAGGGAAATCCGAGGCGAATATAGTGAGAAAAATTGGCATAATCACTAAAGCACCATCTTTGACAAGTGTGCTACTGTTTCTATTGGAGCTTGCACAGTCCATTACTATTATTAAGAAGCCAGAACTAGATGAATTTGGGCAGTTTTATTGAATAAATAATTAAATGTTCTATCAGTAATTGTTGTTAATGTTTTTGCCAATGAAATAATGACATTATTCTGCTATGCATTTACAGTAGCTCTAAAAATGATGCACTCAAACATAATGCAGCTATAAATGATTCCATCTCAGCATATGGCAGGTTGAATGGATTGGAGTGGTTGATTTGAAAGCAGTCACCTTTTTATCCCACTCGAGGTTCCATCATAGCACTAATAAAGGCCTTTAAAGCTGCTATTTGCATTCTCACTATATCTTCTTCTGATAATATTACTTTCTGCAGGTACTGGACAACTTGTGATAGCTGGAAATATGCATTTCTGCCATATTTTAAACTCATAATTATACAGGGTTTTGGTTTTCCTTAAAATTGTGGCTTTGGCTCAACCATTTAGAGTAGAATATCCCACACACAGATGGAAGGACTAGCAGGAAAGCTCAAAGCATCATGACATGGTGGATCAATTCTTAATAACAAATAACTTCTGCTTCAGCCAATCAATGTCCTCCTTTGGAGAGGTCCTCATCAGTGTGAATAAATGTGTCAAAGGTGAGAGTAAAAGACAAGTGGTCTCCCTATGCTTCCTTCCCTCATGCCTACAGTTTCCCCTCTTCCATTGGTCATCCTCTAACCTCCCGTATTGTGACCAAATAAAAAGTGAAGTGCATGCAACCATCTGTGCAATGGGGTAGAAGGAAGCTAATAGTCGCACACAAGAGATCAAAATCTCATCAGTCTTAACCCTGTGAGGAAAACCAAGTCATAAACAACCTTCTCTGCTGGACAAACCATTTAGTTCTAATGTGTTACTGGCACGTTAAGAGCAATGAGGAGAAAGAATGGATGTAGCCCTTCCCTCCTACAGAAACCCCATGAGAAACCAAAAAGCCTCATTTCTATCCACGCTGTTACTGAAGTAGACTTGTGTCTAAAGCAGAAAAATTCAGTTACAGGTTCTTTAAAAGCTGTCATCAGTTTCTAGTTGTCAGGGATGCTTTCTCCTCACAGTCTTGTATTTAACAGCACTACAGGAGTGTGTAGTGAATGACATGCTGTATTTCTACCACAGAAAATTGCATCTCAGTAGGTCTTTTTATGTTGGTATTATGATTCTGGTCAAGTCTGACCACCTTTGGTTTGTGATTGTGTAGTGCTGTAGTGTTGGCTGATGGGAAATCAGGAAACTCTCTTCCCCAAGGAGTAAACATCAAAAAGGACTCCTATGGTGTGGCTGTGGAATCTCATACACAACATTTTAGGTATTCTGCGGTCAAACCAGTGAGCCGTGTTTTGGGGAGAAAGAAAACTAGAGTGCACTTTCAATATTTAAAAGCGTCATATTAATCCTGCTTCATACACTTTTTAACATATGGAGTTTTGAAATGAGGATAAAAGGATTTAGTAACGTTTTTAAAGTAGCCAAGTAAAAACTGACAGTAAAGATCACATCATCAAACATATAAAGTTGATACAGTAAGCAAACTGATTGTTTTTAGGGGGGAAATTTAAATAGATTTGTTATATAAACATACAGATATTACAAATATTGTAGAATGAAGGGATTTTTAATTGTTAGGATAGAAACTAAAAGGGAACTGCAAATATTTTTAAACATAAAAAGGGTCCTGGGGAGTCCTACTCAAATGGTCAAAAGCATAATGTGTAATCTAAATACATTTTTGGTTATTTGTGAAGATTAAAAAAATCATTACTAAATTATAGAGGTATAAGATGGCATTTTTGATTAAAATGATACAGGATGAGTTTTTCAGAGGTAGGTCACTAACTGTTGCTACTAAACCAAGATTAATTCATAAGCTTAATCATATACAGTATATTTAATCTGTTGAGATTTAATCAAGGACAATATGTGGGAAGCATTAATCACACACAGGTTCATTTGGACATCACATTTACTATGTCCTTGTTAGGCTCTTCAAATGGAAAATGAATATCAATTTAAATATTTGCAAATTACTTGGCATGTTTCACTGAAAAATCTGATTAAGCTTAGTGACTCCAGTGACTTTTCATCTAGCACCATCAGCATCCCCCCTTTTCTTCACTAAACAGAGTTCCTATCAGCACCAGCTGTACTATGGTGTTAGTGCTAATAGTGTAGTGAGATTTGGTGGGGCCAACCAAAAGTTTCTTTTTTTTAAGATGATTTTTTGTTTTGTTGATTCACCCTCATACCATAAAGCAAAAACAATTTTATTCATTAACTGTACATCAGAGTTTCTAAATGTAGGGCCCAGGGTCCTTGAGTTACTACAGTAGGTGTGTACAAAGTTAATAAGTCATCTTTGGGCCATAGAAACAAAGAGAAAGTGTGAGCAGCCACCTCAAGTCTCTTTTTATAAAATCTAAAAATCAGGTTAGAAATCTAGGGGTAATCATGGACTCAGACCTGAATTTTAACAGCCATTTCCATCTGAAAATCATTGCCAGAATCAGGGATCATGTCTAAACCAGACTTGGAGAGACTAATTCATGCATTTATCCCCAGCAGGTTAGATTACTACTTACAGGGCTCTCAAAATGAGCTGTAAGGCAGCTGCAGTACATTCAGAACACTGCTGCTTGGGTTCTGACTAGAACCAGGAAGTACAACCACATTACTCCTGTTCTCAGATCTCTGCACTGGCTTCCTGTCCCTCAGAGAATAGACTTTAGAACAGCACTGCTTGTGTATAAGTCTCTTCGTGGCTCAGCACCACAGTACATCTCTGACATGTTCGTGTCATATGAACCATCTCGAACTCTGAGAACATCTGGGACAGGCCTTCTGCTCGTGCCCAGAGTCAGTAATAAACATGGAGAAGCAGCATTTCAGTTTTATGCAGCTAAAAGCTGGAATAGTCTTCCTGATGATGTTAGACAAGCCTCATCTCTGACAATGTTTTAGTCCAAGCTAAAAACTCTTCTTTTTACATCTGCATATGAGAACTGAAAGTGTTTTATCTGCACTCATTCTGCTTTAATTTAAAGTTAATCTTCTACTATTTGCTGTCTCTTTGCCTATATAATGTCACTAACCTTGTGCAGTGTAACTAACCTTGTGTTCTCTCTCCCTCTCTCTCTGTTTTCTCTCTGTACCTTCTGCAGGTGTCCCTGGTCCTGGAGCTGTATATTGCTGATGTGCAGTTACTGGTCCCACCAACCTGCAGTTTCTATTTGTTGTTTATTGTTGCTGTTCTTTTCTCTCTCCTCTATCCACTCACCCCAACCAGTTGAGGCAGATGGCCGCCCAAACTGAGCCTGGTTCTGCTGGAGGTTTTTTCTTCCGTTTAAGGTTTTCCTCTCCACTGTCGCCAAGTGCAGGCTCATAATGGATTTGTTGGGTTTTTTGTTTTTGTAAAGTGCCTTGAGATGATTTGTATTGTGATTTGGCGCTATACAAATAAAATTGAATTATACTGAATTGAATTGACTTTTTACTTGTCTTTTATTTCTGTAAAGCACTTTGAATTACTCTGTGTATGAATTGTACTGTACAAATACACTTGCCTTGCCTTAATCAAACGACTCATAAGGGACAAATTAACATTGGGGCACCAATGGAATCCGATCTATTAGAACCACTGAGCTTGATACTCAAATAGTCTAAACAACAAACTGTGCCCCACCCTGTAACCCTATTACTGTGCCTTGTTGTATTGGCTAGTGGGCTTCTTTGAGGCCTTGATGATCTCTGGGGAGGGCTCCCACTTAAAGTTGGGTTTAAAAAAGGCTTGATTCACACACAAACTGCTTTTCCTCTGTCACTTTCTTCTCTTAACATCACATCTAAGTATGTTTTAATTCCTTAAGTCGGGTTGGGCTGGAATTTAAAAAAAATCTTTTTGGGTCTTAATGTGTTGGAAAAGTTTGGGTGTGGTTTCCTTTGTTTCGTTAGTCAGATTGTTTTCACCTGTGTTTAATTAGTCTTGAGTTCGGTCTATTTATACCCCTGCATTTCCTTTGTTCTCCGTCGGAGCATTGAAGTTAGTCAAGCGTTGTGTGATGCTTGTAATTCATGTTTGCAGCAGTGTGAAGGAGCTAGTTTTGTGCCTGTTACGCCGAGTGGCGTTTCTGTTTTTTTCCTGCCTGCCTGCCCACCGAGTGGTGGAGATTTATGTTGCTTTTGCCTGAACCCTGGAAATAAACTCGTTGTGTCCTGCACTGGGGTCCTCACCTCTCCTCCTTCATCAACACCACCACCGTACCGTAACAACAGAAGATGATTTGTTTGGAGATGATTCAATCATTTGGAAATATTTCTCGCTATAAAGTGAACAACACCAAATCCTCTATTTTATTATTAAATGCAACTGAAAAAGGGCAGATCCCACCTGGAACATATATAAATATTTTAATATTTAGGTGAATAATAAAATATTTATATATGTTCCAAGTGGGATCTGCCCTGAAAGGTGCTCCTACTGGGGACTCCGTAATTCTGTTGGGGGACTTACGTGGGCAGTGACAGTGAAACCTGGAGGGGCGTGATTGGGAGGAACGGCCTCCCCGATACGAACCAGAGTGGTGTTCTGTTGCTGGACTTCTGTGCTAGTCACAGTTTGTCCATAACGAACACCATGTTCAAACATAAGGGTGTCCATCAGTGCACATGGCACCAGGACACCCTAGGCCGGAGGTCAATGATCGACTTTGTAGTCGTGTCATCTGATCTTCGGCCGTATGTCTTGGACACTTGGGTGAGGAGAGGGGCAGAGCTGTCAACTGATCACCACCTGGTGGTGAGTTGGATCCGCTGGCGGAGGAGGAAGCGGGACAGACTTGGCAGGCCCAAACGTACTGTGAGGGTCTGTTGGGAATGTTTGGCTGAACCCACTGTCAAAGAGGTCTTTAACTCACACCTCCAAGAGAGCTTCTACCAGATCTGGCTGGTAGAAGGAGGCTGGGGACATTGAGTCCGAATGGACCACGTTTTCCACCTCCATTGTCGACGTGGCGGGTAGGAGCTGTGGCCGTAAGGTTTCGCCTGTCATGGCGGCAATCCCCGAACCCGGTGGTGGACACCGGAGGTAAGGGATGTCATCAAGCTGAAGAAGGAGTCCTACCGAGCTTGGCTGGCTTGTGGGACTTCCGAAGCAGTTGACAGGTACCGCAGGGCCAAGTGTGTTGCAGCCCAGGCGGTGACGGTGGCAAAAACTCGGGTATGGGAGGAGTTCAGTGAGGCCATGGAGAAGGACTACCTGTCGGCCCCGGAGAAATTCTGGCAAACTGTGCGGAGCCTCAGGAGGGGGAAGCAGTGCTCTACCAACACTGTTTACAGTGGAAGTGGGGAGCTGCTGACCTCGACTGGGAATGTTGTCAGACGGTGGAAGGAATACTTCGAGGATCTCCTCAATCCCGTCAACACGTCTTCCATAAGGGAAGCAGGGACCGGGGATTCGGAGGCTGATCCATCCATCACCCAAGCCGAAGTCACTGAGGTAGTTCGGCAGCTCCTCAGTGGCAAAGCACCGGGGGTGGATGAGGTCCGCCCCGAGTACCTTAAGTCTCTGGATGTTGTCGGGCTGTCATGGCTGACACGCCCATGCAACATCGCGTGGCGTTCGGGGACAGTACCCCTGGATTGGCAAACCGGGGTGGTGGTTCCTCTTTTTAAGAAGGGGGACCGGAGGGTGTGTTCCAACTACAGAGGGATCACACTCCTCAGCCTCCCGGGGAAGGTCTATGCCAGGGTGCTGGAGAGTAGGATCCGACCGGTGGTCGAACCTCGTTCCAGGAGGAGCAATGCGGTTTCCGTCCTGGGTGTAGAAAACTGGACCAGCTCTACACACTCTCAAGGGTGCTTGAGGGTTCATGGGAGTTTGCCCAACCAGTCCACATGTGTTTTGTGGACTTGGAGAAGGCATTCGACCGGGTCCCTGGTGACATCCTGTGGGAGGTGCTCTCGGAGTATGGGGTCCAGGGCCCTTTGCTGGGGGCTATCCAGTCTCTGTACAAACAGAGCAGGAGCTTGGTTCACATTGCCGGTAGTAAGTCAGACCCGTTCCCAGTGCACGTTGGACTCCGGCAGGGCTGCCCTTTGTCACCGGTTCTGTTCATTCATTTTATGGACAGAATTTCTAGGCGCAGCCAGGGGCCAGAGGGAGTCCAGTTTGGGGACCACAGGATTTCATCTCTGCTTTTTGCAGATGATGTTGCCCTGTTGGCTCCATCGAGCCAGGATCTCCAGCGTGCGCTGGGGCGGTTTGCAACCGAGTGTGAAGCGGCTGGGATGAGAATCAGCACCTCCAAGTCCAAGGCCATGGTACTCAACCGGAAAAAGGTGGCTTGCCATCTCCAGGCCAGGGGAGAGATCCTGCCTCAAGTGGAGGAGTTTAAGTATCTCGGGGTCTTGTTCACGAGTGAGGGAAGGACGGAACGCGAGATTGACAGATGGATCGGGGCATCGGCAGCAGTAATGTGGTCAGTGTACTGGTCTGTTGTGGTCAAGAAGGAGCTGAGCTGAAAGGCAAAGCTCTCGATTTACCGGTCATCTACGTTTCTATTCTCACCTATGGTCATGAGCTTTGGGTCATGACCAAAAGGACAAGATCTCGGATACAAGCGGCTGAAATGAGCTTCCTCCGCAGGGTGGCTGGGCGCTCCCTTAAAGATAGGGTGAGGAGCTCGGTCACCCGGGAGGAGCTCAGAGTAGAGCCGATGCTCCTCCACATCGAGAGGAGTCAGCTGAGGTGGCTCGGGCATCTGTTCCGGATGCCTGCTGGGGGCCTCCCTGGGGAGGTGTTCCAGGCATGTCCCACCAGGAGGAGGCCCCGGGGAAGACCCAGGACATGCTGGAGGGACTATGTTTCCCGGCTGGCCTGGGAACGCCTCGGTGTCCCCGCAGAAGAGCTGGAGGAAGTGTCCAGGGAGAAGGGAGTCTGGGTATCCCTGATTCGGCTAATGCCACTGCGATCCGGCTCCGGATAAGCGGAAGAAGATGGATGGATGGATGGATGAATGGATGGATGGTGAATAACATATAAAAATATTTAAGTGTCCAGATTCTACCTGCACTTGTACCTGAATAGAAGCAGTTAATAACTCAATGACAGGTGGATGTTGTTGCCTGTATCTATAATTGGAAGTCAATATTCTGTAAATGAATATACTTCCAAAGTTACTGTACTTATTCCTATGCCCTCCTCCTCCAGGGCTATTCAAATGGATTAGGAAATCTTTTGTGTTTTTTGTGGAACAACAGAAGGTCTAGACTTCGTCTCTCTCTGCTTTGACCAGGGTACCTTGAAGCACCCAGATTTTGAATGGTACTGGGTTGCACAACTGATGTCTCTTATGTTCCATTTTTCAAACAAAGAATCTCTGCGATGGATAGAAATGGAGTCTCACAATATAGAAATACCTCTTCCCTCTCCAATTCATGTATTCTAATACAGTGAGCAAACTACAGAAACAGGCTAAAAATCTAATTCTGAAGTATATGATTAAAGTCTGGTATAATGTTAAATTTTTTAAAAGAACCATGCTTGTCACAATTTAGCCCAATATGGGGTAATCAACTTTTGTACCACAAAGAGCAGATGCAACATCAGGCAAGGTCAGGAACACGTACAAAAAACAGAACACTGTTTAGTGGCAAACTCAGAAACCTGGCACAGGTCTGGATGAAATCAAACAAACAGGTCAGACATCAAACAATAATCTCACAAAGAACAAAGGAAGCCCACAGATATATATTGTAGCAAATTTAAATATATACATGTACTGAACATGAAGGTTTATTATGTCTAGTGAATATGATAAACCATCTTAATAATTTGGGGTACCAGATCCTTTAAACAGCAGATCAACCAATCAATTCATGAGTAATACAGGATATCAGTCTACAATCTGAGGGAGAGTTCTCCCGATTCAGTGACGTATTGTTGAATACTCACGTTTTACACAGGTCCGTTGATGAGGAAGTACACAGAGGCGGCTGGGTGGTTCAGCTGATTACAGGTTTTATTAAAACTATAATTCAATTCAATTCAATTCAATTCAATTTTATTTGTATAGCGCCACATCACAATACAAATCATCTCAAGGCACTTTACAAAAACTAAAACTAAAAACCCAACAATTCCCTTATGAGCAAGCACTTGGCGACAGTGGAGAGGAAAAAACTCCCTTTAACGGAAGGAAAAAACCTCCAGCAGAACCGGGCTCAGTTTGGGCGGCCATCTGCCTCGACCGGTTGGGGTGAGTGGATAGAGCAGAGAGAAAAGAACAGCAACAATAACCAACAAATAGACACTGCAAGTTGGTGGGGCCAGTAACTGCACATCAGCGATAAACAGCTCCAGGACCAGGGACACCTGCAGAAGGTACAGAGAGAGAGAGAGGGAGGGAGAGAGCACAAACTAGGGGAGAGAGAGAGCACAAGGTTAGTAACATTCAATGGTGGAATATACATGAGGTGGGAGAGAAGAGGGGGGGGGGGGTTAGGGTAGGGGAGCTCAGTGCACCGATGGTCCTCGGGCAGTCTAGGCCTATAGCAGCATAACTAACTAAGGGATGGTTCAGGGTTGCCTGAAGCCAGCCCTAACTATATGCTTTGTCAAAGAGGAAGGTTTTAAGTCTAGCCTTAAAAGTACAGAGAGTGTCTGCCTCCTGAACCCAGGCTGAGAGCTGGTTCCACAGGAGAGGAGCTTGATAGCTAAAGGCTCTGCCTCCCATTCTGCTTTTGAGAACTCTGGGAACCACAAGTAGGCCTGCACTCTGAGAGCGAAGTGGTCTATTGGGATAATATGGTACTATGAGGTCTTTAAGGTATGAAGGAGCTTGATTATGAAGGGATTTGTATGTGAGAAGAAGGATTTTAAATTCTATTCTATATTTTACAGGGAGCCAATGAAGAGAAGCCAGTATAGGAGAAATATGATCTCTCTTGCTAGTTCCTGTCAGGACTGCGGCATTCTGGATTAATTGGAGGCTTTTTATTAAGATATTAGGACATCCAGATAGTAATGAGTTAGAGTAATCTAGCCTTGAGGAAACAAACGCATGGACTAGTTTTTCTGCATCATTTTGAGACAGGATGTTCCTAATTTTGGCAATGTTGCGCAGGTGAAAGAATGCAGTTCTAGAAATTTGTTTTATGTGTGAGTTAAAGGACATGTCCTGGTCAAAAATAACTCCAAGGTTTTTTACAGTAGTGCTGGAGGCCAGGGCTATGCCATCTAGAGTAGCTATAATTTTAGAAAAGTTATTTCTGAGATTTTTAGGCCCAAATATAATGACTTCTGTTTTCTCCGAGTTTAAAAGTAAAAAGTTACTGGTCATCCAGGCCTTTATGTCAGTTAGACAGGCTTGAAGTCTGGTTAACTGGTTTGTGTTAACAGGTTTAATAGATAGATATAACTGAGTGTCATCCGCATAGCAGTGGTAATTAATAGAGTGCTTCCTAATGATATATCATATCTATACAGAACGCTCTGGAGATCAACCCTCATGTGGCACACGGAGAGATCTGAGCTCTAGGCGAAATCTATAGAATGTATATACCTTGTAACTTGGCCACCGCCCTACATGCCAGTACTTTTCCACAAAAGGAATTTGGACTATTACCATATATGGAGTTGTTATTCCCTTTACCTTCCCTCATAGTAAAGACAGTGAAGAGCGGTGACCCTGTCACGTGTCTAAACATATAGGATTACACTATACTGCAATACTAGTCACAGAGTGTGTCTGCATTCCCACAATTCCCCCTTTTGGGCTCTCCTAAGAGCCCACCCCTACTATGTAAATGTCAAAATTTGATATCCCCCTTTTGATCTCCCCTAGGAGATCACATATCAATAGGCCTCAGTATGGCAACACCACTATTTACAGAATCAGGATCAGTAGCCAATAAAGGCATGAGGACCTTCGGGTCCTGCCTCTCTATGGTGGATGAAATTACCCGAAGCGCCAGGGATCTCATACAGGGAACGCAACAACACCCACATGTAACCAGTATGCCTACAAAGACAGAAATCGAAACCAACAATGACATCATAAGATTTTTCCACTGACCGAACATACCCGTCATCCATTCCTCCAGGGGATTATTGATACCCGAGTGTTCATGCATAGTTTGTGAAAGCGTGCGCAGCCCTTCCAGAGCCTTAGAAACCGACCCATCTGGTGCCGTATTGTTGGGAATGAAAGTACAACACATGTCACCGAACATTGCGCATACACCTCCCTTCTCGGCCAACAACATATCCAGCGCCATACGATTTTGAACTGACATCAGGGAGGTAGGACCGGCTTGCTCCGCCAACCCCTCTACCGCATCCCTGGTCAGATTAGCCAATCGGAGTACATTATAATGCATGTAATTAATGCGGTCAACGTTTTTACTCGGAGTTATAGAAAAAAGAGCTGAAATAATCGGGAGATTTTCAAAACCTGCTGCAATTTGGTCAACCAATTTATATTCGTTGGGCACCTCTCGGGGCACTCCGATCGCATCAATATACGTGGGAGAACCGACAGAAAGGTCAAAATATTGAGAGGTCACCTCCCGTTTAGACAAAACATGGAGGTCCGTCGGCGTCACGCGGTCAATACTGGTGGGCTAACCCCCGGCCTTGAAGAGACCAAACGGTTTCCCACCAGCACCAATGGTGCACGAAGTCGCACCATAGCACATATCCCTTCACCGGCAGGGGGAAGACGAACAAGAAGACGTTGGCCGCCACAATAGTAATATAAACCTGCTCGTGCCCATGAACCGAGGACAGATCCACTCAGGGTATGGTTACACCAGTCCCATGGGATCTGTCCCAGAGCAACGGAGGGACTCGGGTGTGTGATGGTAAAACATACATAAGAACCGTTCCCCTTATCCGGTGTAAAGGGGCCAGTTTTAGTCTTATTGTCAATCGGCGGAAAAATACTAGCCAAGGTAGTACAGTTGGCGGGGGTAGCAGCTCGAGTTAACCCTATCAAACACCCATAACCCCATTTGTCCTCTGGGAAAAGTAGAGCTGGTTCAGTTCTTAAGTGGGGGCGTGCGGAGGCACAGGCCACACAGTCCCCTACATGTTGTTCTTTGGCATTTTGTACCATCCAAGACAACAACAGGTTCTCCTCTGAATATCCAGTAGCCTATTCCATGATGTCTAGGGGTTTGAGAGTGGAATAATCAACTGCTATCACTTTATCTGTAATAGTCGAATTAGGCTCACTGGACGGAGCAGGCACAGGGAGGGATAAAAGACTTGTATTCTTGTTGGGAGGAGGATCTAGGAAGTTCACCCTGATCAACTCTAGGGGGTCCTTTCCGGTGATGTCTACTCCCAAGAAGAAATACGCAACAGACCAATTGTATGACGAGTTACTCAATTGGCCAAAAGAAAGGGACAGAGGGTTACTACTAGGACTAAAATCTCTTTGAAAGTTGACTTTGGACCACCACTGCCTGCGGGTCGAATCCAAATAGGAGAATGCCACCATAGTGGGGTCCCAGAGGCCTGTATACTTAGTCATCTGTCCCCAATCACAGGGTCCCCCTGTGATTCGCACGCCTCTCTCCTCGCAATCCGGCACTATGGTACGAGGGGCACATAAGTAGACATCGTATTCCCGCCAACTACTCGGATATCCGCCACAATTTATGACAGCGCACAGGTCAAATTTGAATAGCGTCTCAGACTGTCGCGTATAGTTGAGGGTCAACTTAGGTATGCAGTGATACCCTGTCGCAAACCTACGGTGATCCCTGTGAATGATAGTTGGGTCAGTGGAAAAAGAAAATATAACCAAACACAAAACAACAATCATTACCGTCAGGGTCGTAAGGACCCCCAATACCTTCCCAAATCCAAACATCTTCACTTTAACTCCCCAATTGTTAACTAAACTATCTAATAATGGCTAAACATACACAATAAACTAAATAAATCAACAACCAAAACTACCACACAAAAACACAACTAACAATCCCTTGAGGCTGCCTCCCTCTGCGCTCTGATTCGTCGGCTGGAGGCTTGGCACGCCCCTTGTCGGAGAGGGGCGTTCTTTCTCACCCCCTCCTTTTTCATACGGTTTCTTCTTTCTTCAGACTGAGAGTGGACTACCTCAGTACCTGACTTGCTCCCCGGGGATTATTCTGCCCCTTTCTGAGGAGGGTCCTTCTCTGTCTCAGCCGAGACAGAGGTGTGTTGTTGGAGATCTTCCTGGACCTTGGTCAGAGATCTAGATGGCGGTTCTCCTGGTGCACACTGCGACCAGTGGTACCAGGTATCTCCTTTCCCCTTTAACCTCACTGCGTGGGATGTTCTCTCTGTCACCTGATAGGGTCCTGTCCACCGTGGCCTTTTTATCACCTTCAGCAGCACCCAGTCGGCGTCAGGTGAAGTTCGTGTTCTGTCGCCCTGCTGGTCCGCCACCTGATGGGAGAAAGCTGAAACGAGAGCTTGCAGAAAGTTAAAATATGCTTTGGCTGACAGACCCTCATTCTCTACTATGGTTACTGGAGTTGTAGTGTGGGACCCTGGAAAAGGTCTCCCTGTTTGGAGTTCGAAAGGTGTAAACCCAGTGGATTGGTTAACAGAACAGCGGATAGACATAAGCGCCAATGGCAATGCATCAATCCAGTTCAATTTGGTCTGTGCACAGATTTTTGCCAATTTGGTTTTTACAGTTTGATTCATCCTTTCCACCTTTCCTTGAGACTGTGGATGATACACCGTTCCAAACCCATGTTTCAACCCCATCATGGCCTCCACCTTCTGCAAATCCTGATTCTTAAAATGCGTCCCATTATCTGACCTAATTTTCTCTGGCATACCTAGCGATCTCTGGTTTCACTGTCGGTCTGGTGTTGTACTTGGAGCAGATGTCACATTCCCTGACCAACTCTCTGGCCATATCTTTGAGATATGGATGCCACCATTGCTCTAGGTTCTTCAACATTTGGGCTGTCCCAACATGCCCCACCCCGTGAGCTTCCAAGAGGGCTGTCCTCCTGATTCCGGGAGGAAGTATGGGACGACCATCCGGCCCCCTCCACAATCCTTCTACCTCAGTAGCCCCTCTCTCTTTCCAAAGACTTCTCTCCTGGGGGGGATGCACCCTTTTGCAGTCTCGAGTTCCTCCAAATTAGGTCTTTCTTTCATCTCTTGTGTCACATCCAGGAGCATTAATTTAACTTGATATCCTGCTGCTTCGTTGGCTGCTTGGTCTGCAGCCCGATTTCCTTTTGCTGTAGGGCTGTTGGACTGATCGTGTCCCTTACACTTGATCACCGCCACAGCTAACGGTTCCAACAGGGCATCTGCTAGTTCTCTCATCTCTTTCTCATGTTTAATGGGCCGATTGGACACTGTTAGGAACCCTGCTCTAAGCCATTGTCCTAATTCAACATGTACGGCTCCTGCCGCATATACTGAGTCAGTGTAAATATTAACTCTTTGTCCCTTCCCTAGTTTCAAGGCTGCTATTACTGCCATCACCTCAGCTCTCTGGGCCGACTGTTGTCCCTCCAATCTCTCGGCCACTCTTATTTCCCAGCCGTCCCCTGTATCCTCCACCACCGAGTATGCTGCCTTCAGTCCTTCCTTCTCGTCTCTATAACAGCAGCCATCCGTATAGAGATTTCGGGCCTCCAACAGGGGGGTCACTTGTAGTTCTGGTCGCACCCTCTCCTCCTTCAGGACCTTTTCCACACACTGATGTGGTTGCCCTGTTGCAATTCTATCTGCCATATTAATTCCCTCATGGGTGTACGAAATATGTGGTTCCTCCAGAACCTTGCTCAACCTTTGTTGCCTAAGTGGCGACAGAGTGAATGTTTGAGAATTCACATATGCCACAACACTGTGTGTCATGAGGACTCGAAGTGCGTGTCCCATCACGATATGAGCGGTTTTTTTGATAATCTTTGCCACGGCTGCTGCATGTTGTGTACAGGCGTGATGTCTTTTCTCCATTGTATCCAGCATTACACTGGTATACATCAGAATTCTCCTCTCTCCCCCTTTTTTCTGGAACAAGATGCCATTGGCCATGGCGTCTGTGACAGAAACATCCAAAAAGAATGGAAGTGAATAGTGAATGGCCAAATCAGCTGCTGTAGCCAGTTCTTGTTTAAGGCAGATGAAGTTTTGCTCTGCCTCCGTCGTCCAAACAAGGTGGGCAGAGAGGTTCCTCAGACCTTGGTCTTTCACTATCCATCGGAGGGGGTTCGTGAGGTTGGTGTAATCCGGGACGTAGGAGCGGCTGTACCCTGTAAGGCCAAGGAAGGAGAGCATATCCTTTACTAGCAGGGGCTTGGGGTGGTGCAGTATGGTGGATCTGTGGGCAGGGGACAATCCTGCCCCCTTCTGGGAGATCAAACGCCCCAGGAAAGAGACTTGTCTTCTGCAAGTTTGGAGTTTCTGTTTACTAACCTTAAAACCCCTCTCTGCCAGATGCATCAAGACTGTCTTAGTGGCCTGTATACAGGCAGTTGCAGATGGTGCCGCCAACAAGACATCGTCTACATACTGAATAAGGGTGGTCTGGTCTGGCAATTGACAAGTGGAGAGTGCCTGCTTCAGTACCTGGTTAAATATGCCGGGTGAAAGAGCAAAGCCCTGAGGTAATCTGGTATACCGCAACTGAGCTCCCTGGTACGTGAAGGAAAAGATATCCCTACAACTCTCTGCCAATGGCAGACAGAAAAAAGCATTGGCCAGGTCAATACAGGTGAACCAATTCTGTGCTGGGTCGAAATTAGCCAGAGCAACGTAGGGGTTAGGCACCAGCACTGTAGGCGTGAGCAGAATATCATTTATTGCTCTCAAGTCGTGAGCCATGCGATATTTACCGGTACCTTTCTTCTCAACTGGGAGAATGGGAGTATTCCAATTGAAATAGGAGGGTTCCAAGACGCCTGCCTGTAAGAGGCCTTCAATGGTTTCCCGGATCCCCTCTGCTGCCTGCTGTTTATGGGGGTACTGGCGGACCCACAAAGGGGGCCCTTCCCGTACCTGGAAAGTGACTGGCGCACAATCTGTCAATCCCACATCCGTGGGCGAGTGCGCCCAGAGTGAGTCCGGCAGAGTGGCAAGCATGCTGGCAGCCAAATGATGGTCTTTTTTTTCTCTCCCGTGATACCTAGAAACCTCACAATGCTCCAATATCACCGTGTCTGTAGTGGAAAGCTGGATGCAAAAAGACTGTATAGTGGGAAGCATATGAGACCTGCGGTATTGAGGTGGGCTTCCAGTCTGAGTGAGTCAATGCCCTCTTAACGATACCTCCCAATTCTTTGGCCTCATGACTCGGGTGTAGTGCGAGAGACACATGGGGTGCAGAGTCCTCCTCCATTTGATACCACTGTTGTTGTTCTGGGAGCAGCTTCACCGCTGCCGCCACACCTTCTGGTGCCACATAAATATTTTCCGTATCAATGCTCCAAGAATCTCCTACGACCTGATCGAACTCTTCCCTGTACCAATCGGTTTGGAGCCTGTCATAGAAGAGGGTAACATGGAGAGGGTCCGGGGGAGGGACGTAGGGGTCAAGGAGCGAGATCCAGGGGCGCCACCTTTGATATGCTGACCAGATGCCTCCCTGGTCTGGTGGTTCAGGGCAAAGTTTAGCCCAGTAAATGTCTGCTCCCTCTTCCTCAGAGGGTCTAAGTAGGAACTGCGCAGATTCCCCGGTAGAATACCGGGTACAAGGCAAGCATGTGCCATCTGGTAAAGTCCCACTCAGTCCTTCAAGGGAGCAGAGAATAGTAGCCCCCAGTTTGATCAGTAAGTCCCTGCCCAGGAGGTTGACAGGAGTGGCCGGAGAGTAGATGCAGGAGTGGCGGATGCACTGGTGACCCACTTGTGTGAGTAGTGGCAGTGTCACCGGCAGAGTCTGTTTCTTCCTCGAGAAGCCCATAACTGTGGTAGTCTGTGTCGACAGCGTAGATTCGGAGGTGGTGTTCAACGTGGAGCACGTTGCCCCAGTGTCGACCAAAAACGACAACTTCATGTAATTGACCATCACGGGCAGCAGCGGATCTGCTGTAGTTTTACTGCTGTCCGGGCCTCTCGATGGGGTATATCATTCTTGGTAGGGATCATCCCAGGTCACGGGAGATCCCCAGTCCATCACTGGCATGTTGTAGGATGGAGGACCACCTCGTCCACGATACGGACCGGCACCCTGTCCCCCCCGGGCTCTTCCTCGGGCGAAGTAACCTCTGTGAGGACAGTCTTTTACCCAATGTTCTGTGTCCCCACATAGGAAGCATACATTTGAAGTGCCTCGAGGTGGGCCCCCACGCCCCCCGCGTCCTCTCCATCCATTTCCCCCCCCCCCCCCCCGGAGCTCCCCTGTAGCCCCCCCTATTCACCGGTAAACGGCGATTCGGCTCCCAGGGCGGTATGGGAACCAGGTCCGGGGATTCCGGAGCATCCATTCCCCATTGCCACATCAATTTCTTTGGTTCCTCGTTTTTCTCCTTCTTTTTTTCTGAATTAACCCTTTGCCGGGCC
Organism: Mastacembelus armatus; assembly: GCF_900324485.2. NCBI lineage: Eukaryota > Metazoa > Chordata > Actinopteri > Synbranchiformes > Mastacembelidae > Mastacembelus > Mastacembelus armatus. Next base: position 2,251,467 of record NC_046646.1, read on the forward strand.
TCTGACAGCTGTATTTTTAAAAGCTGAGTTTGGAGGCCGTGATTCTGCTCATCTTCCTTTTGCAATTGTTGCTGAACCCGAGTCAGATGGTGCACCAGATGTCTCTCCACACTACAGAGTCGGCCCCCTGTAAATCAGGATCGTCACATATAGCAGTTTTTTCCTTCTCCGGTACTCCCTCCAACACCGCCTGTCTATACCACTCCCTCTGGGGCCCTGGTTTGCCAGGATGACACCCAGTATGACGCACCCACAGTTCCTTAGTCTGATCCAAGAAGGTCCTTGGAATTTCTTTCGAGTTCCATGCCAGTTTGGGCACGGCGGATGAAGTGGGTAATGGATATTTTTCTCTAATCACCCCGCTCAGGTCACCAGCCCATTGCGCAAACGGCTCCTCATCCTGCTGGTGCAAAGTCCCTGCTGCCCTCTCAAGGTCTCGTGCATCTATACTGGTCAGGCACCTCTGAATAACCGCCCTAAAGTCTCCCAATGCCAATCTCTGCCCTGCGGTCAGCTTGTCCAATTTACCAAGCCACAAACCTCCTCCCACTGCCACTGGGGGAAGTTGATCCACCAACGCCTGCACATCACCGAGCCCGTACGGCCGATACTTCACTCTTCCTCCCAAAGCCAACAAGGGTGCTTGAAAAGAATGATGCTGGTTTACTTCCTCGTCCTCCAATCGGTCCTTTTCGTCCTTGCTGCTCTCAATGGATTGGGTGGACTGATTGAGGGGAGGTGGGGGACCCTTGGGGGTCCCCATGATCTGAGCTTTTGGCAGTAGTTCTCACTAGGACCTGGATCTAGTTTACCAGTCACCTTTCCAGCTGAGCTGTTCATTTCTTCTTCATCAGCCTCCTTTATCTCTGGACGCCATGTTCCTTCCGCCAAGAGGACTATCTGTCTTGTCTTTGGTTGTCTTTGTGGGGTGAACTTCAGCAACACTTCCCGGTCTAATGTCTGTGGGTCCGTCCACCTATCAGTATTTACCTTTGTCTCAGGAGGTGTTTGAATATGAACGTTTCTGGGGCCTCCCTCTCTATATGCTCTGTCTGCAAAAGGAACAGGTTCTAACGCGTGATCCGGGGAACTTCGTCCACTTCCAGAGGGAGTTCACTTCAAAGTTTCCCAATCGATATACTCCTTATAGCCTGATTTCTGTGGGTGGGCCTGTGGACTAGGCTGAGGCAGATCAGGCACTTGCAGTTCTCCTTTTTTGATCTCTATTAATGGATATAGTGTTGGAACCGAGGATGCCGATGGACTACTTACGAAATAAAGTGGCGGCAATTTCTCGTCGGTTCCCTCTTTGGCCTTCCATGTCTTATCCTTGTGTAGATGCTGGGTACTCTACCACAGCAGGGCTATATTAATCCAGGTACTGGCCTCTGCCTCCTCTTCCTGTTTTTTCTGTCTAAACTTACCTTACCGAAACATGGAAGCTTTTTCTCTTTCCATTCCTGCTTCTTTGGCCCGTTTCTCGTGTCCATGTGCCTTCTCTTTGACAAAACCTTCCTCTTTGACAAAGCATATAGTTAGGGCTGGCTTCAGGCAACCCTGAACCTTCCCTTAGTTAAGCTGCTATAGGCCTAGACTGCCTGAGGACCATCGGTGCACTGAGCTCCCCTACCCTAACCACCCCCCACCCCCCTTCCCTTCCCCTCTCTTCTCTCCTCCCACCTCATGTATATTCCACCATTGAATGTTACTAACCTTGTGCTCTCTCTCTCCCCTAGTTTGTGCTCTCTCCCTCTCTCTCTGTTCTCTCTGTACCTTCTGCAGGTGTCCCTGGTCCTGGAGCTGTATATCGCTGATGTGCAGTTACTGGTCCCACCAACCTGCAGTGTCTATTTGTTGTTTATTGTTGCTGTTCTTTTCTCTCTGCTCTATCCACTCACCCCAACCAGTCGAGGCAGATGGCCGCCCAAACTGAGCCCGGTTCTGCTGGAGGTTTTTTCTTCCGTTAAAGGGAGTTTTTCCTCTCCACTGTCGCCAAGTGCTTGCTCATAAGGGAATTGTTGGGTTTTTAGTTTTAGTTTTTGTAAAGTGCCTTGAGATGATTTGTATTGTGATTTGGTGCTATACAAATAAAATTGAATTGAATTGAATTCTCCCATATCCATGGGATCATGGCAGCTCGATCCTGTGGGTTTCTTCCTTTTTCCTTAATCAAATGCATTAACTTCTTCCTATATTGTTCTTCCATTTCTTCTTTTGTATTCTTCTGCCCCTGCTTCAGCCGACCTGCCGCCAGGGTTGATGCCACCTGAATTTCCAGTTTCACCCATTTTTCGGGCGGGCCCCATTCCTCATCACTTACCTGTTGGTCAAGGTGTCTTTCCAATGTTGTATTCGAGTCTGCCTTCCAAATTAATGCGTGGTCTATCTTTATTTTATATATTTTTACTATTATTATTATTTATTATTCTTCTTATATTTATTTATTATCATTTATTCTTGTATTATATATTTATTTTATTTGTATTTATTTATTGTTTATTATTGTTGTTATTATTATTTATTTTATTCTATCTTATTTTATATTATCTATTTATTTTATTTTATTTTATTTATCTGTAGTTATCCCCTCCTCACCAGAGGGAGCGCTATCTATAATTGTTATTGCAATCCCTAGTTGTTTCAGCAGAGGGAGCCAAATAAATTATAATACAATTCCCTCTTTATCCAGTAGAGGGAACCAAATAATAGGCAGAGCCTTACTTACCTTACCTTCTCTCACTTCCGCCTTTCTCTCTCAGTCTTCACAAACCCCGCGCCCCTACACTTCCTGTCTCTCTCTATCTCTGGCGCTTTCCACACACACACCTACTGTCCTCACCCCCCACACTTTGATTCACACTAACATAGATTCACTCAAACTTCCTCGACATCCACACAAATGCACAATATTTAAAACCTAAAATTCTACACAACCTATCTAACACGGCGTCCTTTGTTTATTTGTCAATCCAACATGACGTATTATTTCGCAACCCAGTTCTACTAATTCCCCGTCAGAAATTGTTGGGTCCACCACTACCGGGAAATAAAAACTTAAAGTCCACCGATTCTACACGGTTTTATTTTATTTTTTCGTCAAATGATCCAACACGAAATGACGACCTACCACCCCAAACCGTCCAAATTTATAACTATCCCGATTCACACATTGACAATTATAACTTTAGAATATGCCAATTATGCAGAATTCATGAAAAGGTTCCTGCTCACCTTTCTATGGCACTGAGTATATTGTCAATGCGTTCTTCAGGCAGTCAGTCCAATTTTCCTCATCCCCGTACGGGCCACCAAATTGTTGAATACTCACATGTTTTACACAGGTCCATTGATGAGGAAGTACACAGAGGCGGCTGGGTGGTTCAGCTGATTACAGGTTTTATTAAAACTATACAGAGCGCTCTTGAGATCAACCCTCATGTGGCACACGGAGAGATCTGAGCTCTAGGCGAAATCTATAGAATGTATATACCTTGTAACTTGGCTACCGCCCTACATGCCAGTACTTTTCCACAAAAGGAATTCGGACTATTACCATATATGGAGTTGTTATTCCCTTTAACTTCCCTCATAGTAAAGACATAGTGAAGAGCGGTGACCCTGTCACGTGTCTAAACATATAGGATTACACTATACTGCAATACTAGTCACAGAGTGTCTGCATTCCCACAGTATTTATTGTGTGAAACAACATTAATGATACCAGTCAGTTATCGTTTTAAGATTCAGCTATTTACAATATATAAATGCTATATACATACAGGGAAACGGAGAACTGATTTGAGAAACTAGCTGAATTAACGAATAAAACATTATAACAGTGTAACAGTAGGTTGTTTGCAGCGGTGGAAAAGAAATCTTGAAAATCCTTTATGTTCTGTCTGAGGTCTAAACATAGTTTAGGAGGAAGCTCTAGTAATTATGGAGACCAACTGAGATTAGTGTGAGACAACCAGCACAGCCACAGGTTACTTGCTTGTCATCAGGTTTACTGAGGCTCGGTCCGTTCATCTGTGGGCTGGTCCAACTGCAGTCTGCCGGCAGGGACAGGAGAGACTAGACGTTCCCCGGAGTCTTAGGCTTCGCCTTTTCACGCTCTCCTTCTCGTCTCATGAGTTGCTTGATGTGAGATGGTCAGCTGGAGGACAGCCACACGCAGGGAGAATGTCTTTGTTTGTCCTCTGCTGGGCAGTAAAACAATCTCTACTAAGATCTCAAACAAAAAAAACTAAATCTCTCCTAATTTAAAGGACATATCCTGGTCAAAATTAACCCCAAGGTTTTTCACAGTAGTGCTGGAGACCTGTGCCTTGCCATCTAAAGTAGCTATATTGTTAGAAAAGCTCTTTCTGTGGTTTTAAGGCCCAAATACAACAACTTCTGTTTTCTCTGAGTTTAAAAGTAGAATGTTACTGGTCATCCAGGCCTTTATGTCCTTTAGACACGCCTGAAATCTGGCTAACTGGTTTGATAGTGTTTAGCCCTTGGTTTGCTAACAGGTTTCATAGATAGATAAAGCTGAGTGTCATCTGCATTGCAGTGGTAATTCCTAATAACATTGCCTAAAAGAAGCGTGTATAAGGTGAACAGAATCGGTCCTAGCACAGAACCTTGTGGAATTCCATAACTAACTTTTGTGCATATGGAAGGTTCATCATGAACATGAACAAATTGGAATCTGTCCTATAAATAAGACTGGAACTATTTTAACGCTGTTCCTTTGATTCCAATCACATGCTCCAGTCTCTGTAATAAGATGCTGTGGTCAATATTGTCAAATGCAGCACTAAGGTCTAGCAGGACAAGTATAGAAACTAGTCCATTATCTGATGCTAAGAGAAGATCATTGGTGATTTAACATTGTTGTTTCTGTACTATGATGTGCTCTAAATCCAAATTCAAATAGTTCATTTCTATGTAAGCGGTCTGATAGCTGCTTAGCAACAGCTTTTTCTAGGATTTTAGAAATAAATACTATGTTGGATATTGGTCTATAATTAGCCAAGACTCCTGGATCAAGACTAGGCTTTTTGAGTAAGGGTTTGATTACTGCAGTCTTAAAGGCCTGTGGTACGTAGCCTGATACTAGAGATAAATTTGCCAAGTCTAATAAAGATGAGTTCATTAATGGCAGGGTGTCTTTAAGCAGTCTAGTCGGGATGGGGTCTAAGAGACACGTTGATGATTTCGATGAAGCAACTACTGATGTAAATTCAGAGAGATCTATGGGAGAGAAGCAGTCTAAACATAACTGAGGTCCTACAGATGATTCAAGAGCTACTGTAGTAGAAGATTCATTTATTGCAGGTGTAGGAAGCATCTGATGAATTTTATCTCTAATAGTTGTGATTTTATTTGTAAAGAAACTCAAAGTCATCACTGCTGAGAGCTAAGGGAACACTGGGCTCAACAGAGCTGTGACTTTTTGTCAGCCTGGCTACAGTGTTGAAAAGAAACCTGGGATTGTTCTTATTTTCTTCTATTAGTGATGAATAGAATGCAGTTCTGGCTGTACTGAGAGCTTTTTTATATGGTAATACACTGTTTTTCCAGGCTAGATAAAATTCTTCTAAATTTGTGGAACACCATTTCCTTTCCAGCCTTCGCGATGCCTGCTTTAAGGTACGGATATGTGAACTGTAACATGGAGCTAATCTCCTCTGATTCACTAACTTCTTTTTCAGAGGGGCAAAGAATCAAGAGTGTCACGCAGTGAGGCTACAGCACTGTCAACAATATAATCAATTTGGTAGGGAGTAGGATTGAGGCAGCAGATGTAAATAAAGATGGAATCATTTTCTTACATTTATTAACAGCATTGTCAGATAAACATCTACTGTAGTGCAATTTTATTCCAAGTGCTGCATGATCTCTTATCTTAAATTCAAAAGTTATTAAAGAATGATCTGACAAAAGAGGATTTGGGGGAAAAACTATTAAATGTTCAATTTTGATTCCATATGTCAGAACAAGATCAAGGGTGTGATTGAAATATTTAATATTAACATATTAATATTTTGAGTGAAACCAATTGAATCTAATATCGAAATAAATGCAGTGCTGAGACTATTGTTCTTGACATTTATATGAATGACAGGCCAAGTCAGACATGTCTGGAAATTAAAGTTAAAAACTCTGCGTAAGGGACAGGTGGACGATACACATTCACAAGTAGAACTGGTTTTTGTCTTTTCCAGTTTGGATGTGAGAGGCTAAGAGTGAGGTTTTCAAACGAGTTATAACTTTTCTGAGGTTGAAAGGAAGTGGCGTTCCAATAATTCTGAGTGGAAGATTGTAGCTACTCCTCCACCTCGATCTATGCTTCAAGGAACAAGACAATTTGTATGACTGAGAGGGGTTGATTCATTTAGACTCATATATTCATCCTGCCGCAGCCTCATGATGGCTCTAAGGAAACTGCAGAGAGGCGTCCTGGTCCCCACTGTGGATTGTCAAACTTTAGGTTGGCTAATAAACTCGGCCAGATTTCTAGAGATGAGAGCTGCACCATCCAAAGCGGGATGGATGCTGTCCCTGACTACCAGACCAGATTTTCCCCTGAAAATGGCCCAGTTGTCTATGAAGCCCACATCGTTTGCTGGACACCACCTAGACAGTCAGCAACGGAACGACAACATGTGGCTAAACATGTCATCGCTGGTCAGATTGGGGAGGGGTCCAGAGAGTCCAATATTGTTTTGGCAAAGTTAAACACCAACTCAACATTAATTTTAGTGACCTCCGATTGGCGTAATCGGGTGTCATTGCTGTCAATGTGAATAACAATTTTACCATATTTACAATTATCCTTAGTGTGGAATGCAGACGCACCTATGGCCTTGGTTTGCTCAAGCGACCCCCACCCAGAACACATAGAAAACAGATGGCAATAACAACTCCATATAGGGTAATATCATAAATTCCTTTTGGTGGGGCGCTGCCCAACAGTTTAAACATTGTATAGTTTCCATCTATTGTTTAGATCTCTCTGCCTGCTTGTGTGAGTAGATCTCCGGAGACGTTTCTGTATTTTTACAATAAACCGGTGTGCCGATTCATAACTTTCGCTCCGTCTTCTTTTATCTCTCCATTAATGAACTCGGGTGAAGGTCTCAAGGTCTGACTTTTCAACATTAGCCAGCAGCTTTGACTCGATGTTACCCGCTCTGGCCCCAGGAATGCATTTGACTATGGTCGCTGGTATCGCTAGTTTCACTTTTCTGATTATGAAATCGCCAATTATCAGAGTTGGCTATCGGAGCAACGGGGCTAGGTTAGCTGGCTTTTGTTCAAAGGTGCGGAGCCACACTTCCAATTCAGTGATCCTCACCTCCAAAGAACAACGTGGCAAACGGAACAGGAGAGAGAGGGAGAGGGAGAAGCCATGCTACTAGCTAGCTAAGCTAACTGGTAGGCTAACGAGCGCTATGTCTGAAAATAGCAAGAAATACCGGACAAAATAGAAAGGTACTTGACTAGTACACGAATATGTGGCAGTTATTGATTTGTTCAGTTTTTAGGAGACTAAAGCTAGTCTGTTGCTAATCCGTAGACGAGCTATACAGCACACACTGTGCAACACGCTTGCAACAGGAAGTAAAATCTCTTACCAGGAAACACAGTCACTGTCAATTCATACTTAAACATATTCATTCTGTAAACTTTAAGTAGAGATAGGTAATATGTTTTCTCACTGTGTTCAATTTGATTAAATTTAAGGGTCAGTGAAAAGTCAAGTCAGATTTTTCTCTTCTTTTTTTCTAAGATCTGACTTTCTCTTCTCCTCCTAACTAATTGAATCTATGTGTACTATGCTATTCCTTCTCAGGCATACAGTAAGCCCTAATTTGCACTGAAACCAATGAGTGAATACTTTTTAGAAGTCATGATGTGTGCACTGAGTTGAGTTGATAAGGCTTTCCACTCTAGTCAGTTTTTGATTTAGGTTGGGATTGTTCAGGTTAGGATAAGCCAAAAAAAAAATTCTGTTTTTGACCCATTCCTTCATGCCTCATTATTTTCTGTGTTGATAGCCTCAGTTTGGTTTTCCTAGTATTTGACACTAGTCTGGGTCTACTGCATTCAAATTATATTCAGCAAACAAAATGCCTATCACAGTTCTGTAGATAATATCATTTTACAGGATTCCTCTCTTCAAACTGTTTGTTTCCGTTTTTCTAGTGTCTTTTCTGCAGATGATACATCTTTGTTTCCATTTCTTTCTATCTGTCTGTGTCCATTGATTTCTCTGCTTTAGATTTTTCTTCTGTGGAATCCTTTGTGGGTGTAGTAACAGTGGTTATTGTGTCATGTTCTCTGCTATTGCTGCTTCTCCACTGTCAGCTGTCTCAGACATGATCACTGAGCCTCAGCAGTGACTAATATAGCTGTCAGTGTTAAGTTTGTTAACATGCTAATAACTTGATTATGGGCAGATTAAGGCCATACTGAGAATTTTACAACCTTTCCTAGGTGCTTCTATAACAAAACGTTTGCCTGTTGACAGCTGAGAGATGGTCACAGAGGCAGTTATGTTCTGGCTGATCTTCCTTGATCTGGCTGATCTTTTTTCCTGAATTTCTTGATGTCAGGTGAAAAAAGTATCATAGGACAAATATAACTCTACCCTGAAATATGAGTCGGTGAACTCTCATCATAATAAGTGCCTTTTACAACACTCAAGGTCATTTTATTAATAAGCACCTTTTACAACACCCAAGGTCACTTTACAAAATAAATAAATAAATAAAACAAGTACAGTAAAACAATTGTTAAAAGAAATATAAAATACAGAATGGAGCAGTGCAATTACAGAGAATATGCTGTCTGGTGGTGTGAGTTCCAGAGTTGTGCAGAGCGGCTGAAGGCTTGACTCCCCATGGTGCTGAGATGGGCAGAGGGCACGGTTAGACTAATGGAAGAAGAGGACCTAAGGGAGCAGGAAGAGGTGGAGATGTGGAGGAGATCAGACAAGGAGGGGTGAGTTTATAAATGGCCTTAAATGCGTGAAGGAGGATTTTGAATTCAATTCTGAATTTTACTGGAAGCCAGTGGAGTTGCTTTAGACATAGGTGATGTGATGAAAATAGGGGGTGTTGGTTATGATGCGGGCAGCTGAATTCTGAACCTATTGAAGCCGATGGAGGAATTTGTAGGGGAGACCGAAGAAGTGAGAATTAAAGTAATTGATACGGGAGGTGACAAGGCTGTGGACAAGGACAGACATTGTATGGGTGTGTTAAGGTTTGGTGTGTTGTGATGCGATGAAGGAGAGGTAGGACCCACGTGCAGGACACAAACAGGTTTTTATTGCCACGGGTTTAGGTACAAATCAAGATATCTCCGCCGCTCGGCGAGCAGGCAGACAGGCAAGACAAGGACACTACTTACATCGTGCAAACCGTGTGCAAAGAACATGCAGCGAACAATGCTCCGACAAAGACACACGGAATACAGAGGGCATAAATAGACACAGAACCAAGGACTAATTGACACAGGTGAACCTAATCAGACCAATGAACAAAGCTACACGGGATTAACCTGGGGGCATGCGGAAACAAGGCACCAAAATAAAGAACAAACAAGAAACGGGCTCAGCCTTGGGAAGCGCCAGACACCCGGGAAGTGCCGGACACTCGGGAAGCGCCGGCCGCAGCGAAACCACAGGAAACTCTGGCTGCTGCCACGGCGAAGGCTCAGGAAATTCTGGCTGCTGCTGCTGCTGCTGCCGCGGCGGTTCGGGCTCGGGAAACTGTGGCTCAGACAGCTCGGGAAATTGTGGTTCGGACAGCTTGGGAAACTGTGGCTCGGACAGCTCGGGAAACTATGGGCTCTTGGGGAAGCCTGGCTGCTCTGGTCACTCTCATTGTGTCATGGCAGCGGTGACCTGGGAGATTGAGGAACAGGTCCTGGCAACCCAAAACCAGGAACCGGGGGGGTCCAACTAACACTCTCTTTGTTCCTGTCCTTATGCGCCCCCAGGTGCTACAGTGGGCCCATTCATCTAAAATTGCCTGCCATCCCGGCGTGACCCGGACCAGGAACGTCATCCTGCAACAGTTTTGGTGGCCGGCCATGGATGCTGATATTCGGAGTTTCATCTCCACATGCCATGTCTGCACCCAGGCCAATTCTTCACATCGGCCGGTCGCCGGACTACTCCAGCCTCTGGCTGTACCCTCCAGGCCCTGGTCGCACATCACACTGGACTTCATCACAGGACTTCCTCCATCCAACGAAAAATCGGTAATACTCACCATAGTGGACCGCTTCTCAAAAGCTGCTCACTTTGTAGCGCTTTCAAAGCTGCCCACAGCATCGGACACGGCTCGACTCCGTACAGAGCACATCTTCCGCCTCCACAGGATTCCTCAGGACATGATGTCCAACCGAGGGTCCCAGTTTATATTGTGGTTCTGGAGAGCATTCTGTAAGGGTCTGGGGACAGCTGTAAGCCTTTCCTCCAGCTTCCACCTGCAGTGTGAGCGGGCAAACCAGGCCTTGGAAGCAATGTTGAGGTGCCTCACCGCCTCCAATCCGACCTTGTGGAGTACCCAGCTTTCCTGGGCCAAATATGCCCATAATTCCTAGGTGAGCTCTGCCACAGTGTTGACACCTTCTGAGGCCTCTCTGGGTATCTGCCGCCTTTTTCCTGCCCAAGAACAGGAGGTGGCAGTATCTTCCGTTCAGCATCATCTTCGCCATTGCCGACGGATCTGGACCCAGACCAGAGCGGCTCTCAGCCGCACCCTGGCCCCAACTAACCAGGTGGGCCAAACGGTGTGGCTTTCCACAAAAACATTCCCCTACAGACAAACGCTTCATTGACCCATTTCCAGTTTGTCATATAGTCAATCCAGTAGCAGTTCGGCTCACCTTACCTACCACAATGAAGATCCGTCCGGATCTTCATGTTTTACTGCTTTTAAAATAAGCACTGTAAATAAAGCATTACTGATCTGCATTTGGGCCCTCCTTCCTCTATACATATAACAATTTCTGTGCTATAACAGGGGCAGAAACCAGACTGGAATTTTTTGTAAAGGTAGTTAGGAGTTAAATGGGAGTGGAGTTGGGTGGCAAACATTTTTTGAAGTATTTTAGAGATAAAGGGTAGATTAGAAATGGGGCGGAGGTTATTGTAGTCATTGAGATCTGAACCAGGCTTTTTCAGCATTGGAGTGACAGCTGCAGTTTTGAAGAGTGAGGGAACAATTCCAGTGGTAAGTGAGGAGTAGATGATGGCAGAGATGAGGGGGATCAGAGAGGCGCGACCAGATTTGACCAGGGCTGTGGGGAGGGGATCTAGTTGACATGTAGTGGACTTGGATTTATAGATAAGGTCTGAGATTTCAGAAGCATCAGGAAGTTGGAAACTAGAGAATGGCTGACAGTGCAGGGGAGGTTCAAAGGAGGAGAGATACGAAGAAGTAGAACTTCAGTGCTGGTGGATATTGTGAATTTTTCAGCAGTTAATAATTTCAGCATTAAGGAGTTACAAGTGTCCATTGAGTACAGATGGGGGGTTAGGGAGTCAGGGGGTTGAAGAATTTTGTTAAACAGGAAAACAATGCCTTGGAGTTGCCTTCATTGGAGCTGATAAGTAGTTTGATTTGGTTAGACTAATTAAGTCTAAGCAGTATGTGGGTGTTGCACATTTCCCTGTGAGTAGTGAGACCAGTTTTTTTGTAGTTTCTCAAGTTGTTGACCTTTAGCTTTCACTGGCCGGAGTTCAGGGGTAAACCAGGGTGCAGAATGAGAGAATGAAACAGACCGAGTTTTTACTGGAGCAAGACAGTTAAGAATGTTGATTAAATCTGTATAGAGCAACCAGACTGCTGGAGTGGATGAGAATATTGTCAATATGGGAGACAAGAGTATCAATATTAATGTTTTTAATATTCCGAAACGAGATGTGATGTGGTGGCTTGGTTATGGAGAGGCAGAGTGTAACATTGCAAGAGAGTATTGCTGAAATCCAAACCTTTCAAGGCACGATGAAAGTTTATGGTGAGAGGAAGATTAATATTGTCCATATGTACGCTGTCAAAAATTTCCCTGTAAAAAAACAGTAATTACTGGCAGCTGAGTCTGCCAGCATCACACTGTAAAAATACAGTGCGCTACTCTTTTCGAAATTCACAGCATGACACTGTTTCTGTTAAATACATCATATAACTGTTATTTAGCAGCATATAGCTGTTAAAATACATGATAATCACAACCACATTATTTTTAGATTAAAATGTTTGTCTATGTAGATTACCAAAAAAAAGAAAAACGCATGTTACTTTTTTTATTATTATTTTAATACAGCACCAGAAATGTTTGTGAATACACTAAGCCACAAAACTGGCAGAAGTTACCACTACTCAAAAAATATTCAGTGCATACCGTACACTATGCTGCAAAAAAAGCAAATCAAAATACTAAAATGCTAAATACTAAAACGTTTTTACTCAAGCAGATTCATGTTTCAACTCGGGAGTGTTGTTTCAAGAAGACTTTGAGGTGAATTATAGACTGTAGGATGAAACTGTTTTCAAGCCCGCTGAGCCTATAGGAGTTCAGCCTTTTTGTTCTAGTTTCTTATCCCCTCCTTTGGATTTTTTGTTGAGTCTTTTCAATTGGAGAAGTTTTTCATTTATCGTAACCTCTGGATTCTCTGAGTTTCCCCACCAGATCATCAGGATCCTCTGACCAAGGAAAACCCGTACCGTCAGATGTTGCTCTGCGGGAAATCACCCGGACTCAAGCTCCCATCTGTCAAGGCTTCCCTGATGGTGCCGGCTCGGGCTTAGACAGTAACCACATCCACCATAGCTGCTTCTGGTTTTCATCTATCCCTGGTCACTTCACATCCAACGTCCTGCTTCTTCATGCAATAAAGAATCAAAGCTTTTAAAACTGAGTTTGGTGTTGGCAATTCTTGGTCCTCATTACTCGCCAATTCTGACATTTCCTGTACATAAAATACAAATCTAGCCTGTAATCAAGATTCTTCAAACACCAGCCCAAAAGCTGAACAAAACTAACAAATTACTTAAAATTATTACATAAATTCAACTCTCAAAACAGCCTTTAAAAAACAGCCCTTTTTAAAAAATTAAATGGCCTCTAGTATGCAAATCAATATTAGAAAGAGAAAAAATAGCAAAAACAGAGAAAAAAACACCAACCCACTATATATTTCTGAAAATCAACTGCATGTGTGGGGTGTGCAAGCTACATTTTAAATAAAGTGCTATTCAAAGTCTCCTGTACAAAAGTCTAGCCTCAAATCAGCCCAAAAATCAGTAAAGAAAAAAAAAAACAATACCAGCCCACTACATATTTTGGAAAAACCACTCCATGAGTGGGGAGTGCAGGCTACGTTTTAAATGAAGTGTCAAAATCCATAAGTCTTTTTAAAAGATTTGACACTTTGGAATTGACAGTGATGGTCTTCTGCAGGGTTTCCCCAGTTTTTTTATGTCACTTTCCCCCTTGAAGCCTTGGTCCCCTTTTCTGGATTTATCCCAACAAAGTGTCTGAAAAATAAGAGTAATATTTGCAGTGAACAATGCTTTAAAACAGTGTGATTTACACTAAATAAATAAATCCTTTGTATCATTTCTGGAAAAAAAATCAATTACATAAAAAAAAGGACTGATTTTGTGTTCTGTAAGAGAAATTAAGTGAAACAGCACAGGCTGTTTTAAAGTACTTGCATTATTTTTTTTTCTCCACCAAGATATTGTGAAATATGATGAAATATGAAGTTTTTAATTAATTTTAAGCTCCAAAAGACATGATAGCATTTTAAAGCTAGTCTCAAATGGTTTAATCTATGGCTTCTGAAGCAATCCCATTTTTTTTGAAGAGAAGAGTCCAAAATGAGAATATCTTTTTCATGTTTAATTACATTTAGTAGCACTTTAAGTGTCAATTACTACAAAGTGAACTCAGGACCGAAGTCATGATAATGACAGACTGCAATGGCATGATGAACAGTGAAAATGTTTCATTTTAATCTGTCAAATTGGAAACTAAACCAAATTAAACCACTGTACTTGTATGAATTATATTTATGATGCTTTTATGCCCTTGTAGCTTGAGGATATGTGTATATATATACATATATATACTTTTTTTTTTTCAGTTACACTGTATGGACAAACCAATATCAGAATAGCTTTTATTTGTTTGTGTTCCCCAAAAACAAGCAAGTCACAAACTGTGATTAAATAAGAATATTATTTTAAGGGGAACTATTCCTTTAATCACATACAAACATACACAAAAAGATAAGTAAGTGCAAACTTGTTACCGTTGAAGGAATTCCAGTGTGCATGCTGTTTCATCCTGGTACTGCAGATTAAAGATGACAGGGGGACAAAGAAAACAATGCAGAAAGTCCAGAGAGAAAATCTGGCTGCACACAATCGCAGATTATTTTTGCCTTCCATGCTGATCATCCATCTTTTCATCCAGTTAGGTTTGTAACAACCTTACTGTGAGTACATGATTACAACTGAACAACTCGGTTTCAGTTTTTAACTTAATGCCATTGCAGCTTCAGAGGCTAATTTCGTGAGAAACAAAAGAACTTAATTGTATCATGATTAAAAACCTATCATGTTTCTACAGGTAAACTAAAATCTCTGCTGTAATAGGCCTCCTGTGTTTTCTTTATGTTTTCTAGTCAAAAGAGGGGTAAATGTTGATATAACAGTAAATGTTTTACCACACTGCCTAAAAGGGCATGTCACTTGTCGTCCCTCTTTAATGTGCATTTTGATATGAGAATTCAGGTAAAGAAGAACTTTTTGCATGGCAACATGGCATTCCAGAGGATGTGTAGTGCACATTGTGGTTTCTGCCTTATATCCTTTATGGTGCCTGTACACATGAGATTTTAAACTTGCATGATTTTGAAACTTCCGTTAACAGGTATGCAGCAACGAAACACAATATTTGAAACATTGCTGTGTATTTTCATGTGTCATAGGTCGCAGTGGTACCACGTTTCCCTGCAATTCTGACAAGAAAACATAGTGCAAAAAGATACTTTTCTAGTTAACTAACCAACGATGCCATCAAATATCACTATAAAGTCATCATAAAATGGTCAACACAGATGCGGTGCAAGATATCTAAACTCTGCGATCAAGCCAGCAGCAATTCGAATAAACTTGTTCACAATAATCAGACAAGTATTATGAATTTTGTTCAGACCTCACTTACCTTTTACTGACATAAAGGTTGAAAGCTGTGCCCGTTTCACAAACTTAACACCAGCAACTTTAGCTCACGAGCATGGGTTATGACCTTAACACTTTTCTATTATTAAACACGCTAACCGGAATATAATTAAAATTACAAAGTAACGTAACCTAAAATGCCTCTCATTACATAGACGAAATGCGCATGTTAAAAGTACAACCAGGTTGAATGAAACTTTAAAATTCTTATGTGTGTGTGTGACGTGAGGACAATCCCACTCCTACGATCACTTGCTCGCTCAATTAACGTGACCGCTTTGCCTAAAACGCAGAGGAATCAAGTGATTTAAATAAAAAAGCCGTATTAGATGTTCAAGATGTAACGTTTAAAGTTAATAGGTAATTTCAATCACAGATACAGCTGCAAATTTACCTCATGCAGATGACCCAAAATGTCCTCTTATGCAAGCGAAAAAGAAAAATGTTATAAAACTGTTAAATTACAGCACTGTACTTTTTTTGGGCGACCACACAACCTAGTGAACAAGTCTTCCCATAATGCGAAAAAATTGTGAAAAAATAGCAATTTACTGCTATTACATGAAAACTGAAATTTGCTGTTAAATTTCCATGTAAATTTGTTTTTATGGTGTATATTGAAGTCCCCAAACAATATTACGTTGTTTACTACTAAACTAATTTATAACAACTTCAAAAATAAAAACGTATTTACTGTATATAACACCTATCTATTCTGATAATCATCATGGACTATCATGGAGCTCCTCTCTAGAGGCTGAGTGCAATGAAGGTGTGTTTCTTCCTCTCTAAAAGTCAATTAAAAGACATTTATTAAATAGAGGCACAGAAACAGTCATGTGTTAACACTCTTGTTCTCTATGGCTGCTGAACCATCCACCTGATAACAGATTAAATGCAATAGTGAACTAAACATAGAATTAATGTGATGTATGTTTTAAGTACTAATGTATATTTGGATGGTGATTCAGCTGCACTACAAAAATACATGGTCAGAGAAGCAAATCACAAAACTGAACAAAATAGTTTATAATGGCAAAGTGGTTAAAAGTGGTCTCTGAAGTACTGTAATCATTTGCACTGCTAGTCCTATAGTAGAAATAACTCCAAAAAGTAAGTGAGCTGAACCTTTACACAGACATCTGATGCTTTTTGTTTCACATCACCATGGTAAATGGTTTGGTTATGTTAGTTATTTGGGCTGCAGAAAGAGAAAGGCACTGATAAGTCTGGTATGTTTAGCCTGAGATGTCTGTTTGAAACAGTGTAGCATATTAATTAAGCTAGTTTTGACTGAGGCTGTTGTCCATCATAGATGCTGTGACAAGTTTTCACACAGATGCAGCCAGCTCCATTGTAACTATTTTTGTTTTAGTATTTTATCTGAAGCCCCCTGATGATGTGTGAGTTTATTTGCGGACACTGTAGAGGCTGTGGTCCTCTCCAGGCATGCAAACAGAGGGCCAGCTCATTAAGGACATCATGACCCTCAAGTCATCTATGAACTGTTGTGAGGGCACTCTGTTAGCATGTCATTGTACTGTTTCTTCTTGGTTGTAGCGTCATTGGTCTTTGCAAAGCAAAAACAAATCACTACATAATAATCAAACACAAGCTGCCACTGTGAAAATTAGCTGGCCACCCAGTGGACATTAATATCAAGCATTAAGAGACAGAGCTCAAGTGTTTAACAGATGGAGGGATGGTTTACCAGCTGGAAAGGCTGTGCAGTTTGTGTATAAATGCTGAATACTGATTCAGAGAGAACTACATAGGATTAGGCATGTTTATGCAAACAGTCCAACAGATTATTAGCAACTATCTGTGCTTTCATCTCAAAGACAAACCAGGTTCAGAAAGAGGCTACGTGAGTCACGACTGAAAAAAAACAAACACTATTCAATTCAGTTTTATTTGTATAGTGCCAAATCATAATAAAACCATCCCAGGGCACTTTGCAAAAAACAAAAAAACCCAAAACCCAACAACTCCATTATGAGCAAGCACTTGGCGACAGTGGAGAGGAAAAACTCCCTTTAACAGAAGAAAAAACCTCCAGCAGAACCGGGCTCAGTTTGGGCGGCCATCTGCCTCGACCGGTTGGGGTGAGTGGTTAGAGCAGAGAGAAAAGAACAGCAACAATAAACAACAAATAGACACTGCAGGTTGGTGGGACCAGTAACTGCACATCAGCGATATACAGCTCCAGGACCAGGGACACCTGCAGAAGGTACAGAGAGAACAGAGAGAGAGGGAGAGAGCACAAACTAGGGGAGAGAGAGAGCACAAGGTTAGTGACATTCAATGGTGGAATATACATGTGAGGGGGGAGGAGAGGAAGAGGGGAAGGGAAGGGAAAAGGAGGGGAGGGTTAGGGTAGGGGAGCTCAGTGCACCGATCGTCCTCAGACAGTCTAGGGCTATAGCAGCATAACTGAGGGATGGTTCAGGGTTGCCTGAAGCCAGCCCTAACTTATATGCTTTGTCAAAGAGGAAGGTTTTAAGTCTAGCCTTAAAAGTACAGAGAGTGTCTGCCTCCTGAACCCAGGCTGAGAGCTGGTTCCACAGGAGAGGAGCTTGATAGCTAAAGGCTCTGCCTCCCAGTCTGCTTTTGGAAACTCTGGGAACCACAAGTAGACCTGCACTCTGAGAGCGAAGTGCTCTATTGGGATAATATGGTACTATGAGGTCTTGAAGGTATGAAGGAGCTTGATCATGAAAAGATTTGTATGTGAGAAGAAGGATTTTAAATTCTATTCTGTATTTTACAGAGAGCCAATGAAGGGAAGATAATATAGGAGAAATATGATCTCTCTTGCTAGTTCCTGTAAGGACTCTGAATGCAGCATTCTGGATTAACTGGAGGCTTTTTATGGAGACACTGGGACATCCTGATAGCAACGAGTTACAGTAATCTAGCCTTAGTGATTCTTAGGAGTACGTTTCCGTCGGACCGTCACCCAGGCTAATTCTCCGGGCTGCTCCGGAGCTGCCCTTGGACCGCTAACAGACCCTGAGCTCGGTGTCTCCACACCAGCTAACGGGGCTAGGCTAGCTGGCTTTTGTTCGAAGGTGCGGAGCCGCGCTTCCAAATCAGTGATCCTCGCCTCCAAGGCTAACAGAACCTTACACTTATTACAGGTATCATTATCGCTAAAGGAGGCAGAGGAATAACTAAGGAGGCAGAGGAATAACTAAACATGTGGCACACCGAGCAAGAAAGAGAGAGAGAGGGAGAGGCCATGTTAGCTAAGCTAACTGGTAGGCTAACGAGCGCTAAGTCAGGAAATAGCAATAAATACCGGTCAAAATAGAAAGGTACTTGACTAGTACCGGAATGTAGCAGTTAATGAATTGTTTAGAGTTTAGTTAGTTTTTAGGTGTGTTAAACTATAGCTAGTCTGTTGCTAGTCTGTAGATGAACTATACAACACACACAACACGATACGCTTGCAAGACAAAAGTGATTCGCTTACCCGGAGAGTAACACCAACAGGGGGCGATCCAATTACTTAGTTCAGCCTGGGAAACATGGCAGTCCATGATCAAAAGTCCAAAAAGAGAAGTCCAGTGGTGTGGGAAAACAAAGACAAAACTTGGAACGCGGCAGAAACAAGGCATTTTAGGCAGACAACCTGGCAATAGTCTGTGGCTGAGAAAGGGTACATATGTATGTATTCATGTATTCATGTATCCATTCATGTGAATGGAACAAAACAATGTGCAGGCGAAAACGATTAACTAAATCAGGTCAAAGTAAAAAGAAACAGAACAGAACAAAACTGGATCCTGCATGATCCACCAAAATAAAAGCACAAAACAGGAAGTCCAGATGCGGATCGTGGTTTGCTCTCTGGGTCTTAACCAGTGCCTCCAGATCATCACTGTTCAGTAGAGAGTTGACATTCCCCATGATGATGGATTGTAGGAAAGGTGCAAAACTATTTCTTTGTAGTTGGTGAAATGTTCTCAATTGTACAGTAAATAAAGAAGAAAAAATAAAAAAATGCAAATTAAGCTCTTCATACTTCATACTCCTATTCCTCTCCTTTCTGCATGTGTGTGATCACAAACTGCAGTTTTACATGTTTTACAGTTATTAGACTGTTTTTCCAGGCTAGGTAAAATTCTTATAAGTTTGTTGAATGCCATTTCTTTTCCAGCCTTGACAATGCCTGCTTTAAGGTATGGATGTGAGAACTGTACCATGGAGGTAATCCCATCTGAGACTAGACAGTAAAATACAAGATAATCAACTTGGTAAGGAGTGGGATTGAGGCAGCTGCCCTCCACTGTGTTGGCACATGGCATACAAGTAAATAAAGATGGAATCATTATCTTTAAATTAACTGTAGTAGTAAAATTTCCCAAATGCTGCATGATGCTCAAAAGAGGATTTGGGGGAAATACTATTAAATGTTCAATTCCAATGCCATATGTCAGAACAAGATGGAATGATAAAAACAGTGGGTGTGTTTTATTTTAATTTACATTTCGAGAGAAACCAATTGAATCTAATATTGAATTAAATGCAGTGCTGAGACTATTATTTTCAACATCTACATGAATGTTAAAATCTCCCCCTATAATGACTTATCATTCAGGTCCTTATTATTCATTTAGACTGACATATTCATCCTGCTGCAGTCAGGTTTCAGTAAGACAGAGTCAATTTGGTGATTACTTATCAAATCATTTACTAAAAGAGATTTAGATATGTAATTTAGAGCAGGAGTCTTCAGCTCAAATCTTCAAGGACCACTGTCCTGCTTGTTTTCCAACTATACCTACCCCAACAGTTTCTCATTAGCTGAACACACCTGATCCAGGTAATCAGCAGTGGGTATTATGCAGGGATAGTTGGAAAACAAGCAGGACAGTGGCCCTCGAGGACTGGAGCTGGAGACCCCTGATTTAGATGTTCGAGGAGCAGTCAGTCTCTATGGGGTTTGGGGTCTCTGTATCCCAGGCCTCACTCTGGATCATCAAACTTTAGATTGTCTAATAAACTCTTTCTCTCTTCCCAAATTTCTACATGAGAGCCACACCATCCAAAGTGGGATGGATGCTGTCCCTCGCTATCAGACCAGGTTTTCCCCTGAACATACTCCCCTAATGGTTCCAATGAGATTTTAAAGAACAGAGCTGAGAAGGGGCAGCGCTGCTGCATGCCCATGTTAAGACTAAAGAAGGGGGATATCACACTGTTAGTTATTATCCAAGTCCCAAATCCAAAATTTGATAGAGCTGCAAACAAAAATTCCCACTGCACACAGTCAAAAGTCTTCTCTGTGTCAAGTGAGAGGGCCACAACTGGACTGTTTTTCTCCGTATTAAGAAATTAAATGCAACAATCTCTTCATATTGTCCGTTGATGATGTGTTTTTCATAAAGCCCTGATTTTAGTCTCTGTAACTGGGCTACCTAATAGTTTCACCTGATTTTAGTCTCTGTAACTGGGCTACCTAATAGTTTCACCTGCTCAGAAGACAGTTTAGGCAAATTTAAGTTGGTGAAGTAGTCTACCAATTTCTCCTGTTTGGGAGTATAAGGTGCTTCATTGTTGTAGAACCTTATTCATTTCTTCAGTTCCAGTCACTGTTGTGTTTCCTTTTCTGATAGTTACAGGAATTCCGTTGTTTTACGTGTCTGGCTAGCAATTTTCTTGTTTTCTCCCTTTCCTCATAAAAAGATGTCCCCAACCTAAATAGGGCATATCCTACTTTCTTATTGTATATTTCCTGCAGCTCAAATGTAAGCTTACGAAGATTTTGATATACCCAATCTGAAAAACATTCTGCCAATTGCCTTACCTGTATGTGTCGTTGTTTAAATCAATACCCAGCTCTACTGTTGCTTGGTCAGCCAAGGTCTTGGTCATGCCATTGCATTTATTTTAAAATAAGCAACTTGCTTAGTGATGTTGCTTGATATTAAGAACATATCAATTCTTCAGTAGGATTTATGACAATGTTGAGAAGAAAGTATAGTCCCTTTCACATGGATTTGTCAACCTTCATATAGCCACTAGACTGTTATCCTCACTTAACAAATGAATAGCAGCTCTATCGTTAGGCATTGTTGGGCCAGTAAATGCTTACCAGACTTGATTGAAATCTGCTAGGATTATATCACCCTCCATTCCCCCAAGGTTTTATTTACCTATGAAGCTATAGATAAGCATAGGCATAGGCATAGCTATTTACCTATGCCTATGAAGTTGGCCACCTGAGACCACCCAATCTTTTGTCCATGTGTCAATAGGCCACCTGGACTCACTTTATATACCTGCCATTTCTCAGTCCCCATTTGCTAGGTCATTCTGTTTGGAACACTCCTTTTTTTGCCATGCATTCAAATCACCTTGCTTTTTTTGGTGGTACTTGTGGGGGGACACTGGGTTCTTGTTTCAGGTTTGTGGTTTTGTTTTGGGTTTCATTTTCTCCCTGCACTTGTTCCCATTATTATCCTGTTGTCCCTGTTTTTTGACTTGTCTGTGGACTTAGTTCCCGTTTCTTGCTTGTTCTCATTTTTTGTTGTCATGTTTATGTATGTTGTGTGTTTAGTCAAAGTCAAAGTCAAAGAAGCTTTATTGTCACTTCAACCATATATAGCAGACACAGTACACATTGAAGCGAAACAACGTTCCTCCTAGACCAGAGATGCTACACAGAACACAGACAAAGTGCAATGATGCAGACAAACATAGAGCTATGACAAAAACTAAATTATAATTTTAAAAAAATAAAGATTAAACTAAGAAAAATACTTATATATATAAACTATACTTAAGGTGCATTCTTAAGAACTTACCATACAACAGAAGTGCACAGGAAGACAAGGCAAGACAAGACAGTGCAGACAACATATAGGCCGACTTTGTAATGAGCAGTAAATGTGCCACAATCATGGTAAGACAATGTGCAAAAAGTAAGACAATATGCAAAGAACAGTATGTACAGTGACTGCAGATATTAAAGTGACAAATATAAACAGGATTAATATAAATATAAATGTAAAGTGGCATGTGCGTTTTTTTTTTTTTTTGTTGTTGTTTTTTTGTGCGTGTGTTATGTATGTGTGTGTACGTGTCCGGCACAGTTCAGTTCTCCTCTGAGATCAGATCTTGGTTGTATGTGCATGTGTGTGTGTGTCCAGTTCAGCTCAGTTCTCTGTTGAGATGCCTGATTGCCTGAGGGAAGAAACTGTTTAACAGTCTGGTTGTGCAGGTCCGAATGCCTCTTTCCAGATGGCAGAAGGGTGAAGAGTGTGTGTGAGGGGTGTGTGGGATCACCCACAATGCTGTTAGCTTTGCGGATGCAGCGTGTGGAGTAAATGTCTGTGATAGAGGGAAGAGAGACTCCGATGATCTTCTCTGCTGTCCTCACTATACGCGGAAGGGTCTTGCAGTCCGAGATGCTGCAATTCCCAAACCAGGCAGTGATGCAGCTGCTCAGGATGTTCTCGATGGTCCTTCTGTAGAAGGTGGACAGGATGAAAGGTGGAAGATGAGCCTTCCTCAGCCTTCGCAGGAAGTAGAGACACTGCTGGGCTTTCCTGGTGATGGAGCTGGTATTGAGTGACCAGGTGAGATCCTCCGCCAGGTGAACACCAAGGAATTTGGTGCTCTTGACGATCTCCACAATGGACCCATCGATGTCCAGTGGAGAATGGTCATTCTTTGCTCTTCTGAAGTCAACAACCATCTTTTTGGTCTTGTCGACATTCAGAGACAGGTTATTGACTTTACACCAGGCTGCTAGTTGTTGCACCTCGTCACTATATGCCACTATACACTGACTCGTCGTTCTTGCTGATGAGACCCACCACGGTCGTGTCATCGGCGAACTTGATGATATGATATGATTAGAGCTGTGCATTTCTACACAGTCATGAGTCAGCAGATTGAACAGCAGTGGACTGAGCACACAGCCCTGAGGAGCTCCAGTGTTCAATGTAGTGGTGCTGGAGATGCTGGTCTTCCAGTCAGGAAATCCAGGATCCAGTTGCAGAGGGAAGTGTTGATGCTTAGCAGACTCAGCTTCTTGATCAGGTGCTGAGGAATGATTGTGTTGAATGCTGAACTGAAGTCAATGAACAGCATTCGTAGGTAAGTATCTTTATTGTCCAGGTGTGTGAGGGCCAGATGGAGGGTTGTGCTGATGGCATCGTCTGTGGAGCGATTTGGACGATACGCAAACTGCATGGGTCAAGTGAAGGTGGGAGCAGGTTCTTAATATGCCTCATGACGAGCCTCTCGAAGCACTTCATGATGATGGGTGTGACGGTAGTCATTGAGACAGGACACTGGAGACTTCTTTGGCACGGGGATGATGGTGGTTGACTTTAGGCACGTTGGGACGACAGGGCTGCTCTGGGAGAAGATGTCTGTGAAGACATCCACTAGCTGTTCTGCAGACTCACTCACTCTGAGCACTCTTCCAGGAATGTTGTCTGGTCCAGCAGCTTTCCGTGGGTTGACTCTGCATAGAGTTTTCCTTACGTCAGCCGTGGTGAGACAGAGCACCTCGTCTTATGAAGAAGGGATGGTCTTCCTCCCTGTCACATTGTTACGTGCCTCAAACCGGGCGTAGAAGCTATTCAGCACATCTGGAAGGGAGACATCACTGTCACAGACAGATGGTGCTGGCCTGTAGTTGGTGATGGACAGGATGCCTTGCCACATGCTGGAAGTGGCCGTGGATTCTCTGGGAGTGTGCGCGCTTTGCCTCTCTAATGGCTCGAGACAGTTTAGCCTGTGCTGTTCTTAGGGCGTCCTTATCTCCAGCTGTGAAGGCAGAGTCTCTGGATATTAGCAGCGCACACACCTTTGCGGTCATCCACGGCTTCTGGTTGGAGCGTATGGTGATGGACTTGGGGATGGTCACATCATCGATGCACTTCCCGATGTAGGTGGACACTGATGCCGTGTAGAGTTGCCGTTGGTCGCAGCCTCCCTAAACATGTCCCAGTCAGTGCATTCAAAACAGTCCTGAGGAGCAGAGATGGCTCCTGCTGGCCAGGTTTTTTTTTTCTAGAGCGTCTGACGAGTGGTCTGTATGCTGGAATCAACATAACAGAGATGTGGCCTGAGTAGCCGAGGCGGGGGCGGGGCTCCGCACAATACGTGCCGGGAATATTTGTGTAAACAACATCCAGCGTGTTCACCCCTCTCGTAGCAAAGTCCACATGTTGATGGAATTTGGGGACCACTGTTCTGAGATTTGCGTGACTGAAATCTCCAGCGATGATGAACAGTCCGTCGGGGTGAGCATTCTGCAGCTCGATAATAGCTCCGTACAGCTCACCCAGAGCCTCCTTAGCATTAGCGCTGGGTGGAATGTACACTACGACAATGAAAGTGGTGGTGAATTCCCGGGGTAAATAGAAAGGTCTGCATCTAACAGTCACAAACTCCTCTAGCGATGAACAGTAGCTAGAAACAAGCACAGAGTCCTTACACCATTCCGTGTTGATGTAAACACACACACCACCACTGCGAGTCTTTCCGCACAGAGCTACATTTCTGTCAGCATGAAACACGTTTAGCCCGGCTAGCTGACTGGCGGCGTCCGGAACTCTGTCGCTGAGCCACGTCTCCGTGAAAACAAGGGCGCAGCAGTCTCTGTACTCACGCCGCAGTTCGCTGGAGTCGGATGTAGTCCAGTTTATTGTCCAGGGAGCAGACATTAGACAGAAGTATGGAGGGGAGTGCCGGCCGGCTAGGGTTTGTTTTTAGCCTAACACCCGCCCTATTTCCGCGCTTCCGCCGACTCTTCTCTCGGCCACCGGCATCAGGCGACGCCGAGGGGTTGGGGCCTGGTCTCCGTAGCAAGCCAAGATCACGGAGCCCTTTCCGTAAGTCATCGTGCACATTGTCTGGTGCACGATTCCCATAATCCAGTAGTGTCTGGCGGTTGTACACGTGAACACCATTATATATAGTGTCCATATGCCCTGAAAGTCGGGCTATTTCGGGACAATAGCACCATTTTCGGTCCGGAGTGCTGCTGCTGCCGCGCCGCCATCTTGGGATGAGTTTCTCTCATTGTGTTGGTTGCATTTCTTCTACCTGTGTTTTTGTTGTCCAAGTCATCCTTTTATTTCCCACTCACTTTTCTTGACTACCTCTCTTGCCTTTCTGAATTTGGATCCACATCTAAAAAACAAATCATAATAGTAGGCTGCAAATATTTTAGCTTTAATTGAATATCAGCTCTCCATCATTTTTTTTAAAAGCTCTGTAGCTCTGTTGGAGGGCACAGAAAAGAAAGATAGTTGAGGGCAAAACAGCCCCCACTTCCCCACCCCCAAAAAGAAAAGGAAAAAAAAAACAAAACAAAACAGAGCTACGACTGTTCATGAATGATTGACAGAAGCTTTAGCCAATCCAAGCTGAGCAGAGGCTGCCCACCCCCTCTTCTCTCTCCAGTATTACAGAGTGCTGGTCCCTCTGTGCGCTGTAGTACGTAGAAAAGAGGGAGATCGAATACTGCCGTTAGAAGCCAGCCTCCGTGCGTGTGTGCCACCAAGTACTACTTGCGCTGGATTTAAACCATCTTCAGCACAACCCGCAAGTGAGGGATAAAAAAGCTAAACTGAAATTCAGGAAATAAAACGGCAGAAAAACGAAAATAATTGTGGGTGCAAGATAAAATAAGAGCTTCTGTAAAACAAACGAGCAGATCAGAATCAGCACTGTTCGGGAATCATGTATAATTCGGTATGTTTCGTCATCCTGTCATGGGTGTTTGGTTTGCTTGTGTTCCCAGGTAAGATTTCTTCTATTCCCCTGTCTCTTTTCTTTGTATGCTTATGTTTACATCCTTCTGCTTTCTTTTCCATGGCTGTTCAGCTCCTGTTAACACACTGTTGAAATGCCTTTCTTTCTTATGCTCTCTGTGTACAAATCACCTGTCAGTGTGACTGTGAGGCTTGCTGGGACATCCAGAGATGAGAAGTAGGTTTTATATTTATGGAAAAGCTTTCTCTGTTGGCTTTGTTCTGCCAAGGATTCTCCTTCAGGGAATGACAAAAAGTTCCCTTTGTCTCACACACACTCTTGTCACCTTGTCAGTTGATGACATTAAGTGCCGATGTCAAGAATGTCTTGCAAGGACAACTAAATCAATCTTTAGTCTGAGTGAGGCAGTAATTTTAAAAACAGCTGTTTTTCAAAGGTCAGGGTTGACTATAAAACATTTATGTAAAAATAAAGTTGAATTAAAAAAGAAATCTTGATCAGATAATCTCAGTAATGTATGCATGGCCCCGTTATATCCCTGATGAAGTAGTTCAGATTCAGTCATACAAACAAGTTCAACCAAAGTTTTATATAGCCTCAAATCCAAATGCTTTGTACATGTAGCTTAATTGACAGTGTTCATAGATGATGTGTCCAATTCATTTTCATTGTAACACATGGTTTGTGTTGGAAAAACATAAAAGTTGACCACACATTTGATCTCACTTTTAGTTTGTACCTGTATCACAACTGCTGCACACATTCCACATTGTCTGCATTTACAGCCATGGCAGCTGCAACATGAGAGGGTTGGCTGGAGTATGACAGATTGATGATGGTTTTTAATAGTTATTGCTGTTCTGATGACATTTTTGGTATGCATTATAATTAAATCAGGCAAAGATCAATGTTTTTTTTCACCTTGTGGATCAGTTGTGTCATGTCTTATGTCATCAGACAGTGACATTCATGAGCTTGTGGAGTGCTATCATCACCCTATGAGGGTTGAGGTGGTAATGGTGGTGGAAATTGCAGGCCTTGCACAGACACATTCACAGTGCTGGGGATGTTGATGGGAAGCAAAGTTATTTAAAAAAGGTTATTTTTTTTCTTATAGTCTCTTGAGAAAAGTGGTGACATATTTGTTTTTGCATTGTAACTAATAATAATTGCAGGAGGAAGCTTCTCTTGGTTTGTATGGTTGCCTTGTTATTAAGTGTATGTTACACATGCTCACATCATTTAATAGGAAACCCTCATCAGATCCACAACAGAACATAATCAAAAGTCATTTGGCACATCATAAGCCCTGGAAGGCAAACATTATTTTCTGAGCTTAATTAAACATTAGACCAATTGTAAATGTGCCATAGGTTGTAAAAACAGGCAGAATACAGCTTACATTATGGTGTTAAAACGGCATTATCAGAATCACAAACAGATCTTTCATCCAGAATGGATCAATTTGATCGACAAAGCCAACAGCCTGAATCAGGGCTTTGTAACTGATGAGCCGTTGAGTTCAGACACATGTAAATCATGCTTGCACAACATGTATACAGGTGAATGTATATCGTCAGAATCTAGTAAGTCTCTGTGACTATATGTTTCCTGCTCCTTGTGTCCTCCTGCAGAAATACAAAACATTGGCATGTTAACATATCAAAAGATCTTTGTTCACTTAACACAAGGGGGCAGCCAGGATGTCTGTGGTGGAACAAAAGGTGGCATCTTGTATATATTAAAATTCCTCTCACAGGTTGGTTATAGCTCAAAGAAATAGCATATAACAGGACGATGATGAAAGGAAATACAGATACAATAAAAATATATTGTCAATAGAAAAAGTGCTGCAGCTCCTGAGATGGGTATATAATGAAAATATGATATTGTAGGTTTTGACATCAGCTGTCCTGGTTGTCTCGGTTTGTCTCAGTCTCATATGTTGGTAGACCTCCTACAGTATGCCCATACCTCACATTGCCTGTGCACTCAGCACGTAACTAAAGGATATGCTATGTGGTATTTACCAACTATATAAAGAACATAAATGCAACACAAAATGTCATTATTCAATGTATTAAAAGAACACATGCTTGACAGTGTGTTTGAACACTGCAGTGGAGAAACAATTGCACGAATATCATTCAGTTGTGTTTAGAGAATTATTTATTTTTAATGTATTCATTATATCATCTAAAAACAATGGAATAAATACATAAAAATAAGTGTTCTATAGCCCCGAATGGGACAGAGATGGAAAAAAAACAATTTATGCTATCAACAATGATGTTACACTCTGTGGTGCGCGAACTGAGGCAAGAGTACCTGGTTGCATTAAAGATGCCAGACTGCCACCTTTGGCAGGAAGTTGGTAGTATTGGTTGAAAGTTGCTAACTTGGCAGGTTTATGGTTGGGTTTAGGGTTTAGGGATTAGGTGTTATTTAAAATTAGTATTAGAATTAGGGGTTGACAGAAGGACCAGTTGACTGACCTCAATAAAGATTTTGAATTACTTCATCTAACATTAACAGTGAGGCTTAATAAATTTTGACCACACACAAACCCTCAATAAAAATGCACAATTAAATATTTGTGGGACTTTGTTAGTTATTTTGAATTTTATGGCATACCTTAGAGTTGTGAAAACCATTGTTGTCTAGTCATCACTGCATTTAGGAGAGGGTCATTTGAGTCTTCTTTCTTCTGTAGGTGCTCAGTCAAATATTGGAACACCACTATCATAGCAATATTGTGCAACAAGACAACAGGCTAAAATGATATTCCTCAGGTTTGTGAAACTACTTTCCACCAGCTGTACACAGGCATATCAACCTATCTTTCAAAACCCAGATGGTACATCATAGCACAGGCCTGCGCACAGTGTTCTGTGGGAGAAATAAAGGCATCATGAGCCAAGTAACTAAAGTATAACCTTGATACATACATCCAAAATAACTTACTATCTCACAATAATAATTGTGCAATAAGGTAATGTCATAATGTTAAAGGAATGTATCAATTTTACTTTTATGCTCCATATTATTAAGATCATTGAATCTTAAGTCCACCAGGTTTTACCACCTTTAGAAAAGGGTGGGCTATCTGTATGTTACAGGTGCAATATGTAGCAGCACTCATAAACTACACATAAGAGGATCTCAGGAACAAGAAAGTCTGTAAGTGCCAAAAAGTATTTTAAAATACTTGTATCTGCCTATTGTTTTCATGCAATCTTGTATTTCTGTTATCACAAAATAGTTATAATTCCTTTTATGTTTGTTTTTTACTGCTAAATAGTGGAACCAAAATATCAAGCCTTGGCATCCATGTTTCTTTCCCTCCTTTATTCACCCTGGAAAGAGCTTTGCTGAGTGTGCATGTCCCTTTTCAGCACTGGTCTGCTTTATGTTGTTACAAATTCTGTACATACCTTCACACCTGGGAGCTTCCTAGTAACACTGCAGTTTATCTCACATCTACTGACTGAGCAGCTGGTGCTTACCTGCTTTGTTCAAGGGCACCTTGTCAGTAGTTAACGATAAAAGAGAGAGCATTAAGAGAGACAGCCACTGTGAAGCTCTGAAGTGGTATTTTACTAATCATGACACACACATTGTGTGTGTGTGTGTGTGTGTACACGTGTGGGCACGCGTGTCTGTAAGGAGTCAGAGAAAGAGCTGACTTTGACATACAATAGTACAAACATTTTCATATATCAGTGAGTTGAACAATACCAGTGTTTATGTTTGTTAAATGTCATGTCTTATTGAAACATCCACTTCTTTTAGCTCTGTTTGTGAATTTAATTAGTTATTCATTCTGACTATGTTTTTAGCCTATAAAAGCTTAGTCTTAATGTTCAGTGAATGCAAGCGACACAGCAATGTAGTGCAAATTAAGTGATGAAAAAACAAGAATTAAATGTTCAAATGAATTCCATAGTCTGACTGGTGCAAGAAAGAAATGCTAATTCTGTCTGTCAGGTGAAAAATAAACAGTATACAGTAAGACCAGTGCTTACATTTTTTTCTCTCTTTTATTAGTGTCATTATGAGTAACAATAGCATGTAGCCTACTGTAATGCTAATTTAATGTATTAGAATTTCTGCATATGATGCTCTTAGATACAAAATACTTGGAAGAACCCATTCATATAAAAAAATTTCCAAACAAAACAGCTTTATCAACACTATTGAGGAGAATAATGTTTTTTTGCCTCTAAACTTTAGTACTGAAACCTAACTGACTTTGGATTTTGGTGGTCCTGTAGCTGTCAGAAATGAAACTATTTAATTATGCACAACTAATAAAATGCTGAGAAGTACAGAAGTTTTTTAGGCGTTATATGACCATTTAAAGGTTCAATGTGTAATATTTAGAGTGATCTGTTAGCAGAAATGGAATATAGTATTTATAAACATGTTGTCATTAGTGTGTGATCATTGGAAAATACCAACTGTTGCATTTTCTTAATCTTAGAATGAGCCTTTAGCCTGTCACAGAGGCAGCCATGTAGCACCACCATGTATTTACAATAGCCCAGAAGGGACAAACAAAACACTGTGTCTAGACAGGGAATCATCTTTTTTTTTTTAAAGGTGATGGCCACAGTACCCTCTCTCATGCCTGAACAGGTATGGTGTGTGGCTCAGAAGGCTGCATTTTGCAATAGATACCGCTAATTCAATTCAATTCAATTCAATTTTATTTGTATAGCGCCAAATCACAATACAAATCATCTCAAGGCACTTTACAAAAACTAAAACTAAAAACCCAACAATTCCCTTATGAGCAAGCACTTGGCGACAGTAGAGAGGAAAAAACTCCCTTTAACGGAAGAAAAAAACCTCCAGCAGAACCGGGCTCAGTTTGGGCGGCCATCTGCCTCGACCGGTTGGGGTGAGTGGATAGAGCAGAGAGAAAAGAACAGCAACAATAACCAACAAATACACACTGCAAGTTGGTGGGGCCAGTAACTGCACATCAGCGATAAACAGCTCCAGGACCAGGGACACCTGCAGAAGGTACAGAGAGAGAGAGAGGGAGGGAGAGAGCACAAACTAGGGGAGAGAGAGAGCACAAGGTTAGTAACATTCAATGGTGGAATATACATGAGGTGGGAGAGAAAGGGGGGGGGGGGGGGGGTAGGGTAGGGGAGCTCAGTGCACCGATGGTCCTCGGGCAGTCTAGGCCTATAGCAGCATAACTAACTAAGGGATGGTTCAGGGTTGCCTGAAGCCAGCCCTAACTATATGCTTTGTCAAAGAGGAAGGTTTTAAGTCTAGCCTTAAAAGTACAGAGAGTGTCTGCCTCCTGAACCCAGGCTGAGAGCTGGTTCCACAGGAGAGGAGCTTGATAGCTAAAGGCTCTGCCTCCCATTCTGCTTTTGAGAACTCTGGGAACCACAAGTAGGCCTGCACTCTGAGAGCGAAGTGGTCTATTGGGATAATATGGTACTATGAGGTCTTTAAGGTATGAAGGAGCTTGATTATGAAGGGATTTGTATGTGAGAAGAAGGATTTTAAATTCTATTCTATATTTTACAGGGAGCCAATGAAGAGAAGCCAATATAGGAGAAATATGATCTCTCTTGCTAGTTCCTGTCAGGACTCTGGCTGCGGCATTCTGGATTAATTGGAGGCTTTTTATTAAGATATTAGGACATCCAGATAGTAATGAGTTACAGTAATCTAGCCTTGAGGAAACAAACGCATGGACTAGTTTTTCTGCATCATTTTGAGACAGGATGTTCCTAATTTTGGCAATGTTGCGCAGGTGAAAGAATGCAGTTCTAGAAATTTGTTTTATGTGTGAGTTAAAGGACATGTCCTGGTCAAAAATAACTCCAAGGTTTTTTACAGTAGTGCTGGAGGCCAGGGCTATGCCATCTAGAGTAGCTATAATTTTAGAAAAGTTATTTCTGAGATTTTTAGGCCCAAATATAATGACTTCTGTTTTCTCCGAGTTTAAAAGTAAAAAGTTACTGGTCATCCAAGCCTTTATGTCAGTTAGACAGGCTTGAAGTCTGGTTAACTGGTTTGTGTTAACAGGTTTAATAGATAGATATAACTGAGTGTCATCCGCATAGCAGTGGTAATTAATAGAGTGCTTCCTAATGATATATCCTAAAGGAAGCATGTACAGGGTGAACAGAATCGGTCCTAGCACAGAACCTTGTGGAACTCCATAACTAACTTTTGTTCGTGTGGAAGGTTCATCATGGACATGAACAAACTGGAATCTGTCCGATAAATAGGATTGGAACCACTTTAACGCTGTTCTTCTGATACCAATCACATGCTCCAGTCTCTGTAATAAGATGTTGTGGTCAATGGTGTCGAATGCTGCACTAAGGTCTAGGAGGACAAGTATCGAAACAAGTCCATTATCTGAGGCTAAGAGAAGATCGTTGGTAACTTTCAACAGTGCTGTTTCTGTACTATGCTAAGTCTTTCATATTTTACACACTGCACTTTAAACACGAATCATGTTTCCTTATGTAGTTTTTTTGTGACATTATACAGTGATGATGAATACTATTGTATAGCTTTGACAACTGGTCTGTTGGTACATTGGCTTCAGGTCACTGTAATGAAGTTGATAAACCCTACACTGTAAGATATTTGACTACTTGACTCAGTTTTGGCCATTTTCCATTGTAACTAAGTACCACCTCAACACGGGCGGGGCCGCCATAGCATGGCAGCACGGTACTGAAACGTCCATACCTCATAGCACCATGGTGTTGTTTTGCGAGTAGTGTTAGTCATTGG
Source organism: Mastacembelus armatus (assembly GCF_900324485.2). NCBI lineage: Eukaryota > Metazoa > Chordata > Actinopteri > Synbranchiformes > Mastacembelidae > Mastacembelus > Mastacembelus armatus. The sequence goes on from NC_046646.1 coordinate 2,284,247, forward strand.
CCTTGCTAAAGATGATAAAAATGGAAAAACAGTCGCTGTTGCTGTTCTTTTAAAAAATGTCAGGTTTTTGATTCTTGTGTTGAACATGGTCGGATGTTGCAGTGGCCTGCAGTGTGTTAATGTCACACTTTAGTATCGGCTCACCTTGCTTGGAACCTTGAACCAAGCGAGAACCGGGAGGTACTAAAAAGTACCAGGTACTGTCCTCTAATGGAAAACCACAAAAACTGAGTTGAGTCGTGTCGAGTCAAGCCAAGTAGTTCTAGTGTTAAAGCCCCATATGTTATCATAGCCATTATCATTTTGTCATTCAGAGCCTAGACAAGAGTTAGCCATTATCCTGTGCCAGATCTTTGTCATCATAGTAACAGTTCAGAAATTTAGGTCTTTTGTTTTCTGTTTGAAAGACCTGTGTTTTGTTACTCACCCATCCACCCAGGTGTCCTCATTTTACGGACATAACCTGTCATTTGACCTTTGCTCCTGTCAAACGTATTAAGTATCAATGATATACACCTTCTGCATTACTAATACATGCATTCATTACCTATAGATATGAAAATGGGTGAGAGGTGGGATACAGTACACTCATCTAATTACAACGCTGACATATAGAAACAGACATTCATGTTCACACCTACAGGGAATTTAGAAACAACCAGTTAACCTAAACTGCATGTCTTTGAGCTGTGAAAAGAAGCCAGATTAGCCAGTAGAACAGATAAACCCCACACAGAAGGGCCCCGTCTCAAACCCCACACAGAAGGGCCCCGTCTCAAGTTTGAACCCAGAACTCTTCTGCTTTGAGAAGACAGTGCTAACCCCTGTAACACTGTGCCACCCCAGTTTGACCTTTCTGATACATAATTTTTCTGACAACTGATAACAGGCATAGAACAGCATGATGACAGTTGAAACAGGTTGCTGAATCAAATGTTGGGTCACACAGAAATATAACATATGTTTGATGTGCAGATATGATTTCCATTCCCATTTTATCATGTCAAAGATTCACTTTTACTTTTAAGGCACTTATTTTTATTGTATTTAGCATTGTTTCTATTTTTATGAAACACACTAGTTTTACCTCACACACAATCTGCCTTTTGGTTGCTTTTTGTGAGGCTGCATATTTATCAAACTGATAATGGCACAAGGTTCGGTTCTACAGTTCCTCCAGTTTACTGATCGGTGTGTGACTCATATATGCTCCTCATCTCCAGCTGATTGAGCCATTTATCATAATGCCATGCCTATAACTAACTACAGACAACACAGTATGGTTCTACCCATTGATCTCAAAGACTCAAAATGATGGATTGCAATTATCAGTGAGTCAAATTGCTTGTGATAAGGAAGCTTCAGTTTATTAGCTGTTGATGATCAGTGTATGCATTCCCCTCTACTTAATATTTATGCCATCAAATGTCACTTAGCCTAAACTGTAATTATAAATCATACTAACCATAGTTCCCGTCATCACACAGAAGAACCCAGCCCTGTTGGGTTGTTTCCAACCCAGCTGGAAACAGAACAAAATTAAGCATATTTTTTGCTGTTGTATTTACTGAAATGTATATGTCAAATTTTAAGGCATAATATTACTCACAGTTGACACAAGTTATGTCTTGTATGTAAAGGAGATGGAAAGTGTGATAATTTATCACCTTATTACTTTTCCTTGGCATCACATCTTTCATTCTGCTCTATGGCACATTCGGATTCTGCTAGCACAAGAGAAGCAAGGCTCTTTGAATTCCAGAAATATATCAAACATACTAAGCAGCTTTATCTGTTAACCCCAATTAAACGCTAAGTTGACTGCACTACTTTGTATGGCAGTGTTCTTTCATGAGCATACCTGCATGTCTCACCTTAAATATGCAGGTAATTCCAAGTAAAGAAAGTGTGTGCCTGTATAATTTTCTTTTTAGACTTGCATGTGAATTTAAACTATGCACAAGCTACTCATAGTTGACACTCAGCTTTCAGGAAAGATATATAAATTAAAAGAGTGTTTCATAAAATGCTGCTTAAAAACTAGTAACAAAGACAAATTAACACATAATCTACTTTGGATTTAGAACATTGGAGTATTGTCTGCAAAGCTTTACAATGGAACAATCATTGAGAGTGAGTCACTACTTACACACAGCCATGGCATTTTAACAATTGTGAACACAAGCTAACATTCATGAGAAGGAATACATTTGCAAGAACACTGTCTCTTGGCATCAGTGAACAATTGCCAGCAAGCATTCACTGAACATTGGTGGTTAAACAAGAACATCACAGTCTTTGAATGAATTTAAGTAATAGATTGTCACTGAATAGGCGGTGGATGGCACCAACAAGAAGACCCATTCTAGGCTGCAGGGTTGTAATAAGAGAAGGGGCTGCTAAAACAGAATCCAGTTGGTTTAAAATGTATTGGTACTACAATACAGTATTTATGTTGCATACAAATGTGCTCAGTTTTGGTGTTATTTTCATTCAGAACAAGCCTTCTTTGACTAATTTGTTATTTATTTACTAAATTAAAATGGTGCATAGCCCTGGGAAATCAGTGTGCATGTTTCTACTGCAGCAGCCTCCATGGATTTGCTGAATGGTAGTAGTCATTTGTTAATTTGGCTTTGAAGACCGTTTTACATAAAGCAATGATATTTTCCACTGTGATGTGAAAGTGAGATCCATTACTAAAATGAACGTCTTGAAAGAGTTTCATTATTGGCTAGTTCTGATAGTTGCTCTGATAAAGCATTTGTGTTCAGTGATACAGTCTGCTGAGCAGCAGTGTAAAAGCAGCCACAGGGATATGTGAGTCAGTGTATTAAAGTACAGTTGCAGCTGATGAAGTCTGTGTAGATGCACTAATCAATATTTTCACATAAAGCATAAGTCAAATCACTTGTTTTTTGTAATCACAAACCCCAAAAGACTTATTACCAGCTTTACAGAGCCCATTACCTCTTTCAAAGCCTTTTCCAGTTCATTGTTGTTGGTTTTGTTTTTTCCACAAATTTACTGTTTTGGTTCACCCCCACCACTTTCATCAGGAATGTTTCCTGATGTATGAGCTCATTGTTAGCACTCAGAAAGCTTTAGTAACCCATTGCAGACTACCTGTTCAGCACCAAATGGGTGGCAGGCACATTTGTTAACTTCAGCAAGCACTGAAACATTTTTGACAGTTGTCTTAACATCCCCTGGATATATCCTGTAATAGTTTAAGCATGGTTTCCAAGTTAGGAAAGTAAAACAATGTCAAAATGTCATTACCATTATTATTGGACAAATTACTTGGAGGTTTCTACACACATTTGACAGTTTATTTGGTCAAATCTAATAAAGACTGTACAGGAGATGGAAATCTCCTTTAGACAAATCTAATAAAGTCTAATGGTGTAGATTCATTATGATCATTTTAGAGGCTGTATTTTGTGCTGATGTTAAACTGTACTATAATATGCAGATGCATTTCTATTGTTTTACACCTCATTTATATCAATGTGGCTATACTACGCTCATTAACAGAAACATCTGTGTACTGTATAATACAGAGGAATGGTTGAAGTCGCTGCCACAAAGGACATCAGTATCTTCTTCTTTTCCTTTCGGCTGCTCCCTTCAGGGGTCACCACAGCGAATCATCTGCCTCCATTTAACCATATCCTCTGTGTCCTCCTCACCCACACCAACTATCCTCATGTCCTCCTTCACTACATCCAAGAACCTCCTCTTTGGTCTTCCTCTAGACCTCCTTCCTGGCAGCTCTAACCTCAGCATCCTTTTACTAATGTATTCACTGTCCCTCCTCTGAACATGTTCAAACCATCTCAATCTGGCTTCCCTGGCTTTTTCTCCAAAACATCTAACATGAGCTGTCCCTCTGATGTCCTCATTCCTGATCCTATCCATCCTCGTCACTCCCAGAGAGAACCTCAACATCTTCAGCTCTGCTACCTCCAGCTCTGCCTCCTGTCTTTTTCTCAGTGCCACTGTCTCTAAATCATACAACATTGCTGGTCTCACCACTGTCTTGTACACCTTTCCTTTCATTCTTGCTGACACTCTTTTATCACACATCACACCTGACACTTACCTCCACCCGTTCCAACCTGCTTGCACACGTTTCTTCACTTCTTTTCCACACTCTCCGTTGCTCTGGACTGTTGACCCTAGGTACTTAACCCTCTGGGGTCGACGCATGCGCCGGCGCGTTTTGACGCATCTTTTCCTGATAAGGCCGAAACAAACTTAAATTACTCCGTCAATTCTGATCGTACAGATAAAAGAAGTATATCATTCAAATCTGTAAAGGGTCTAGTTTTAGTGGTATACCATCATAATAACAACAAAACGTTGTGCTTTTTTTAAATAAAGAAAGCCGACAGGGTGTGCTCTCGGACTTTTCTGTCTCTGCCATTTCTCTTCACAGACGCGTAAATAAAACAACCACAATCTCAGCGAATACTTGGCTCATAAAAATAAGAATTATATGGCTAGAAAGCTTGAAATGTTTTCTTTTGAGTGAAACAATTCAAGTCAAAAACAAATCATCACTTTTTATTTAATCCGTATGAACGTAAGGAGAAGTCCGTTTTTTCCTGTCTCACCTCATTACAGGTAATGCGGTCCCGCCTTGTACACTGTCCACTGTTCACATGTAAATAATCTCAGGTGAACCAGGTAAATATGTGCACACCCCCGAGAAATGACACAAAATATCAAACTTCATAGAATTTACTTACTTTTTCGGCCCGTTTGGATGATGGCGCGTTACCCACGTGAAGCGGCGCTCCTTACATTCCTCACAGAGACAAATAGTTTAGCTTGTCCTCAGAGTAAAAACACTGATTTTAACTCAAATGAGGATCGTTTGCTCCTCATTGTGTTGTATTGTACAGCACTAATCCGTCCCATCTACATTGACTGAAAGGCTCATTATGCGCGCCTTTGTCTGGACGTTCAGTGCGTCTTTTGTGTTCTCAGGTAAATCACATGACTATTCATCCTCAGACACACCCTCTTGCATATGGCCTTTCTGGACAAAAAGTGTCTTAGAAAATTTAAATCAGTGTATTGTTTTCTGTGAATGTGTGAACAAGGTGACATTCACAGCACTCTGAAGTAAACACTTTAGCCTACAACATGCAGGTCTCCAAAGTCTTGTGAACCAATGTTCTGTTTGTGTTTTATGGTCTTATTTCAGTGAGTAAAAAATTGTAGTTTTTCACTAGCCATGCATAAACACTTTTTTCTCAAAAACACAATACTGCATAAACTTGAAGCTCACATATTATTGTAGCCAATTTTGTGCTGATTACAGTGTTATCAGACTTTAGACATTAATATGTTTAAAAAACACTGAAAAAAGCACAAATGTCAGGACATGTCAAAATTTGTCCAGGCCCCAAAAACCCCCTCAGACCCCAGAGGGTTAAAATCCTCCTCCTTCTTCACCTCTACTCCCTCATTTACACACATGTATTCTGTTTTACTGCGGCTAACCTTCATTCCTCTCCTTTCCAGAGCAAACCTCCGCCTCTCTAGATTTTCCTCCACCTGCTCCCTGTTCTCACTACAGATGACAATGTCAATTCAATTCAATTCAATTTTATTTGTATAGCGCCAAATCACAATACAAATCATCTCAAGGCACTTTACAAAAACTAAAACTAAAAACCCAACAATTCCCTTATGAGCAAGCACTTGGCGACAGTGGAGAGGAAAAAACTCCCTTTAACGGAAGAAAAAAACCTCCAGCAGAACCAGGCTCAGTTTGGGCGGCCATCTGCCTCGACCGGTTGGGGTGAGTGGATAGAGCAGAGAGAAAAGAACAGCAACAATAACCAACAAATAGACACTGCAAGTTGGTGGGGCCAGTAACTGCACATCAGCGATAAACAGCTCCAGGACCAGGGACACCTGCAGAAGGTACAGAGAGAGAGAGAGGGAGGGAGAGAGCACAAACTAGGGGAGAGAGAGAGCACAAGGTTAGTAACATTCAATGGTGGAATATACATGAGGTGGGAGAGAAGAGGGGGGGGGGGGGGGGGGGGGGGGTTAGGGTAGGGGAGCTCAGTGCACCGATGGTCCTCGGGCAGTCTAGGCCTATAGCAGCATAACTAACTAAGGGATGGTTCAGGGTTGCCTGAAGCCAGCCCTAACTATATGCTTTGTCAAAGAGGAAGGTTTTAAGTCTAGCCTTAAAAGTACAGAGAGTGTCTGCCTCCTGAACCCAGGCTGAGAGCTGGTTCCACAGGAGAGGAGCTTGATAGCTAAAGGCTCTGCCTCCCATTCTGCTTTTGAGAACTCTGGGAACCACAAGTAGGCCTGCACTCTGAGAGCGAAGTGGTCTATTGGGATAATATGGTACTATGAGGTCTTTAAGGTATGAAGGAGCTTGATTATGAAGGGATTTGTATGTGAGAAGAAGGATTTTAAATTCTATTTTGTATTTTACAGGGAGCCAATGAAGAGAAGCCAATATAGGAGAAATATGATCTCTCTTGCTAGTTCCTGTCAGGACTCTGGCTGCGGCATTCTGGATTAATTGGAGGCTTTTTATTAAGATATTAGGACATCCAGATAGTAATGAGTTACAGTAATCTAGCCTTGAGGAAACAAATGCATGGACTAGTTTTTCTGCATCATTTTGAGACAGGATGTTCCTAATTTTGGCAATGTTGCGCAGGTGAAAGAATGCAGTTCTAGATATTTGTTTTATGTGTGAGTTAAAGGACATGTCCTGGTCAAAAATAACTCCAAGGTTTTTTACAGTAGTGCTGGAGGCCAGGGCTATGCCATCTAGAGTAGCTATAATTTTAGAAAAGTTATTTCTGAGATTTTTAGGCCCAAATATAATGACTTCTGTTTTCTCCGAGTTTAAAAGTAAAAAGTTACTGGTCATCCAGGCCTTTATGTCAGTTAGACAGGCTTGAAGTCTGGTTAACTGGTTTGTGTTAACAGGTTTAATAGATAGATATAACTGAGTGTCATCCGCATAGCAGTGGTAATTAATAGAGTGCTTCCTAATGATATATCCTAAAGGAAGCATGTACAGGGTGAACAGAATCGGTCCTAGCACAGAACCTTGTGGAACTCCATAACTAACTTTTGTTCGTGTGGAAGGTTCATCATGGACATGAACAAACTGGAATCTGTCCGATAAATAGGATTGGAACCACTTTAACGCTGTTCCTCTGATACCAATCACATGCTCCAGTCTTTGTAATAAGATGTTGTGGTCAATGGTGTCGAATGCTGCACTAAGGTCTAGGAGGACAAGTATCAAAACAAGTCCATTATCTGAGGCTAAGAGAAGATCGTTGGTAACTTTCAACAGTGCTGTTTCTGTACTATGATGTGCTCTAAATCCTGATTGGAAATCTTCAAATAGTTCATTCCTGTGTAAGTGGTCTGATAGCTGCTTAGCAACAGCTTTTTCTAGGATTTTAGAAATAAATGGCAGGTTGGATATTGGTCTATAATTAGCCAAGACTCCTGGATCAAGACTAGGCTTTTTGAGTAAAGGGTTTGATTACTGCAGTCTTAAAGGCCTGTGGTACATAGCCTGATACTAGAGATAAATTTACCAAGTCTAATAAAGATGAGTTTATTAATGGCAGGGTGTCTTTAAGCAGTTTAGTCGGGATGGGATCTAAGAGACACGTTGATGATTTCGATGAAGCAACTACTGATGTAAATTCAGAGAGATCTATGGGAGAGAAGCAGTCTAAACATAACTGAGGTCCTACAGATGATTCAAGAGCTACTGTAGTAAAAGATTCATTTATTGCAGGTATAGGAAGCATCTGCTGAATTTTATCTCTAATAGTTGTGATTTTATTTGTAAAGAAACTCATAAATTCATCACTGCTGAGAGCTAAGGGAACACTGGGCTCAACGGAGCTGTGACTTTTTGTCAGCCTGGCTACAGTGTTGAAAAGAAACCTGGGATTGTTCTTATTTTCCTCTATTAGTGATGAATAGTATGCAGTTCTGGCTTTACGGAGAGCTTTTTTATATGTTAGTAGACTGTTTTTCCAGGCTAGAAAAATTTCCTCTAAGTTTGTGGAACGCCACTTCCTTTCCAGCCTTCGTGATGCCTGCTTTAAGGTACGAACATGTAAATTATACCATGGGGCTAGTCTTCTCTGAATCACTAACTTCTTTTTCAGAGGGGCTACAGAATCAAGCGTTTCACGCAGTGAGGTTACAGCACTGTCAACAACATGATCAATTTGGTAGGGAGTAGGATTAAGGCAGCTGCCCTCCACTATGTTTATACTTGGCATAGATGCAAATAGAGATGGAATCATTTTCTTAAATTTATTAACAGCGTTGTCGGATAAACATCTGCTGTAGTGGAATTTTCTTCCAGACGCTGCATGATCCATCATTTTAAATTCGAAAGTTATTAAAGAATGATCTGACAAAACAGGATTTGGGGGAAAAATTATTAGATGTTCAATTTCGATGCCATAGGTCAGAACAAGATCAAGGGTGTGATTAAAACAGTGGGTGGGTTTATTAACGTTTTGAATGAAACCAATTGAATCTAATATAGAATTAAATGCAATGCTGAGGCTGTTATTTTCAACATCTACATGAATGTTAAAATCTCCCACTATAATGACTTTATCTGATCTAAGCACTAAATCAGACAGGAAGTCAGGAAATTCAGTTAAAAACTCTGAGTAAGGAACAGGTGGACGGTACAAAATGACAAGTAGAACTGGTTTTTGTGTTTTCCAGTTTGTATGTGAGAGACTAAGAGTGAGGCTCTCAAATGAGTTATAACTGTTCTGAGGATGAAAGTTTAATAATAAGTTTGAGTGGAAGATTGCAGCTACTCCTCCACCTCGACCTGTGCTTCGAGGAACATGATAATTTTTATGACTGAGGGGGGTTGATTCATTCAGACTGACATATTCATCCTGCTGTAACCAGGTTTCAGTCAGATAAAGTAGGTCAATTTGGTGATCAGTTATCAAATCATTTACTAACAGAGATTTAGAAGAAAGGGACCTAATATTTAATAATCCACATTTGACAGTTCTGTTTTTCTGTTCAATAAGAGAATTTTTATTAAGTTTTTATGAATAACTCCTCTTCTGTTAACTTCTGATTTATTTGATTTATATGTTCGAGGGGCAGACACAGTCTCTATGTGGTTTGAAGGGGGCGGCGGCTCTAAGGAAACTGCAGAGAAGCGTTTTAGACTGAGTCTCTGCATCCCGGTCCCCACCCTGGATTGTCAGGCTTTAGGTCGGCTAAGAAACTCGGCCAAATTCCTAGAGATGAGAGCTGCACCATTCAAAGTGGGATGGATGCCATTTCTCGCTATCAGACCGGGTTTTCCCCAGAAAGTGGCCCAATTGTCTATGAAGCCCACATCGTTTGCTGGACACCACCTAGACAGCCAGCGACGGAACGATGACATGCGGCTAAACATGTCATCGCTGGTCAGATTGGGGAGGGGTCCAGAGAAAACTACGGAGTCCGACATTAATTTAGCAAAGTTACACACCGACTCAACATTAATTTTAGTGACCTCCGATTGGCGTAATCGGGTGTCATTGCTGCCGAAGTGAATAACAATTTTCCCATATTTACGATTAGCCTTAGCCAGCAGCTTCAGATTTGACTCGATGTCGCCCGCTCTGGCCCCAGGAATACATTTGACTATGGTCGCTGGTGTCTCTAGCTTCACGTTCCTGACTATGGAATCGCCAATTATCAGAGTCGGTTTCTCAGCGGGTGTGTCGTTGAGCGGGGAAAATCTATTAGAAACATGAACAGGCAGGTGATGAGCCGTGGGCTTCTGCTTAGGAGTATGTTTCCTTCGGACCGTCACCCAGGCTAATTCTCTGGGCTGCTCCGGAGCTGCCCTTGGACCGCTAACAGACCCTGAGCTCGGTGGCTCCACACCAGCTAACGGGGCTAGGCTAGCTGGCTTTTGTTCGAAGGTGCGGAGCCGCGCTTCCAAATCAGTGATCCTCGCCTCCAAGGCTAACAGAACCTTACACTTTATACAGGTATCATTATCGCTAAAGGAGGCAGAGGAATAACTAAACATGTGGCACACCGAGCAGGAGAGAGAGAGAGAGGGAGAGGCCATGTTAGCAAGCTAACTAGCTAGCTAAGCTAACCGGTAGGCCAACGAGCGCTAAGTCAGGAAATAGCAACAAACACCGGTCAAAACAGAAAGGTACCCGACCAGCACCGGAATGCAGCAGCCAGTGAACCGTTCAAAGTCTAGCCGGTTCCCAGGTGTGCCAAACCACAGCTAGTCTGCCGCCAGTCTGCAGACGAACCACACAACACACACAACACGACACGCCTGCAAGACAAAAGTGATTTGCTTACCCGGATGTTCAGCTACTCACCTTGTTCCCCATCCCCAATGTCATCTGCAAACATTATGGTCCACGGAGATTCCTGTCTAACGTCATCTGTCCATCATCACAGCAAACAAGAAGGGGCTCAAAGCTGATTCTTGGTGCAGTCCCATCTCCACCTTGAACTCCTCTGTCACCCCTACAGCACACCTCACCACTGTCTTACAGCTCTCATACATGTCCTGCACCACTCAAACATACTTCTCTGCCACTCCAGACTTCCTCATACAAAACCACAGCTCCTCTCTCGGCACGCTGTCATACGCTTTTTCCAAATCTACAAAGACACAATGCAGCTCCTTCTGGCCTTCTCTGTACTTCTGCATCAGCATTCTCAAAGCAAATATTGCATCTGTGGTACTCTTTCTTGGCATGAAACCATACTGCTGCTCACAAATGCTCACTTCTGACCTCAGCCTAGCCTCCACTACTCTTTCACGACTTCATTGTGTGACTCATCAGCTTTATTCCTCTGTAGTTTCCACAACTCTGCACGTCTCCCTTGTTCTTAAAGATGGGCACCAGTACACTTCTCCTCCATTCCTCAGGCATCCTCTCACTTCTACAATTGCTTCTTGTAACAGGCCTACACAAGTAGCTACACTATAACTACAAATGTGACTATAAATTGGGACTACAGGAATTACATAGATTACTGTGATTTGTCCGATTTTGCTCCGGGTGTTTTTTCCTACCTGCAAATGTGTAATGGAATGGTGGAAACTGATGACAGTACCAACATTAAGGAAGTTGCAGTAAGGTTGAATAATCTCAGTAAAACACATAAAACCAAAAACAGTGCCCACTATATAATTTCTCCCCATTATTCTAATCATTATGTTCTAATCATTTTAACAGTGATGAAAGAACCTATCCACAGCCATCCTGCAACAGTAGCAGCCTCCATAGTAGGTGAAGCAAAATGAAATAGGATGTTACTGTTCCTGGGTGTACAGTAAATGTATTTCTAAAATATGCAGGTGAACGTATAAGATGCATCCAGCTAGTGTTACTTTAATGTTGTGAATTGGTGAAATATGACAATGAGCTCTAAATGTAATTGTACAAGTGGTTCACGTTAGGGGTCATTCTATCTGTTAGTGTGGTATGATGTTGGTTACGTGGGTTGTATGAAGCCTTTTAGCTCTAATAATGTGTTTCAGCTAACTTTTCCTGTACTATGAAGTCTCCCTCTATTTGTCCTCTGCTTAGAGATCTAGAGGCTGAGTCATGGCAACTGAACCTCTAGTTTTTAGGTTGAAACAATTCCCTACTCATCCAAGTAGCTTCACCAGTCTAAGAGAATGCTGGTATGGAATCTCAGATTTATCCTTCAGGTTGGTTTCACTCCACCCCTAGTCCCATAGTCTCATTAGGTGAACTATGTAAATGGAGTGAGAGTCGTTAGACCCACACTCTTGAGTTGGTGTTACTTCACACCTGGTCTAAATAGGCTTGTTAAGGTGAACAATAGAAGTGAGCTCAGGGGAGGGTTTTTAGGCTCTAATGGTAGACTCATGTGACCCCTCTGATTCACCAACCCTCCCTGGATTACATTGGATTTGTTCCTTAATTCCCTGGGAACAGATGAAAGGGCAGCCTGGTTGGTTAAAGACAGGTTATGTCTTAGCCCTCCACCCCAGTTAAGGGAGGGTTTTTCCACAGTCCAGTTGCCATGACTCTACCTCTAGATAACTTCACCTGGATGACTGAGAATCTCCACAGACATATTTCTGCTTAGAGATGTTCAGTCTGCTTAGAGATGTTTTTAGAGATGTTTTTGCTCTTTTTCAGAAACTGTTACTATTACCCAGAGCTAACGATCAATTAAGTAATGCCTGAATGGTGGCTTCATCACATACTGATAAGAAAAAGCAATCATTATTTTTAATGAATAAGTTAATATTTTATAGTCATATTTTTAGTTGCATTTGTTGCTGCAAAGACTACATTCAGCTGTATACTAGTGCTGTGTGTTCAGAAATGGCGCTGACCTTGACAAGCCCTTCCATTGAGGCACATCACCCTATTTTGTGATAAGTGACTTCAAGCCATGGCTCATGTAGCATTAAACTTTAATGTTTACACTTTCTAAAGTTAATCTTTTTTTTTTTCTAAAACAAATCTGTCATTATAATGGGTTATCATCTGGGGATACTTGTAGTGTATGGGTTATTATGATAAATATGTACTGCAGTACTCTGCTGCATGCCATCCCCATTTTTCTCTCTTCATTTCTTTTATGTCTACTGGCATACAGTGCAATTTTAAAAAAAACTTCTTAGATATGTAATCTTAATGCAAAAAATGAGTAAATGCATGTCATTTGTGTTTTGGATTTAACTGTGGTTGATAGTTTTATCGTCACTGCAGTTAGTTATAGTACACATAATGATAGTTAAAAAAAATGCATTGATCTGTCCATGTAGCTCCGTGTTTTTTGTAGTTTTTTTTGTGTGTTTTGTCTTACAGTGTGCACTGGCTAAAGTAGTTTACACTAGGGAGGAACTGTTGGCCCCGTCAAAGACTGGACAAAGGGAAAAACACCCAATTCTGATAATGCTGAGGATACTGTTTTGTGGGCCAAGTTAAAGGCTAAGATGAACAATAGAATGGGGAGATACAAGCCTTTTCTGTCCTCTGTGCTCATGGGGAATGTTAACTCACAGCATAACAAGTGTGATGAGCTGGAGGCGCTTGTGAGGAACCAGCGGCTGTACAAGGAGTGCAGTTTAATATGTCTTTCTGAGTTCTGGCTGTGTGGATATACCTGGCTTCACAGCTGTACGAGTGGACAGAGACTCAAGGACAAGCAAAAGGACGAAAGGTGGGGGAGTTATCCTACTTTTCAATCAGAAATGGGTTAACCCCCAAAATGCGACTGTGAGAGTGTGTCTGCTGTCCGGACATTGAACTGGTCTCAGTTGGTTTCCACCCATACTATGCGCCAAAGGGAGATTCCATATATAGTCGCCATTGTTGTTTACATTTTGCTGAAGATGGCACCTGCAACAGCGTGTGATGTCATCCATGATATCATTGTTAGGATACAGACCCAGCCCTCTGATGCATTCATTGCAATTACAAGGGATTTCAATCATGTCTCTCTGTCCTGGAGCCTGACTGACTTTGTACAGTATGTTGACTGTACAACACATGGAGAAAGAACTTTAGATCTGTTCTATGCTAACGTGAAAGAAGCTTACAGGGCTGTACCTCTTCCACCACTAGGTAGATCTGATCTGTGCAGAAGCTTCCTGTCACCACCAGGTCTTTCAGGAAATGGTCACTAGAGGCAAGGGATTCATTGAGAGACTGCTTTGAGTGCACAAACTGGGATGTACTGGTGGAGGAGCAGGAAATGGACAATGACCTGGACAGGAGAGTCAACATCATCACTGACTATATTAATTTATATAGAGACAAAGTACTCCCAGTTACGACAGTATGGTGCTATCTTAACAATAAACCATGGATTACCAGTGACATTAAAGCTCTCCTGAACCAGAAGAAGAGGACATTCCAGGACAGGGATAAGGAGAAGCTGAGTAGTATACAACAAGAGCTCAAAAAGACTAAGGTGGAGTACAATAAAAAGTTGGAAGAACAGCTGGAGAACAATAGTACCAGGGAGGTGTGCAGAGAGGTAAGGACCATCACTGGCTACAAACTGAAGAACTCTGTCTTTGTAAGGTGATGTGGATAGAGCCAATACCTTCAAAAACTATTACATCAGGTTTGACAATGTGGCTACTTCCACTTATATCAAAAGCACCATGCCAGTTAGTCTGCATTGATGGACAGGAGATAGAGACTGCAGACCTTCAAGTAGCCTACCTAGGGGTGGTACTGGATGAAAGACTGGAGTGGTCTGTCAATGTGGATGCAGTGTACAGGAAAGGGCTGAGCCGCCTCTTCTTCCTGAGACGGCTCGGTTCCTACGTCTGCAGTGACATGCTATGCATGTTATACCACACTGTCATGGCAAGTACACTGTTCTATGCTGTTGCCTGTTGGGGGAGTGGCATTATCGACAAGAACTGTTAGCGATTGGACAAACTGGTGAAAAAGGCCAGCTCTGTGCTAGGCAGGGGACTGGACCCTCTAAGAACTGTGGTGGAGCAGCAGATATGTAGGAAGCTGCTTGCTATAATGGTCAATAATAAACAACATCCTGACTAAAGAGAGTAGCAGCTGCAGTGGGAGGCTCATCTCATTGCACTGCAGAACTGAGAGGTTGAGGAGATCCTCTGTCCCCACACCCATTACACTTTCTAATATTAACTGTTGATATTGTGTATAGTGAAATTTCTGTGTAAAGTAAATATAAGCGCTCCAGGACAATCTGAAGTTCCCCCTTGGGAGATGAATAAAAGTATCTATCTACAGCTGACAACATCATAGCCAGATTTATCATTCCCACAACTATACAGGAGTAAATAACAGTACATGCTGTCCAGTTATTTACAATATAAGATGGGTTAAGAGTCAGGAAGAGCATATTTTTTTTAAATGTATTTTTACATTGCACTTTTAAGAAAATGAAACAAAACAAAATATTAGACATAATATGAGGGTAAAGCAATTTAATTTCTTACTGTGCACAACAGAGCCCTAGAACTTGAAAGGTCAAGAATACCCCCCTTTATGAACAACAAAGCATTGCTTCAGGATGTTACTCCTTAAAAGAGAAATGAGAAGAGAATCATGAAAAAAGTATGAAAAAGCAGATGTTATCCTACGCTCAGTCACACAAACGTTTACAGTGATAGAAAAAACAATGGAGACACATCTTGACTTTAATTAATACAAATAATCTAATTGTAAATAAATGAGCTGTGCCTATTATGATACTGTTGCTATCAACTCTACAATCAAGAGCTTTACAGTGTTACTTGACTTCCTCTCATAAATTGCTTTTATATTCAAAACCAAACATATCATTATGGGGCAGCAAAGAAGACTTTTGACAGTGCTACTGTACAGATCCCAGCAACAGCAATGTTGCTATTCAGGTCCAGCAACAGAGTGGCATAACAGGCTAGGAGAAGTCAGTGCCATCAGCAAGCAAGCAAAGTATAAATGAAACAACCCAGAACATCATTATTTGGTCCAAGGCAGTTAACAGCAGCTTGACAGTTCAGAAGTTGTTCGAATGACAGGATGGGGGTTAGACAGTACTGGAAGGTGGTGCAAATAGGACTGTCATCTGGTTCTTCTCACTGAAAAAGAAAAGCAAGAGAAACTAGAATGTGCATTTCCTGAAGAAAATGCGTGTGATTGCTGAAAGCATGCTGTTATTGCTGCTTGCAACAGATCTCAGATCACTGTGGAAGTTGGAGATTGTATCGCATCACAAAAATTTAAAAAGGTAATTTAGCTGGGATCAAACCTGGGTTTTCTGTGCTACAAATGCATGCCCCATGAGCTATATCACGACAGGTGAGAACGCAGCCGTTTTTACTTCTCATAAGAAGAAAGCACATCCCAACTAGCTTGGACGCTGAATGCTAACACGAAGCAATTTCCTCAAAAAAAATACTCGCTCTACAGGAGAAATTCTTTGATTAGCTAAATTCCTAACATCTTGTACAACAACACCATGCACAGTTTGTCATGTAGACAGGTTCATATTATTTCTAAAAGAATTGTAGTTATGTTTATTTGTATTTTGTAATTCGTCTTTACACTACATCCTGCTGGTGACTGACTAACATGCAAGTGAAGGCAGAATTCTTTCTGTAAGCATATAGGAATAAACGATTGTAGAAAATTTAAATTCTTGAGTGCTGAAATGAAGGACTTTTATCAGCTGTGAAGCTTGTAATAACTGAAAAAACATGATAAAGTAGCTAAACAGAAAACATGAACGAGTTATACAGAAACGAAAACATAAAACGCGAATTGAAAACAAGGATCTATAGTCTCGAACCAGTGAGCAGTGAGCTACATGAGGCAAGCTGAGAATGAAGTCGTTTTACCGCATAACAAGAAAGCACATGCTAAATGCTACTGTGACAAAAACTCGTAATTTCCTCAACAAATACTCACTCTACAGGAGAAATTCTTTGACTGGCTAGCTTCCTAACATCTTGCACAAGACCATGCACAGTTTGTCCAGATTGGAGTTAAAATGACAACGTGAGAGCAGTTTGGACTGACAGCCTCCGAGACGAGCTGCTGGCAGCTAATTTCTATTGGAGTCAATGAGACAGAAATGCAACTCTCTTGTCAATTAAGGCTCTGATGGCAAAAACTACAACTCTTGTGGATTATCTGTCTTGACGAGGCGAGACAAGAGACATGTGGCAACTTCTGAGGTGAGATTTGTGCTTGTAGAGTTAAAACTGAATCCGTGAGAGCAGTTGAGAGAATTTTTTTCTTCTTGGAAAACCAGGCTGTTCTCCGCTCTAGCTTCTGACGTCACACGCTGTTAAACTTGGCAAAACTCTGTAACATCCCTCACTTTAGACTTAAATAATAAAAAACTATACAAGATACAATAACATGGAGCACAGCCCTGACAGATTTAAGATATTGAAGCATTTTGAAACTGAAATGAAGTCTCCAGCTGCATGTATGCCAGAGACATAGGCTCATGGAAATTGACCTGTTTCAGTAAAGTTGGATCATTTCTCCCATTCATTTTAATGGAACGTTTTTATTTTTAAATCATAGAAATGAGATTCAAACACAAAGTAATAGCACACTCCTCAGTATGCCTAACATTTTAGAGTTGGAACCATGTTTCTAGCTGTAAGGATGTAGGAGGAGTTAAGAGGACAAAAAACGGATGGAAGAAAATATAATAATAAGAAACAGTGAACATGAGTGTGACACTAATAAGTTCCAAAGTCAGGTTTTACAATAAGAAGATATATTCAACCAATATCATGACTTGCTAAAATACTAATCAGTTGTCTGACATTTTGAGACTGTTCTCCAGAGGAAAAAACCATATATATTCACACAACAAAACCTGGTGGTTATGACTCCTGCATGTCTGTGGAACTTGCAAAGGAGGACTCCAGGCTGTACAGAACCACCAGCGATATATTATAACCCCTTTATATCCAAACATACTGTAATTTCTTTTCAAAAGTAAGAGAATAATACAGATGGTTACACAAGCTGGTAGCACCTGCCTGACAAATCCATTTCCGCTTTTTTTATTTGTTAGTGTGTGTCAGCATATGCACCACCTTTCTGTAGTCTCAGAGCAGGACAGTGCTTTTTGTTTGATTGTAGATCAGATGCACATAGTTGCATAGCCATCAGAGTTCTATCTGCCATTATTTACTGATGAAACAACGATTTCAGCAAAACACCAGTTCATCCCATACCCTCCCCCCTTTAGATCATCAGGACAGCTCAGATCTTTTGCAAGCCCTGAGCTGAATATGAAACCTGCCTGTTTCAACAAGGTCACAGAAGGGCAGTAATCACTGAACACCACACGCATACATTCTGCCATGAGGAGTCAGAATTAACAGGCAGAGTAACTGGCTCTGGTTTACACTAAAACTTAAATAATATGGCTTCAACCAGATAAATCTAATCTTTGTTAAATAAAACTCCTTTATTCACAAATATTCACCCATATTACTGTACCCTCAATGCAGCTACTGTTCTCATTTTAGACCCTTCAGTTGCACCTGTTTTTCCTTTCAGCTGTCACATCTCATTTGGTGTTATCTTGCTTTTAGCAATGTAGGCGCCTGCCCCTCAACATTGTGTCACTGCTGTTGGCACTGCTTGGACCTCCACAAGGCAACAATGAGGTCATATTCATTAAAAAGGAACATCTTCCACTGGGCAAAGTCAGAAAGGATGACCCATTAGCTTAGGCGGTTTTGAGACAAATGTTACTGGTCCTGATGCATGTACTAGTTCAAGCTTATTTAAAGCAGTGAGATTTGGTTATCAGCTAGATGTTATAGTTTGGAGTAATGTAATATTTACACTTAGGAAACCTATCCTCTGATTGGCTAACTCTAACTGTAAGCTTGAGCAATCAGGCCAACAAGTCCCAGGCGAGAAGAGCAGTGAATCTTTGAGCCTTTGTTTACAAAGAGTAACTATTGGCGAAGTCGGTGTTCCAGTTTAACTGGTGTGGTCCGGTCCGACTAACTGGTGATATTCTCTTGCGTGAAACAGATTTTTTGTGGGAATGACTTTTCAGGACCCATTGTTGACAAACCAGGAAGTAAACATTCTGTTCTCTATATCAACTTCATTTCTGTGTATACTTTCATACAGTGGGTACGGAAAGTATTCAGACCCCTTTAAATTTTTCACTCTTTGTGTCATTGCAGCCATTTGCCAAAATCAAAAAAGTTCATTTTATTTCTCATTAATGTACACTCAGCACCCCATCTTGACAGAAAAAAACAGAAATGTAGAAATTTTTGCAAATTTATTAAAAAAGAAAAACAAATATCACATGGTCATAAGTATTCAGACCCTTTGCAGTGACACACATTTAACTCACATGCTGTCCATTTCTTCTGATCCTCCTTGAGATGGTTCTGCTCCTTCACTGGAGTCCAGCTGTGTTTAATTAAACGGATTGGACTTGATTAGGAAAGGCACACACCTGTCTATATAAGACCTTACAGCTCATAGTGCATGTCAGAGCAAATGAGAATCATGAGGTCGAAGGAACTGCCCAAGGAGCTCAGAGACAGAATTGTGGCAAGGCACAGATCTGGCCAAGGTTACAAAAGAATTTCTGCAGCACTCAAGGTTCCTAAGAACACAGTGGCCTCCATAATCCTCAAATGGAAAAAGTTTGGGACGACCAGTACTCTTCCTAGACCTGGCCGTCCAGCCAAACTGAGCAATCGTGGGAGAAGAGCCTTGGTGAGAGAGGTAAAGAAGAACCCAAAGATCACTGTGGCTGAGCTCCAGAGATGCAGTAGGGAGATGGGAGAAAGTTCCACAAAGTCAACTATCACTGCAGCCCTCCACCAGTCGGGGCTTTATGGCAGAGTGGCCCGACGGAAGCCTCTCCTCAGTGCAAGACATATGAAAGCCCGCATAGAGTTTTCCAAAAAACACATGAAGGACTCCCAGACCATGAGAAATAAGATTCTCTGGTCTGATGAGACCAAGATTGAACTTTTTGGTGTTAATTCTAAGCGGTATGTGTGGAGAAAACCAGGCACTGCTCATCACCTGCCCAATACAATCCCTACAGTGAAACATGGTGATGGGAGCATCATGTTGTGGGGGTGTTTTTCAGCTGCAGGGACAGGACGACTGGTTGCAATTGAAGGAAAGATGAATGCAGCCAAGTACAGAGATATCCTGGAAGAAAACCTCTTCCAGAGTGCTCAGGACCTCAGACTGAGCCAAAGGTTCACCTTTCAACAGGACAATGACCCTAAGCACACAGCTAAAATAACAAAGGAGTAGCTTCGGAACAACTCTGTGACCGTTCTTGACTGGCCCAGCCAGAGCCCTGACCTAAACCCAATTGAGCATCTCTGGAGAGACCTGAAAATGGCTGTCCACCAACGTTCACCATCCAACCTGACAGAACTGGAGAGGATCTGCAAGGAAGAATGGCACAGGATCCCCAAATCCAGGTGTGAAACACTTGTTGCATCATTCCCAAGAAGACTCATGGCTGTACTAGCTCAAAAGGGTGCTTCTACTTAATACTGAGCACAGGGTCTGAATACTTATGACCATGTGATATTTCAGTTTTTCTTTTTTAATAAATTTGCAAAAATTTCTACATTTCTGTTTTTTTCTGTCAAGATGGGGTGCTGAGTGTACATTAATGAGAAATAAAATGAACTTTTTTGATTTTGGCAAATGGCTGCAATGACACAAAGAGTGAAAAATTTAAAGGGGTCTGAATACTTTCCGTACCCACTGTATATAGAAAAACACAAAACAGTCTGCTGAAACAATTTTGCTCTGAACAAAAACAAATTTAAATAATACTAGGCCAATTTATTACAAAAAGCACATGTTGCGTGACTGAAAAAAAAAAACAACATGCGTGCAGGAATCAAACTATTGATCCTTTGATAACATTACAACATTTCACCCTGACTTCCACAGCATGCCACTTGAACAGCTGGGTAAATAAGGGTCCATTCCCAGTGTTAATCATGTTGTGAGAGCGACTGTTATTAAACTGAATAGTTATAATCATTGTAACTTTATTCTGGGTAAATCTAGCAAACTGTGCTAGCTAGTATATTGAAACAAACTATAGATATTTCTTCTTAAAAACTGCCTCACACAGCAAACCTTGTGACAAACATAGCAGGGGTTTAAAATTGCAAGGCTGGAATGAAAGCACGAACTAAGCAACCAGCCTTTAAACCATCCTCCTTTCTCATGTAGGTATATATCTCAACAGATTGAAAGAAATTAGATTTAAAGCACCATAATACAAAACCTTGCACTTTAATGTGACAGGTAATTTCAGACTGAATGGACACACTTTAAAATATAGAACTACAACAATAAATCAGTTAGTTCAAATGCTAAAATAGATAAATAAATCATGTTATTACAAGCTAATGCTACTAAGATAACTTTAACACAGGCCAGGCTAACTGACAGCTAAGTCAGCTAAGTCAGGGCAGACAGCTCATGATCCAAGCACAAGTATAGGCAAATTTCACAAGAACAGACTGATAGATGGACAAATACCTAGTATCCATGCTGGAACACCAAGAAAATCACTTGACCAGTGCTGTGTGTGCACTATTCTGCAGACAGCACAGCTGTATTTTGAATCTTAATTATTTAACCTACCACAGTCTAACTCGCTTCATGAGCCGGTGTGCCAGCAGCCAACACAGTCAGTCTGGAGATGGAGAAGTAATGTTACTGCTTCTCTTCTGTTTGTAAAGAGCTTCTGAAAAGAATAAAATAGAACTGTAACATGCACAACAAAATTGAATGCAGTTCTTAGCCAGTTCCAATAGATATAAAACAATAACAATTACAAATACATAGAAGACATAGTAACACAGACATCTACATTCATTTTGGTGCAAGTTTATGCTTTAGCAGCATTTAATAAAATAACTGCTCTCAGATAAAAACAGTTTTTTTTGTCTATTTCTTCTTGCTTTAGCTGACCTATAGCATCTGCCTGACAGTATCAGCTGAAAATAGATTGTGTCCAGGGTGTGATGAGTCATTCAGAATGTTTTTTTGCTTTTTTGAAGCAGCAGGAAGCATGTAGTTCCTCCAGAGAGGGAAGAGGGCAGCCAATGATCTTCTGTGCAACCTTTATGACCCCCTGAATCACTTTCTTCTGTGCCACTGTACAACTGGCAAACCACACACAGAGGCAGTATGTTAATATGCCCTCTATGGAGCAGCGGTAGAAGGACAACAGCAGTTTTTGGGAGATGTTGTTCTTCCTGAGAACCCTTAGAAAGAAGAGTCTCTGCCGTGCCAAAAAATGACAGAAAAACACCAGAAAAGTCCAAATAGTAAAACGTGATGACTCAGTAACCACTACCAGCAACAATTAGCCAAGTTCGACTTCCTCATCTGCTGTGTCTTATCACGTGGTGCAGTTTTGGGGAAGACAGTTCAAACCGCCACTATCATTTCTGCCAGTTTGTCATGTCAAACTAACATTTGCAGATTAATTACGAATTTGGAAAAAAACAAAAAAACTGGTCATATGCTAGCACACCCAGGGTTATTTAAATAAGTATACTGAAATATAGCTAAAGTTAAATGTAGGCATAGTATTATATTTTAAGGATTACACAATTTAAACTAAAAAACATGAACATACTTTTGGAAAATATAACTAAATATACTTAATATATATGTTTAAAGTAAAGTGAACTTTTAGGAAATATGCTTAATTACTAATTAAGTAATGATATAATTTCAATATGCGAATTTACTTTGAATATGCTTTTTTGTATCAGTAATTCCTTTACTAATTTTGTACTTTGGAGACTTACCAAAAATATACTTTTACTATGTTTCAACAAGGGAACAAATACACCTTGTAAAATCTTTAGCACACTTCATATGCTAAAAGTCTAATTTAAGTACGAAACATTTATTTTTCACTTGGGGGTAGCTGGTGCTGAGGGTGAGGGCTCTGGAGGTTTGTCAGGAAGTCCTTAATTCAAAGGCAGGTGGAGTATGGCAGTCCCAGTTCCATCATTTTGCACACCAGTCTGGGGGGAGAATGGTATTAAATGCAGAGCTAAAGTCTATGAAGAGCATTCGGACATAGCTCCACTTCTGCTCCAGGTGAGGCTCCAGCATAGCGTGGAGAGCTGTGGCTACGGTGTCTTCCGTCGACTGCTTCATCCTGTTTGCAAACTTGTGTGGGTCAAAAGTGTGGCAAAGGAATGTCATGATGTGACCCCGTACCAGTTTCTGAAAACACTTCATCGCCACATGGGTGAGTGCTACTGGCCGGTAAACATTGAGGGTGGTGATGTGGGGCTTTTTGGACAGTGGGACTATGGTGGTGGACTTGAGGCAGGGTGGGAGCATGGACTGGGACAGGGGCTGGTTAAAGATCCTAGTGAAGATCCTAGCCAGCTGGTCTGCGCAATGGTCATCCCCAAAGATTTAGCTTGACCCACACTTGCTGCACAATTTGACACCAATGCCATAATCTCTCTAGGTGAATACCTGAAAGAAAGGAAGGGAAGATCCAATCCAAACCAACACCTATATGTGGACATCGTGGATGTGATGAGGTCACTTGGTTTGGACATAGAGGGCCCATCCCAGGTGGACATAGACAAGTTTCTCTTCTGTGTGCTGCACGAAGACAGGATAAGACCCATAGTGAAGATGATGTCCCAGAGGGCTGTACCCCGGTGAGACAGAACTAGGAATGTTCATAATCCATACTATCCACTGCAAGCCCAACATACCTATTTATACACCCATAGAGATATTCAAATATTTCCCACAGCTTTCTAATCTTGCTAAATTTATTTTACCTGGCAGCAGTGGAAAATATTTGTATATGGTATTTTATAAATTATTAATATAGTGTCATGATTTGAGAGGAATGAGGACCAATTAACTGCCAACACCACAACTCAGATATAAAAGACTTATTTTATTTCATCGTGAACATGAGGTTGAAAGCAATGAGTGGATGACCAGTTAAATGGGACGAAGCCGGCGAAGTCTCTGGTGTGAATGATTGCTGTCAAGGCCAGGTGGTTTCCACAGAGCAATATCTAGCTGATTCAGGTTTCCTTGGTCAGAGGGTCCTGGATATCCGATTTGACAACTCAGGGGAAGGCAGAGGTTATAAATAACAAGAAGGCACTTCACTAACAGCCAGTTATGTTAAGTGTCCTTGGAGGGAAACATGGTGCAAAAAGACCTTCTTACCCAGGCGTAATTGCAACTAGGGAAACCCAGGGTGCTTAACCAACGGTCTCAGATCCTTTGCTGAGTATTAAAACAATATCCTCTTGAGCAAAAATCCTTTTCTCTAATCATGAAAACAAGAAACAAGGTACATTGCTTGACATGGTATTCTTAACTTGGTTCTAAACAAAAAAAACACTTCTCCAATCATGAAAACAGAATTAGAGGTACAAGACTTGGCATCCCATCCCAGACTTGGTACTAAACAAGAAAAACACTTCTCTTCTTCAATCATGAAACAAGGCGTGGCATGGTATTCTTGGTCTCTCAACTTAGTACTAATAAAATCCCTCCTCCCAAAACATAAGCAGGGAATGAACAGACTTAACTTGACATGGGTCCTCTGGTTGTTGTGCAAATCAAAACAACAGAAAACTCTTCTTGAGCAAAAACATTCCTTCCGTGAACAAAAAGGGTAAGGTTACTTAGCTTGCCGCGGTGGAACAAGATGAGAGGGTCTGTGATCGGCAGCTTCCATAAACCAGATTGCGTGGAGTGGATCGATGCAGGATTGGCAGAGGTTTAACAGACAACCTGGCAGTTTGTCTGTGGCTGAGAGAGGGTACATAAACGGTGAGCAGAGAACAGAACACAGGTGAAATCAATTACTTAATCAAGTGAGAGTAAACAGTAGGACACCAGATCCTGTATGGTCCTTCAAACTAAAAGCATAAAACAGGAAGTCAAAGTTGCCCATCATGACACAGGAAATATCTAGATATATAGGCACCAACCCTTTCATGACAGGTGAATCAACACTTAAACCACTAACAATATCAAGCCTTTATAATCTAAAGGAAGGAATTCTCTGGTCAATGACAGTTTATTTTGTGAAACAATTTAAAATGCCAGTTCAATTCGATTGAAGATTTATATTGGACTATTTTTAAGGAGAGGGGGACAGAGTGGTATCACGATTAGAGTACACAGAAACACAATATAAATGGTAGCTAGTTTTTGCAGTGGTAGAAAAGGAATATTTCAAATCAGTTTAGGTTTGGATTTGAGTTCTTCAACTTAAACTGTAATTTGGTGAAGAAAATATTACTAGAGTTCTAGAGGCTATTACCTCTAAATTAGATTAAGAAAACTAAGGGAACTAAGGCAAATAGAGGCTAAGAGGGAGATTAATTAAGATAAACTGAGACACCAGCTGCTGGCTAAGACTTGAACTAGTAGCTACTGGAGGATGGCATTTGCTGAAATTCAGCCCGGTTCGTTAGTTGAAGTTCAGTTTTAGCCATCAGGTCTGGAGTGGAGTGAGGTGTCGGAGTTTCAAGTGTGGCGGCGCCAACAAAGCACAGCAGTGGTACACCACTAAATCTTTCCTCTCTCTCTTTGATTCTCTTCTGTGTGCTGTTGGACACAGCTGTATGTGTCAGTTCAGTTGATCTTATGCAGTTGGTGTCACAGTTAAAAAAAATATTTCAAACAAAAACTTTCAGTGCTGCAAGTGTCAGCTTCAGATAAACTATTTTGACTACAGGACAAAACCCCACAAACAAGGGAGGGCACAGCTTGTGCATTCTCTCAATGACTTGTATTCTGGTTCTCTCCCTATTTGTCAAAAACTCAAAAACCTCTTGTGAACAGCATCTTACTTGTGTGTGTTTTTCTGAGCTGTACACAGACAGGGTGTCTGTGTACGAGAGAGACACTTTCCTTTCTCTGCTTAATGTCTTGTAGCTACTGCTCATGGACAGGGCACTCATCTGATTGGTTAGTAGTCATGGCCTGACGCAGCACTGCCTGTGTGATGTGATTGGATCTAGTCTACCTGATCATGAGAGTTTCATGAGAGGATTTGACTTTGTATTATTTTGAGGAAAAACAAACTCCTCTGCTCTCAGTCCAGAGCAGCATTAAAATTTAGGATAAAATTTTCAAATAATTATTAATATAAAAGGATACAATTTCTCTCCCACCAGAGTAAATTTCAAACACATAATTTCTTAGATGGACTGTGTTTTCATAACACAGAGAGACAATAATATTATAATAATATTATAAAATTTCCTGTGCAGAAACCAAATATAAAAAAGACCATCATTACATGCAAATATAATGCACACACACATACAATACAGTATATCAGGACCAGTTATACACACAAGGTGCTGGAAAATGAGAACTTACCCCTGAAAACTTTCAGTAAGCTGTCATTTTTAACAGATAAATGTGAATTTAAAATGGTTGTAGTGTTCAATCATATAATGGAAAGGTTCATTTTGACAATGAACTCCCTTAGACCTTTGGACATTTAAGTATCTTAACCATTATGTAGCACTCAGACAGCATTGGGAAAGGAATACTAGACACTTTACTGCTTCTCACAACAATAAATTTACACACTTTATCACTCCCAGAGTCAAGGAATTCTGAAAAACAACACTTAAAACTGTGTATACATCAAAAAACTCATCAGTTCTTTAACGAGCTGCCTATCCAGTGACCTTAGTACAAATGATCTGATTGTGAATGTAGCAATGTCTTTTCTGACCAACCCTCTCTACTAATGCAGTCTGGAAATTATCATTGGGCTGAAAATAGGACAGATTTTCTTCTTGTAAGTCACTTTTTTTGGTCAAACTTAATTGTTGGAAATTGTAATGAACATATAAGTTTTTATAATATCAGTTTTATGAATTCTTAATATAATAAACAATCCTCATAATTTCAGCCACCAGATCACTTAATGGTGGCTCAGCTAATTAGTTATTAACCCTCAGGGGTCGATGAACCTCTCGGCACGTTTTGTGGCATCTTCTCCTGATAACGCTGAAACAAACTTAAATTACTCTGTCAATTTTGATCGTACAGATAAAAGCAATATATAATTCGAATCTGTAAAGGGTCTAGTTTTAGTTGTATACACTCTTAACAACAAAATGCTGTGCTTTTGTTAAATAAAGAAAGCAGACAGGGTGTGCTCTCTGTCATCTCTCTTCACAGACATCAATAAAACAACCAGAATTTCAGCGAATACTTGCCTCATAAAAATAAGAAATATAAGGCTAGAAAGCTTGAAATGTTTTCTTTTAACCTCCTAAGACCTGAGCTTTGGTTTGGCTTGCATTTTAGATTTCTTCTAGCTATTTGGGGTTAGGTGGAACCAATAAATATAACAACCAGATATTATCTTTGAACATGAAGCACTTGTAATTTGTGTACAACAGGCTTCAGTTTCACAGAATTAAGTAAGGCAAGGCAAGGCAAATTTATTTGTATAGCACCATTCATACACTACACAATTCAAAGTGCCAAAGTATTATGGTGCAGACAACGAAAAATGTGATGTCCACGTATGTGCTAGGAGGTCCTAGGAGGTTAAATGAAACAATTCAAGTCGAAAACAAATCATCACTTTTTATTTAATCCATATGAATGTAAGGAGCAGTACAGTTTCTCCTGTCTCACCTCAGTACAGCTAATTTGATCCTGCCTCACACTGAGCGCACTGTTCATATGGAAATAATCTGAAGTGAGCCAGGTAATTATGTGCACGCCCCCAAGAAATGACATAAAATGTCAAACTTCATCATAGAATTTACTCACCTTTTCTGTGCGTTTGGATGATGGCACGTTATGCGGGTCAAGAAGCGTTTCGTATGTTCCAGACAGAAACGAAGAGTTTACTTTCTCCTCAGAGGAAAAACACGACTCAAATGACGAACGTTTGGATTCGCGCTGTATTGTATTGTATTGTATTGCACTAATCCCTTCTCAGCCACATTGACTGAAAGGATCATTATGTGGGTCTTTGAGTGCGTCTTTTGTCTTCTCAGGTAAATCACATATTCATGCTCAGACACACCTTCCTGCATATGCCCTTTCTGAACAAAAAGTGTCTTAGAAAATTTAAATCAGTGTATTGTTTTCTGTGAATGAGTGAACAAGATGACTTTCACATCATTGTGAAGCAAACACGTTACACTACAAGATGCAGAGAAAAGAAAGGATATTTGTTAAAGTTATGTTCTGTTTGCTCCTGCTGAGTGGTGATATATACAGCTAAACTCAGGTCCTTCACGAAACACCCACCTGGGTCTGAAAACTGAAGGATGTCTTTAGTGGGAATCATTGGACATACATGGTGGTGAAGTGGTAAGGCCATCTACAGGACAGTGATTCCTTCATGGAATTTAATTCAAAAACAGCCATTACTGGAACAGCAGAAGTGGAAAACAGTGAACTTTCGTTTGGTATACAACAGGAAACCAGGGAGAATACCTCACAAAAACAAGATGCTGGATCCACTTGCAGGAGAAAGATCTGCCATTGTTCAGCCTAAAATGGCAGCCACAGGGCTGCCGATTTACTTGGAAAGCAGGGATTGCAAACGGGTATCCGGAAGGTGAAGCCAGGAGTCCTGGGAAACCTGGATCTGTAAAATGTGTTGGACCCTGGCAGTTTCTTTGGCATTGCTGTTTCGCTGTCATTGGCTATTGTGGGCATTCTGTTGGAGCCTCCCTGATCTGGAATAATATATATTAAACATGTTTAATATTAAGGGCAGCACAGTGGCTTAGTGGTTAGCACTGTTGCCTCACAGCTAGAAGGTCCTGGGTTTGCAATTGAGAAACAATAACACTTATAGCAATAAGAAGAAGTATTTACTATGAACATCAATCTATTCTTCATTATGGTTTTTGAAATAATTATTAAGGGCAGCACGATGGCTGAGTGATTAGCACCGTTGCCTCACAGCAAGAAGATTCCGGTTTTCTGTGTGGAGTTTGCATGTTCTTTCTGTGCTTGTGTGGGTTTTCTCCAGGTACTCCAGTTTCCTCCCACAGTCCAAAAACATGTATGTCAGGTTGATTGGTGACTCTAAATTGCCTATAGGAATGAGTGTGTGTGTGAGGTTGTTTGTCTCTATGTGGCCCTGTGATGGACTGGTGACCTGTCCAGGGTGTACCCCTGCCTTTCACCCAAAGAGAGCTGACACCACACATTTGAGGATTGTTTAGACAAATAATCGGTTGTGACTAGCCTCAAATTGGGCCATGTCCTCACAATCACTGGAGGGGGCAAATCAGGCATAAAATCGGGCAAAAATCATCTAGTGTGTTCCCAGCCTTATCTTTATACACTGGGAAATGTAACTAAGTTCAACAAGATGTGGGACCAGGGATGCTGTGGATTTTTCAATATGGCCAGGGTCCCTGTCCTGTCCTGGGCACACACAGGACAGGCCACAATAAATGAGGGAATGTCAGCTACCATAGTGGGCCACCAGAAACACAGTGCAACCAGGAAGTTTGTCATACACCAAGTTGGCATGCCATGGATGTGGAGTGCCCCCACTGGCAATCTCTGGGACAAATAAGCGACAAAGTGGCAGCCCCCAGCGAACTGCCCAGTGGCCTAAGGCTCTCCAAACCTCCTGTTTCAACCCCCAGGAGACGAGGCCATGAAGCAGGTTGCTGGCAGGCAGTGTTAATTATGACAGCAGATTTTAATTTCGTTTTAGTCATAGTCTTTTGACTAAAATGCAATTTTAGTTTTAGTATAGTTTTAGTCGACTAAATAGCATAAGATTTTAGTCAACTAAATCTACTGTAGATTTAGTTGACTAAAATATATTGGGTTTAATTTAAGTGTAATTTAGTTAAACTATTGTAATATACAAAATATTCTAAATTAAAATTAAATGAAAAACAAGTTTCATTCAATATATATGGAATATGGCCTTTCCATAAAAGACCAAAAATTAGATATGCATTGTTTATAACCTGCATATGACATTCTTCATTCTTTAACCCTCTGGGGTCTGAGGGGGTTTTTGGGGCCTGGACAAATTTTGACATGTCCTGACATTTGTACTTTTTTCAGTGTTTTTTAAACATATTAATGTCTAAAGTCTGATAACACTGTAATCAGCACAAAATTGAGCAGCAAGTTTATACATGATTGTGTTTTTGAGAAAAAAGTGTTTATGCATGGTTAGTGAAAAGCTACAATTTCTTACTCACTGAAATAAGACCATAAAACACAAACAGAACATTGGTTCACAAGACTTTGGAGACTTGCATGTTGTAGGCTAAAGTGTTTACTTCAGAGTGCTGTGAATGTCATCTTGTTCACACATTCACAGTAAACAATACACTGATTTAAATTTTCTAAGACACTTTTTGTCCAGAAAAGCCATATGCAAGAGGGTGTGTCTGAGGATGAATAGTCATGTGATTTACCTGAGAACACAAAAGACGCACTGAATGACCAGACAAAGACACGCATAATGAGCCTTTCAGTCAGTTTTGATGGGACGGATTAGTGCAGCACAATACAACACAATGAGGAGCCAAACGATCCTCATTTGAGTTAAAATCAGTGTTAGGGTTTACTAACACTGAGGACAAGCTAAACCATTTGTCTCTGTGTGGAATGTAAGGAGCGCCGCTTCACGTACGTAACGCGCCATCATCCAAACGCGCAGAAAAAGTGAGTAAATTCTATGATGAAGTTTGATATTTTGTGTCATTTCTCGGGGGTGTGCACATATTTACCTGGTTCACCTGAGATTATTTACATGTGAACAGTGGACAGTGTACAAGGCGGGACCGCATTACCTGTAATGAGGTGAGACAGGAAAAAACGGACTTCTCCTTACGTTCATACGGATTAAATAAAAAGTGATGATTTGTTTTTGACTTGAATTGTTTCACTCAAAAGAAAACATTTCAAGCTTTCTAGCCATATAATTCTTATTTTTATGAGGCAAGTATTCGCTGAGATTCTGGTTGTTTTATTTACGCGTCTGTGAAGAGAAATGGCAGAGACAGAAAAGTCAGAGAGCGCACCCTGTCGGCTTTCTATATTTAAAAAAAGCACAACGTTTTGTTGTTA
The DNA here is from genome assembly GCF_900324485.2 of Mastacembelus armatus. NCBI lineage: Eukaryota > Metazoa > Chordata > Actinopteri > Synbranchiformes > Mastacembelidae > Mastacembelus > Mastacembelus armatus. The sequence goes on from NC_046646.1 coordinate 2,314,909, forward strand.
TTATGATGGTATACCACTAAAACTAGACCCTTTACAGATTTGAATGATATACTTCATTTATCTGTACGATCAGAATTGACGGAGTAATTTAAGTTTGTTTCGGCCTTATCAGAAAAAGATGCGTCAAAACGCGCCGGCGCGTTCGTCGACTCCAGAGGGTTAAAGCAGAAGTGCAACTCCAAAATATTTAAAAGAAAAACTGTATTTAGGGCCTTCGGATCGGGGATAGGTCTCTCACTGTTGTTTCGGCCTATGGGCTGAACAACAGTGCAGAGTACCTGGCCTTTTTGGAGTCTCTCGGAGGGGTGCTGAAAGGTGCTCCTACCGGGGACTCCATAATTCTGTTGGGGGACTTCAACGCTCACGTGGGCAGCGACAGTGAAACCTGGAGGGGCGTGATTGGGAGGAAAGGCCTCCCCGATATGAACCCGAGCGGTGTTCTGTTGCTGGACTTCTGTGCTAGTCACAGTTTGTCCATAACGAACACCATGTTCAAACATAAGGGTGTCCATCAGTGCACATGGCACCAGGACACCCTAGGCCGGAGGTCAATGATCGACTTTGTAGTCGTGTCATCTGACCTTCGGCCGTATGTCTTGGACACTCGGGTGAAGAGAGGGGCAGAGCTGTCAACTGATCACCACCTGGTGGTGAGTTGGATCCGCTGGCGGAGGAGGAAGCGGGACAGACTTGGCAGGCCCAAACGTACTGTGAGGGTCTGTTGGGAATGTTTGGCCGAACCCACTGTCAGGGAGGTCTTTAACTCACACCTCCGAGAGAGCTTCTACCAGATCCCGGGGGAGGCTGGGGACATTGAGTCTGAATGGACCATGTTTTCCACCTCCATTGTCGACGCAGCGACTAGGAACTGTGGCCGTAAGGTTTCGGGTGCCTGTCATGGCGGCAATCCCCGAACCCGGTGGTGGGCATCGGAGGTAAGGGATGCCGTCAAGCTGAAGAAGGAGTCCTACCGAGCTTGGCTGGCTTGTGGGACTTCCGAAGCAGCTGACAAGTACCGCAGGGCCAAGCGTGTTGCAGCCCAGGTGGTGACGGCGGCAAAAACTCGGGTATGGGAGGAGTTCGGTGAGGCCATGGAGAAGGACTACCTGTCGGCCCCGAAGAAATTCTGGCAAACCATCCGGTGCCTCAGGAGGGGGAAGCAGTGCTCTACCAACACTGTTTACAGTGGAAGTGGGGAGCTGCTAACCTCGAATGGGGATATTGTCGGACGGTGGAAGGAATACTTCGAGGATCTCCTCAATCCCGTCAACACGTCTTCCATAAGGGAAGCAGGGGCTGGGGATTCGGGGGCTGATCCATCCATCACCCAAGCCGAAGTCACTGAGGTAGTTCGGCAACTCCTTGGGGTGGATGAGGTCCGTCCCGAGTACCTCAAGTCTCTGGATGTTGTCGGGCTGTCATGGCTGACACGCCTGTGCAACATCGCGGGGTGTTCGGGGACAGTACCCCTGGATTGGCAGACCGGGGTGGTGATTCCTCTTTTTAAGAAGGGTGACCGGAGGGTGTGTTCCAACTACAGAGGGATCACACTCCTCAGCCTCCCGGTAGTCTATGCCAGGGTGCTGGAGAGGAGGATCCAGCCGGTGGTCGAACCTCGGATCCAGGAGGAACAATGCGGTTTCCGTCCTGGGCGTGGAACACTGGACCAGCTCTACACACTCTCGAGGGTGCTTGAGGGTTCATGGGAGTTTGCCCAACCAGTCCATATGTGTTTTGTGGACTTGGAGAAGGCATTCGACCGGGTCCCTCATGACATCCTGTGGGAGGTGCACCAGGAGTATGGGGTCCAGGGCCCTTTGCTGAGGGCTATCCGGTCTCTTTACAAACGGAGCAGGAGCTTGGTTCATATTGCCGGTAGTAAGTCAGACCCGTTCCCAGTGCACATTGGACTCCGGCAGGGCTGCCCTTTGTCACCGGTTCTGTTCATTACTTTTATGGACAGAATTTCTAGGCGCAGCCTGGGGCCGGAGGGAGTCCAGTTCGGGGACCACAGGATTTCATCTCTGCTTTTTGCGGATGATGTTGTCCTGTTGACTCCATCGAGCCAGGATCTCCAGCGTGTGCTGGGGCAGTTTGCAACCTAGTGTGAAGCGGCTGTGATGAGAATCAGCACCTCCAAGTCCAAGGCCATGGTACTCAACCGGAAAAAGGTGGCTTGCCATTTCCAGGCCAGGGGAGAGATCGTGCCTCAAGTGGAGGAGTTTAAGTATCTCGGGGTCTTGTTCACGAGTGAGGGAAGGACGGAACGCGAGATTGACAGATGGATTGGGGCATCGGCAGCAGTAATGCGGTCGGTGTACCGGTCCGTTGTGGTGAAGAAGGAGCTAAGCCGGAAGGCGAAGCTCTCGATTTACCGGTAATCCATGTTCCTACTCTCACCTATGGTCATGAGCTTTGGGTCATGACCGAAAGAACAAGATCGCGGATACAAGTGGCTGAAATGAGCTTCCTGCACAGGGTGGTCGGGCGCTCCCTTAGAGATAGGGTGAGGAGCTCGGTCACCCGGGAGGAGCTCGGAGTAGAGCCGCTGCTCTTCCACATCGAGAGGAGTCAGTTGAAGTGGCTCGGGCATCTGTTTCGGATGCCTCCTGGGCGCCTGTGTGTTCCGGGCATGTCCCACCGGGAGTAGGCCCCGGGGAAGACCCAGGACACGCTGAAGGGACTATGTCTCCCGGCCGGCCTGGGAACGCCTCGGTGTCTCCCCGGAAGAGCTGGAGGAAGTGTCCAGGGAGAAGGAAGTCTGGGTATCCCTGATTCGGCTACTGCCCCCGTGACCCGGCCCCGGATAAGTGGAAGAAGATGGATGGATGGATGTATTTAGCAGTAATGCCATTGCATCAAACATGAAACTTACCCATATATCTTCTCTTTGTTTTCTCCCAGCTGTTGCCATTTCATTATAGTTTAAGTCAGACAGAAACCCAGTGTAGGCTATGATGACGTCATGTACTCGCGCATCCCGCGTCACTAGGTGGATCAGTTACTTTTCAAATGTGCGTGTGCGTCTAAGATTAATTCTGATTGGATCTTTTCTAAGAACGTCCCTCACTCACATTTTCTTCTCGTTTTTATTAGTCAACAAAAATGTCAATATATTTTTATTTAGTTTTCGTCGTCAACACTTCATTTTTATTTAGTTAACGTCTCATTTTCGTCAATGAAAACTTGTTACGAAAATACTTCGTCAACGAAATTAACACTGCTGGCAGGATGTTCTCAATAGATTAGGATGCCTCTTCTGCCTGGAATTGACGCAAAAGTGCATCCAGATTGGTGTTCCATGTTCCTGGGTGTCAAGAGAGAGCGAAGCAGAAGCAACCAAAGAAGAGAGACTGGAAACGCAGCTTTGTCAAATAATTTTAGGCTTATACTTTTCACCAATTTGTATAGATGAAAATCAATTGCAAAAATAAGATTATAAAGTCCTAATAGGGTCTACAAAATTTGATTTGTAAAATGTGGAAAGGGCAAGAAGTCTTTCTCAAACAGTCGATGTCAAAAAACACCAGTGTCTCTGACAGTCTGTCGCTCAAGTGAAAAATGTCTTTGTTCCAACAATATGTATGTGAAGAAAATTCAGGGTCAAAACACATATGCTACAGAGTTAAGATGTGTGCATATTGGGTTTAAAGGTTTTATAGAATGTATTTGAATACATTTGAAAAAGACCCAATAGACCTATATAAAGTGGAAAAATGGTTGTCAAAGACAGTTTTGACATACCAAATAAACTATACCTAGAGTGTTGAAATGTTTTATTTCTGTCATGTAGAATTTTTTTTTGTTATCAGTTCCTAAAGACTGTATCCTCTCTGGGTATCTTGCACTGAGCCTGTCATTTCCATACTCTGTTGTGACATAGCCATTATACTACAGACAAGAACATGTTTTTTGAGTATGGTGAAAGTTTTTTTTTTTTCCATACATTATGCATTTTTATACAGCAACAATCCACAAGTAGGAGAGATTGATAAATGCCATATTGTAAATTTGCACTTAAAACAATCCAAACAATTTGTAAATATTAAATGTGCACATAGACACAGTGATATTTTCGGAATTGTGGATTACATAAAAGCTGTGGATAGTTTCTGCAGGAATTAGATAGCTTGCTTGGTTACTGTGTGTTTAAGGCTACTCAATGAATGTTGCAAAGGTTCTGTGATTGATAATTTTCAAGTGAAACAAATTACACAGATGTGATCCTGTGACACTGATTAAAACACGTAGGCTTACCTAAACAAAACAGTCTTGTAAGCTGCACTAATAACATATCTCTAGCGTTTGGTTTAGCTGAGGAAAGAAAATTCATACGCACTGATGTTATGGATATTATAACTAGAATGCAGGAGTTACACAACAACAAAACTGCCTGTTTTATGCAAGCCCATTCACATTGTTTGAATGGGCTTGTGTGTTTATAAAAGTAAAAAACCTGTGTTGTCTGTTTATGTTTTTGGACACACTCATTTCTCTACCTGTGGAGTTGAAGGTGGCGTGCGCTGACATATAAAATACACCTCTAAACAGTAATTTCACTGGTTTCCAGCAAGTTGTTTTATTTCTAAATAGTCTGTTACACAAGGCATTAGGACACTTTATAAACATGTTTGCTAACCCAGTAACAGACATTATTCACTGTCTGTAAACAGGAAACCTGTATATGAACAACTCAGAGCTTTGCTGTGGAAATCAAAATGACCTCTTGACTGGTAGTCACACACAATGAATCAGGAGGACATTTGCATGAAGCTGAGATTCTCTGAACTGTCTCCCATAGCTTAGTGGGCAGTTCTGTGCTGCAACACCACTTCCCAGTTACAATGAACAGCAGCCTATTGCTGTCCCAGCTATGATTCTGAGATGTAGTACCCAAAGCTCTATATGTATCACTTAAAACAACTGATGTGAATATGTCTAGCACAGTTTTATTCATGTAGGCACAGGATGTGAAGGATGTGTTTGCTACACTTTCATGTCTTCTTTTTTCAGTGATACACTTTGACTGGTAGTAAGATTGTTCTATTTAGAAAGTAAGAGCTGATTCTTGGCCTTGGATATATTATATATAGTATAATAAAAATTGAATTTCTGGCAGTATTATTTGCCAGTGAATTGTAAAAAAGAGATAATAGTTATCTGGGGATGTATGAATATATGATATACTGTGCTCCATTAAGACATTTTGACTTTGCAATATAACAATATACATATAGCGATTTGGAAATGGCCATAATACCTGACTAAGTGAAATGTGGCCTATATGAAATATATGAAAAATACTTGTTAAGCCATAATAAGCTTGAGCATGGTGTATTGCTAGTGTTGATTGATGCAGTTACTTGTTTATTTAATTTAGATCCGCTGTTGCAGTAGGAAAGTAGATGTAAAGTGAAGTTTAGGGAATGAGACATATCGTGCTGAATTACTTTGAGAATCGTTGAAGAGAAGAAAATTTTGTGTGCGTGTGTGTGTAAGTGTGATTGTCTGTATATGCAAAAAGGTATTTGGTGAGGTTGGGCTCAAAATACAAGGAGATTGGTAGGTTATTACTCAAGGGATTTTGAACCAATTTCACCTTACGTAATACGACTCTGGGGAAATCAATGCTCTCACATAGTTTATGGAAAAGATATCATGGTTGATACATTTGCAAAAATGAGAAGAAAAAAATGCAGAGGTAGCATACATGTCAGGTTATGACTGGTTAGTATCAGCAAAGGTGTCTGGGAAATTATGTTGTAAATGAAACATAGACTTTACCATATTAGTCTCTGAAGACCTCAGATGTATGAGGTCTTCAGACTTTTAATAGTCAGAGAAGCCAGTTATGGAAGAATACAAGTGAAAAATCTCCATTGGACCAATGGGACAACTATTTTGGTTTTTAGCTTGTAGAAAAAAAAACATGTTTATAGTCTCTGTCCTTTGGAGATTTTAAATGCAAAATATGACTTCAACTTGTTAATCAGTTCATGTAGAATTATATAAACACATACTTTTCCAGCAGCAATGTTTTTTTCTGAGTTGGTGTCACTGTAGCACATAGGCTGGGACTGAGTGATGCTTTGTGAGCTGCCATAGGAGAAATGGCACCTGAAACAGTTTACCCTTATCCAGATTTACTCCTTTTTCAGCAGAGAAGACAAAGGCTTATGAGGACAGGTCTATGAAAACCACCCTCCCACACAGATTTGTTTGTAGTTTATCAACTACAATGAAGTACAATGAAACTCTGTTGCATTATTTGTATTGCTGGTGTATCTAATATCAACTGCTACTAGTTTAGATGGCTATCATTGTGAGCTATCATTGTGAGTTATCTACATTCTATCTGTCCATCCATTATCTATATTAGCTTACTCCTATTTAGGATCTGCTGGAGCCTATCCCAGCTCTCTCTGGGTGAAAGGCAGGGGTACACCCTGGACAGGTCACCAGTCCATCACAGGGCCACATAGAGACTAACAACCTCACACACTCACACTCACTCCTATGGGCAATTTGGAGTCACCAATCAACTTGACATACAGGTTTTTGGACTGTGGGAGGAAACCAGAGTACCTGGAGAAAACCTGTGCAAGCACAGAGAGAACATGCAAACCACACAGGAAGGCCCCTGCCAGGTTATGAACCAGGAACCTTCTTACTGTGAGGCAGACAGTGCTAACCACTCATTCATCATGCTGCCCAGTTATCTAGGTTCAGTAGATGCTAGACTTTTTTAGACCATGTACTGTATAAAAAGAAGAGAAGTGTGTAGAACACAGAACTTGGAAAATCAGGGTAATTCTCACTATGTGAAGATAAGTATAGATAAGATCAGAAATGCATAGTTTATAAAGTTAATTTCACAAACCTGGTTTAAATCTTAGGTTGAAATCACTTTATTTAAAGACCTTAGTATTTCTGTTTCTATGTTAATATAACTGTAGGAAAAAAAATAGCTGTATTATGGATTGTAATCTACACCTGTATTGAATGCTTTAACTCTTTCTTTTGTTTGCCCAGGGTTAGAGTTAGAGTTAGGGTTAGGGTTACCAGCCGGCAAGTCTCCTGCTCCACCGTGTCATCATCTCATCATCACCTCCTCAACAGCTGGAGAGTTTGCTGTTGCGTTTATGGACTCCAAACTCTATGGACTTGTTTCTCTTGGATGCCCTGATATCCTTCTTTCTTCCTTTTACTCCACTTGTTCCAGGATCTTAGGCTATTGCCCCTTATAAGCGCAGATCCTCCAAGCCAACAATAGATCCACAGATAAATGATACTACCCTTGCCCTTAGGCAATGTTGTAGACAGGCAAAGCGGAAATGGAGGAATGAAAAATTACATCTATGTAAATATCTGGAAATATTAAGGGGCTGTCTGATTGATTATCAGAGGGCTGTGAAAGAGGTGAAGTCAAAATCTTCGTCTTATATTATTTCCAATAGCGGACATTGTCCCAGAGAGCTATTTAATACGATTAATTCTGCTGTAAATCCTCTCACCTCTTGTCTGACTGATGCCTCAATCTCCACTTGCAAGAACTCTCTCCACTTTTTTGTCAATAAAGTGGAGTCTGTTTTGAGTTTGAGCACTGACTTACCTATTGCTGCTGCACAACATAGAAAGACTACAAATTGCTCCTTAGACTCTGTTCCAACCAAACTCTTAAAAGAGGTTTTTACCACTGTAGGGCCTTTTCTGTTAGCTTTTATTAACATATGTCTTAGCTCAGGATCTGTCCTAACTGCTTTTTAACATGCTGTGGTAGGCCTCTTCTTAAAAAAAAAACACTTCTTGATCCCTCAGTTTTATCTAATATCAGACCAGTTGAGTTTTAGTTTTAGAGGTGTTTTTATACAATTACAATCTTTTTTATAAAACGCCTCTATCTTTGAGAAATTTCAGTCCAGATTCAGATCACGACATAGCACTGAATCTGCACTGTTTCTGTAGTGAGGTCTTCCTCTACTACTTCCCTCTCTTGTGGGGTGCCCCAGGGCTCTATTCTCGGACCCATCCTGTTTTCACTCTACATGCGCCCTATTGGGTCAATTATAGCTAGGCACAATCTAGCTTTTCAGTGCTACACAGATGATCAGTAAATTCATTTGCCCATGAGGCCAAAATAAGCTAACACAGCTGGGCAGCTAATGGATTGCATTGATGACATTAAGCTGTAGTTAGAGCGCAACTTTCTGCACTTAACCCTCCGGGGTCTAAGGGTGTTTTGGGGCCCTGGACAAGTTTTGACATGCCCTGACACATACAGAACATTGGTTCACAAGACTTTAGAGAAATGCATCTTGTACCCAAAAGTGTTTGCTTCACAATGATGTGAAAGTCATCTTGTTCACTCATTCACAGAAAACAATACACTGATTTAAATTTTCTAAGACACTTTTTATGTAGAAAGGACATATGCAGGAAGGCATGCCTGATGTGTGACTCACATGAATAATCATGTGATTCACCTTAGAAGACAAAGACAGCACAAAGACCCGCATAATGAGCCTTTCAGTCAGGAATGTGGCTGAGAGGGAATTAGTGCAATGCAATGCAGATGCAAAGGTTCGCCATCTGAGTCGCGTTTTTCCTCTGAGGACAAAGTAAAGTCTTTGTCACTGTCTGGAACATACGAATCACTTCTTCACCCGCGTAACGTGCCATCATCCAAAAGTGTAGAAAAAATGAGTAAATTCTATCATGAAGCATGACATTTTATGTCACTTCTCGGGGGCGTGTGCAGAATGCTTCCACTCGTTTTTTAACACACATAGACATGAGCATAGACATGAGCACATCACCCCAATTTTCTATTCACTCCTCTGGCTTCCAGTTTCATTTAGAGTTGATTTTAAATTGTTATTTGTTTTTAAAGCTCTTAATAGCATCGCCCCACCTTATCTAACTGAGATGCTGGCTCTTCATCAGCCAAACAGGGCCCTGAGGTCAACAACTTTTGCTTTAAGTCTCAAGGTCAACATACAAACACTGGGGTGACGGGGTTTTCTCTATTGCCAGGCCCAAACTCTGGATCAAGCTTCCCCCAGATATGCGCACCATCACTGACCTGGGTCTTTTTAAATCTAAGCTTAAAACTGGCTTTTAATACCTAGTAATGTGACATTTTTATGCATTTTATTGTTTACCATGTTTGTTTTTTTTATATGTTTCTGTTTTTACTGTTTTATTTTGCTCTTTTGGAACGACGTGATTTGGTCAGTTTTTGAGTGTTGTAAAGGGCTGATTGACTGATTGATTGATTGATTGATTGATCCACTTCACTAAGATTTCCTAGAAGAAATGAAAATAATTTAATTACATTGCAGAATTTTGTGTTCACTTGTTATTAGGGGTACTTTACGCCTACTATAACTCTTTTTATTTTGGTTTCAAATTAAGTGCTATTGAATCTGTGAGATAATATTCAGCAACTGTGACTATGTCCCTAAGTCAGAAAGCAAAGCAGAAACAAAATATAGCTCTGTTGATCTTGTGTACTCTGTTTAGTTTAGCAACTTCCCAATAAATGTGAGTGAAATGTAATAGCCATGATATGATAAAGTAATAATGTGATGATGTGAATCAGAATCAGTTTTTATTGCCAGTTTTAGTACTACTTTGCTCTACATTACTCAACTCGACTCAGTTTTGGTAATTTTCCATTACAATTGAGTACCATTTCAATGTGGGCGGGGCCATCATAGCAACTGCCCTGACACCACCAAGCACAGAAATGTCCGCACCTCCTCATAGGACCACGGTGTTGTTTTGTAATAGCGTTAGCTATTTGCCTTGGCAAAGATGATAATAGTGGAAATACAACCAGTCACCCGTCCAGTGCAGCTTGCTCATTTCAACACAGGGACCCCGTCTAAAACCACAGTGCCCAGTTTGTGCGCTACAGGCATATATTAGAGCAACGGCAACTGTAGGGAAATCTGAAGCAGTTGAAGCAGTGCCTTGTACACTGGGTGGTGGATGTAATAAACCAGGTTTATGCATTGCAGGGTCAGCTGCCACCACCACCTGGAGTGAGGTACCATTCTACCTGGAGCCTCACAACCTCGTCGGCTGCAATGGATGAGGTGCCTCTAGATGTTATATGTGAGACATATGTCACATGATCTTATAGACGCACTTGGTCGCCAGGAGGTCACAGGTGACTTTGTTGTTATTAAATACTCGACTTGCGCAAGAATGATCATCCAGTGCTTGATGCACCTCTGGCGGTCACCTCTGGCAATTCAGTTACAGTTGTAACTCTTATTTTTCCTTGGTTTGGCATTAATAAAAGTCTCTGCCTTGCAACCTTGGATACTAAGACAATTCCTTATAATAAAAATGAAACAACCAGTAAGCTATAGTGTTCTATACCATGACCCACTGTTTAAATTTAATCTCACAAGTATTTTGTTGTATGCCACACACCTTTGTTTTCCTACTCCTGTTTCGAGAAGTTGTTTATGCTCTTCTGGAAGTCAGGCTTGATGGAGTTTGCACTTAAGTCTATTATTCTGTGTGGCAATTTTGGTTTGAAGACAGACGTGGCTTGTCAGTGTTTTTAAGTGTTTATACTATATATATGTATATATATATATATATATATAAAATGACCCTATTGCTAGGCCCTGAGATCTCTGTTTCCTGTCTGTCTTTTATTTTGGTCAGTTTCCTGTGTTCCGGTTCTGTTTGTAGTAATCCCAGGTAGCTTTGTGTTTTGTTGGTTCATTAGTCAGATTTCGTTCACCTGTGTCAATTAGTCTTTAGTTGTTTCTATATATGTCCCCGGCTTTCCTTTGTTCCCTGTCGGAGCGTTGTGTGCATGTGATGCCTACCACAGCCTTTGTTTCCCGTTTTTGTTTGTCTGCCTGCCCGCCGAACGGCGGACAACAATTTATGTTTTGTGCCTGAGCCTGGAGATCCAGGCAAATAAAGCTGTTGTGTACTGCACGTGGGTCCTCACCTCTTCCTTCATCACACCGACACCACCGACGAGACGAGGGCTGACAACAGAGAACTGTTGGAATGCTACTACATGAGTAACCCCAGCGATAGAGGTTACATGAAGAGGATGTGGGACCTATGAAAACTTCGAAACCCACCATATATACTAGGGCCAAAACATCTAGTAGCTCAGTGTTCCAACATCCCCAAACGGCAACTGCTATCACAACTAGAGATCGAAGAAATACAACACAAATGCTACGGCAAGGGGGAGCCAGGACGCCAGGTCAGGGGGGAAACAACACCATCCCCACCCGAGATTGGGTGGGGAAGACAGTGCATTGGGTGCATTATCATTGGGTAGCCCCAATGATAAGCCCCCACATGCTCAACACAAGAGCAGCTGACCTGAGAGTGAAGATCGTGAGCAAGATGGACACCTGGAACCTCCGCAGCCGGTTACCAAGAGCCCTATGATTATTTTCATAGTGTTTCTATAAAGTCACTGTATTTAAAACTTATCTCAGTTGGGTAATTTGACCTGCTGTATCTAAAGTATAAGTCTATGCTAAAGTAATAGTATAGCTATTCTTTTACAATGTCTGTCGGACTACCAGGAGCTTACTCCTATGTGAAGAAATGAAAATCTGCAATAAGAATCTGCACTGTTTCAAAATCATTCCGCTTTCTCCTCTCTGCTCTATTATCCTCTTCCCTCATCCCACTGGTGTCTGCTATATTTTGTATGACTACTTCCTTTTGTTTTGCATTTGTGCAAAACTTGGACTGGATGCTGAGAAAGACAGATTGTGGAAAGCAGACCTAATGTAGCTTTTGTGGCAGGTTTTTTTCAGTTTTCCTTTCTTTGATCTTTTGCACTTACTGATTTCAAAATCATCCTATGACATATTTCTATTCTCTGATATTAACTTTGAAAAAAACATCTTTCATACATAGCTGCCATCTCCTTTTCTTTCCAACTGAAGCTTCTGAGCTGTTAATGCCCATGGAAACTCTACTTGTTTTATTTCTCTTTTTACTATACTTTGTTTTACTATACTATCCTTGATACAGCTTTTAATGAGGCGACTGCTTGTGGCCATTGCAATTATGATACAAGCAAAGGAGGAAGCTGGGTCAAGTAAAGTGCTCTAAAGTTTGGGTTTGGATTCTGACATTTTGTTGAGCCAGATTGCCTTACTCTGCAGAATTGAGGACTCAGACAGTATTACACTGTTTCCTCATTTGTTTCTGATGGACGTTACCCCCAACCAGTGGTGGACAAAGTACTCAGCCTCATTACTTGAGCTAAAGTACTGGAGTATATGCTTTGTGTTTCAAAAGTACCTAAGTATTCAAAGTACTGAATCTGAAAAAAAATTTGAAAATGTTTTTCAGAATCAGTAAATGAGAAACAGAGGAAAAGTTCTTTAGTGTAAACTAGAAGTCACTGGGATTTAAAGACAGGTGGAACAGTTTCAATGAAGTCAAACACAACCTTTTTATTAATGCACTCCCTTTAATGGCAGGGATTTGGTAAGCCATAGTCATTTACTTTCAGTAAATAGGCCTAATAGTGCTTTTATTAGCCTGTGCAGAAATTATTTGTTTCTTGTAGATTCCATAAATTTGTCAGGAATAGAGGCTGTTCTTTATGGAGTCAGAAGCACCTTTGCATCTTTGTGGACTCCAGGCATTACATTTATTAAATTTAGCAAGCCTCAGTTACAGAAAAAAATCCTCTCAGTAATTGAAAAAGGTTTCTTTGTCAGATTATTAAATCACAAACATCAACCCTCCCTCCAAATATGACATGGTAGAATAGGAAAAGCTTGAGTTGAGTTTGTATTTTAATTTTTATTCCTTTATAGTTCAGCAGGTCTGATTAAAAGTACTTTTAATACTCCAAGACAAAATGGGTTGTCAAGTGTGGGGGGAATTTGCAGGTTATAGCCCTTGTCCACCAGTTCTCTCAATGGTGTTCCTAATATCTAGACGTGATTGTGGAGCTGCAGTATCTACTGTTGTGCTATTTTGTCATTAAAATTCTGGCAATGGGCAACTGGAAATAACAGCTTGAAGCGGATGAGGAATAATGGAGCATGTGAGGCTTGGTGAAATGTGATGAGCATAATGAGTATGCAAAGATTCCTCCACAAGAGATAAGGTGTTCAAACATTTGTGTACACATTAAGCTGTGAATGAAATACTACAATTTGTATATGTTCTAATCTGCTTAATAATCAGGATACATGGTGCACATTGTTTATTTCATCTGTTTTTGTTTTCATGGCCAGTGGATGACCTTTTTTTTTTTTCATTTCTGCACCAGTGCCGCTCTCACTAGACAGGCTGAACAAGACAGGTGAATAAAACAAAGTAGGCATATGCAGAAAATTAAAGCCAGTTCTAATAATAGATGGAAACACACTTGTATCATTTAGTTGTCCAAAAAACAAAGCTATAAAGAATAATTAGTGTCTTTACTTGCCAAGTTTATATTTTACAAACATATGCTCAATAAATAATATGTTATTGTACACTGATTGATACAACCATTTTTTTGTTGTTATATTGAATAATGATTGGAAGGTTTCCTGCTAATGGTTTTATTAGTTTGAGTAGCATACATTGAGTAATAGTGCTGATAGGGGCATGCCTTCAAATTTGTCCGCACATAATCAAAATCAACTGAGCTCATTTTTCAAAATGATCTTGTTTGCTTATACGGAGGGTTGTATTATTGGGGGACTAGTGTCACCTGTCTGAAAATCTCCTGTTAAGTCCAGTGAAACATGGATCACTATCACTTCATAGTGCAACAGAGATTATATCCAGGTATTTTTTAGCAGTAACTTACTAAAAAGCATATTCTGCAATAATTTGTGTCCTAGTTTTTTTGGTTGGTTGGTTTTAGATGCAGGTTATAGCAGCAGTCACACACACAGTTTGACGTATCTGACTATGCCTGTCTTTGCTTGCCAAAGCTCTGAGTTGTCAGTACATGTCTCACAGTCCAATGTAAAACCTCTCACAACAGAAGTCTGACTGAATTTCTGTAGCATATAGCAGTAGTAGTAATGTTCCAGTAGTTATATTATGGTTTATCTACAGGTGGATGAAAGGGAGGGGGGTCAAAATTGGATATATGGAGTCATAAAATAATAAATTAATAAAATGACATCACATCCCCCGCCTCCTAGCCAGTGCTAGTTGCTATTGGTCGTACGTGGTTGTGGGTTGTGGCGATATACAGTGGGTACAGAAAGTATTCAGACCCCTTTAGGAGCAGAACCATCTCAAGGAGGATCAGAAGAAATGGACAGCATGTGAGTTAAATATGAGTGTCACTGCAAAGGGTCTGAATACTTATGACCATGTGATATTTCAGTTTTTCTTTTTTAATAAATTTGCTAAAATTTCTACATTTCTGTTTTTTTCTGTCAAGATGGGTTGCTGAGTGTACATTAATGAGAAATAGATTTTGATTTTGGCAAATGGCTGCAATGACACAAAGAGTGAAAAATTTAAAGGGGTCTGAATACTTTCCGTACCCACTGTATGTTGTATAAATGGGGTGGCCTGTTGTTCATTGTGTGTGAATATAGCTACGAGCAACAACTGTCATTATAGTGGGAGATTTTAACATTCATGTAGATGTTGAAAATAACAGCCTCAGCATTGCATTTAATTCTATATTAGATTCAATTGGTTTCATTCAAAATGTTAATAAACCCACCCACTGTTTCAATCACACCCTTGATCTTGTTCTGACCTATGGGGTCGAAATTGAACATCTAATAGTTTTTCCCCCAAATCCTGTTTTGTCAGATCATTCTTTAATAACTTCTGAATTTAAAATGATGGATATTGCAGCGTTTACTACAGCAGATGTTTATCCGACAACGCTGTTAATAAATTTAAGAAAATGATTCCATCTTTATTTACATCTATGCCAAGTATAAACATAGTGGAGGGCAGCTGCTTCAATCCCACTCCCTACCAAATTGATCATATTGTTGACAGCGCTGTAACCTCACTGCGTGAAACGCTTGATTCTGTGGCCCCTCTGAAAAAGAAGTTAGTGAATCAGAGAACACTAGCCCCATGGTATAATTTACATATTCGTACCTTAAAGCAGGCATCACGAAGGCTGGAAAGGAAGTGGCATTCCACAAACTTAGAGGAAATTTTTCTAGCCTGGAAAAACTAATAACATACTACTAACATATAAAAAAGCTCTCCGTAAAGCCAGAACTGCATACTATTCATCACTAATAGAGGAAAATAAGAACAATCCCAGGTTTCTTTTCAGCACTGTAGCCAGGCTGACAAAAAGTCACAGCTCTGTTGAGCCCAGTGTTCCCTTAGCTCTCAGCAGTGATGAATTTATGAGTTTCTTTACAAATTAAATCACAACTATTAGAGATAAAATTGCTTTTATACCTGCAATAAATGAATCTTCTACTACAGTAGCTCTTGAATCATCTGTAGGACCTCAGTTATGTTTAGACTGCTTCTCTCCCATAGATCTCTCTGAATTTACATCAGTAGTTGCTTAATCGAAATCATCAACGTGTCTCTTAGATCCCATCCCGACTAAACTGCTTAAAGACACCCTGCCATTAATAAACTCATCTTTATTAGACTTGGTAAATTTATCTCTAGTATCAGGCTATGTACCACAGGCCTTTAAGACTGCAGTAATCAAACCCTTTACTCAAAAAGCCTAGTCTTGATCCAGGAGTCTTGGCTAATTATAGACCAATATCCAACCTACCTTTTATTTCTAAAATCTTAGAAAAAGCTGTTGCTAAGCAGCTAACAGGTCACTTATACAGAAATGAACTACTTGAAGATTTTCAATCAGGATTTAGAGCACATCACTGTACAGAAACAGCACTGTTAAAAGTTACCAACGATCTTCTCTTAGCCTCAGATAATGGACTTGTTTCTATACTTGTCCTCCTAGACCTTAGTGCTGCATTCGACACCATTGACCACAACATCTTATTACAGAGACTGGAGCATGTGACTGGTATCAGAGGGGAACAGCGTTAAAATGGTTCCAATCCTATTTATCGGACAGATTCCAGTTTGTTCATGTCCATGATGAACCTTCCACATGAACAAAAGTTAGTTATGGAGTTCCACAAGGCTCCGTGCTAGGACCGATTCTGTTCACCCTGTACATGCTTCCTTTAGGATATGTCATTAGGAAGCACTCTATTAATTACCACTGCTATGCAGATGACACTCAGTTATATCTATCTATTAAACCTGTTAACACAAACCAGTTAACCAGACTTCAAGCCTAACTGACATAAAGGCCTGGATGACCAGCAACTTTTTACTTTTAAACTCAGAGAAAACAGAAGTCATTATATTTGGGCCAAAAAAATCTCAGAAATAACTTTTCTAAAATTATAGCTACTCTAGATGGCATAACCCTGGCCTCCAGCACTACTGTAAAAAACCTTATTATTAGTTATTTTTGACCAGGACATGTCCTTTAACTCACACATAAAACAAATCTCTAGAACTGCATTCTTTCACCTGCGCAACATTTCCAAAATTAGGAACATCCTGTCTCAAAATGATGCAGAAAAACTAGTCCATGCATTTGTTACCTCAAGGCTAGATTACTGTAACTCATTACTATCTGGATGTCCCAATATCTCCATAAAAAGCGTCCAATTAATCCAGAATGCCGCAGCCAGAGTCCACATACAAATCCCTTCATAATCAAGCTCCTTCATACCTTCAAGACCTCATAGTACCATATTATCCCAATAGACCACATCGCTCTCAGAGTGCAGGTCTACTTGTGGTTCCCAGAGTTTCCAAAAGCAGACTGGGAGGCAGAGCCTTTAGTTATCAAGCTCCTCTCCTGTGGAACCAGCTCCCAGTCTGGGTTCAGGAGGCAGACACTCTCTGTACTTTTAAGGCTAGACTCTCTACTCTGAGAGTGCAACACACACCACCCCCCTGTTGTCCACCTGAGACAAGCCATGCATTACCCTCCAGTTCTCTACAGATGCTCACTGTCATGGCATACACAAACTTTCTGACACACATTCAACCACACACCTACACAAATATCCTCGGGTGTAGTTCGTCTTTCAGTGTTCTGTGATAAACTGAAAGGAGCATTCGAAAATGCTGCAGCACAGCTTTGTTGTAACACACATAAAAAATGACAAAGGTGGCAGCAGAGTGCAAAAAAGAAAAAAGGAAAGAGAAAACACGAAACTCTAGTGACCTTTTTATGTCTAATACCACAGATTGGTATAGCTTTTTTCATACTCATTTACAGTGGGTACAGAAAGTATTCAGACCCCTTTAAATTTTTCACTCTTTGTGTCATTGCAGCCATTTGCCAAAATCAAAACAGTTCATTTTATTTCTCATTAATGTACACTCAGCACCCCATCTTGACAGAAAAAAACAGAAATGTAGAAATTTTTGCATATTTATTAAAAAAGAAAAACTGAAATATCACATGGTCACAGCACTATTATCTGTTGAAACATACATTTTCCATATCCCCATAGTATCAGACCAAGAAAAAGCTATACAACTTTATAAAAATGCTGTAGAATAAAAAGATAAAACAGGCGTACCTTTAACAAGCAGCTGGGCAGCTGCTTCACTGTTTTTGAGTGCTCTTGATGCGTCACCTGACAATGTGACCTGACAACCTTTCAAATATAATACAATTTCGATGCAAACGATATACTATAAAATTGCATATAAGTCAAACAAAGAGATTTACATACCTGATGGGAAGATCAGCATGTTTCCTGTTTTCACTATCAAACATGTCAGGAAAAGTTCTGCTCCGCCCGTATCAAAGGGATTTAAATACCGCTACAACTGGATGCTGCGTAACACGCTCATATGTAATACCTATATGTCATCAACCAATAGCAACTAGCGCCGCCCAGGAGAAGGAAAATGTGACGTCATTTTATTAATTTTTATTATTTTGCGACTCTATATGTCCAATTTTGACCCCCCCCCCCTCACCCACCAGTAGATAAACCATAGTATAACTACTTGTTCCTTTTTTTGCCTGACACCTTCCTATAAGAGAGAAACTTTTTTTCAAATCTTTCAGTGTTCTTTCATTGCAGTTGTATCGTAAAGCTGCCCTGAAGCACCATCTCCTGGGTGGTCCCGCTTATCAGATACTTGTTAGACAATAAAGAATTCATGGCATCTATGAAGCTCCACAGACACCATCAGATGCCATATATGTAATTAAAAAGTCTAAACAGTGCATGTAGTGACCCTGTGTGCATGAAATAAGAGGTGTGATTTTCTTCCTAAATCTAAATACTTTAATCACTTAATACTGGATATATACTGACTCTGTCTGATCCTATATTTATATTTACTACACAGCTGCACAGGGCACATAGATGAGCATATCAAATGTTGATTTAAATTGTATCTGGCACAATGAAATAACACATGCAGCTTACTAAATGACACATTTTATTTTTCATTAGCTGCATAATGGTGTTCCTGGTTTAAAACTACAAAGTGGATGAATTGTATGTGTGAGACCCGTCATCCAGAACGAAAAATCTTTGCATGAATACACACAACAGCTGGAGGGAGGATGACCGATCAGCCATCACACAAATTTTATTTTGGACTTTCAGCAAGTTAAGCACAGCAAGTTACAACTATGATTAAAAACTGGTATGACCCTCCAATGGCAACATAAGTTATTGTACCCAGTTAAAACGGCATCAAGCAGGTTGAAGAAATCATAATTTTCAACATTGATCAAGTAAAAACGTTTCCAAAGCTGGCTGTACATCCACTACAATGCCTCATCAGAGGCTCATACAGTGGACACGAGTACCAGAAAATTTATGGTCATTGTTATGTAGTCACTAATTTTATTGTTTTGGCCTTCCATACAGCAGAAAGGTATAAACTTCTTCGAACATATAAATGTAAGTATAAAAGATGGGCCCCAAATTATTTCATTTGAGATTATTAGGCACTGAAGAACACATTGGCTTTCTTACTTCATTACTTTTGATCATATTTACAGAACATTCCACACCTCATGGGCTTGACTATTTCAAAGAAAATCTTTTCATGAAATGTTATCTTGTTAGCCTCTAACAGAAGAGACACAGAGATCTTCCTAAAGCTAACAAATACCCCCTTCAAACATCTCCAAGCCTGTCTGCAGAAGTATTACAGCTCCATTTCAACAACTTGTTTCTTCTATTTTCCAGTGGTCTGATGCCAGTTGCATTCCTGCTGGCACTTCATTGATAGTAGGTATCAACTGATTCTGTCTGACCCAATTTGATACCAAGGCTTTTAAGGCTAAACCTGTTTGGTCAAAGAAGATCTCAATCATCATGCGTGTAATTCCGACTGTGAATGGCACACAATGGTTTACAGGGACAGAAAAGCAGTGAGCATTTGTATTCACACATGATGCCTATCAATCGGCAGTTATTTTCCAGAAAGTCAAAAAAATGAATAAAATCAAAAACAACTTGCATATGTTGCACATGGAATCCAACAGCACATGCAATAGTGTTAAAACCACTGACAAAATGTATATTTCATTCATTTAGTTCATTTATTCATTCCATATTAAACAGTATCACTAAAAAATGCAGAATCTTGTTCTCACACATTACGAGATTGTAGCCAAACATTATACTCTTTCATTCCCACTCGTTAAGTTCTGGCAGTAGCATAATATCTTGTTCCAATACCTGAGTAACTCATGAACACGGAATATCACCAGAGAGGCTCTATATCGTCATAAATTTCAGTTTTTAGTTTCTTTATGGTTTCATGGGCATGGCTGTGTAACAACCACTAATTAACCTAAATATACACATTTGATCCAATTGCTGCATATGTATGGAAAAAATGTACCTTAGTTGAAAAATTAAATACAATATATAATACTGTATGTATTATGGATATGTGTAATACTGGTGGAATGTATGATGGAGATGCATGGTTATGCATGACTTCACTGTCCCTTCACTGCCAACCAGCTTATTGGAAAGCCCAGAATCTTGGCTTTACATGTGGTGTGAAACACTGCTCAAATCCTGGGCAATAATGGGAAGGAGGGCCATCTAGAGGATAAGTGCACTCTACTGCTGAAAAAGCTGTTAATTAAAATGTCAAATCAGCAGCAGATATTGAAGCACTAGGACATAATTTGAAAATCAGCTTTCTGTAAATATTCACATTGACAAGTGATGTTCTTTTGTAATTAAACAGCAAATCAAGAGTCCCTCAGCAATCAGCAATAATTGCTGTATTGACTTGTGCCCGTTTCCGATTGCTGCTTCTCAACAAAACAGAGAAGAGAACTGGAAATTTACATTTTAGAGTGCACATAGTTTGCTGGATTATCTAATTTTGCCAGAGTGAAACAACGCATCTAATTAGTGTCTCAGAAACAGCTGTGTTAGTACAGGTGGGAAGACTTAGTTTTGCCTGTGCAAATTTGCAATCCATGCAATCCATTTGAAATTATATGAAGAACAGGAAGAATCAAAGCATCAGAGTTTCTACAGATTATTCTGTTGGTGTTGTAATGCTGAGTTTGTCACCGAGTGCTACTGAATGCAAAGATTTTATTTTGCACAAAAACTTCATTCCAGTTGTTTCACTTTGTTGCTGTGAAGTACATTTAGTATATGTCATTTAGTATATGTGAGTGTTTCAAATTACATTTCTCCCAGACATATGTTACAAGTACAATTCAGTTGCATAATAGTTTGTTTCACCTGTGTTTACCTTGCTATGAAAGAAGGTAAAAATGTATACCATGAAAAATGTCTACTCTGCAGAAATGTGTGACAAGACTTTGTAATTATCCTTGCAGTGTAGCAAAGACATAATATATAGTGGTGTGAAAAAGTGTTGGCCCCCTTCCTTATTTCTTATTTTTTTGCATGTTTTTCACACTTTGTTTCAGATCATCAAACAAATTTAAATGTTAGTTAAAGATAACACAAGTGAACACATCATGCAGTTTTTAAATGAAGGTTTTTATTATTAAGGGAAAACAAAATCCAAAACTACAAGGCCCCCCCGTTAAAACATAACTTAACTGTGCTTTATCACACCTGAGTTCAATTCCTCTAGCCACACCCAGGCCTGATTACTGACACACCTGTTCGCAATCAAGAAATCATTTAAATAGGACCTGCCTGACAAAGTGAAGTAGACCAAAAGATCCTCAAAAGCTAGACATCATGCTGAGATCCAAAGAAATTCAGAAACAAATGAGAAAGAAAGTAATTGAGATCTATCAGTCTGGAAAAGGTTATAAAGCCATTTCTAAAGCTTTGGGACTTCATCATTCCACAGTGAGAGCTATTATCTACAAATGGCGAAAACATGGAACAGTGGAGAACCTTCCCAGGAGTGGCTGGCCGACCAAAATTACCCCAAGAGCGCAGTGACGACTTTTGCCAGAAAACATCTTGATGAGCCCCAAGACATTTGGGAAAATACTCTGTGGACTGACGAGACAAACCTTTTGGAAGGTGTGTGTCCCATTACGTTTGGCGTAAAAGTAAAATCGCATTTCAGAAAAAGAACATCATACCAACAGTAAAATATGGTGGTGGTAGTGTGATGGTCTGGGGCTGTTTTGCTGCTTCAGAACCTGGAAAGCTTGCTGTGATAAATGGAACCATGAATGCCTACCAAAAAATCCTGAAGGAGAATATCCGGCCATCGGTTTGTGACCTCAAACTGAAGCGAACTTGGGTTCTGAAGCAGGACAATGATACAAAACACACCAGCAAGTCCATCTCTGAATGGCTGAAGAAAAACAAAATGAAGACTTTGGTGAGGCCTAGTCAAAGTCCTGACCTGAATCCGATTGAGATGCTGTGTGCATGATCTTAAAAAGGTGGTTCATGCTCGAAAACCCTCCAGTGTAGTTGAATTACAACAATTCTGCAAAGATGAGTGGGCCAAAATTCCTCCACAGCGCTGTAACAGACTCATTGCAGTTGCTGCTGCTAAGGGTGGCCCAACTAGTTATTAGGTTTAGGGGGCAAACATTTTTTCACACAGGGCCATGTAGTTTTGAATTTTGTTTTCCCTTAATAAAAACCTTCATTTAAAAACTGCATGATGTGTTTACTTGTGTTATCTTTCACTAATATTTAAATTTGTTTAATGATCTGAAACATAAAAGTGTGACAAACATGCAAAAAAAAAAAAAATCAGGAAAGGGGCCAACACTTGTTCACACCACTGTAGAGCACAAAAAAGACCAACAATTAATTTTTAAGCATATAACCACAGAATAATCAATCAAAATTTCTATGTTAAACTTTAACATACGCGTGGCTCAGGAGGTAGAGCAGGTTGACCATTAACCAGAGGGTTGGTGCTTCATTGGACCACCCTTTTGAGTAATAACTGCCTGACATATCCATGGCATTTCTCTCATCAGTTAAGTCAGGGCAGCAGGGGTCAAGTGTTCATCATTTTTTCTTGATGTTCCAGCATGGACACTAGGTATTTGTCTATCTATCAGTCTGTTCTTGTGAAATTTGCCAACACTGGTGCTTGGATCATGAGCTGTCTTCCCTGACTTAGCTGTCAGTTGTTAAAGTTATCTTAGTAGCAGTAGCTCGTTAGCTGGACAGTTACCTGGTCATCTTCTTACATTACCTGCAAGGATCCGTTGCCCTGATTAGTAAAACTTACAGTTTGAGTTAGCCAATCAGAGGCAGGGCAGGGGCGGGTCATAGCAGATGCAGGCAGGAACCCGCCTTAACAAGCAGGTGACAGTTTGCACTTTGAATTGAATTTTGACATGCAGTCCATGGACAGTCGCTGTTTCACTGACACATTTGAATAGAGTCCAAAAACCCATGTCAAAATGACATACATTTGATTTTGCTTCTATGTAAAATTTTAACCAATATTATTCAAATTAAATTGCATATTGAATTAATACTTTGCACATTGAATTGCAAAATGTGCAAATTGCAAAATGTATTTTCAATTTGCATGGCTAAATTGCATATTGAATTGCCAATTGAAAAGTGAATTTCAAATTGAATAAAGAGTCCAGGAAACTTCCATATTTTTGAGCCTGCAATGAATAAAACAGTGGCATGATATGAGGTTCTGAGAGTGCTGTACTGAATGTTTGTGTGGTCATTCTGCTGATTGAAGATTGTAACAGACCTAAGTCATCACTGCCACATTGTTGTATTTTATTGCCAAATATCGAAGATTTGTGATCACTCATTTCTGGCGTTGTGGCATGTTTGCGTGGATAGGCAATGAAATCAGATGAGGGAAACTTGAAGGCAGCCCTGAAATTCAGTCTTGTAGCAAACGTAATATGTAGTAAGTAGTAAAAATAGTCAGCAATAGATATGAGTGTATCTGTAATAAGATCAACCACAAATATTTTTTCTGCATGATGTAATTTGTAATGTTTGAATAATTCACTGTTTTGAGTATATTTCTTCTAATTCAGTTCAATTCAATTTTATTTGTATAGCACCAAATCACAATACAAATCATCTCAAGGCACTTTACACTTTAAACTAAAACTAAAAACCCAACAAATCCCTTATGAGCAAGCACTTGGCGACAGTGGAGAGGAAGAACATCTGCCTCGACCGGTTGGGGTGAGTGGACAACAAATAATAATAAATAATAATAAACAACAAATAGGCACTGCAGGTTGGTGGGGCCGGTAACTGCACATCAGCGATATACAGCTCCAGGACCAGGGACACCTGCAGATGGTACAGAGAGAGAGAACAGAGAGCGAGCACAAACTAGGGGAGAGAGAGAGCACAAGGTTAGTGACATTCAATGGTGGAATATACATGTGAGGCGGGAGGAGAGGAAGAGACGGGAAGGGAAGGTGGGGAGGGGGGGTTAGGGTAGGGGAGCTCAGTGCACCGATGGTCCTCGGACAGTCTAGGCCTATAGCAACATAACTAAGGGATGGTTCAGGGTTGCCTGAAGCCAGCCCTAACTTATATGCTTTGTCAAAGAGGAAGGTTTTAAGTCTAGCCTTAAAAGTACAGAGTGTCTGCCTCCTGAACCCAGACTGGGAGCTGGTTCCACAGGAGAGGAGATTGATAGCTAAAGGCTCTGCCTCCCATTCTGCCTTTGGAAACTCTGGGAACCACAAGTAGACCTGCACTCTGAGAGCAAAGTGGTCTATTGGGATAATATGGTACTATGAGGTCTTGAAGGTATGAAGGAGCTTGATCATGAAGGTATTTGTATGTGAGAAGAAGGATTTTAAATTCTATTCTGAATTTCACAGGGAGCCAATGTAGAGAAGCTAATATAGGAGAAATATGATCTCTTTTGCTAGTTCCTGTCAGGACTCTGGCTGCGGCATTCTGGATTAATTGGAGGCTTTTTATTAAGATATTAGGACATCCAGATAGTAATGAGTTACAGTAATCTAGCCTTGAAGTGACAAATGCATGGACTAGTTGTTCTGCATCATTTTGAGATATGATGTTCCTAATTTTGGAAATGTTGTGCAGGTGAAAGAAGGCAGTTCTAGAGATTTGTTTTATGTGTGAGTTAAAGGACATGTCCTGGTCAAAAATAACTCCAAGGTTTTTCACAGTAGTGCTGGAGGCCAGGGCTATAATTTTAGAAAAGTTATTTCTGAGGATTTTAGGCCCAAATACAATAACTTCTGTTTTCTCTAAATTTAAAAGTAGAAAATTACTGGTCATCCAGGCCTTTATGTCAGTTAGACACGCTTGAAGTCTGGTTAACTGGTTTGTGTTAACAGGTTTCATAGATAGATACACCTGAGTGTCATCTGCATAGCATAGGAAGGTTCATTATGGACATGAACAAACTGGAATCTGTCCAATAAGTAGGATTGGAACCATTTTAACGCTGTTCTTCTGATACCAGTCACATGCTCCAGTCTCTGTAATAAGAAGTTGTGGTCAATAGGGTGGAATGCAGCACTAAGGTCTAGGAGGACAAGTATAGAAAGAAGTTCATTATCTGAGGCTAAGAGAAGATCGTTGGTAACTTTTAACAGTGCTGTTTCTGTACTGTGATGTGCTCTAAATCCTGATTGAAAATCTTCAAGTAGTTCATTTCTGTATAAGTGACCTGATAGCTGCTTAGCAACAGCTTTTTCTAAGATTTTAGAAATAAATGGCAGGTTGGATATTGGTCTATAATTAGCCAAGACTCCTGGATCAAGACTAGGCTTTTTGAGTAAAGGTTTGATTACTGCAGTCTTAAAGGCCTGTGGTACGTAGCCTGATACTAGAGATAAATTTACCAAGTCTAATAAAGATGAGTTCATTAATGGCAGGGTGTCTTTAAGCAGTCTAGTCAGGATGGGCTCTAAGAGACACGTTGATGATTTCTCTCGGGTCTGAGGGGGTTTTGGGTGCTTGGACAAATTTTGACATGTCCAGGTTTATACATGATTATGTTTTTGAGAAAAAAGTGTTTATGCATGGTTAGTGCAAAACTACAATTTTTTACTCACTGAAATAAGACCATAAAACACAAACAACATTGGTTCACAAGACTTTGGAGACCTGCACATGTTGTAGGCTAAAGTGTTTACTTCACAGTGTTGTGAAAGTCATCTTGTTCACACATTCACAGTAAACAATACAGATTTAAATTTTCTTAGACACTTTTTGTCCAGAAAAGCCATATGCAAAAAGGTGTGTCTCAGGATGAATAGTCATGTGATTTACCTGAGAAGACAAAAGACGCACTGAACGACCAGACAAAGACGCGCATAATGAGCCTTTCCGTCAATGTAGATGGGACGGATTAGTGCAGCACAATACAAAACAATGAGGAGCCAAACGATCCTCATTTAAGTTAAAATCAGTGTTTTTACTCTGAGGACAATTTCTCGGGGGTGTGCACATATTTACCTGGTTCACCTGAGATTATTTACATGTGAACAGTGAACAGAGTACAAGGTGGGGTCGCATTACCTTTCATGAGGTGAGACAGGAGATCCCACTATAATGATTTTATCTGAACTAAGCACTAAATCAGACAGGAAGTCTGGAAATTCAGTTAAAAACTCTGAGTAAGGTACAGGTGGGTGGTACACAATGACAAGTAGAACTGGTTTTTGTGTTTTCCAGTTTGGATGCGAGAGACTAAGAGTAAGACTCTCAAATGAGTTATAACTGTTCTGAGGATGAAAGTTTAATAATTATTTCTCCCTCTTTTAATAATAATAATAATAATAATACATTTTATTTCATGGCGCCTTTCAAACACTCAAGGTCACCTTACAGAGAGAAAAAGGAAGCATACAGCATGAAATACATAGAGTGCATTAAAACAACAATAAAATCAACAATGCATTAACAGAGGGCCAGAATGTAAAGGCAAAAGTGCGGAGCATCCAGGAAGTGGGTGATGTACAGCAAGAGCAAATTGAAACACAGAAACCCAGATGACAGAACAACAAATATGAAACAATATGAAATAGGCGGAGGGTGGTAGAACATCACGGGCTGCTTTGAGAAGTTAAGACAGTTAGGTGGAAAACGCTATACGGAACAGATACGTTTTGAGTGATGATTTAAGACTTTGATTGAACTTTGATTGACTTTGATTTGAAGATGATTTAAGACTTTTGTCTTTCCAACATTTCTGCTCTTCATAAGAAACTGCTAAGCCTCTTAAAATTTCTTCTCAGTTCAAGAATGGTGCCTGTTAGGTGGCAGCCAGTTACAGCAGCTCCTCTGTTTGTTTTTTGTTTTTTGCATGTGATGATTTTTTACTGAATTATCATCAGTTAATCCAAGTCAAGTCAAGATCTATGCTTTTCGCTCTGATATGATTTGGGAAGTTCTAATTCCTGTGGAGAGACATATGGAGATTATGGATGCATCAGAAAACTGCATCAGAAAATATACATTTCTGTGGCAATGGCACCTATTAACTGTTAGCTCTCAAGGGAATAAGTCTGTTTCTTGGTATAAAACCTGAAATCCCCCCACACCTGAGGAGGCATAAGAGGGGCTGCAGAGCAGGAGTGAAGCATTGAGAAAAACATAGGAGATTTAAACCATTTCTCCCAACAATTATTACAGGGAATGTGAGGTCATTCTGCAACAAAGTGGATGAACTTTTTGCTTTAGCTAGCAGCCAGCAAGAGTACAGAGGGTGTAGCTTGCTTTGCTTCACCGAGACCTGGCTGAATGAAAATATACTGGACAGCTCGCTTGAATTGCCTGGGTTCTCACTAGTGTGAGCGGACAGAGGGAAACAAAGCGGCAAAAAAAGGAGAGGTGGTCTTGCTGTTTTTGTTAACTCCAGATGGTGCAACACTGGACATGTAACAGTGAAGCACTGCATCTGCACTCCAGACATTGAGCTGTTGGTGGTTGGACTGAGGCCATCATACCTGCCCCTTGAGTTTTCACACTCCATTGTTGTGACTGTTTGCATTCCTTCCTATGTTGTGACATTATCCACACTGTTGTCGCTGGCCTCCAAACAAAACACCCCAGCGTCCTTATAGTAATTAATGGGGATTTTAACCATGTCAGTATTTCGGGGAGTCTGACCAACTTCAAACAGTATATTGACTGTGTAACATAAGAAAATAAGATTCTTGATCTCCTTTATGCCAATTGAAGGAGGCATACACTTGGTGGATCAGACAACAACTTAATATATCTAGTACCAACATACAAGCTCGTAGAAAGACAAGAGTCAGCTACCAAGAATGCTGGATGCTGAGGAGGCCCTGCGGGAGTGCTTCAGGGTTACAAACTGGGACCTTTTCATGGACGCTGATGGTGAGGACATCGAAGACATCAAAGGCATCTCTCACTGTATCACAGACTACATCCACCTCTGTGAGGACAATGTTGTTCCTATCCAAAAAAGTTTGTTGTTTCCCCAATAATAAGCCATGGATAAATAAGGACATTAAAGGCCACCTCAACAAGAAGAAGAGGGCGTTCATGGCAAGAGACGAGGAACTCCGAGCTGTGCAGAAGGAACTCAAGAGGAAGCTGAGGGAGACAAAACAGCTCGATAGAGACAGAGTAGAGTTCAAGTTGAGACAGAATAATATCAAAGCGGTTTGGAATGGGATGAAAATAATGACTGTATATAAGAAGTCACACACTGCTGTGGAAGGAGACTCAGAGTTTGCTAATGAACACAACCTGTTCTTCAATAGATTTGACACCACCTCTGCTTCTTACACTGACCCAGTGTCCTCACACACCATCCCTCCTCCCTCCACCACCTTAGCTGATGCCTTGGGGTCTCTTCACATCCCTCCACTCAACATCTCTGCCAATGCTGCCTCCCCATTGCCTACTGATGCCATCTGCTCTATCAGCAGGCATATAACATTGAAGTTAACCTCACCTCCAATACCTCCTCCCCTGTCCTCATCATCTGACTCCTCATCAACACAATACACAGGCCCAGCCTTTGTCACAGAACAGGTGAGGAAGGAACTATCCAAACTAAAGACCAACAAAGCAAAAGGACCAGATGAGATCAGCTCTAGAGTACTTAAGGTGTGTGCTGGACAGCTTGCAGAGGTTTTTCAGCAACTCTTCAACTTCTCTCTGAGGCTCAAAAAGGTGCCTAAGTAATGGAAAATTTCCTGTGTTGTCCCATTACCAAAAAGAGGCTGTCCCAGTTCCCTTAGTGACTTCAGACCAGTAGCACTAACATCACATGTCATGAAAGTGTTTGAGAGACTGGTCCTGCAACACCTGAGGTCTCAAGTGTCTGAATTTCTGGAACTCCTGAAGTTTGCATATCAGGAACACCTCGGAGTGGAAGATGCCATCATCTTCTTAATGCACAGAGCATACTCCCATTTGGAAAGGCAGGGCAACATTGTGAGAGTCATGTGCTTTGACTTTTCAAGTTTCAACACTATTCAGCCCCACCTGTTAAGTGCAAAGATGCAGGATATGGAAGTTCCCGCAGACATGGTGGAGTGGATCAAAGACTACCTCACTGGGCGGCCACAGTTTGTTCGCTTAGATGGCTGCATATCTGATGTGGTGATGAGCAGCACCGGTGCACCTCAAGGAACTGTACTAGCACCATTTCTGTTTGCACTCTACATCTCAGATTTCCACTACAACTCAGGAACCTGTCACCTCCAGAAGTTCTCTGATGACTCTTCAATCTTTGGATGCATCAATAATGGTGAGGAATACAGACACTTGATAAAAAGCTTTGATGATTGGTGTAACAACAACTGTCTGAAGCTCAATATCAAGAAAACCAGAGAACTGGTGGTGGACTTTAGAAGAAGCAGGAAGACCCCAGTCCCTGTCTCCATCCTTGGAGAGGAAGTAGAGATTGTGGACTTCTACAAATACCTTCAAGTCAATATTAACAACAAACTGGACTGGTCAAACAATACAGATGCACTCTTCAAGAAAGGACAGAACAGACTGTTCTTCCTCAGGACACTCTGTTCCTTTGGAGTGTGCAACAAGCTACTAAAGATCAGTCTGCAGTAGCAAGTCCACTGTTCTTTGCAGTTGTGTGCTGGGGAGGTGGCATCAAGGCTGGTGAGGCCAACAGACTAAAGTTGATCAGGAAGTCAAAATCTGTTGTTGAACTGGACAGTCTGGAGGCTGTGGCAGAGAGGAGGGTGGGGGACAAAATCAACTCCATACTGGACAATCCTGCCCACGCACTTCATGAGGAACTGTGACGAATGGGAAGTTAATTCAGCCACAGACTAATTCCTCCTAAAACCAAGACTGAGTGATTCAGGAAGTCTTTTGTGTCCACAGTCATAAGACACTATAATTCCACAATATAAACAATAACGCGTACGCACACACACACACACACACACACACCCTTAAAAAAAAAAAAAACTGCTGTAACAATTGAATTTTCCCTTGGGGATTCATAAAGTATTCTTCTTCTTCTTTCTAATCCTCACACTCCAGGAGCATTTTTAAGCATTAAGATGCTTCATGAATAACTTTGATATAAGCTACAATGATAACCTCCCTCTTATACCAGGTTTTGGAGTCTTAGTAGTCATGGTGTGTGTGTGTGTGTCACTTTTTCTCTTTTCATATCTTAAACATTTAAATACTGCTGTATGTCTTGTGCTGTGCATATCCTTATCAGGTCCTCCCTACATTGTCTTGAGCTTTTGATCCCTTCGACTGCTTCAAGGACATAATTTGTTTTGTTGACCAGAATGATTCCTATTAGTGTCAGGTCTCAGATCATAACATGGCAAAAAATGTTTTTGTTCATTTCCAGTCTGTCAGTCAGTCTGTAAAGCCTTTCTATCCTACATTTAATTTGAACAGAACATGTTTTTACCTACTGTAACATGAACCAATTTTGCTCTTGGGAGGTATTTAGTTTTTGATTTCCATGCTAACACGCTGGTTTTACCTTGAATCCAGTTACAATGCCTTTATAATGTATGGCAGCGTAGATTAAAGATAGTATTTAATCACTAGTCCTACCTTGGAAAACACAAACATGCAAACAGTGAAATAACTGCTTAGACTTATGAAATCAAACCTTGTATAACTGGCTTACCCTGCTTTGAAAGGTAGGAATTGTGCTACAGGTGATTGCCTCTCATTCTGCAGTTGTGCTCCTTGTTCCTTCTCCTTCTCATCATTTTCTTTCATCATCTGTTATTATGTTTGGTCATCAAGTACTTGTGTAGCAACGTAGCAGGATGAGTTGTCACCAAATTGGTCTGCAGTTTGAAGGTGTTTTTTTCCAGTGGAAATTATTTTGGCAACTGAATCTAAGATGTGTTTCTTTCTTTGTTCAGCTCTACATAGTGCACACGCTTTTTTAAATAGCTTGAGTAACACTGACATCTGCTGGGACAGCATATTGCAACTGGTCAGGGAGGGTCCACAGTTAAAAACCATGAAGCTATCGGCAAGTACTGAGCTGATGAGCTGATGTGAGCTGAAGTGACCTATTTTTAGATGTTAAAATGAGGGACAAAAAAATATATCATCCTATCATATATATTATTATATTTAAAAAAGATTATATTAGACATTCAAATAGAGAGTGAATCAATTTAAGTGGCTGTTTAGAAATGAAGCAGACGTGTGAAATTGAGACATGTCTGAGCGTGTGCTAAGTGTGTGTGATATGAGAGTGTGGTGTGATGCTCTATCAATCAACATTGCACTGTCTCAGGCAGGGATTTATGTCACTATACTTTGAATAGCTACGACTAAATCATTACAGGAATGTCCTTAAAGTTTTAGAAAGCAACCAGAGAGCATGTACAAACTGAGTGCTCAATACTATTTACAAACACAAATACATATAGTAACTTTAATCTTAATACTTTGTGTTTGTCATTGTTCCTAACTAATTGCACTTTCTCTGCACTTTTTTCTTTGTAGGTAAGGCATTCTTCTGCATCTTCATCACTGAAGGACAACCTTTGTCTCTGAGGGGGTACTGTAAGATCAACTGTCTGATAGCCATTTCCAAAGCACTTGTAAACCATTTATCTAAATGAGTCCATATCTGTTGTTTTGTGTGTCAGTGTGTCTCTGTTGATATTCATCTTGCTAATTTACAATTTTCTCACTGCTGCAAAGACTCTGTTTGCCCTGACCTTAGTTGTTGCATGGTGACTTGGACAGAGTGAGTTCATATTCATGCTTTGGGTCTGACAGAAACATACCATTTTGTGCCAGTGTATGCACATGTGCTTGTACGTGTTTGTCTATGTGAGTGATCAGGTGCCATTAAGAACAAATTAGGTCCAAATTGCTTTGTTACATTCTGAATGCCAATTGCTTCAGAAGGTGTGACGCGCTGTTTGATTTGCCAAACCTGAATGATCACAGTTGAAGAGCGACTTTAGCGAGAATCGTCTGAGATGTTCGTCCAGCTTATGGAAAAGGAATATTGCTCAGTGAGCGTAAACTACAGACTGAATCGTGCTGCCTGCACTGTCACGTTGGCAAAGACCGTGTCTCACAATCTTTTTTCGAACAAGGCAATTCATTTTTTTTCTTTGTCACTGGGCCCCTGAAAAGAACAGCAGATGAATCCTGCCTCCCTCTCTGTGATGGTATTTTGATTTCAGTTTCCCATTTCCAGTTTATCACAGTTTGATAAGGTCACCTCACGCTGTCACCTGCAGTATCCAACTCCATTTACTCAAGCACCCTGAAATGCTATTATCAATATGAAATATTGCCCAGACAGGCTGCAGTTCTTCCAGGGAGGAAAACATCAATGTTTACTGTTCAGAAATCAAGCCCTTGCCCCAGGTGCCAGCCACTATCAGTCTTGGCTGGAAAAAAAAATCTCCAACAGGAATTACTAATCCTCTTTTTTTTTGTTATGTTGCTGCGATTGAGAAATACCAGATTATTCAATTTGTTGCTAAAACCTTGGGCCCTCAGATGAAACAATAAATTCCAATTAATACTTATTTTGTTGAATAAACTTCCTAATACATTCCAATACACTGCACTTCTAGCAAGTAGATAGTAATGGCTTTTCTCTATTTGAACCTTTTCTCCCTCATGTACTCACCCCAAACGGTCGAGGCAGATGGCCGCCCAAACTGAGTCCAGTTCTGCTGGAGGTTTTTTCTTCTGTTAAAGGGAATTTTTCCTCTCCATGAAAACACTTTCCATTTTATATGCATGGCAGTCTATGAAAATTGCATAAGGGGACACATACAAGTCTCACAAGACTAACTACAAGAAACTTGACCCCTCAAATGACATTTTTTTTCTGTAAACATAATTTATGTCTTCAAATTTAGTTATTGTAGCAGTGTGAGCTGAACTCACAGATTACAGTGGCTGGTCGCCCTGAGAGTCATATATCAGCTAATTTGAGTTAAATGCAGATATGTCAGCTTCAGCATATGCCAGCCATTAAATAACAGTAAACTACAGTACAGGAATATCAAAGACCCAGAGAGCACTGATCAGTATATTTTTGTTAAAGGTCCCACTCAGTTCACATCTGGGTCACAATTTAAGATTTAATTTAAAGACTGCTTACCAGCAACGTTTTTATATAAATTAGCTAATACCCTAATACAGTGTGTGTCTTAAATGTGTTAGTCAGGCTGTAGTTGTTAGCAGCTCTGTTCAGTTGTTGACAATGCCACTAATTACACTTTTAATTCCCTCAACTTAAAATCATCTAGTAATAATAGTAATTCCATTTACCCATTTATCCTTACACACTTGATTCGGTGTTGAATCAGCACTCTTTGTTTACTCTTGCCTGCACAGTTTTGGATGCTGCTGTGGACATACACATACAGCAGTGCAATGCAGAGTAGAATAACAGAATAAACAGAGAAACTTCTTAGATCATGGAAAACATGAATAAACCATTCAGATTTAATACAGCTCTGATTGTTTAACAATATTTCAGGTTTTGCCTGTTAACCACAGCTTTGTGTTATCTTTATCGAGTATGAATAGTTTGTAGAAACTTCTTACTTCTTAATTATCTGTGCGCAAACATTTAAAAGTACATTGGAGAAAATATCAATGATATGATATTGGTGAAACAGAATAGCATATTGGTGAAACAGACAGTTCAGCAAGATACTGATGTCACTTTGTCACATTCTGTTTAAAGATATTCTAGCTTAAAGTATCACTTTGGAGTGGTGGTAACAGAAAACAGATCCATTACACATATAGTAACTTTAATCTTAATTTTAATTTGCCGCATTTTTTCTGTGCAGACATGACATTTATGTTTATTGTTATAATCATTTGTGCTTGGTGCACAAAAGACTCAGATTCAGATACCCGGATTTGCGCATTGATTGTGCAAGAGCATAGATAACAGATAACACAATTTCACACTATTCATGATAAATAATAAGGTATGCCTTCTCAGGAACCATAGTAATTTGTATCTTCTCTATATTAAAGCCAAAATAGGCAACAACATCTTATTCAAACACCAATAGGCTACTTTGTGCTGTCCATGTCCATGACTCCAGTTAAGGTGTAGAAACATCCCAACAAAGATCCAGAGATTCATTTACAGACATTTCTACAGTTTTCAGTTAGTCATTTGTGGTAATAAGTGTAGATTAATGAGGAAAAAAAAAATCAATGTATCAGGGTGCAACATAACAAAACTGAAAAAGGGAAGGGGGACTGAATACTTTCTGAATGCACTGTAGGTATAAGTAATGAAAATACAGTCAAGGGCAATTCCCACATATCAGTGTACCTAGTAAATCTGCCCATACAGCACAGATGTCACTGCTGCAACATTGTAAGACATTGTGTCAAAGCTCCAGATTGTGTATGTCCCTGATGCAACACTGAGTCTCAGCTTCGACATGTTGTGTATTTTGCGACTGTGTGCAGACAGATACATGCACAAGTGAGAATGACAGTGTGAGAAAGTAATTAGATTGACAGATTGTGTGTGTATGTGTGTTGTGTGTGTGTGTGTAAGCATGTGCTGGCTTGCTAGACTTGACTCTTTCGTTTTCCTCATCCCCTTTGGAGATCACAAAGAGGATCAGTGTGACAGTCATTACACTAGGGGACCAGATACAGCCAAATCAGTTTTTATTCCAGCACCAAGGCAAAGTTGGTTGACAAGTCACATTATATCAGTGAGCACAGATGTTAATTTCCATAATACATTACTGTATGTTTGAACACAGCAATATCTTCCCAATAACCTCTGCATTCATCCATTCATCCATCCATTATCTATACTCGCTTATTCCTTAACCAGGGTCATGGGGATCTGCTGGAGCCTATCCCAGCTCTCTTTGGGTGAAAGCGCAGGGGTACACCCTGGACAGGAGCTAACCACCACCATCCACCGTGCTGCCCCTCTGCATTCATATATTCATTAAATGAATGCAGTACTTTGCAGATCTCTAAGGTCAGTTTTTCATGCATCGCATAATAAAAACATTATTTGGAGGATGATACATAACATAGATTGTAGTTTAGAATGACATCACAAATAAAGCTAAATATAGCTCATAAGAATTATTCCTTCAATTCAATTGTAAAATATGTGTGTATGTGTGTGTATGTGTTTGTCAGGCTGGCTCCAGCATTTGTTTAAACACCCAAATCCTTTAGTGTATGGTGCTTCTGCAGGATTTATGCTATAATTAGCTGAGGAAGTGATGAAGTCATGTTTCCAGCAGGATTTCATATTGACAAAGCAAATATAAAGCAATTTCATTTAAACACTGAAATAAGTAATCAGTTCTTATACTCACTGAAAAAAGCTTTCTGGATATTTTACAGAGTGAGTGGATATTTTCAAACATTTCTTTGCAGGAAATAACTGGCATTTATACATCCCAGCCTGAATGTAAACCTGTAAGATAAATAATCATTCATATCCTTTTATGAGACAAAATCTATTTGGTTTGACTTTAAAGAAATCCTAAGAACCTTTGAGGATTTAATATGTTTACTTCTTAAATGAAAAAAGTGTAGTGTACAAGTAATTGCAGATTCTGAGAGGTGATGCCAAGTGAGTTTAACATATGAGTCATCCAGTTTGGAAATGACTCACTAGAGCAAAAAAATCCAAGATGTGAGATGAAAAAATCTTGCTTCAGCCTACAATTACAACTCAGGCTGTCGTCAAATCCAGATGCAGGACATATTTTGGGCATGTCATAGGAATGAGTGTAGAATATTAAACCCACATATTTTAATAAAGCATATATGCAACCTCTACATATCCCTGTGACTGTGCAAAGTCAACAACCTGAAGGTTATGAAAATGAAATGCACCTCATCTGCACTGAGTTGGTGTGCCACTGGGGGGCAAAGTAGCACTATCAACATTTAACACCAGTGACCCATTTTCCAAATGTTGTGCTCTCATACATTTGTTTGTTTCCCCTTTTGAAATAAAAATATGTATGTTAGCATAAACATATTATGCATTACCATATCAATCAGTGGTGCTGAATGCTGTGTCACTGCAGCAAAGGCCAAACATATCATTAACAACTCATGGACATCAAGTAACAACACCTCATATTTCCTCTCATCATTAGCAGAGACACAGGAAGACAGAAAGGGAGATGTAGGAGGTTATACAATTGAAGCCTGCAAAAGTGCTCATACATGATTATTATCTTCAATAAACTGGAGTGGCATGCCACTGCCGCACACTTACATTTTTTACAAGCCCTCCAACCTTATAGTGAGGGTATCCTGGCAGACTTAACAGGATTTAAGACTACAGCTATGTGGCCATAAATAATCCACCTCAAGTATCCTCTTATACTTCAAAGAGATGTTGGATGAAGATTAGGATTTTACTTTTACTGTGAGGGGAAGTGGATAAAAACAGCTGTGTTCTGGGGGAAAATCATTATTCATTTTAGGGGAATGAGTGGTTGTTCTTGCCTTGGTGTTAGTAAGTGCATTGTATGTGTGTGGTGGTGGTGGTGGTGGTGGGTTGGGGGTCTGTCAATTTACTGTAAACCCAATAACTGCTGTCCTCAGGTGAAGTGTTGATGAGGCTCTACCATCTCTGGGGAGTTAATTGCAGTGGTTTCCAGTGCTGTGATAGGTAGAAATCACATTGACAAGTAGCAAAGTAGTAGCAAACCCAAATGAGAAAAGGTATAAGATTGTACAAAACTCTGGAACCTAGAAATAAACTTTTT
The DNA here is from genome assembly GCF_900324485.2 of Mastacembelus armatus. NCBI lineage: Eukaryota > Metazoa > Chordata > Actinopteri > Synbranchiformes > Mastacembelidae > Mastacembelus > Mastacembelus armatus. The sequence continues at coordinate 2,351,558 of NC_046646.1, forward strand.
TATGCGTGTCAAAAGACCTATACACACAAACCTGCTCCGCCTTCCTCAAATTAAACCCACACAAAACACTTATTGAATCCTTTTCCAGTTACCCAAAGTAACTGCAAGTTGACACGGTATACACACAGTCTTAGTGTATCCAGACTGTCCTGTTTCAGGGAGAGATTGTTCTGCTTATCACAGTTTTCTAGGCACTCAGGCTGCAGTATCCTTTGTTTGTATTGAGAGACTAGATTGGAAAAGGATATGAATCTGACTGAAAAAATGAATGTATTTTCAGGACCATAAATGCAAAAGGCAAACAGGCACATGAAAGAAAACAAGAAGACAAGAATAAAGAACTTTGTGAAAAAATACACTGTAAAGCAAAGATTTAATTTTGTGCTGATAGAAATGACACTGTCTTTTTGTAGCCTAACATCCTCAGACTGGGTGATACACATCATAGTCACATTAGTTTTAAAACACTAAGCCAATTAGTGACTTTATTTATGATCTCTTGCAATGTGATGTTATGTTAGAACTGGACATGAGTATAACTTAGGCTTTGAAGCTACATATTGAGCTGAACATACATTCAAACCAAATCACCATGGTGATTTATACTGCAAGGTTATCTTCCTAGTTATAGCCCAAACCAGCCAATTCTAGCTGAAATTTCACTAACCACCTCTAACCACCATAGCATCAACATTTATGGGAAATTAAAATTAACATTGTTTTTGAATGTTGTGTTTTGAACTGGCTCAAAAGCTTATTGTGGGAAGGGATGTCATTAAACTGTCTATCTAAACTATCATATACTGTAAGGCAGTGGAAAATGACAATGTATGATTAATGTATTGGTATTCAGAACAGAATATAGTCAGACCTAAAGACAGCTCTTGAGGTTTAGTTTAAATCAGTGTAAAATGTCATGATAAAGTGAATATTAACTTATGAATTACCTTGGTCTGCAATTTTCTGCAGGTATTGCGGTGTGACTTTATTTGCAGCTGCTGTGTTGTTTTTTATGGTTATAATGATTTTAAATTCCTCATAGCCCTACACAATATTTATTTATTTATTTGGCAGAAGACAAGTGAAGTGATGCATGAATTTCCCCTTTTTATGGGATTGAGCACTGTGTCTGAAACGGAAAGATAGGCCCAAAAGATTTAGCTAATGTTCACCATCGTAGTCCTAGTTATCTTTCTCAAGCCATCTTCCAAGAAGAAAGCCTGGGTATGGTAAACTACCTTCATAGTACTCCCCACAGATTCAAGTAATCACCAGGGTGTAGTGCAGGGATAGTTGGAAAACAAGCAGGGCAGAAGATCTTGAGGAACATAGGTTAGCTACCTCTGCAGTAAACAATTCATGAAAAGTACTGTATGCAGATTGCTTGTGTGAATATTTTCATTTTAATTATAAATGAGATACCAGATTTTTTAAAATTATAGCACCGCCCTTATTAAGGTGTTTGTAATGTATCTCTTGAGCTTGCAATGCTTTTTTTTTTTTCCGGGTTCTCTTTTTTCATACATTCATGTTCTATTTCTGATTTTTTACGATCTTGCACATTAAAGTGGAAAATGAACAAAATTTAATTTGTTAAATCTGTATTAAAAGCTTTTTTTCCCCAAGGGCAGATATAACAAGCTTTTTTGTTGTTCTGTGAAAGCACAACAGCTATTAAAATGACTTTACCAGTGAGGTAGCATTTGAACAATCACATTCATATTCAATAATACAAAACTGAATGTTAATGCAAACATTGACAATATAAACAAAGATCACATCACACATTTACAAATTGAGTATATTGGCTGTTCATACTCACAAAAAGTATGCTGGAGGTGTGCAACCTTTCAATAATATATTTCCAAACATCAGCAAGTGATTCATAATTTAGCTCAGTGGTAGATAAAGCCTCTGCCAAAACAAAAAACCTGTGTAACTTTTCACATACACAGCATGTTACAGAGAACCAAATGCTATTAAAACTTGAGTCATTTGGGGAAAGTGGGAGGCTTGTGTTTATCCATACTGCTGAGATAAGTAACTTAAGGGACTTCCCAAGGCCTCGGCCTACTTTGCTTCAAGTCTGGGTGAAGGGGAAGAGGAGGAAAAGAAGAAAAGCACAGCAGCTGCCAAGCAGACTGCATGAGGTGGTGTCTGATTCAGGCAACAAAATCCTAGTTTGATGCACAAAGCCCGTGATGTCTGGGGCTTTTAAAGGTCTGCGATCTCGCAGCCTTGTTTTTTGAGTTGTGTCTGCTGTAATGACACATTGCATTGTACCAAGATATCGAAGAGTCAAATAATGTTCTTTTTAGCTGTTTCTTAGAAATACCTGCTATCAGTCAACTTAATCAAATCTTATAGACACCAAGAGAAGCTTTTTCCAAAGTACAGGTGCCTTACATGCACAGACAGACAGACTGGGACAAAAACAGCTTTGTTTTTTAGTTTGAATTGTTCACCTTTCTACTTCTACATTAGCAATAATACGCTGGAATATGTTCCATTTGATACTTGCATCCCCACTGGCTTAGGAAATACTGAATTGTTATCTGGCTCCCATCACCGTCACACCCGAGATTGAGGCAGATGTACAGTAGAGAGTCTGTAAAGGACCTCAACTGGCAGTTTAAAGTCAGTGCTGCAACTGAAGAAAGAAATTATTACATTTTAAAAGTAGGGCTGTCAACACATTAATAACGTATTAACACAAACTAATTTTAACTTCACTAATTTTATTAACACGTGCATTTTCCTGTCTGACCCATGGCCTAGCTCGTAGTAGAAGAAATCAAAATGCAGCCATAGGCAGTAAAGAATGCAGCAGCAAACAGAAATGGAGAAAGAAAAAGGTCTGAACAGTAAATTCATTTACAAAACAATGTCTGCAGATACTTAGCAACACCTACCAGATCCATACCTTGTGAAAGATTGTTTTCACTGTCAGGGCATGTTGTTCAGAAAAAGTGAGCTGTCCTGTCATCTGAAAATGTAAACAGGCTTGTCTGTTTGAGCAACTGGCTCAGTGCAAAGAAAGAAATAATGGGAACTTGTGTTTTTTCTATGTTCTTTTTTTCCAAGTGTTTAATAGACATGAACAAGTTCTTTGAAGAACATATCTAGTGTCTTTGAAACATGTCTATGTTCTTTATCCTGTATGTTTAGGGTAGTTTCACTAATAATAAACATACATTTGCATAAATTTGCTCTTTGGTCCCTCAGAGGTCAAAACTGTTGAGTTTAACCTGACTAAACTTATATGTACTTATGAGCGAGCAATGGCCATCTCGGAGCAGGGGGATTCACTGTATATCTTTCTAAAGGGCTACAGATGCATATTAGTGTACGTCTTTCAGCCTACACATTAGGTAATCATGTCACAATCTTGCATGAACAGTAATCCCTGGAGTTTACTGTGAACAGGAGACTTTTGGGCAGTGCCTCTCTACAGGCAAGTGAAGTTCCTTCACTTCCCATTACCCACAAGATCCACAGCTAACCTACAAATATGAGAGAAACATGCAAAAACCATCTGACGTTAGTGTTAAAATGTTCTAATCTAAAAATAGTAACTAAAGCTGTCAGCTAAATATAGTTGTGTTCTGTTGTGAAGCAGATTTACTGTATGAACTGCCAGCAAAGTACAGATATTTTTAAGATATTTAAGTACACTACGTCAGTTTATGCACGTAATTACATTTCAAATAGCTCAGTTTTTCCTGTTGTAAAATACATTTAGCCAAAATCTTATTTTATAAAAGATGAAATGCTACTGTATGCACAGGCTATTTAGGTGTCCGCTATTGGCTATGACTAACTTAGATGGCAAATGCCCTCTCTCTCTCACCGGTCCAGTTTCAGAACTCAAATGCATAAAATACGAGCCTTCATAGACATACTAGTGATATTTATTTACACCACAAAAACACCACCTCCAAAAAAAGGGGCACTTCGGAGTGTAAGGAAAGGACAAAAAGAAAATTATTAACAGAGCAACATTTGTTCTACAGAGTATTTGTAAACAATACAACATATTAAAGTGTCTGTCCACAAGTGCCTGAACAAATATCAGCCTAAACGCTCCAGCGCCAGCCGATAAGCTTTTTTGTCTAAAAACTGCAAATATTGGCCTGATATATCAGACCCAATCTAATCTGACCCAATCATCCAGCCATCACAGTTTGGGCCCTGTTGCTCAGATCCTTAAGCTCCTGTTTTCCTCCTTCCAGCACATCATTTTAGTGCTGAAGCTGATCAGTCTGTTGTAATACTTTCATTTTTTCTTAATATTTTTGTTACCTGTTTTCACCCAAGTGTGTTGTGTTATTACTTTTGGGAATTAATTCTTTCTTGATTGCATTTCTGACATGTCTATTTATTTGTCTGACTAAATAAACAATCTCCTCCTGGTGCCAAGCAGGTATTTTGTTTCAATAGCATACTTGAAAAAACATAAATGAAGATACTTGTAGTCTGTGTACTGACTAGGAACCAGTAAATAATCCACCATCACTCACTGAAACTAGTGTGCAAGCATATTTTAGCTCTGTGGCATTGGCTGCTCAGTCTGTCAGCTCCCTTATCTGAAAATAAAGGTTCCTCACACCCTCTGTACACAAGAAATTCAGACTGGAGGCAAAAACAGGGAGCCAGTCCATAATGTTTGACTATATTAAAAGGCTGGTTTGAGCTTGTGTTCACCTGTCAAAAGTGGGCTGAGGCGTTTAAATCATCAGCCGTATGCAGAGGAAGATAATGTGGAAGTTCAGAGACTGCCGACCAAATTATTTCAGAGGATTAGCTTCCCGACTGTCATCTCTGACTTGCTCAGTGTGACATTCAGAAGGTTGCTGACTACCTGGACATTCGACAGCCTCTGACTTTGAAAGAGTTAGCCACGGCTTGCCTTCCCCTTTAAAACTACTTCTCACTAGTAAGCCACACTGAAAAACAAATAAAAAACACATATGCATCTACTGATAGCTGATGGAAAACATTTTATTTTACTTGCACACTCATTACAATTAAATCTCTCATTGTTAAGAGCTGCTGAGATAGGATGGAGCAGTAAACAAAGCACTAAATTGATTTACTGCAATAGTGCAAAGCAGCCTTCCACCCCAACCATCACCCCATGTACAAGAAGAAAAACAAAATCCCCTTGAGTGTGTTAGTACAAATACAGACAATAACAGAAGCTTCCTTTCTCAATAGTGAGTACCAAAGCCGCAGCTATAGTGTTGGGATGTCAAAGTCAAGTGTTTGTAAAAGTGTGCTGTGTGTTGGCAATAAGCTGGTTTTGAAGCAAGATTGCTCCCTCAAACAAAATCTCGGCTGACCCGCAGCTGATATCATGCCACATTCTCCCTGCATCCTGTGCTATCTGTGAGACATCTGCTATAAGGGGGGATTAGGACTTTGTAAGAGTCACTCCATCTTGGCTATTTGCTTAGAATATATTGCTACCCGATAGTCGCTCAAGGTACTCACTTCAAGCACCAATAGCAGTCCATCAAGTATTCAACCAGGCAGATGTAGACATTTACTATTCGGAAAGGGTGGGGTGATAATTTATCTGAATTCAACTGATGCAAGTAATGCTGACAGATGATATGGAAATAAATGCTACCTCTGCTTTGAACAACATGTGTACATTTGACAGTGCTCCACATATCTCTGATGGAACTGACATTTATGGTGCTGGCTAAATGCAAATGACAGTGGCAACCAAAATTGCTCCTTTCATTATGCTGTTTTTTGAACATCACACGACATGACAGACGAAAGGAAGAATTAAAATAAATAAATGAAATTAAAAAGTAGCAAGCATATGATAAGTAAACAGCAACATATTAGTGATATTAAGACAGTGCTGATGTTGCTGTGATTCACATGGCAGTTAGTTGTCTGCAGTCAGTTAAATAGGAGGTAGAATGACCCAGCTAAAGCTAATCTGATGGTGGAGGAAGAGGTTGAGATGGAGATGGATATAAGGAGAAAAGGGAGTAGGGGGAGCTGCAGGGGGTGGCATATTAGGAGATACATTGGACAGACAGGGATAGAAAGAGATGGATAGGGAGGGAGGGAGGGAAAATTGTCAAAAGGCAGAGCTGAGTATATAGTCAGCTTAGACAATACAGACTCATCTGTATACAGATTCATCTGTCTCCTGGCAGATGTTCAAAGAGCTTGCTAATGGTAGACTGGTTCCCCCATAACAATCAGGCTCAAGTATTGTTATATCCAGCTGATTAAACCAAAATGTGCTGTGCACTATGCTATATCTACTCTTGTCACCATGAAAATAATTCTGCTGTTTGTTCCGCATTCCCTCCCTTCGCCTTTCTTTGTTTTCTCTCCTAGTTAATTACTCAGTAATAAAAAGAGAGAGGCTGCAGAGAATTCTCACAACCACAACCGTGGAGGAAAAGGAGAGCTTCTGCCAAGAAGCTTCATACAAAAGAATTTTGTTTTAAAAGTTTTAGAATAAAGAAGAATGTTTTTCTGTCTTTTTTCTTGTAATGAGCAATGACCTTTTTAGGCATGGTAAACAGAATCACCACTATTTAAATGTAGCATCATTGTTAAAAGTGAATAAAAGAAGGCCTATTTTGTTGATGTCTAAATCCTTTATGTGATGCAGCACTACATGTCCACAAAGAATATTTGGAGCTTTGCTGCTCCTTAATAAAAAATAACATAAAATAAAACAACAGGGAAAATGTGCATCAATTATACATAGAAAATTGTCATTTTAAATCTATTAGCCAACACAAAAAACATCCCTTTTGTCTTCCCACCTCCACCTTGAACTCCTCTGTCACCCCTACAGCACACCTCACCACTGTCTTACAGCTCTCATACATGTCCTGCACCACTCGAACATACTTCTCTGCCACTCCAGACTTCCTCATACAAAACCACAGCTCCTCTCTCGGCACCCTGTCATATGCTTTTTCCAAATCTACAAAGACACAATGCAGCTCCTTCTGGCCTTCTCTGTACTTCTCGATCAGCATTCTCAAAGCAAATATTGCATCTGTGGTACTCTTTCTTGGCATGAAGCCATACTGCTGCTCACAAATGCTTACTTCTGACCTCAGCCTAGCCTCCACTACTCTTTCCCATAACTTCATTGTGTGACAATGTTTTTCCATCAGCTTTATTCATTACTCAGCACATCTCCCTTGTTCTTAAAGATGGGCACCAGTACACTTCTTCATTCCTCAGGCATCCTCTCACTCACCAAGATCTTGTTAAGTAGCCCAGTCAAAAACTCTACTGCCCCTCTCCTAAACACTTCCATACCTCCACAGGTATGTTGTCAGGACCAACTGCCTTTCAACTGTTCATCCTCTTCAACGCCTTCCTCACTGATCTTTGCTACTTCCTGCTCCACAACAGTCACCTCTTCTACTCTGTGCTCTCTAACATTTTCCTCATTCATCAACTCTTCAGAGTATTCCTTCCATCTTTCCATCACACTTGTGGCACCTGTCAACACATTTCCATCCCTGTCCTTAATCACCCTAACCTGCTACACATCCTTCCCATCTCTGTCTCTCTGCCTCGCCAACCTGTACAAATCCACCTTTTCCTCCTTAGTGTCCAACCTATCATACAAATCCTCATACGCCCTTTGTTTGGCCTTTGCCACCTCTACCTTCACTTTACGCTGCATCTCCCTGTACTCCTGTCTGTTCTCTTCTGTCCTCTCAGTGTCCCACTTCTTCTTAGCTAACCTTTTCCTCTTAACACATTCCTGAACGTCCTCATTCCACCACCAAGTCTCCTTAGCTGCTTTCCTCTTTCCAGATGACACACGAAGTACCCTCCTACCTGTCTCCCTGATCATGTTAGCTGTAGCTGTCCAGTCATCTGGAAGAACCTCCTGACCTCCCAGAGCCTGTTTCAGCTCAACTAGCTAACTAACTAACTCTTCCTTTTTCAACTTCCACCACTTGGTCCTCTTCCTGCCTTTGTCCTCTTCATCTTCCTCACCACCAGTCATCCTACACACCACCATCCTATGCTGTCTGGCTACACTCTCCCCAGCCACTACTTTGCAGTCACTGATCTCTTTCAGGTAGAAACGTCTGATCAAGATGTAATCAACTTGTGTGCTCCTGCCTCCACTCTTATATGTCATCCTATGGTTGAGGTTTCTTAACTTAAATACTAGGTGGATGAGACAGTGTAAACTGTCTGTATTTTAAGGAATATAATTAATATGGTCCAGTTCTGTATCATACAGTATATCTGGCTAGTGTTGTGGTGGTCCCTTTAACAGGAAAAATGTGAGGCTAAACACAAAATCAAAAGAGGTAGGCATATACTTATCTGTCTGTCGGCATTTCCTGTGACGTTCCAGAATAAAGCTTCCGGGAGAGGAGCTTTATTCTGAAGGAACTAACAGGATGTAGTAATACTACATTCAACACATTGACTCATTAGGTTAACACTTTTCACCTGTGTTGATTCTCAGTTTAAATAGCAGACCCTGGGCAGCAACAAGCTGCCAGGTTGTCTGTTGTCATTTCACAGAATACTGCGCCGTCTTGTCATTCACTCAGCGATATCCAGAGAGGGAGTCAAACTTCGCCAGCCACAACCACCTGGTGAGAATACACACTCGGCTAAGGAACTTTGGATAACTCCCCTCTGTGGAAACATTGAGAAGAGAAGGAGGACTGAAATAAGCGGCTTAGCTTCGGAGCCGGAATCACGTCGGGAAAACACCATCTGACACTAAGTAGCAGAGTTGGACCGGAGGAGAACGCGAGGACGCCACTCCGCACCTAAAACAAGGAAGACAGGTGCGTTAACCCCTACCAGCTAACATCCTCACTAATTTCTCCTTTCTCTCTATTTACTTCAAGTTTCGGAGGGAGCGATTGCTGTGGATCTACGAAGGAGCCATAAACATACTCGCTCAACGGATTCCATTAATTGGGACTAACGTTTTCACCGTCATCGAACTCGGCTCAACTGATTCTGCTTCCAGCCGAATCCGTACTGGAGTCTTCTTTAGCCACCATCCTCCTGATCATCCATCCACCACTAATACGATTAGTCATCCTATGCTGTTGTAAATAAACACTTTTCGAGCATTGAATAGACTTTGGGTGTTTCTGTGGGGAAAGCTGTGACCCAAATATCACAAATCACTAAAAGTCATGACATTTCCAGTTAACCCTTTTCATCAACCTTAAATCCACCTTAAGGCTGTATTCAGACAGACAACAGTGACTGCACAAAAAACTGTCTCCTCATTTATTCGATGAGGATGACTATTGATGCACCGTCAGTTGTAGATTCTCTAATCCCATTACACTGTATTGGTGTTCAATTCAGTTCAATTCAATTTTATTTGTATAGTGCCAAATCACAATACAATCATCTCAAGACACTACAAAAACAAAAAACCCAACGAATCCCTTATGAGCAAGCACTTGGTGACAGTGGAGAGGAAAAACTCCCTTTAACGGAAGGGAAAAAAAACCTCCAGCAGAACCGGGCTCAGTTTGGGCGGCCATCTGCTTCGACCAGTTGGGGTGAGTGGATAGAGCAGAGAGAAAAGAACAGCAACAATAAACAACAAATAGACACTGAGGGTTGGTGGGGCCAGTAACTGCACATCAGCAATATACAGCTCCAGGACCAGGGACACCTGCAGAAGGTACAGAGAGAGAGAACAGAGAGAGACAGACAGAGCACAAACTAGGGGAGAGAGAGCACAAGGTTAGTGACATTCAATGGTGGAATATACATGTGAGGGGGGAGGAGAGGAAGAGAGGAGAAGGGAAGGGAGAGGAGGGGTAGGGGAGCTCAGTGCACCAATGGTCCTCGGGCAGTCTAGGCCTATATCAGCATAACTAAGGGATGGTTCAGGATTACCTGAAGCCAGCCCTAACTATACGCTTTGTCAAAGAGGAAGGTTTTAAGTCTAGCCTTAAAAGTACAGAGAGTGTCTGCCTCCTGAACCCAGGCTGAGAGCTGGTTCCACAGGAGAGGAGCTTGATAGCTAAGGGCTCTGCCTCCCATTCTGCTGTTGGAAACTCTGGGAACCATAAGCAGACCTGCAATCTTGAGAGCGAAGTGATCTATTTGAATAATATGGTACTATGAGGTCTTTAAGGTATGAAGGAGCTTGATTATGAAGGGATTTGTATGTGAGAAGAAGGATTTTAAATTCTATTTTGTATTTTACAGTGAGCCAATGAAGAGAAGCTAATATAGAAGAAACATGATCTCTCTTGCTAGTTCCTGTCAGGACTCTGCAGTATTCTGGATTAACTGGACACTTTTTATGGAGATACTGGGACATCCAGATAGTAATGAGTTAAAATAATCTAGCCTTGAGGTAACAAATGCATGGACTAGTTTTTCTGCATCATTTTGAGACAGGATGCTCCTAATTTTGGCAATGTTGCGCAGGTGAAAGAAGGCAGTTCTAGAAATTTGTTTTACATGTGAGTTAAAGGACATGTCCTGGTCAAAAATAACTCCAAGGTTTTTCACAGTAGTGCTGGAGGCCAGGGCTATGCCATCTAAAGTAGCTATAATTTTCGAAAAGTTATTTCTGAGGTTTTTAGGCCCAAATACAATAACTTCTGTTTTCTCTGAATTTAAAAGTAGAAAGTTAAGTGTGGCTACAGAAGTGTGAACGGCAAGATACCAGTCAAGTCGAGAGAATTTTACTTTTTTTTAAAAATTGCAAGAACCAACTCTTTAAGATGGAGTCATGGCTGAGGGCTGGGTGATATTAAGAGGTAGTGTAGAGGAGGGGTGCTTCCCACTTGATCAGCCACAGCTCTTTAGGTACAGCACCAAGCTGCACCAGTATGAAGCTATTTGGACAGGGCTTAAGTGGAAGACTTTAATCCATTTCTCAAGTTAAATTAACTTCTCTTTACTCAAATGACACGCTCTGTTTCCTACACAACAAGCAATGACCTTCATTATCCTGAAAGCTGTAATTAGGCATCTTAAAAGCACCATTATTCTATACTAAGTTGCCCCAGTCAGATGCCTGCCCGATTGATAACTCAACAATTCTACTCTCAAAGAACAAAAAAGAATGTGGCACAATTTTGGATGTTATTTTTCACTTATATTGCTTATTTTTCTCAATATCACATATTTCTTTCCCCTGAATTATGCTTCAGCTTTGCCTGTGTGCTTAAAACCCCCTGGGGTCAATGAACGCGCCGGCGCGTTTTGACGCAACTTCTACTGATAACGCCATAATAAATTACTCCATCAATTCTGATCGTACTGATAAAACCAATATATCATTCAAATCTGTAAAGGGTCTACTTTTAGTTGTATACCATCATAATAACAAAATGCTGTGCTTTTTTTAAATAAAGAAAGCCGACAGGGTGCGCTGTCTGTCTTTTCTGTCTGTCATTTGTCTTCACAGACACGTAAATAAAACAACCAGAATTTCAGTGAATACTTGCCTCATAAAAATAAGAAACATATGACTAGAAAGCTTGAAATGTTTTCTTTTAAATGAAACAATTCAAGCCGAAAACAAATCATCACTCTTTATTTAATCCGTATGAACGTAAGGAGAAGTACTTTTTCTCCTGTCTCACCTTCCTGGTGTTCAGGCATTGAATCAGCAATCCAGATTCATGAGGACAAATTAACTAAAATCTCCCAATCAGTGGACCAGGTCGCCGGGCAGTTATCGCAGCTACTCCAGGTGATGTCCCCTGCAACTCCTGCAGCGACGCCATTGCCCGCCTCTACCCGCCATCTAGAAGGATGGAACCCCAAGCTCACTCCCCCAGCCTGTTACCACGGGGGAACCAGGTTTGAGTCGCACCTTCCTCTCGCAATGTGAATTACATTTTTCTTTACAACCGTCTAGATTCCCCACAGAGGAATCCAAGGTGGCCTATGTCCTATTGCATCTGGGTGGAGGAGCCGCTGTATGGGGAACCGCGGTGTGGAGAAGGCGGGCCGTTTTCTGTAAGACTTTCGAGAGCTTGGGCAAACAAAGATTTTCGACCCAGTGCGTCCGGAGGTGGAAGCGACGATGCATCTGGCCAAGTTAAAACAAGGAAATCGCCCTCTACTTGAATACATTATCCAATTCCAGACCTTGGCGGAAGAGAGTCCCAGGGATCATGTTGCCCTCTATGATCATTTCTATCTCGGGTTAAACGATAGGCTAAAAGACGATCTCGCCCATCAACCCAGGCCAAAGGACCTAGATCAAGACAACATCCCACCTGGAGCAACGCTTCCAGGAACGACAGACAGAATTGAGAGGTAACCGTTCAAGGTTTTCCCAGTACAGAAGACCAGGGGGCTCAGGATAGGAGAATCCACCACCCGCTCCCTCACCATGGTGACCATCGGGTCCGCACCTAATCAATTACGATGGCCAACCCTCATCGACTCAGGGGCCGACACCAATTTTATTTCATGCTCCTTGATAGATCGGCTAGGTCTGGAAGTGACACAAGTGCCCCAACCTCGTAATTTTAGTAACCAAACCTGTTTATTTATCAGTAGAGAATCATCATGAAATTCTCTCTTTTCACGTCATTGAAACCCCCCCAACCCTCGGTGGTTCTAGGTATTACATGGTTCCAGACACACAATCCTCACATTGATTGGACGACGGGGAGGGTGTTGGGCTGGGGCCCATCATGTCACACAACATGTCTTAGAACATCTGTGTCATCTTCTCCACAGAATACGTATAGGCCAGATCTTTCCACAGTACCTCAAGCATATCATGACCTACAGGAAGTTTTTAATAAGGACCGAGCCACCTCTCTTCCACCTCATCGCCTATACGACTGCGCCATAGACCTCTACCCAGGCTCAAACCCCCCTAGAGGTCGATTGTATTCATTATCGGAGCCTGAGAAAAAGGTAATGGGACAATACATCAGAGAGTCATTAGCAGCTGGGATCATACGTCCCTCCAAGTGCCCAGCCGGCGCGGGGGTTCTTTTTCGTGGAGAAAAAGGATGGAGGTCTGCGCCCATGTATTGATTACAGAGGATTAAATGACATTACCATTAAGAATCGCTACCCACTTCCACTTTTGACCTCAGCCTTTGAACTCTTGCAATATGCCAGTATTTTTACCAAGCTAGACCTTAGAAAAGCCTATTCGCGAAGGAGATGAATGGAAGACAGTATCTGGTAATGCCTTTTGGATTGACTAATGCTCTGGGCATTTTTCAAAACCTGGTCAATGATGTTCTCGGAGACATGCTAAATAAGTTTGTGTACTTAGACGACATCCTGATTTACTCCAAGTCTGAGACCGAACATGTCCATCATGTACGAGCGGTTTTGCGATTGTGGTTTACTGCAAAATCGTTTGTTTGTGAAGTTAGAGAAGTGCGAATTTCACACCCAGAACACTACCTTCCTGGGGTTTGTCATCAGCCCAGGCAGAATAACAATGGACCCGACTAAAGTTCAAGCAGTTAGGGATTGGCCAGTCCCAGCCACTAGAAAGCAGCTTCAGAGTTTCTTAAGATTTGCCAGTTTTTACCGAAGATTTATTAAGAACTACAGCAGTGTTGCTGCCCCACTACATAAGCTCACGTCCCCTAAAGAGCGATATTCTTGGAACTCCGAAGCCCAAGAGACTGAAAATCTCAAGACCCTGTTTACCTCTATTCCTTTCTTGAGGTTCCCTGACCCAAACTTACCCTTTCTGGTGGAGGTAGACGCTTTCGATACTGGTGTAGGCGCGGTCATCTCCCAGCGCAGTCCCACGGACTCCAAACTACATCCATGCGCCTTCTTTTCAAAGAAACTTTCACCACATGCAAGAAATTACGACGTAGGGAATAAGGAGCTCTTGGCCGATACGTTGGCCCTGGAGGAGTGGCGACATTGGCTCGAAGGAACAAAACATCCCTTCACAGTACTAACGGACCATAAGAACTTGGAGTACCTTCAGACGGCCAAATGACTTAACTCTCACCAGGCCCATTGGGCCATTTTCTTCAAGCGATTCAACTTCTCCTTGTCCTTCCGCCCCGGCTCTCAGAACAATAAACCTGATGCCCTCTCACGAGTTCATGCGCCGCCTGATCAAGCCAAAGAACCGAAATTCATCCTGCCTAGTTCAGTCCGCCTTGGAGCAGCCCGTCTCGATCTCGAACAAGAAATACTCAGAGTAAACACAGGTAATCCCACACCTCCTGCCTGTCCCTCACAGTGCCTTTTTGTTCCTGCCCGGTTCAAGTCCCGAGTCCTGGAATTATGTCACAATTCCCGTCTCCATGTCCATCCGGGAGTCCCAGAACGTGGAAAATCGTTTCTTCAGCGGTTGTGGTGGCCCAACTTGAGGGAGGATGTAAACAACTACGTCTCAGGCCAAACCCTCTCACCAGTCTCCAGCGGGCCTCCTGCACCCCCTACCGGTTCCAAGACGCCCAAGGTCTCACGGTGCCTTAGATTTTGTCACGGGGTTGCCGCCATCTCAAGGTATGAATACCATTCTGACTGTTGTCAACAGATTTTCAAAGATGGTCCATTTTATTCCCCTTCCGCAGTTACCCTCAGCCACCACCATGGGGCGCACCTACATGGTATGCCCCAGGATATTGTTTCGGACAGAGGCCCGCAGTTCGTCGCTCGGTTCTGGAAGGAGTTCTGCTGCCTTTTGAACGTCTCGGTGAGTCTCTCTTCTGGGTTTCATCCACAATCTAACGGCCAGGCAGAACGGCTAAACCAAGAACTGGGAAATGGACTCAGAATTCTATGTTCCAAAGACCCTAACCCCTGGGTGAGTAATTTGACCTGGGTTGAATATGTACATAATAGTATTCCCTCTGATTCCACGGGCTTATCTCCATTCCAAGTTGTATATGGTTATCAACCACCTTTATTTGAACCCCAGATATCCGAGCCACGGTCCCCTCCGTAGCGGCAGCCGTCCGTCGCTGTCAACTCATCTGGCGAAAGGCACGACGGCTGTTATTAAAGTCTGTCTCTTCTTACTCCATTCAGGCAAATAAGAGGAGACGGTCGGCTCCAGTATATAGACTCGGACAACGGGTGTGGTTGTCGACGAGGGACGTTCCGTTGCGGACCGTCTGCCCCAAGTTGGCCCCTCGCTTTATTGGTCCCTTCCCAGTTGCCAAGGTAATAAATCCAGTGGCGGTCAGATTGAAATTGCTCCGAAATATGAGAATTCATCCCACTTTTCACGTGTCCCAAGTCAAACCTGTCAGAACTAGTCGTTTTTCCCCACCTCCCAAGCCTCCACCCCCCGCCCGACTCACTGATGGAGGCCCAGTGTATACTTTGAAGCACCTTTTGAAATCCCGCAGGCGTGGAAGGGGATTGCAATACCTGGTGGATTGGCAGGGATACGGACCAGAGGAGAGGTCCTGGGTTCCTACGCGACATATTCTGGACCCCCAACTTATCCAAGATTTCCATCAGTCACATCCGGAGCAACCTGGTGGGCCGTCAGGAGACGACCTTTAAAGGGGGGCGTACTGTGATGTCCCGGCCTCCTGATTTCCGGGATCATGCTCTTATTTTGAAGAAATAAATTAAATTCCAAATTGAATTCACCTGTCTGCTCTTTGATTTCAGATAAGTAGTGTGACTCGCTCACGAACCAACCACCAGGTTGTCTGAGACTCATGATGACTTACAGATAAGTGCTACGGACTTGATTTGCTTTGTTTTCGGAGAATGGACTAACTAATTTTTGCCCAAGGGGATTTCTTTAGGAATGATGCTATGTTAGAAGGTCCCTCGGAAGATAACTCCAGATTGAACCTAGTATGAAACGTGATGAGGGTTTCTTATGAATTTTGTCTTTGTTTTCTTTTCACCACCACGTCTGAGTCTCTACCTGATAACGAAAAGAACTATTTCTCTCTAGATTAACCTTGTTGCAAGATCTACACTCTCCTGGCTCAGAACAGTGATAAACGGACCCCTGTCTCATGTTCATGTGGCTCAAATTCTGTTTTTCTCCCCTCTCCCTGAGTTCCCGTCCAGAAACAAGAAGCGGCATCCTCTGACCAAGGAGAAAAAGTTTTCCGCCAGATTTTGCTCTGTGGGCACACCTCGGATCCTTCCCCTACGTCATCTGTAAGGGTGAAGAAGCGCTTCTTATATTCCACACAGAAACAAATAGTTTAGTTTGTCCTCAGAGTAAAAACACTGATTTTAACTCAAATGACGAACGTTTGGCTCCTCATTGTTTTGTATTGTGCTGCACTAATCCCCTCCCATCTACACTGACTGAAAGGCTCATTATGCGCGTCTTTGTCTGGTCGTTCAGTGCGTCTTTTGTCTTCTCAGGTAAATCACATGACTATTCATCCTGAGACACACCTTCTTGCATATGGCCTTTCTGGACAAAAAGTGTCTCAGAAAATTTAAATCAGTTTATTGTTTACTGTGAATGTGTGAACAAGATGACTTCCACAACACTGTGAAGTAAACACTTTAGCCTACAACATGCTGGTCTCCAAAGTCTTGTGAACCAATGTTCTGTTTGTGTTTTATGGTCTTATTTCAGTGAGTAAAAAATTGTAGTTTTTCACTAACCATGCATAAACACTTTTTTCTCAAAAACATAATCATGTATAAACTTGCTGCTCACATATTATTATAGCCCATTTTGTGCTGATTACAGTGTTATCAGACTTTAGCCATTATGTTTAAAAGACACTGAAAAAAGCACAAATGTCAGGACATGTCAAAATTTGTCCAGGCCCCCAAAACCCCATCAGACCCCAGAGGGTTAACGGTTTGCTGTCGCTGGCTGAGCTGTGTCACGGTACTTAGCCTTCATCATCATCATCAGCACAACCTGATAATATGCCTGCAGAACCTGAAGAGCTGACAGCTGTGTTTGTGTTTGTGAGACTGTGGGGGAACTTCTTGTGTGCCGTGCACTATCCCAATGCTGGGAGGATAGAGAGGTCTGGTGTTATGCTTGTTCTGTTGACTGTCCGTCACAGGAAGGACACGAGTGTCTGTGGGGGTTCCCATCACATTTCCTGGCAAATCGCTTCGACCAGGTTCTGCAGAAACTGTGGACAGACCAATTCATTCCAGCTGTTTCTGCATTCCTCCGTGCAAACGGGGTTGACACTGACGGTGGGCGGATCCGTGGTGCTGCAGAGGTGATTCTGCAGACGCTGAAAACTTCAGAAAAACGTGCTGTTATTGAGCTGATCTGGGGGTACAACAAGAACAAAACTGAGACTGAAACGGCTCGCTGTGTTGGTTGATTCGTGGATGCCGGGGCAGGAGTGACAATATCATTTTGTTTTTCCCTGCTATTAAATCCGATTGACATTAAGAAAATATTATACCTGTCCTTAACAAGCTGGATGTTTTTCTGTATTCATCATTAGTTTATATCCTCATCCATAAGAAGCTGCATATTTTTCTGTATTCATCATTAGTTTTTTATGCTCATCCTTAAGAAGCTGCATATTTTTCTGTATTCATTATTAGTTTTTCTGTATTCATTATTAGTTTTTATGCTCATCCTAAAGAGGTTGAATGTTTTCATATTGTCACGCTTTTGAGTGTCCCAGCAATTTATGTCTGGGGTTTCGTGAAAGTTTTTTGAAAAGAAACACGTCATTGTTTTTGACAGCCAACATGGAGCAGCTGATGGATAAAATCTATCACAACAGCCGCATTATCAGAATTCAGAGTTACCCCTTTACATTTTATCTGTCTCTTCCCTCTCTGCATGTGGTAAGCATAACATTTTGGGCCACCTGTTACAAACTCTGTGATAAAATCATCCTCACCACACAGCTCATCTGTCAAATCCCCTAGGTATGGGCCTAGGGCCAGTACTCACTCCCCGGGTCTAGACGTGAAGATAACAGAATCAGTGTCACAATACAGAACTCTCTGTTGCGGCTTATCCAGTAGTTTGTACAACATGAGCCTTGCATGAGCCGTTGTCACTGCTCCAATGAACACATTCACATCATCTGCCCGTCCGTCTTGGCTGTTGGCATGATGCCACTGGAACAATGCTATTTCATCAGAGATTAAACAGAACTGTCTAACATCAAAATGGTCACTAAACATTAGCTCCATTAGCTCTGTAAATCTCTCAGGCTCTATGATTAACTCACACAACCCAAATTGGTTCTCATGCTAAACCTCCCACCACAGGGAGTTCAGAAGTAGCTTGTTACAGCTCTTGACTGCTTTATTGACAACTATCTTGTCAGGGTTTAGCCTGATGCCCTCAGGTTTCTTGTAATCTGAAAGAAATGCCTTCACAGCAGGATCTGTTTGTTTTAGCTGATTCCACTCCCACATTACAACCACAGAGAGACCATAATGACTCCTGAGAGCCTCCACCTTGCTGTTAAACTGGGCATAAAGTCCAATGTTATTAGCAGAGGATTCTGCATAACCCATTACACAACGATGGTAGTAATAGCCAGCAAATTCAAAACGTGTTTGCAGCAGCAGCGAACCTGTCCACGGCATATGGCATTTTAATTTTCAACAGTGTTGAATTTATGTGGAAAGTACCCCTTGGTTACATCGTCTTCAAGGCCTAAAGCGGACAGTGTTTTAGCCAGGCTCATAGGCAGAAAACTGAATGAATCGGTCCAACATTGGCTATAGTCGTCATCATATATCAGAATTACTCTGCTTCCCTTCTTAATCACTAGGGGGTGATGCGCTGTTGTACAAAGTATTCAAGCATGATATAGCTGTCAAAACCTGATGCATTATGAGCAATGAATGTATACCCCTTATATCTGTTATGTCTGTATTGTTTGACCAACGCAGCCACACAATTAACACCAGTGAAACAAAATGGATATGGATCGCCCTTCATTTCCATGGCACATACAAAACTGGCCTCATGCCTACCATCAAAATCATACAGGATATAATTTTCATGGGTATCTGCATCTTCTTTAGGGGGTGTGGGTTGAATGAAACACTGGTGTACCTCACCACCACAATGCACGCAGCAGGGCTCTGCACATTTATTTAGGTGACTGCTTGCAACTCCTGTAAATTTTGCCACACTCCTCACAGTATTTCAAGGTATCATATGAAAGTGAAAGTGAAGTGAAAGTGACTTATATGGCCAAGTATGGTGACCCATACTCGGAATTTGACCCAGTAATAGGATTACTATTGCAACAACACATCATTCTCATATTCTCGTCTGTGTTGTAACAGTACTCACAGTCATATGAAGCCCCCAAAAAACCCTTAGAGTTTGTTATCAGATAATAGTGAGAATCATGTAGGTAGAGCCAGATGGTTTGTGGATGAGGGTAGTCATGTGTTTGGAAACAGAGCAGCCGTTTTTTGAGTGAATAACACACATGCTAAAACATAAATTATTGTCTGAGGCACCATTATTAGGGTTGTACAAATGCTTTTCCTTTCTTGACAAAATTAGAGTTGATTTGGTTAGAGTAGGGGAGCTCAGTGCACCGATGGTCCTCGGGCAGTCTAGGCCTATAGCAGCATAACTAAGGGATGGTTCAGGGTTACCTGAAGCCAGCCCTAACTATATGCTTTGTCAAAGAGGAAGGTTTTAAGTCTAGCCTTAAAAGTACAGAGAGTGTCTGCCTCCTGAACCCAGGCTGGGAACTGGTTCCACAGGAGAGGAGCTTGATAACTAAAGGCTCTGCCTCCCAGCCTGCTTTTGGAAACTCTGGGAACCGATCAGCTGTATGCTCAGCTGTATGGTCCCAACCCTGTTTCACAGTGGCTAAGACCCCACATTTAGCCACAGCACTGTGTGGGAGACGGTTAATTTTCGGTTATGTGTGTTGTACACACTGCTGTTCTATGTGCAACATACGCTTCTAGCTGTGTATGAAATGAGAGAAATTGTTCTACCCTGCTGTTCAAACATACTT
Organism: Mastacembelus armatus; assembly: GCF_900324485.2. Lineage (NCBI taxonomy): Eukaryota > Metazoa > Chordata > Actinopteri > Synbranchiformes > Mastacembelidae > Mastacembelus > Mastacembelus armatus. The sequence continues at coordinate 2,371,450 of NC_046646.1, forward strand.
GTCATTCAACCCTCTCACAGTAGCATACACGTTTGATAACAACTCAGTAATGTTTTGCAGTACAGTGAGTGTGTTTTCACTGCTAGTCTGTGTTGCTACATCGGATGCACCTGCTTCAGCACCAGGTTGCCCATGTACTGTAACAGCCCCTTGGTCTGTTGCAGCTTTAACCTCTGGAGTTGTAGACACAGAATCAGCACCAACGGCGTCGGACTCACTATCTGACTGTGAGGAAGAAGATACCGCACCACTATATGCTGCTGAGGAATTTTATACAGAACGTTCAAGTTGTGCTGAGGAAACCCCTGAATCGGATGTGTCTGGCCCACTAACTGCAGAATTCTGTACAGAACTGGATGTGTCTCCCTCACTGTCTGTCAGGGGGGAAGATGGGAAATAATCTGCTATGTTTGCCTCTATGTCTGAAGAAATGTATACAGCTCCTAGCTGCATCAGCACACCAGCTAGCACCGCCCAGGCGTAGGAGAATGTGATGTCATTTTATTAATTTATTAATTTACGATACCATATGTTCAATTTTTGACCCCCCTCTTTGCACACACACCCAGTAAACCATTATTATACTACTTGCATCACCCTGTCTTGTCTCATCTGGAATAACCTGCAAGTTATGTGAGCATTATGTTCTTTGATTTTTCAAGTGCATTCAATACCATTCAACCAATCATTCTCAGAGACAAGCTCAAAGGGATGGGGATGGACCCTTCCTTTGTTTCCCTGATCACAGACTACCTGACAGAAAGGCCACAGTTCATCAGGCTGTGAAACTGTGTCTGGTAGAGTTTTGAGCACCACAAGGGCTCCACAGGGGACTATTTTAGTTATATTCCTGTACACACTGTACTCAGCAGACATGTACAATTCTGCGTCTGCACAGTGTTCATTCAGAATTGCACTGCACGACTGAACAAAACACGGGGATCCTTCACTCCCACTGGCATCAGGCTCTACAACACCTTAGCTAATGGCAGATGACAACTGACTTACTAATTAACTACGTAAGACTTGACATGAACTTCCTTTTGAGGATGAATAAAATTTATCTTATTGTATTACAACAGCAACCACATATGTCACTGCATAAAAACATGCAAACCCTGTGCCCCTTCCGATACTTAATTGGAAGCCATGGCTGTCTTTATGAGTTTCAGGGTTCAGGTGTACCAAAGAGGAAAAAGTGCCCCTTAAGAAAAATTTTGCATCTTTATTAGCAACAGCAACAGAATATTACTTGCTACACGCTGAAATACATGCAAATCCCACATTCCTTCAGAAGTACACTGCTTCCGATGCAGCTCGGGAGCAGAAGTAGTCCATGAGCTGGCCAGACTCCCAGGAATATGTTGCTGAGAGGCAGAGGAGGGGTGCTCAGAGGGGCAGGGGACCAGAGTCGGTGAGTGAGAGCAAGTGTTTGGGTGGCCGCTGGGGTGCAGGGGAGGACCTCAGTCCTGAGCAATGTAAGCTAGCTCTTACAGGGACAGCCACTTGAAGAAGCACTGGTCGCCACAGCTAAAGGAACCAGCCAGAGCGTTTAATTTCCCCATGCACCGCATGTAGTAGGCTGCAGTATCTTAGCTGTTCCTAGCACTGTGCTCTTCTGGACTGAGATCTCTGATGTTGTTCCTGGGATCTGTTGGAGCCACTCTCCCAGTTTGGGGGTCACAGCCCCGAGGGTGCCGATTACCACGGGGACCACTGTTGCCTTCACCTTCCACATCTTTTCTAGCTCTTCTTTAAGCCCTTGGTATTTCTCCAGCTTCTCATGTTCCTTCTTTCTGATGTTGCTGTCACTTGGGATCGCTACATCTACCACTACGGCTTTCTTCTGCTGTTTGTCCACCACTACTATGTCCGGTTGGTTAGCCATCACCTGTTTGTCGGTCTGTATCTGGAAGTCCCACAGGATCTTAGCTCAGCCATTCTCCCTCACCTTTGGAGGTATGTCCCATTTTGACCTTGGGACCTCCAACCCATACTTGGCACAGATGTTCCTGTACACTAGCCTGCTAGCATCTTACAACCTGCTGTTATGTGCTGGATTGTCTCAGGGGCATCTTTGCACAGCCTGCACCTGGGGTCCTGCCTGGTGTGGTAGACCCCGGCCTCTATCGATCTTGTGCTCAGGGCCTGTTCTTGTGCTGCTACGATTAGTGCCTCTGAGCTGTCTTTCAGTCCAGCTTTCTCCAGCCACCCGTAGGACTTTTCGATATCAGCCACTTCTTGTATCTGTCAGTGGTACATGCCGTGCAGGGGTTTGTTCTGCCATGATAGTTCTCGCTCCTCGTCCTCTGCATCGGGCTTCTGTTGCCTGAGATATTCACTTAGTATTCCATCGCTTCAGGTATGGACAGCCTGCTGTATTTCTTACCCAACTTCATCCCCCTTCTCTGCAGTTCTGATAGTTGGCAAACTTCTCTCCGTGTTGCCCTTATTTTTGCCTCTAACCTCCTTCTCCATGCAGGGTACTGCTCCTTGGTGGTGGAATGTATTTTGTGGCCAAGCATCTCAAGGTTCACTGTTGCCGTGGTGTATATCAGCTTGTTGGTCTCGGTGATGGTCACAGTGGGGATTGTTCGTAATGCTGCATTCACATCTTCTAGTAGACTTTCAGAGGGTACATCACTTAGTCTTGGTAACCGGCTACAGAGGTTCTAGGTGTCCATCTTGCCTACGATCTTCACTCTCAGGTCAGCTGCTCTTGTGTTGAGCGTGTCGGGGCTTGTCATTGGGGCTTGATACCCAATCTCGGGTGGGGGTGGTGTTGTTTCCCCCCTGACCTGGCGTCCTGGCTCCCCCTTGCCGTAGCATTTGTGTTGTATTTCTTCAATCTCTAGTTGTGATAGCAGCTGCCGTTTGCAGATGTTGGAACACTGAGCTACTAGATGCTTTGGCCCTAGTGTGGATGGTGGGTTTCGGAGTTTCCATAGGTCCCACATCCTCTTCACGTAGCCCCTATCGCTGGGGTTTCTCATGTAGTAGCATTCCAACAGTTCTCTGTTATCAGCCCTCATCCACGAGTGTCTTGTTCCAGTAGCCCATTTCTCATCAGGTTGCCCTGGTCCCCTAGCACCTGATGCGGACCTTGTTGACCCGGGCGACGCCCAAGCCGGTATGACTCCAGCATTTGTATCGCTCATTTGTGGTGAGGTAGGCTAGTAGCGTTAAGGACCTTGCCTAAGGGCCCACACTGGTGATGCCCTGGTCGGGATTCGAACCCCCGACCCTTTATAACTATTGCTATGGGTTTTATACTGTTCCAAAGTTGGGATATACATGCTGTTACCACCTGTTCCAGGTCAGCAACAAATAGGAGTTCCACACCAAACAAGTCAATTTAGCCAATTCATCTATTTAAACCCTTCTTTAGACTAAATGAAATATGGACTGTAGATCATCCATGATTCAACAGTAGCTATAGGAATATAAATGTAGTATGAAAAAGCAGCAAACAAAAAGAGATGGCTCACTTGAGAGACTGAGAACAATGGAGGGTGGGTTTTTATAGACCCAGGCCCCTCATATCTCTCCCACATCTGATGAACTGCCCACCATTTACCCAGCCACACAAAGACAAACAACCACACACACTCACACTCACTCCTATGGGCAATTTAGAGTCACCAATCAACCTGACATACATGTTTTTGGACTGTGGGAGGAAACCAGAGTACCTGGAGAAAACCCACACAAGCACAGGGAGAACATGCAAACAAAAACAAAGTGACTGAGTGATCCTCATCAGTTAGATAAAATATATTTTTTAGAAATTTCTTCTTTTGATATATGATGGCTATCTGCTGATACACTTAATCTTTTAACATTTAATCATATTATATGGTTAAAGCATGGTTAATGTTTACGATGTTAATATGCATGTATTTTATAGTTATTTTATAGCTAATTTTTGAATCTATCACATATACCTTTAAACTAGGTTAGCACTGTTGCCTCACAGCAAGAAGGTCCTGGATTCGCAACCTGGCCTTTCTGTGTGGAGTTTGCATGTTCTCCCTGTGCTTGTGTGGATTTACCCCGGGTACTCTGGTTTCCTCCCCCAGTCCAAAAACTTGTATGTCAGGTTGTCTGGTGACTCTAAATTGCCCGTAGGAGTGAGTGTGAGTGTGTGTGGTTGTTTGTCTTTGTGTGTCTATATGTGGCCCTGCACTGGACTCGTGACCTGTCCAGGGTGTTCCCCTGCCTTCCACTAGAAAAGAGAGCAGGGATAGGCTCCAGCAGATCCCCGTGACCCTGGTTAAGGAATAAGCGGGTAGAGAAAATGGATAGATGGATGGATCTTTAAACCAGAATTCACATCACTCTTTATACATGCAATCATACATCAGGAAGATTTTCAGTAATTATATAAATCTTAGGAAGTGTTTCAATATACATCAGAAATTGAGACAGGATACAGGCCCACCTATGTATCCTCCGGCAGATTTTCTAAGCAACTTCTTCATTTCCTGTCTGACCAGGACAGCAGCTAATATAATGATATGAAGATTACTGTGTGCAACAGAAAATGAGGTGGGAGAGGATGAAAGGAGGAGTAGCTTTGGGAGTTTAGGTTTGCAGCCTGAGCATGTAACAACATGGAAACATCCCTCAAGCCATTTTCACAGCCTAACTTTAGAAACCATTTACAGGACATCTGAAAGTTCAAGAATTTTTAGTATAGGTTCTTTTAGAATTATGTGAACAAAAACAGTTTTATTTATTAAAAGTGACATTTTTTATAATTATTATTTCTATTATTAATTTGTATTTGTCATGAGTCCCCGTTTGGGACTTCCTGCCGGGGGACCTTTGTCAGTTATGTTTCTAATCACGTTTGTGTTTTTTCCTATTTATACCTCCCTCTTTCCTTTGTTCCCTGCCGAAGCATTATTTGTAGTTTACTAGTTTGTGTTGTGAGTGTTAGGTTGTCTGATAGGTGTGTTTTTATGACGACCGTCCCACCCGGTCTTTGAGTTTCGATCGTCTCATCCGGTCATAGTAAGTGTACCGTCTCACCCGGTTCCCGTGAGTTTTTGTATTTGTTTGCACTGGAAGTCCCAGGAGAAATAAAGCCTCTGTTGTCCTGCATTTGGGTCCTACCTTCTCTCCCTCACCTGCACTCCGACACCAGCTCATGACAGTATTAAATAATTATAATGGGCAAAATAATTATAATGGGCAACACTCAAATTATTTCAATTTCAAATCAGTTTGCTTTATTTGTATAGTGCCACATCACAATACAATCATCTCAAGGCACTTCACAAAAAACAAAATAAAACCCAACAAATCCCTTATGAGCAAGCACTTGGTGACAGTGGAGAGGAAAAACTCCCTTTAATAATAGAAACCTCCAGCAGAAGGCACAAAATTAGGGACATTCAATGGTGGCATATGTGAGGAGGAGAGGAGAGGAGAGGTGCTCTGTGCACCTCAGTCTTCAGGCAGTCTAAGCCTATAGCAAGGGCTGGTTCAGGTAACCCTGAACTAACTATATGCTTTGTCAAAGAGGAAGGTTTTAAGTCTAGCCTTAAAAGTACAGAGTGTCTGCCTCCTGAAACTAGACTGGGAGCTGGTTCCACAGGAGAGGAGCTTGATAGCAAAAGGCTCTGCCTCCCATTCTGCTTTTGGAAACTCTGGGAACCACAAGTAGACCTGCACTCTGAGAGCAAAGTGCTCTATTGGGATAATATGGTACTATGAGGTCTTTAAGGTATGAAGGAGCTTGATTATGAAGGGATTTGTATGTGAGGAGAAGGATTTTAAAGGGAGCCAATGAAAAGAACTAATATAGGAGAAATATGATCTCTCTTGTGAGTTCTCCATAACTAACTTTTGTGTGTGTGGAAGGTTCATCCTGAACATGAACAAATTGGAATCTGTCTAATAAATAAGATTGGAACCACTTTAATGCTGTTCCTTTAATCCCAATCAGATGCTCCAGTCTCCAAAATAAGAGACTTTCTTGTTTAAATGGTACATTTTCTGTTTTTTGTAGATTTTACACAGCATCCCAACTTTTTTGGAATTGGGGTTGTATTTAGTCAGCACAGTATTAGTTTAAGCCTCAGACCTGCTTTGTTATAAGGTCTTCAGCAGGGAAGGAATAATAAACACAAGACAACCGTCCCACTAGTGATTTCAGCATATGCTAAAAAATAATTTTTTTTACATTTAAGTGACAGGGCACTCTTGCAGCCATAGTAATTATGAGAAACAAATGAGGAAAAAGACTGGGATAGATAGACGGGTTGTTCCTAAATATTCCGGCTAAATCCACACTGATCTTACCTGACAATGACTAAGTTGTACCTAATTATAACCAAATATAAAATGTAAATTTAAACATGAAAGTGTAAACTTGTTTTTGTCTTCAGAAGGCACTAATAAATTAAGTTAACCTGTTTTTTGCAGCATCAGATCAGAAAACACAGTTCAGTGTTGTTTTATTTGGAAATCTTGTGACTAAAAACCAGTTCCCTTTCTCACCCTGTTTCTCTGCATGTGATCTGTGTTAGTTAGTATTGTTTCCTAAAGATGAATTTCTGTGGGTCATGATGGCTGATTGAGCAAGGCATATGCATTTTTGCAATCTTGTGGGGAACATAAAGGTATTGTATTATTCTATCTGGGGGCTAAATTTGTGTTTGATCATAATCTGGTTGAGTCAGCTGTCATTTGATTTGCACAATCAACAAGCCTAAAAGTGCAACCAGTTTTTAAAATAGTAATCACTGCTAATTTCTCACAATCAACAAAAAACTGTAACAGGAAAAAGCTTTGAGACCAATCGATCCAAATAAAATTTTTTGGTCATCAAAACCAGCAGAATGAATCTGGGGATTCTGAGGAATCGGGGACATGCACAGAAAACTGAAAATTATACTAGTGCTTATCAGGAATGATAACTTGGTTGGTTTATAGCAACACAGCTCAGCTAAACACAGAAAAGGAAAATGAGTGAGCCTGTTACACTAATAACCATCCATTCAGATGTGCTCATTTACAACAGGGGTGCACTTTGGAGTCATTTTAACACAGAATAATGATCCATTTTATTTGATGACTGGCAATTATATCCTATGCCTTCTATTTGTCTTTGTTCCAGGGTGTTTAATAATTAAATGTTTGTTGTGTACCTTTTCCATGTGAAGGTCAACATTCATGTGTTGGTGGAGCAGACAGAGGTTCTCATCACCCTGTTGGGATCAACTGTGTTACAGACTGAAATTGTACAGCCTGCACAGCAGGCTCTGGCCCTCTGTGGGAAACACCTAGTAACAGTCCAACTCTTGTTACTTGTGATAAAATATCAAATCCATGTTAAAAAATAGATGGTAAAATATCAAATCCATGTTAAAAATTACATGGTAAAATATCAAATACATGGATCCGTGATTGAGAAGCGAATAGCATAAACCTGGAGAGTTCTTACTTAACCATGGTCCATAAAATCACATTGTATCAAAAGTTAAAAGTTAGGGAAGAGTGTGCCTGACCTGATTTTTAGAGAAACAAATAACAAGTGCAGTATTTCCATGCTCTACTTGCTGAATCCTTCATGGTGAAAGGTGGATCTAGTGTGAGTCTGCTAGTATGATTTATTGGATTCCATACTAGCCTATCTCTAATGGTGGCCACTCCTGCCTGCAGGATACAGAGTGATTACTGTCCACTAATTTTTCATGGCGAGCAGGGTAGAAAAATGACAGTGAAAGCTGTGTAGAATGGCTAATCAATACTGTATTTATGCCCAGTGAGGAGACAGCATTGCTCACTTGCCAGAATAACAGAGCTTCCGTCGATACATCCCAGTGGATTTCTGAGGGAAGATAATGAACATTTCTTTATTTAGAGCAACCAAAACAGAGCAGTCGATAGTTATAGTGGAAAACTCTGTGTCTTGAAAAGTGTTTTTAAATAATTATTGCCTTTCAGACATTCTGTTTAGTGCTACTCTCTGTGCTTGAAAGTGGCTCTTGACCAAAACAAACCTTGTTCATTGATTATATGTCCCTTCAAATTCTCATTCAGTTTGTATATTATCTGAATGTGAACATACAAACAATTTCTTTAGGTCTACATTTTATTTCACTAAAATGTTCCTCAGATTCATTTTGAGTAAGATCATAAAAACAATGTTTTTTTTTGTTGTTTTTTTTAATCAACTCACCACTTTTAGTCAATTGACACCAGGGGTCAGAGCTATAAACTACACACACACACGTGTGCTGTGAAAGAATGCACACCTGGTGCATACTTCATATCAGACATACACACAGTTGACACTTTTAGACTTTGAGGAAACCAGAGTACCTGGAGAAAACCCACACAAGCACAAGGAGAACATGCAAACTCCACACAGAAAGGTCCCTGATGGGTTGCGAACCCAGGGCCTTCTCGCTGTGAGCCAACAGTGCTAACCATTCAGGCACCATGTACAGCAATTACAATATAACTTTATCCTGTAAATACAGTGATTTTTTTAATTTGTTGAAATGGATTACTGGGAGGCATTTCAGCGTTTTCATTGTAAATATTAACAGGTGTATGCACGTAAAGTGTCATGTATATCTATGTAACCAACCCCTTCACCATGTAAATATGTTTGCGCATGCTTGAGAAATGGATGGATAGCCAACAATGAATATAAAATATAACCTGAAGGATGTAACCTTATAATAAAATTGTGCTTTTTCAGTTTGTTGATTTCACCAATTGTATTATTGGCAGTACATGGAGGCTGATTCATGAACTTAATTATTTAGATTTGCATTAACATTTAAGCTAAAATTTCCGTTATTGTTATGATGTGAGGTGGTGAGGATGTGAAGGAGAGGCATAGGACCCAAATGCAGGACAAACAGTCTTTTATTTTATGTGGATTTCCCCAGGCTCAGGCACAAGCACAAGCACAAAATATCTGTCCAGGAACAAAACGGTGCTCGGTTTGGAGAAGCAGGCACAAACACAAATTCGTTGTTCGCATACATCACGTAATGCTACAACAAGGAACAAAGGAAATAAAGAGGTATATAAGAACAAAGACTAACTAGACACAGGTGAAACTAATACAGATAATGAACATAAAGCTACCTATCACTATATAGGCAGCACAGGAAATCAGAAACCAAAATAAAGTCCACACAGGAAACCGAAACATAAGACCACAACAGTTATATAAGACTTTAATTTGATTAATTGTCAAGTTATTTTGTTTCAGTATGAGTCTTCCATCTTCTGATGTTTAAAAATGATGGCAGTGATATCACAGCAATGATATGGTTGACAGGTCCATGTGATAAATTAGTAGCACAGACACAATAAATAGCTGTAGCCCTTCACAGTGATAGCTGCTCTTCTTTGCAGTGCTGACAGATTTAATGAGAGCTGGAGTGAATGCAGTTATATGCAGTCATTCATCTATCTACTGCAGAGGTACCTAGCCCATGTTCCTGGAGGGATCTGTCCTGCTAGTTTTCCAACTATCACTGCTCTACCCACTGCTGATTACCTGGATCGGCCAATCAGAAGTTGGAACATGCCAATTAATTTTGTCTTCCCCCGCTCAACCCTCTGCAAGGTATTATCAGTTCCGTGTTGTAACCCAAGATTCTGTGGGGCTAACGGGTCACATCCCTTCTTCATGCCTGCACACTGAAGAGAAAACTGACCTTCTCAATTATGTCCACAACTCTCTGAAATTAGACCAGTCCAGGAGACATACTAGAAGGAACCAGTAGCCCCAGACACTGGGGAAACTTGAGGCACAGGACACACGGGGAAGCAGTGTGTCCCTGTGTCCCTGTGTCCCAGTGTCAGTCCTCACCCATTCCTCCTAACAGGTGAGGACATGGTAAAAGGGAGACCAGGAACACAAAAAAGCTAGGGGAACCAAAAGGAACAAGGACCTCTGATAAACAGGTAGCAGTACGATCAAGCAACTAGGTGAACTGGAGAGCTAGCTTAAATACCTGATCCATCTGATGCCTCATAAGTGTCTCATGAGTGGCTCATCACCTAGTTGCCCAGGAGAACACACACCCATCATAGTGAGAGAGACAAAGGGGAAGAGAAACCAGGGAACGAGAGCAAATACAGGTGAAGGCAATCAGGATCATGAACATAAAACTACATAGAACTAAAACACAGAAACGAATTAACGACTTCACTGCCTCCAAAAAAAAGAACAACCATGCACCAGGGGATGATATGGAGAGAGCTAATAACCTCAAGTTCTTCAGCAGGTTTGACACTGCTGCAAATGCCCCAATCTGTGCAGCCATACCCCGTCATTCTTCCACATTGACTTCTCCTTCATCTTCTCCTCCTCCTTGTTGTCCTCTACCTGTGTGCATCTCCACCACTGCAGCTACCTGGACACTGTCTTACCTGGATACTCTCCACCATCTGTCACAGTAACAGGGGTGAGGCTGCAGCTACAAAGACTGTGTGTGACACAGTGTGAATCGATACACTAATTCTGAAAGAATATTGATATTGTACATCAAATTAAACAGCAGAACCTGGGCCACAAGAATATATATAAAGGTTTTTTACAAACACAACTCAAATAAATGACTTATATATTAAACTCCACACAGCACTGCTCTACTACTACGGCACTTTATGCAAAACACACATTGCATACCTCAAATGAAAGCAGAGACTCTGCAGATTCCTTTACAGAGTCTGTCTCACTGAACTAAATGACTACAGGTCGGTGACTCTCACATCCCATATTATGAAAGTCCTGGAGAGGATGATACTTCACCTACTGAGTCTTGAGATTTAACACACAATAGATCTCCAGTTTGCTCACAATGATAACATTGGTGTGGATGATGTTTTGTCTCATCTGGAAGATTTGTAATTTATGCGAAGATTATGTTCTTTGATTTCTCAAGTGCATTCAATACCATCCAACCAATCATCTTCAGAGACAAGCTCAAAGGGATAGGGGTGAACCTCTCCTTTGTTTCCTGGATCACAGATCACCTGATAGAAAGGCCACAGTTCATTAGGCTGAGAAATTGTATCTCTGGTGGAGTTTTGAGCAGCACAAGGACTCCACAGGGGACTGTTTTGGCTTCCTGTAGACACTGTATACAGCAGTCTTCACATACATTTCTGAGTGTTGCTACATTCAGAAGTATTCTGATTATTGCAATTGTTGAGGTATCAGGAATAGAAATAGGTACAGAGGCCTGAAAAAGTCCTTCAGTGACTGGAGTCATAAAACCTGCCTCCTACTGAGATAAAGTAAATGGTAGTAGATTTTCTAAACCCCCTCATTATACAGTCAACATCTGTAGTGCAGACATTAAGGTGGTGCCCAACTATAGATATTCAATTCAATTCAATTCAATTTTATTTGTATAGCGCCAAATCACAATACAAATCATCTCAAGGCACTTTACAAAAACTAAAACTAAAAACCCAACAATTCCCTTATGAGCAAGCACTTGGCGACAGTGGAGAGGAAAAAACTCCCTTTAACGGAAGAAAAAAACCTCCAGCAGAACCGGGCTCAGTTTGGGCGGCCATCTGCCTCGACCGGTTGGGGTGAGTGGATAGAGCAGAGAGAAAAGAACAGCAAAAATAAACAACAAATAGACACTGCAGGTTGGTGGGGCCAGTAACTGCACATCAGCGATATACAGCTCCAGGACCAGGGACACCTGCAGAAGTTACAGAGAGAGAGAGAGAGAGAGGGAGGGAGAGAGCACAAACTAGGGGAGAGAGAGAGCACAAAGTTAGTGACATTCAATGGTGGAATATACATGTGAGGTGGGAGGAGAGGAAGACAGGGGAGGGGAAAGGGGGGGGGGGGGGGGGGGGGGAGGGTAGGGGAGCTCAGTGCACCGATGGTCCTCGGGCAGTCTAGGCCTATAGCAGCATAACTAACTAAGGGATGGTTCAGGGTTGCCTGAAGCCAGCCCTAACTATATGCTTTGTCAAAGAGGAAGGTTTTAAGTCTAGCCTTAAAAGTACAGAGAGTGTCTGCCTCCTGAACCCAGGCTGAGAGCTGGTTCCACAGGAGAGGAGCTTGATAGCTAAAGGCTCTGCCTCCCATTCTGCTTTTGAGAACTCTGGGAACCACAAGTAGGCCTGCACTCTGAGAGCGAAGTGGTCTATTGGGATAATATGGTACTATGAGGTCTTTAAGGTATGAAGGAGCTTGATTATGAAGGGATTTGTATGTGAGAAGAAGGATTTTCAATTCTATTCTATATTTTACAGGGAGCCAATGAAGAGAAGCCAATATAGGAGAAATATGATCTCTCTTGCTAGTTCCTGTCCGGACTCTGGCTGCGGCATTCTGGATTAATTGGAGGCTTTTTATTAAGATATTAGGACATCCAGATAGTAATGAGTTACAGTAATCTAGCCTTGAGGAAACAAACGCATGGACTAGTTTTTCTGCATCATTTTGAGACAGGATGTTCCTAATTTTGGAAATGTTGCGCAGGTGAAAGAATGCAGTTCTAGAAATTTGTTTTATGTGTGAGTTAAAGGACATGTCCTGGTCAAAAATAACTCCAAGGTTTTTTACAGTAGTGCTGGAGGCCAGGGCTATGCCATCTAGAGTAGCTATAATTTTAGAAAAGTTATTTCTGAGATTTTTAGGCCCAAATATAATGACTTCTGTTTTCTCCGAGTTTAAAAGTAAAAAGTTACTGGTCATCCAAGCCTTTATGTCAGTTAGACAGGCTTGAAGTCTGGTTAACTGGTTTTTGTTAACAGGTTTAATAGATAGATATAACTGAGTGTCATCCGCATAGCAGTGGTAATTAATAGAGTGCTTCCTAATGATATATCCTAAAGGAAGCATGTACAGGGTGAACAGAATCGGTCCTAGCACAGAACCTTGTGGAACTCCATAACTAACTTTTGTCCGTGTGGAAGGTTCATCATGGACATGAACAAACTGGAATCTGTCCGATAAATAGGATTGGAACCACTTTAACGCTGTTCCTCTGATACCAATCACATGCTCCAGTCTCTGTAATAAGATGTTGTGGTCAATGGTGTCGAATGCTGCACTAAGGTCTAGGAGGACAAGTATCGAAACAAGTCCATTATCTGAGGCTAAGAGAAGATCGTTGGTAACTTTCAACAGTGCTGTTTCTGTACTATGATGTGCTCTAAATCCTGATTGGAAATCTTCAAATAGTTCATTCCTGTGTAAGTGGTCTGATAGCTGCTTAGCAACAGCTTTTTCTAGGATTTTAGAAATAAATGGCAGGTTGGATATTGGTCTATAATTAGCCAAGACACCTGGATCAAGACTAGGCTTTTTGAGTAAAGGTTTGATTACTGCAGTCTTAAAGGCCTGTGGTACGTAGCCTGATACTAGAGATAAATTTACCAAGTCCAATAAAGATGAGTTCATTAATGGCAGGGTGCCTTTAAGCAGTCTAGTCGGGATGGGGTCCAAGAGACACGTTGATGATTTCGATGAAGCAACTACTGATGTAAATTCAGAGAGATCTATAGGAGAGAAGCAGTCTAAACATAACTGAGGTCCTACAGATGATTCAAGAGCTACTGTAGTAAAAGATTCATTTATTGCAGGTATAGGAAGCATCTGCTGAATTTTATCTCTAATAGTTGTGATTTTATTTGTAAAGAAACTCATAAATTCATCACTGCTGAGAGCTAAGGGAACACTGGGCTCAACGGAGCTGTGACTTTTTGTCAGCCTGGCTACAGTGCTGAAAAGAAACCTGGGATTGTTCTTATTTTCCTCTATTAGTGATGAATAGTATGCAGTTCTGGCTTTACGGAGAGCTTTTTTATATGTTAGTAGACTGTTTTTCCAGGCAAGAAAAATTTCCTCTAAGTTTGTGGAACGCCACTTCCTTTCCAGCCTTCGTGATGCCTGCTTTAAGGTACGAACATGTAAATTATACCATGGGGCTAGTCTTCTCTGAATCACTAACTTCTTTTTCAGAGGGGCTACAGAATCAAGCGTTTCACGCAGTGAGGTTACAGCGCTGTCAACAACATGATCAATTTGGTAGGGAGTAGGATTAAGGCAGCTGCCCTCCACTATGTTTATACTTGGCATAGATGCAAATAAAGATGGAATCATTTTCTTAAATTTATTAACAGCGTTGTCATAAACATCTGCTGTAGTGGAATTTTCTTCCAGACACTGCATGATCCATCATTTTAAATTCGAAAGTTATTAAAGAATGATCTGACAAAACAGGATTTGGGGGGAAAATTATTAGATGTTCAATTTCGATGCCATAGGTCAGAACAAGATCAAGGGTGTGATTAAAACAGTGGGTGGGTTTATTAACGTTTTGAATGAAACCAATTGAATCTAATATAGAATTAAATGCAATGCTGAGGCTGTTATTTTCAACATCTACATGAATGTTAAAATCTCCCACTATAATGACTTTATCTGATCTAAGCACTAAATCAGACAGGAAGTCAGGGAATTCAGTTAAAAACTCTGAGTAAGGAACAGGTGGACGGTACAAAATGACAAGTAGAACTGGTTTTTGTGTTTTCCAGTTTGTATGTGAGAGACTAAGAGTGAGGCTCTCAAATGAGTTATAACTGTTCTGAGGATGAAAGTTTAATAATAAGTTTGACTGGAAGATTGCAGCTACTCCTCCACCTCGACCTGTGCTTCGAGGAACATGATAATTTTTATGACTGAGGGGGGTTGATTCATTCAGACTGACATATTCATCCTGCTGTAACCAGGTTTCAGTAAGATAAAGTAGGTCAATTTGGTGATCAGTTATCAAATCATTTACTAACAGAGATTTAGAAGAAAGGGACCTAATATTTAATAATCCACATTTGACAGTTCTGTTTTTCTGTTCAATAAGAGGAGTGGTCTTAATTTTTATTAAGTTTTTATGAATAACTCCTCTTCTGTTAACTTCTGATTTGTTTGATTTATATGTTCGAGGGGCAGACACAGTCTCTATGTGGTTTGAAGGGGGCGGCGGCTCTAAGGAAACTGCAGAGAAGCGTTTTAGACTGAGTCTCTGCATCCCGGTCCCCACCCTGGATTGTCAGGCTTTAGGTCGGCTAAGAAACTCGGCCAAATTCCTAGAGATGAGAGCTGCACCATTCAAAGTGGGATGGATGCCGTCTCTCGCTATCAGACCGGGTTTTCCCCAGAAAGTGGCCCAATTGTCTATGAAGCCCACATCGTTTGCTGGACACCACCTAGACAGCCAGCGACGGAACGACGACATGCGGCTAAACATGTCATCGCTGGTCAGATTGGGGAGGGGTCCAGAGAAAACTACGGAGTCCGACATTAATTTAGCAAAGTTACACACCGACTCAACATTAATTTTAGTGACCTCCGATTGGCGTAATTGGGTGTCATTGCTGCCAATGTGAATAACAATTTTCCCATATTTACGATTAGCCTTAGCCAGCAGCTTCAGATTTGACTCGATGTCGCCCGCTCTGGCCCCAGGAAACATTTGACTATGGTCGCTGGTGTCTCTATTTTCACGTTCCTGACTATGGAATCGCCAATTATCAGAGTCGGTTTCTCAGCGGGTGTGTCGCTGAGCGGGGAAAATCTATTAGAAACGTGAACAGGCAGGTGATGAGCTGTGGGCTTCTGCTTAGGAGTATGTCTCCATCGGACCGTCACCCAGGCTAATTCTCCGGGCTGCTCCGGAGCTGCCCTTGGACCGCTAACAGACCCTGAGCTCGGTGGCTCCACACCAGCTAACGGGGCTAGGCTAGCTGGCTTTTGTTCGAAGGTGCGGAGCCGCGCTTCCAAATCAGTGATCCTCGCCTCCAAGGCTAACAGAACCTTACACTTAATACAGGTATCATTATCGCTAAAGGAGGCAGAGGAATAACTAAACATGTGGCACACCGAGCAAGAAAGAGAGAGAGAGGGAGAGGCCATGTTAGCAAGCTAACTAGCTAGTTAAGCTAACCGGTAGGCTAACCAGCGCTAAGTCAGGAAATAGCAACAAACACCGGTCAAAACAGAAAGGTACCCGACCAGCACCGGAATGCAGCAGCCAGTGAACCGTTCAAAGTCTAGCCGGTTCCCAGGTGTGCCAAACCACAGCTAGTCTGCCGCCAGTCTGCAGACGAACCACACAACACACACAACACGACACGCCTGCAAGACAAAAGTGATTCGCTTACCCGGATGTTCAGCTACTCACCTCAGAACTCTTAGATCACCAGTCATGGTGCAAACAGGTGCAATATATCTCTGTCTACAACTGGACTATGAATTGCAATGGCCACTGAACACAGACGTTCTATATAAAAAGGGCAGAGACAACTAAGGAACCTTAGGTCCTTAGACATCTGCAGGAAGATGCTGCACATTTAACCAAACTATGGTAGCAAGTTTGCTGTTTTATGCTGCAGTCTGCTGGGGAGGCAGCATAAGGCAGAAGGATGCAAGGCGGCTGAACAAACTGGTGCAAAAAGCTGCTTCAGTGACTGGAATGAGGCTGGACTCACTGGAGGCTGTGGTGGAGAGAAGCACAGAGAAAAAGGTAGAGACCATCCCTGGAATACACTGACCATCCCCTTCATAACATCCTGATGGAGCAGAGAAGCAACATCCGTGGACAACACACCTAACTGAGCTGCATAACTGAACGATACAGGAGATCCTTCATCCTCACTGCCATCAGGCACTACAACACCTTAGCCAATGGCAGATGACGACTGATTACTGTCTCACTCTCACTGTGGGCCGTATGGGAACGCACCAACCATATCAATGTGTTGGAGCTGCGGGCTGTGCGTCTGTCTCTGATGCATTTTATGCCATACCTGAGAGGAAGACACATGCTTATATGGTCAGACAACACCTCGACTGTCTACCACATCATTCACCAAGGGGGCACCAGGTCTGCACGACTTCTGAAGGTGTCACGGGACCTTTTATTATGGACGACCCCACGTCAACCCAGTCTGCGGGCAATATACCTACCAGGAGAGCGGAACCAGCTCACGGACTCCCTCTCCCAGCAGGCACCTCTACGGGGGAGTGGTGTCTCCACCCAGAGGCAGTATACAAGATCTGGTGAAATATGGTGAAAATGGTGAAACACTATGCCTTGGGTGGCACAAGAAGACAGTGGAGGTGGACTAGTGGAGGTGGACCAGTGTTTATAATAGGGAGCTAATGAAGAAATGGGGAAGGGGGTCAGGTGAGTGGAAACAGAAGAAGTGCTGGGGTTAAAACAGAGCAGGAAAGGTTGGGTCTGACATGACAAGATATTTACTTAAAGAATGGCTAAATAACTTAATGAAATTTGTCATGAAAATCATCTGAATGTATGAGAAGCTTTTAATTACTGCAGACCATGCGTATATATACATGTATGCCCATAGGGGTGAGAAGGAAAATTATATGTATATATATATATATATATATATATATATATATATAAATAGAAGCACGGAGAATAAACAGGATGTTCTCCACCGAACCATCCAAAGTGTACTCTCAGTGGGAGGGCAGTAACACGAGAAGAGACCAACCAAGGCTGGAGACTGAACAATAATGGAAAAACATATGGGAGAGGGAGGCATCACATAACACCAATGCCCAGTGGCTGGCAGACCTGAGAGCAGACCACAGCAACCTCCCTGAACAGGAACCAGTAACCATCACAACAGCAGATATCCGAGAAAGGGTCTCAAACATGAAGAACTGGACAGCACCGGGGCCTGACATGATCCACACCTACTGGCTAAAGAAGCTAACTGCCCTCCATGTGGCTGGAAAAAGCTGGACTGAAAGACAGCACAGAGGCACTAATCGTAGCAGCACAAGAAAAGGCCCTGAACACAAGATCGATAGAGGCTAGGGTCTACCACACCAGGCAGGACCCCAGGTGCAGGCTGTGCAAAGATGCCCCTGAGAAAATCCAGCACATAACAGCAGGTTGTAAGATGCTAGTAGGCAGGGCATACATGGAACGCCATAACCAAGTGGCCGGCATAGTGTACAGGAACATCTGTGCCGAGTATGGGCTGGAGGTCCAAAGGTTAAAATGGGACATACCTCCAAAGGTGTCGGAGAATGACCTAGCTAAGATCCTGTGGGACTTCCAGATACAGACCAACAAACTGGTGATGGCTAAACAACCAGACATAATAGTGGTGGACAAACAGCAGAAGAAAGCCGTAGTGGTAGATGTAGCAATCCCAAGTGATAGCAACATCAGAAAGAAGGAACATGAGAAGCTGGAGAAATACCAAGGGCTTAAAGAAGAGCTAGAAAAGATGTGGAAGGTGAAGGAAATAGTGCTCCCCGTGGTAAAAGGCACCCTCGGGGCCGTGACCCCCAAACTGGGAGAGTGGCTCCAACTGATCCCAGGAACAACATCTGAGATCTCAGTCCAGACAAGGCAGTGCTAGGAACAGCAAGATACTGCGAAGAACCCTCAAACTCCCAGGCCTCTGGTAGAGGACCCGAGATTGAGGAAGACACACACACACCACCCATAGGGGTGAAAAGGGAAAATTATATATATATATATATATATATATCCCCTTAGTGTTTACAAACACGAGAAAAGATTCTTGCTATTCCTAATATTTGTTGAGAAAAAGTCTGAAAAAATAATAAATATTAGAAAAATATGAATATTCAGTCACTTGCCAGTAAATGGAGACATTTAAATGCAGTGACAGTTGAATTTTGGGATTCCAAAACATGACATGCTCAGGCAAAAATAGACCTGGCAAATAAAAAGAGCAGAGCACAGGAAAGAGCTTAGGGGTTTGACAGACATTGGCACACAAGCTAGAATAGCTGCAAATCATCTCCAGAAGCTATAACAAAGCTGTGAAGCAGTTCACTTGCTGAGACTTGACGATTTATGTGAAATTCCACTCCTTCTTGTAAACCACTGCATGGGTGCTGAAGCACTGGTTTGCACGCAGCGTCTATCATGTAATCTTGCTCTCTCAGATATCAGTTGTGAAGAGATATATCAGCATCATGGTATTTCAGTGGAGGCTGATAGTATAAGACACACAATGAGCAGCAGAGTATATACTGTACATTTAGTTATTTTTAGGCTGCAGATGGCACAGTTATTGCTATAGAGAGGGTGTGGGTTTTACTGAGCAACCTTGCACTGAATCAGTGTGTCTTCATACGGAAATAGTTGATCTAATTTCTGTTTTTGCTAAATGTAACCGAGTTGGAATATAAGAGCAGTTTTAAAAATTTTCATATAATGAGTAGACCAAGCTTAGACAATAACACCACAATAAAAATACCCAAATACACATCTCTACAGACTCAAGAAAAAAGTGAGATTTTCAGGGTTTGTGGAAGGTTTGCAGGAATCATAGAAAGGCTGTTCAAGTGTGGTGACATCACTTGGGAAGAAGCTACAGTATTAAGGTGATGGATGGCTTCAGTCATAATGGTACTGTAGCAACGTTTCCTGCTTTTTATCTCTAAACCTGGTGCCATGCACTGCTTTTGTGCAGGGAAATTCAGTCAGTAGCTCACCTACATAACTTTATCTTTCCCTATATTTTCTCCCAAGTGATAAATAAATATATTGTTTTACCATTATACTTTTTCAATATAAAGTGTGCTTAAAATTTAGTATTTGTGTATTTCTATGATATAATGATTGTATTGAAATGGTATCAGTACTCAATAAGTAATTTAGCATATTTCTTAAAAGTGCTTTAAACATATACTTTAAATATATTTGTAAGTATATGTAGTTATGTTTTCCAAAAGTATGTTAGTGTTTTTTTTATTTTAAATTTTATAATTCTTTTCAAAATATAATACTATGCCTTCATTTAACTTTAGCTATATTTCAGTATACTTATTTAAAGAACACAATATATGTGTGCCTGGGTGTGATGGCATATGACAGGTTTCCATTTTAATCCGCCTTGAAAATACCCATGTAAAGGAGAAATGTTAGTTTGACATGACCATATGATATGACATAGGCATATGAGGAAGTAGAACTTGGCTAATTGTTGCCGGTAGTGGTTATTTACTATTTGGACTTTTCTGGTGTTTTTCTGTCATTTTTTGTCATTTTTCTGTTATACTTAATACCATAATGCCTCGATATTTTCCGAACTGAATAAGTTGTTGGACCAGACTGAACAATATTAGCTATAACCTAACTCACCAGGACACCTGCCCTGTTCTCTACTCATCTACATGTAGGCTACTTTAGATGTTGCACAGTCGTGCCAATTACTCCTCATTCCCCAAGTGAAAAAAATATATATTTTGGTATATTTTCTAAAAGTATATTGAGTATACTTTTTAAATGTTAAATTTCATTATTAAATGTTAAAATGAAATTGAATTATTAAATTGCATTATACTTGAAGTTGTGTTAAAATGAAACTACTTAAGTTGCACTTAATACAGTGGAAGCTGCACTATAAATTTGCTTTAGTATATTAAAAACATATTTTTCACGTATTATTGGGTAAGAAATTATGATTAGTGGTCTCATTTTCAGAAACAATACCAAAAGACATTTAAAAATATACTTTGTATATTTTTTTCAAATTTCAAACATTATTCTATTGTATTTCATACATAAAGTGAATTCAGAGAATATTTCAAGTACATCTACTTTGGCTCAGTGTATTAGTAATACACTGTAAGTTTCAAATCAGTACATATTTTTTACATATGAAACAAGTATAGGTGTAATGTTTCAAGTATATTTTAACAGTATTGTACTATTTTGGTAAACAAAGGTAATAATATGTGAAAAATATGTTTTTGTATGTACCAATATGTACTAAAGCAAATTTACAGTGCAGCTTCTACTGTATTAAGTGAAACTTAAGAGGTTTCGTTTTAACACAACTTCAAGTATAATGCAATTTAACATTTAAAAAGTATACTCAATATACTTTTAGAAAATATACAAAAATATTTTTTTCAAAGAATTCAAAGAAAAATATTTTTAAAACCAATCTTCTTCACCCTTTGCCTTTAGAACAGAAATGAGATCTGTTTATTTTTTTTCAGTAAACAACACAATAAGAAAATTTTTCATTTCATATATTACAAATGGGTGCCTCAGTCTTGCTATTTAACCTCTATTAATAGAAGATACCTGTAGGACAGATGGACATAATTAGCATCATCTCTTTAAGGCTAACATCTAAGCAAAAGTTATATTTATTTAGAATTGGGATTGTCTAAGTTTAATGATGTTTTTTCACTCTTTCACTCTTTTCTTTTCTTTTGGTTTTCATGTTTGGCTATAACCACTGAGTTTGTAAAAAAAAATGCAATGAAAAGGGATGTAAAGCTCCTCAAATACATTCATTGGTCTCAAGTGTCATATTTTATTACTGCCTATGAAAGGAAAGACAAAAAAGAGAGCAAAGTGAGTATCTTGTTAAGCTATGATGATGGAAGAAAAAGGTTTCCTTAAATGCCAGACATTTGCTTCCTTCAGTAATAGGAGAATAATGGGGTAATTTGAGAGACTCCATATTGTTAATATTATGTGTTGACTGTTATTATGACACAGCTCAGCTCTGTGCTATATACAGTACATAAATATTATTTTAGGTGATTATAACCAAGCTAGCATGGTGGATGAGTGATTAGCACTGCTGCTTCACAGCAAGAAGGTTTCTGGTTTGTAACCCATCAGGGGTGGACTGGTGACCTGTCCAGGGTGTACCCCTGCCTTTCACCCAAAGAGAGCTGGGATAGGCTCCAGCAGATCCCTGTGACCCTGGTTAGGAATAAGCAGGTATAGATTATATATGGATGGATTCATTTAAAATCCTGCTATTAACTTTTAAAATTTTGGACGGTACTGCTTCCCTGTATCTCACTGCTCTCTTGCACCCTTACTGCCCAAATCAGCCCCCGTGTGTCCAGCATGTCAATCTTCTCAACATTGATTAAATAATAAATCGGCTTCTGGGGTATCTCGAAGACCTGAAGATACTGCCATTGGACACACCAAGACAGGACGGACCCAAATGCAGGACAAAAAACAAGGCTTTTATTTCCTCCTGGGAATACCAGGGCTCAGGAAAAATACAGAAAGTATCCGAATGTAATGGTACACAAAATATATTCGAATGTGAGAGTATTATCTTTAGCACAACACCTGGCGCACACTAAACATTTGCAATGCTTCCGCAATACATAACGGGAAGCAGGACACATATATAGGGGAAGGAACAAAAGATAATTGAACTCAGGTGAAGGTGATCACAGTTAATTAACATGTGAAGCTGCCAGGGACCAGTGCAGGGAATAGAGGAAGTCCTTACAAAGTAAGGGTCCCCAGCAGGAAGTCCCAAAGGGGAATCATGACAATACCCCCCCCCCCAGGTTAGGGGGGAACTCAGGTGAAGAGATGGCCGGAGACTGAAGCGTGGAGCTAGCCAGAGATTCAGGTGAGAAGCCTGCCCAAAACTCAGATAAAGGGCGGGCTGGAGACTGAGGCAAAGGGCTAGCTGGAAACTCAGGTGAAAGGCTGGCCGGCAACTGAAGTGAAAAACTGGTTGGAGACTCACGGGATAGGCCTGCTGGAAACTCAGATGAGAGGCCTGCTGGCTGAGGTGGAGAGCTAGCCGGAGACTGAGGCAAAAGACTAGTCAGAAACTCAGGTGATAGGCCTGCTGGCCGAGTGGATGGCGAGTGCCCAACTCTCACATCTGTCACATGTACTCCCCATGAACCTGCTCTCACCTCAAAGAACAGAGAACAAAGAACTTTTAGGGGGTTGTCTTACTGATGCCTCTCCATTGCACGTGTTATGACTTTCATTTTCAACTAAGCAAATGATACTGATTTATAATCACTTGTGCCTCCTAAATGGACAGATTGAAGTTAAACTAACTTGGTGTTATAATGTGATGATTAAATGTTTCCTTAATTTTTTGAGCAGTTTATAGATTTAAAAAAATAACTAACAGTGAAACTAAAAAGAGGAATGATAGGAATTAAGCAGTAAATTTTAAAACTTGCATGTAAACTATAACTTCTTATTCTTACTACTTACTGATTTGAGTGATGTCACGTCAACCCTAAGTATAGGCTTTATGTAACACTTACGTAGACTCCAACACTGTTGCTAGACATGTGCTGTCTAATAACTGGGTATCCTAAGCCTTTAGTGCCCCTCTTAACAGCCTGTATTTGTCTGAGCAAATAATGTGTGTATCCATGTTTATTGTATTGGTAAGTACAGTAAACGTCTTCTCAGACTGTCTAAATATCAGACTATGTAGATGACAGAATTATTACTCACTGTAAAAGGCCTCACACACTGTCCTGTCTGATTCAGTGTGTGAGTGCTCTCTTTGACTTTGTTTCCACCCACAAACTGTGATTCAAATAGGTTTGACTGCCCACAGTTACTTTCTATATTTTGAAATCAGCTGGACTGCTGCATTGGCACATTGCTAAAGATGGTACTGGGGGTGCATTGAGTCTGTTTTTTTTTCAGGCATGTACAGTACTAGGTATAGTAAATTGTACAATAAGGAATCCAAACACATCAAATCTTCAGATACAACAAGAAGGAGTTCTGTATTTCACCATGTTTAGTTTGAAATACAACATCAGACACTATCTTAAAATGCTCTGCTTTGGTTATAAATTGAGAAGGATTACAGCAGTATAGAAAGCACTGGTCCATTTCTTATCTTATAAGTAATATCATGGTCAATGTAACATCCACAAAACGGTAGCAGATGCATCCTACTAAAGTGGTAGAATTTTCATACTGTATATATTTGTCCTGGACCTGCCATCAGGTGGTCTGGTTTGAAGTGACTGTGTGTTGGACTCTTCCCCAACATTTGACCTACATTCACTGTGGTCCTTGAACACCTCCAGCGTAAACCTAAGACTGTATTTAGGGGTTTCTCCCACTTTGCAAAATTGAGGCCAAAATATTGTGAATATTTGAATTTCCATATTGTTTCTGCGACACATTTTGAAAACATGACCACTTGTACAGAAATCAGCATGATATGACTAATATCTACTTAAAATGATGGAAAACAGCTTTGTGAAAAATTTGTGTATTTTATACTTTGAATTTTTGTATTTTTTTTAACTTTTTGGTCCTGCCCCCTCTGCTAACATGGAGAAGGCAGACATTATGATTTATATTGCCAGCCAAAAGGGACATTATTTAATCTGCTAAAAATGGAGTGAAGAAGATTCCAAACAGAGCAATGGCAGAGAGCCAAGATAAATGTGAAGAGGCAGCAAAGGGATAATTTTTCTGTCAGCTTGGATGACAGCAGGTAAGCATATATAAATGTGCTAATTTGGATACTTTTTAGCTAGCATTCTGTTTAATTTTTTATAGTAAAATAAGTGACTGTATAATATTTTCAGTTAATATTATAGTGCAATAGTAAGGAGAAACTTATTAGCAATATTAATATTGCTTTATTAATTATTAATTATATTTTTTAAATCAGATAACAAAAGACCACTAACTTTGCAGCAGTGTCAAACTTGTCGAAGACCTTGTTGGGTTCATTGGCTTTGTCCACATCAGCCACTGGTGCCTGGTTGTTTTTTTTTCTTTTGTAACCAGTAAAGTTGTTAATTCCTTTCTGCATCTCGCTGCTTGGGCTGCTTTAATATCCTCTTCAGCTCATGTTGGACATGTTTGAGCATTTCTTTGTCTCCATCTTTAAATGCCTCTTTTTTCTGGTTAAGGATTGCCCTGATGTCACTGGTGATCCAGGGTTTGTTATTAAGGAAGCAGTGTACAGCCTTTGTAGGTATAACAGTGTCTCTACTATTTTTAAGCCCCCTCCTTATCCAGTCAACATCTGTGGTGCAGACATTGAAGTGGTGCCAGCTTACAAATATCTGGGAGTGGACCTGGACAATAACTTGGACTGGTCACTGAACACAGATGTTCTATATAAAAAAGGGCAAAGACAACTTTTTCTCTTAAAATGATTTAGGTCCTTTGACATCTGCAGGAAAATGCTCCACATGTTTTACCAAACTATGGTAGCAAGTGTGTTGTTGTCTGCTGGGGAGATCGCCTAATGAGCTGACTCCATTGGCACATTAGAATAATTTTATACCCATTTCCCAGCAGTCTTGTAAATTCTGGACAAGTGTACTTTTAAATGGCAAGAAGGCTTTCTGTGTTCTTAAGCCATAACTAATTCAGCACCAAAGCCTACAAACACTCAGAATAATCTCACTATATTCCTATGCTGTCCAGAACCTTTGATGAAAGTCAGTAGAGATCAAGGGGATCTGTCAAGTGCTTTCCAATTTCCCCAACCTAATATAACAGAGAGGCATCCTTCAAAGGAGTCCTCTCATGGTGCTATACTCTCCAAGTTCATTTTCAGTAGTTCTACATAAGCAGTGCATATTTCTGCCATATGGCAGGGGTATTTCCTTTGCCCCATGACAGCTTTCTCCTTTGGGTAGAATTCCAGGACAGGCGTAGCCAACACTCTCACATGCTGCTTTGGCACCTCTTCATAAAAATCCCCATGACTCTCATGTCAATAATGTGCCATGAGATTGTTCATGGAACAAAATGAAGTATAATAACATTTTATGACTGTTAATATTGTGTGTGACAGTCGAGCTGACTCATAGGAGGTGCAACGCAGAAATGCAGAGTAATCTTACATAGAATTCCCACCTTAGCTTCTCATAAGGCCTCTCTTACTGTTTTTTACTTTTTATTAAAAAAAATTCTTATACTTTGGAGTACTGAAGAGCATATTTTACTGCGTCCATGGGTGCCCAGAGTGTCAGACTAGATTTTTGTAATCTGAGATGAAATCATGCTAGTTAATCTCAAAATGCTTTCACACCCATATTTGGTTTTGTTCTGAACCAAGGGAAGACATGATACAGTGCTGCCTGTTATTTATGGTCTATTTGATTTTCATACTAACTCTTTACAAACAAACCAAAATGAGTGAGCATGAATATAGACTGATAGGTATAGTAAATCTGATTGGACAGTTTCGATTATGTCATCGTCTATCATAAATGCTGCAGGGACCCATGTGGGGGAACCAAATTTTGCTTACTGACAGAAGATAATGGCACACTTTGGATAAATCTGATATATAAATGGTAATAGACTAGCATTTACCTGTATTAGACTTAACCAGAATTAATGGGAACTTGAACAGGACTGAAACACTCCATTTAAACCCTGTCTTGGTCCAGCAGTTTAGTGTGCACTAGAGTTTCATTAACAACTTTCACACCATACTAAACCACCCAAATGAGCAAACATAGTACAGGTCTATTGAGCCAAACCAAAAGAGTTAGGAACCAACAAAGAGCTATGCAAAGGTGAGATGTCATCTAAATTATGAATTCAGCTATGATTTTCACCTATAATCAAACAAAATATTACCAGATCTGGTTTGTGATCTAAATAAAAAGGAGACAAGGTAGCTAGGGGTACACAGACACATACAATATAGGCGAACATACAGACAGTCGATCAGTCTCAGTATTTTTATATTTGTATTACTTAAAAATTAAGAAAAAATACAGATATTTCAGTTAGGGCATTGTTTTGATTCATTTATTCCTGTCGCTAGTTAACAGTTATGTTTGCCAGCCACACAATGACTATAATAAAACTCGAGTCTTATATGGCCTCATCTGGGAAATTACAATGATAGATGCAAGGGAAATAGACACCAGGCAGCAGGTGTGCCTACTTGACTATCTTCTTGGTTTCTATCTCTGTACTGTAACGAGGAGCCCATTCAGCTACAGTTCATAAAGCATTATCACATTCACTATGTGCTTCAGTAGCAAAGAGAAAGAGATTTTTGCAGTAATGCATTATGGAGGAAACATGCAAAGGTTTTCATTATTTCTTTATGATTATTTATGTTAACAAAAAACAAAGACAATTTAAAATGCTTTGACTTTAAGTTTTAGCCTTAAAAGTAAGATTGTATTTATTTTATATGTATAATTCAAATCCCAAAAATAATTACAAGAAATCTATTGCATGTTCCATGCAACAATTCAGGGTACTTCAAATTCAAAAAACTTAAAAATACAGATGCAAGCAATCTAATAGGATAATTAGTATGCTCAAGAACATAATGAACTAAAATAACAATTTATCTGGCTCATTGTGGCAATGAGATTTATTATTTACTTAAAGTAGCTAACAATTAACATATGCAAGCACATTTTCTCCCAGTGGAATGGCATGCTACCGTTTACTTATTTACATTTAAATTAATATTTTGTGAATTTATAAAAAGACCTATGTGTTATGTATCTTATATCTTTATGATATATCCACACACTGAGGGGGAAGCTATGAGCAGTATCTTCACCATCAACCTTATGTCTTCTGTCAGGGGTTTGGCTTCTCTCAAAGCCTTGTAGCAGACATGGTGTGAAAGTACTGAGATCACTGGCATGTGAATGTAGCTTAGTCATGTATCATGCTTTTGAGCTGTTCACAAATTACTCCTGCTGAGGAATATTTCTCAGGTGAACCAGTTCATGTTTAATATAAAACTTTCCTATAAATTGTGTAAAATACATTTCACCCAGCATTTTGCTTCCTACAAAGCATATTTGCTAGTGCAAAATTGTTTATTTGGATATAGCTTTTGCAGACAGGGTTGCACTACTGGTAATTTCACTGCAGCAACAATTTCTGATATTCTTTCTATCTGCAAATTTAAAAAAAAAAAAAGTATTTGTGTACCTGCTGCAGCTTTGTGATTATAAAGTTAGCTTATCAGAGTGGGTCTTTAGATCTAAACAGTGATTTAGATCTTCTGGGTTCTAATTAAACATTAATTGGGATCATCCATTTAATTCAATACACAGATTTGAAGCAACCCATTGAAATGCAATGAAATAACCCAGTAAGACAATATGAACACAGTGAATGTTGGAAGACATCAAGTGATTCTGAAGTCTTCGAAATCGGAGGTTTTCACAGAATATGAGCAGACCACAATTAATGACACAATGATATAGCAGCCTACACCTGACTTCTTTAACCAGATAGTCTGAAATAAAATACAAAAATAAAATAAAATTGAAGAAAGAAAAACACTTAATTTCAAAGCAGACATACAGTGTAAACAGAATGTTCACTGCCCTTGCATTAGTAAAAAAAATGCATTGTGTTCTCCAAGTGGAAACTGCTCAACGCTTGTGGGGAAAAAACAATATTTACACAATACACCCAGATGTCCATATCAGACCAGGAAAATTCAGAGGATAAATGAGAAATTGGGAAACAAACAGAGCTACTGTTTCTAAATTTTAATTGGTGCATAAATTCTATTTGCATGACAAGTTATATGTCATGACTTTGCAGATACAAATGTTGAATCATTTTATTCATTCAGTTCATTCAATTCAACCCCCTACTGTGTGAGCCAATGTGTGTGTTTTAGCTAAATAAAATGCAATCTTGAAATGAGAGATATTTTATGTTTATATGATTGTATCAGTCCACCCAGCAAATGTGGGACACAATCTGAACTTTATTATAATGTTGGCTGATGGAATACAGTAGTTACTGAGGAATAGTTACTGTAGAGTGATCAGAAAAGCTAGGCAGGAAAACGGTCTCTCAGGCCATGCTTGGCTTCCTTCTCTGATTAACGCTGAAAGCTGAGAGAAGTATGATTGATTGTGCTCGATTTTTAGCTTTTAAGAAAAGCTGAAGATGTGTGTAGCCTGTGTAGATTCTGTGCCCTGTTCATGCAAATTAAAAAATAGCTTAATAACGATCATCTAGTATACATTATATTATATTATATTTATAATATATATATATTATAAACACACAAAAGGATCCATTTAATTATGAAATTGATTAGTGTGTGCTTCAGATTTACTTTCATTAAAATTACTACCATTTGACTTAAACTAAGAGCAATTTAGTAATTACACCATACATGTAACCATGGTAACTGCAGACAATAGAGATGATGACAAAATGCAAATATAAATGTTAAAAATGCAGGAACAAAATTACACTAGAATATCAATGTGAAAAAAATAATCTAAAATATCTTAAGTTGTTCTGTTAAATAAACAAAATTTGGATAAAAACTGATATGAATTTTATAAAAGGACTAAATCAAAATCCAGGGACATTATATGCCAGAACTAATACTGGTTGCTGTCCTGTCAAAAACTAATCAGCCATTTGAGAGTGCTGCCTCTGCAAAACCTGCCATAAATATAAATTGATATCTCATAGACAAATCTAATAATATGGCACATTTAGACCTTATTTCCTCTTTAGATCTAAAAGCTGTTACAAAGATATGGATGAATAATCTGAACCACTAGAGCTCATGTCCTGTGCAACCATAAAACTGTGTGCATAAGCTGATGCTGACTATCAATACATTGAGATATGGTGCAAATGCAACCTAGTTATGGTATTTGGTATTTAGCTTTGAAATTTTTTGTCTTGTTTCAGTATACATGATTAAATCCAAGCACTTGTTCAAAAACAGAAATGCAAAGACTGTTT
This sequence comes from Mastacembelus armatus, assembly GCF_900324485.2. Classification (NCBI taxonomy): domain Eukaryota; kingdom Metazoa; phylum Chordata; class Actinopteri; order Synbranchiformes; family Mastacembelidae; genus Mastacembelus; species Mastacembelus armatus. Next base: position 2,400,984 of record NC_046646.1, read on the forward strand.
TGTGTTTATTGTAATTTTCAATTCAATTCAATTCAATTCAATTCAATTCAATTTATTTGTATAGCGCCAATACAAATCATCTCAAGGCACTTTACAAAAACTACAAAAATCCCTTATGAGCAAGCACTTGGTGACAGTGGAGAGAAAAAACTCCCTTTAACGGAAGAAAAAAACCTCCAGCAGAACCGGGCTCAGTTTGGGCGGCCATCTGCCTCGACCGGTTGGGGTGAGTGGATAGAGCAGAGAGAAAAGAACAGCAACAATAAACAACAAATAGACACTGCAGGTTGGTGGGACCAGTAACTGCACATCAGCGATATACAGCTCCAGGACCAGGGACACCTGCAGAAGATACAGAGAGAGAACAGAGAGAGAGGGAGAGAGCACAAATTTCAAATTTTGTGAGATTTTAGATTTTTTCTAAACATTGAGCAAATGCATAGTGAAAAAACTACAGCTGCAGTTCTGTCTGTATTGTATTGTGAGTGGCCTTTCATTCTCAAGATTCCTTCTCTTACCTCTGGGTTACTGCCACCCCCGTATCACCCTGTGCATGCTACAATGCATAATGGATTGATTTTTCTTTTATGCAGGTCTGTGGCAAATGACATTCAAGAACTGGCATTTTTAATATGGTTCCCTGAGATATAGTTTATTTAGGTAATAGCCTAAATAAGACTGTGGGTGCTTTTTACAAATGAAATATCCTTCACTTTAGCCTCATCAAGCACTTCAGTGATAAAAATGTAATTTACAGTGAGACAAAACAGTAGAACCTCTATTGAGCAATGATGGCCTATAAAAATACCACTAAACCCTTCCTTATCAGTAGCCAGCAACACATGCTGTTTTTAAAGCTGTTTTTGTTTTGTTTGACTACTGATCAATGGACACAGACCAGTGGAAATTCTAAAATTGGCAGTTAAAGAAAATGACCATGTCAGTGCATTTTCATTATTATTTATTTTGTCAGTAACTGATGTATTGTATTATATAGCATAATATAGTTAATTTGGAATTAGTAATATGCCATGGAAGCGCAAAGAAGAATCATGCGGTGTAGGTCTTATCTTAAATCTAGGATAGAAGCCATCCGTTTTATGAAAGTTCTGGTCCAATTTGGTTTTTACTGTGTTTCACAATGCTGCCTTTAAATGTGTGCATATGGAAGATCAAAGACACTCCTGTACTTATAGGATGGAATAAACAGATCTATATTGAATCTTTTCATTTTCACTCTCAAGGACAAAAATATGGTTTTCATGAAAGATTCACTGTAGATGAGCCTAAATTCTCTTAGGCACACAGGGCATGGCAATACTCTAAACCAGGAGAAAGTGATTTATGCAAGTCCTTGATTCTGAACGAGATGCTGATTGGATCAGACAGAATCTTTGGCAACCAGTTTAGCCTTGGCTGTATTAGTCAAGGTCATTCCACTAGAGACATTCTAGACTCTATCTAAGGAATGACCTGCCTTTTCATTCTGTTTTTCTGTTTTGTTTTGTTTTGTTTGCAAATGTTATGTTGCATCTGTAGCACTTAACAGGCTTCTTTCCTGAGATTTTAGTGAAATGAAAGAGAATTTCAATCTTACATCTTACCAGCAGTAATTCATCAGCATTGGCTAAACCTCTAAGTGCCATTCACTTCCTGACAAATGGGGCATAGAAATAGGTGTAGGGTTTAATTTCCTTCTCCAGTGCCATGCAATTAGACTAATATCAGTATGATGAATGTGATCATATATTCTGTATTTATCTGCTTAACTCCAGTGTTCATTATAAGGTCAAATATAGCAGTATTTGCGGTTAATGTGTGCTTTAATTTCATTCTCGTTTAATTTACTAACAAGTACAGTAAATGGTAGATGGAAAGTAATCACTAATGTCATGTACTAGGGCATGTAATGTGTGAATGCAAGTGTAGGCTTTGTTTTGTGCCATCTTACATTTGTTTATGTTAGTGTAGTCAGGGACATTTCTTTTCAATCCTTGTCAGATTGTCTAGTGTGCCTTAATAGCCACAGCCTTCCAAACATCCATGCTTTCCCTGTATTTCCTGCTTTTGGATTGCTCACCTGTTCTTGTCTATGCTTACTATTGGACATTGTCCCTGTCTGCCTCAAACTGTTATTCTACTGTTATTTGTTTTGTCTTCTTTATCTCTGCCTGATTCATGTTTGGCCAGACTATCTATAAATCTGTACTTTCATTTTACTGCGTCTGCCTGTCAGCACTATGCGTGTGATTGGGTTTACCTGCTGAGTATTTCTAAAACAAAAAATGACATTAACTTGTACTGTTAAATGTACTGTCAAAATATTAAATCCAGTATTAATTAGTCATTGTTTTTTAATCATATTTGGTATATGATATGGAACACAAGAAACTTGAAACAAGAGCTTGTTTTTCTAATCATCTGCCTGAGTCACTGCAATCTCTGAATTTTACTTCTCACTCAGACAGCATTTTCATCTCTGTACTGTATTTCTGAGCTGCATGCATTACAGTGGCATCTGACTTTTGTTGTAATGTTCTGTATTATAATATATATTTCAGATATTTATAAAATGTCTATTTTCTATTCCTCCTATGATGTACATGTACAGCTCACTTTAGGTATATATTAAAATTAGTGCAACAATGTACAGATTTTAGACAGCTAAAAATTATGTTAAATTATTATATTATAAAATTATGCACTAGTGTCATATAATATTTTAACATTTCACAGATAGAGGATGTGTCAGTGTGGATCTGTCATTGCAAGATGGTCTGGACAAGATTTGGTACTGGAGTTTTTAGCCAGCTGCACTTTAGAGATATGTTTAACCTGCAAGACATTGCTGAAATAAATACTGCCTGAAGTTTTTACACATTATGCTGTGACAGTAGCCCAGTGTGGTGTCTTTTTTTTTACCACTGCTTTTCCCTGTGGAATTATATAGTTTCTATATGAAGTGAATTACTCCTGGTCACAAGGATATCATGAGATCATTTATTTAATTAAGGGTATAGAGTTTCATTTTTAATTGCATTTTATATTTTATCTATACTATTGCTTATGATGCACCTGCAGCACAGAGCCTGATTATGTAACATGGATCACATTATATAGTGTTCATACGGAACATAAATAAGTTGGATATTCATAGCTCTGTATACATTTGTATGCAGAATGATGGATATCATATCTGCAGTGATCAATGACCACCAGCATTTTGAAATAATATGGTGGTGAGCAAGTGTCTCACCATAGCTCACTATCATGTTTAGCACAGTGTGGGGAGCGTATGTAAAGTAATGTTCATTGGATGTCTGTATGACAGTCTTTTAAAGGGAGGATAGGTATCTTAAAAACATTAAAGGAAAACTGGCTAGTACCACTAGCTGGATGCACCCTTACAGCTGGTGGTATCCTTGATGCTTATGTCTAAGATTGAGTGTAGGAGTTAGGAGGATAGAGATACTACAATATAGTACACAATATTTTGGTATCTTTAGCCTTCTAATAGGATCATAAAGACAAAAAACTCAGCACACCTTGGCTGTTCTATTAGCTATCTCATATCTGCATGCCACACTAAAAAACTGAGAGGAATGAATGTAGCAGTACAGCTAATTCAACACAAGGTGAATTAATGGGTTTAAACCACAAACTCTGGCACATTTAGAGGCAGTGCGAATGCACTGTAACTGGTTGCACATTATCTCAGCTCTCCTTAAAAACCTCTAAATTTGTGTGAGTGAAAAAAAACTGATATTCTTACATTAAACAGCACTCTCTCATTACCCATGAATTTTTAGCCCTAGAGGTGCTCAAATTATGATTTATGTTAGGTCTGGCAGTAATTCTGCAATCCCTATTGACTAATTGACTAAAGACTAAATACTAAAGATTTTTAAGATTAAAACTTCTTTCTGAATGCTGATCTATAAGCACCTATTATAGTAAATCAAATGACAACATGCTTGAATGGTCTGTTGTAAAAGACTGAGCTTGACTGAGTCTGACCCCTGCCTTTTCTACATGTGCAACTTGTCAGTTTGTCCAGTCATTGATAAGAGAGAGAGAAAATCTGTCCTCTCTAAGAACGCCAGCATCACTCCCTATTTTCGCTGAGCCCTACAAACTGTCAGTAGATAGCAACATTTTAAGTGACAGCTGCTTATCTGAATAAGCTCCAGTGCATTTGCCAAGGAAGGCATTGGTGATACACCAACCACATTACTGTTGGAGGTTCAGCATCCTTTACTTGGTCATGAGGCTCCCTTCAGCCCAGAAGAGCTTTCTTTTTATTTTGTCCCAATGAAGGCTATGTGAAAGAGTATTGTATCTATCACAGAGAAGAAAAGATGCTGTTAGAAGATCAAAAACCTTTTAACAATTATGAGATAGGGGTGGGGAAGCTACAATGTACAGTTTATTCATTTCCAATCAGAAGTAATGCTTTCTTTTATCTCACTTTTGCTTGTAAGCAACTCCACTCTTTCTAATTAAATTTAAATGTTCTAGTGAGCCCTTAGTATCAACTACATGGAGCTCATGAGCTAATGAGCTCACATCTTATACTGTATATCACATCTTACACATATATATATACAACTACTGAAAATGACATGATATGGTTAGTGTGAATGTTTCACAAGAGTACATTTACCACTCTCCTGGTCTGCTTAACTGTAAAAACACACATCTGCTTTCAGCCTTGTCTTCTACAAATTAATATTTCATACTTAAAATTTTAAACAGCAAGTGCATTAAGAGATAAGGCCAATGCTACCAGGACAGTGTCTTTTTTTTTACAATATGAGGAAGATGTCTGTGAAGATTCTCAGTCATCCAGGTGAAGTTATCTAGAGAATGAGTCATGGCAACTGGACTTCTAGTTTTTAGGTTGAAACATTTCACTACTCATCCAAACGCTTCATCTGTCCAAGAGAAAGCTGGTATGGAACCTCCAATTCATTGTGTATCCAAGTAAATTAAGGCAGCATCCACAACAGGCAGAAAAACAAGAGACACAGCTGAGCCTCGAGATCCACAAAGGCAAAACCTGGTCTTTCCCTATGTAGCAGGTGTTTCAGAGAGGCTTAAACAGATTTTTGGGAAACATCAGATACCAGATATCAACCACTTAACAGGAGGATGGCCCAGCACAGGAGGAGCAGCTCCTCAGGACCACAGCCAGCTGTGCACCTCCATTTAAAAAAGACAGGACACTCATTTGAAGACAGTGATGTACATATTTTGGACAGAGAAGATAAGTGGTTTGAGAGAGGAGTCACAGAAGCTATCTATGTTCAAGTGGAAAAACCCTCCCTTAACAGGGACGGAGGGCTTAGAGCCCAGTTGGTGAATCAGAGGGATCACATGAGTCTACCATCAGATCCTCCACGACCCTCACCTGAGCTCACTTCTATTGTTCATCTTAACAAGCCTATTCAGACCAGGTGTGAAGTGAAACCAACTCAGGAGTGTGGGTCTAACGACTCTCACCTTATTTACATAGCTCACCTAACAAGCCTATTTGGACTAGGGGTGGAGTGAAACCAACCTGAAGGATAAAGCTTTCTCTTAGACTGATGAAGCTACTCGGATGAGAAGTGAAATTTTTCAACCTAAAAAAGTCTTGTTGCCATGACTCAACCTCTAGACTATGAGGAAGACTTTTTAATATACTGTATATATCAAGCTACAACATATCTGTGAAGATTTTAACCTTTTTTTATTTATTTTGTCAATACTCTGATGCTCCAGCTCTCCTTGTGTCTAGCTCTTCCTCTTCTCCTGTCTCTTTCTCCTCCTCCTATAACAAGAGGAGCCGGTGATTATTCAGCCCCTGCACCTGTCCCTAATTTGCCCTCTCAGCCGCTGATCCTCCAGCCACTGCACCACCACTCCCCCTGCAGCCTCGCCGTAATCACGCCCCGCCACCACAATGTTCATACAGAATGTACAGTTTGTATATCTTCATATTAAGTTTTCACTTAATTCCACAGGCTAATGACCACTCTAATATCTAGTGTCTTTATTAACGTTCACAAGAATAAAAGCTCACTAGACTACATCCTTTTTACATCTGGCTTTACCAAATCATTTCTAGAAAAGTGTGTTTGTCTAGCTCACATAGCTTAGGCTATGTGAGTATTCAAAGGCAATTATCTAAAATATTCGGTAAAATTATGCTGTATTTTTTTAGGTTTAAGTGTTAGCCTCCTACCAGATGGGGATTTTAATAGACCTGTAATTATGGGTGTGATAATGTGACAGAGTTGCACCTTAACTGATAAACATTCATTCAGTTTCATGTTAATTTACTGTATGTGGTTCAGAAACCTTAGGCTATAGCAAAGATATTTTTAGACATGGAATGGGAGACAGTTCACACCTTGTGAATTATAACCAGGCAGCACCATAACTATATTTGAAGTAGTGTTATAACCTCAAATCACTGCACACTGGGGCTGTTAAAGGAAGTAGTAGTGGCAGCCAACTGCATGGTCATCCATCAAGTTGTATTTGAAGAGTGATCTAACCCTTTCAAAGAGGCCTGGGTGAGTTTGCCCTGCCTCTGCAATCAGTTTATCCAAAGTGCCTCAATAATTTACAGATGTTCCTGTACCAGTGTTACACATGGTCATTACTCAGAGAGGCAAGTGATGCATCTCAACAGATTCTTTGTTTTGACAAACAACTAATCCTGGAACACATCTCGTCAAGCTTGCTTGACTTGATGATTCAGGTGGCATATTTGCTAAAACCACAAAATAAAATAAAAATAATTCTCCATATTCATCAAAGCATACACTTGACTAAGTGAAGTGTCATATCTTTCTACATTTTGATTTAATTCCCATTTGGAAAATAAGTTTTTAGCCAAGCTGGCAGTTGGCTTGAGTGTGATTTTACACCAGAAATCATTTTCTCAACCACCAGATCCAAATTGAAAATGCATAAGGCATAATTAGATTATTTAAAGTTTATTAAATAGATATAACATATTAAAACAACCACAACCACTAGACAGTCTACCTGCCTGTCAACATACTTCCTACTTCTACGCACTCTGCCCTCTGCCACTCTGTCTGCATGAGTCTCCTGCAAGGCTTTGCAGGCCAGTTTTGTGTTACTGTTCTGTTCTTTTAGCTATAGCTAGTGAGCTATGACAGAGAAAGTACCCACTACAGCTTTTATTCGCAAACCAAAGATTGTATTCACAAAAGCTACAGCTAAAAAGAATTTGGATGGTGCAAAAACCAAAACTAGAATTAACAATAGTCAGGTGCATTGTGTGCATGAGTACTCAAGGAGTGGTTTTGGAGAAAAATCTGAACCAAATGGTGGGATTTCTTTGGTTGTGCTTCCTCTTGCTGGGTTTTGTAGGGCTGCCTACCATACCTTTAATTTTACCCTAACAAAAACAAACAAGCTATTTACCTGGATACACAATACAGCTCATTCCTGCTTCTCTCTGGTTGCTGATTGGTTATTTAAATGTTCTTCGGCACTCCTCCACACTATAAACATTAATGCAAGAAATAGCAGCAGCTCTCTTCAGTGGGAAGAAGTTAATGTGTGTTCAAAAACTCAGGTCACCAGTCCATCACAGATAATTTAAATCAGATATTGCTGTATATATAATATTTTAATCAGTTAAAATCAGTGACACTATTTATGGATTAAATCATTTTTAATTACTAGATCTTTAATGATACATTATTCTTCTTAGCTTATCCATAAATGTATTTTAAATGAGAGGTTAAGAAAAATCTTACTTATTGTCATGATGCATTTGAGCACCCATTTTAATATTATTATGGTATATTAATATGTCATATCTCCTAGCTCAGCCATCAGTGTATATTTTTGAACAGTCCTTTGTCTGTTTATCACAGTCATTTATCACAGTCCAAACTCCTACAGTGACATGTGTGACAAAAAGATCAAGAACTGCTTTTTTTAGGTGTTAACCTTCAAGACTAAAGTTTCATTCAACACTGTGGTTGCTGTTAGGATCCTGGGTTTTGGACTTCCTGTTCCAGACTTTTATTTTGACATTCATTTCCTGTATTCCTCTAGTTAGTTTCTATAACTTTCCTTACGTAATTTTGATTGGTTTCACCTGTACCTGCTCTGTCCCCAGTAATCAACAGGATCTACTTCACCTGTAAGACTCTGCATAAAAGCAGGTCTGCAGCCACACACCCTTTGCCAGATCATGATGTTACCATATGGTGCTCACTGTCCAGCCTGACCTGAGATGGATTCTGCCTGACCAAGACCTGATTCTTGGCAGCATTGTCTGATTCCCTATAGTTGTATCTCTTCCTATAGTCCCTTACTTTCCTAAAAGTTTCCTAAAAGCCTAACCTGACTCCTGATGGTATTGTCTGACTCTTGATGACCTTACCTGACTGCAGGAGGCCAAACCTGTTTCCATATGGCCAATTCTGATCCCTGAATCTGAGTTGAATTTCTCATGCATGTGTTTTCGCTGTTGTGTGTGTTTTCTCTCTTTCATGTGTTTTTGTTGTTGCAGCATTTCTCTCTTGCGTATGTTTTGTCCGTTGCGGCGCGTTTGCCCTTGTCAGCCACCGTAAAAATTTAATCACAGACCGACACATGACCAATTAATAAGAAACAGAAAGAACAACGAACAACCCCCACAATGTCCTTTGCTACACAGTCATCAATTAAAGACATACTCTTCAGTGTAACTCCTTATCCATCCAACCCCCGAAAGGCACAAAAAAAATAAACAGATGCCGTTGCATACTTCTTAGCAAAAGACAAGTGCCCCATTGGCATGGTTAGAACTTTTCAGTTTGTGAAGGCACATACGTGAGCAAATTTATTTTTGTCTAATTTATTATTTCTTCTATTTGTATTTTATTTACTTGTTTTAAAGAGATTGTGGAAGTGCACTACACTGTTGACCTTATTTGCCTTTATTTTTTATGCTATTTATACATTTGAATATATTTTAGATTATTTGTTTTAAGGAGAATTCATTGTTTTCTGTTTTAAAACTAACCTTTTAAACAATGAGAATAATGAAAGTAAGACACTGCTGAGATACTATTTTAATGTGTTTAGTACATACAGGGGGAATGAGAGAACGTAACAGTGTTCCACCGCCGACTTTGTGGGTACAATTATTATAGGAAACAATGAGAGGTTTGGAGAGGAGCCTGTTTTGTTGTGCTCCTGGTCATGTTATTATAGGTTTGTGAAACAATGTGGCGTTTCCCTTCAACACACTTTTTAAATACCACATTTTAGCTGTCTTTAAGCCACACCCCAAAGCTTTGTGCTGAGGGGCTGAGAGCAGAAGAATAGCTTATATTTGTCTTCTCTTTGGCTTTTGATGAGGATAATAACTCCATCCTCCAAGCCTTTCACTCATTTTTGTTAAACATATTATAAATGGCTGCCTATTGCATTCTTAGCTCTGTAATACCATTCACTGTAAACGCGTTGGCCATGAAATGAGACGTGACACAGAATTTCAGCTTTCAAAAGACAATTTTCAGAGTATTAAATAAACAGCTGAATGTGTTTGCTGCATGTTTGATTCACAGTGAAGATTAAAGCTAGTTTAGTGTTGTTAAATCAACTGGGGAGGAAATATTTCATGACTGCTAAATTTTTAAAATAATTCACCCTTTCGATAGAATTAATTTAACATGAAGGCTTTAAATCGAACTCTTTATGCATATCAAGACATATGGAGGATATCTTGATCTTGGGAAAGACCTGTTCTCCCTCATGAGAAAATGGGACAGAGAGATAATGAATATTGAATGAGCATATCTACTTCAAGCAATCATCCTCATTGCCCAAATCCCATTGGCACACAAATCATCTGTATAGTTATGCCAAGTTAATTAAGATTTAGTATGTGGAATTAATCGAGTCATGCCATTGCAAATGTCTTTGATCAAGGCACCTGCACTGTCATATCTGTGATTAGGTTTATTACTATGAAAAGAGGAATGAAAATGATGACATAATACAGAAAATAATCACAATAAAAATGTGGAATCTTTACAGAAGGCTAAGGCCATCTGAATGAGACAGAGGAAAATGCTTTGACCCTCTTTAATTCAAAACAAACTAACAGTGATATCAAATGAAGATAGTAAAGGTTGTTATATTGCGTTGGTGTTTAGGTGAGTGGAATATAGTTTGGGGTTTTATCTGGGGAAATACTGTACCCACTCAGGCTTCTTGGACTTCCAGAGATAAGAAAAATTAGTGCGATTATAACTCGTTTTTCTCCTCAATGCCAACATTTTCCTTTCCATTGCCAGTTGTAATTGTGCCCTCCAGACATTTATACAGTGAGAGCAGAAAATGGTTGGCCAAAGGAAAAAAACAGCCCTGGCTCAACAAAATGCCCCAATGAGCCATTTGCTGGAGTTGTGACACATGAAGCAAAGCAATCACATTTTATTGAGTTAAGTTAATAAGGAAAGTGCTAAAAAGCAGGAATATGATCTCAGTTTTTATACAAAATCTCTGTGTGCATAATTTATGTTTAATTGTTGTGATAATTTATCACTTGTCAACTGTGAAAACACAATTACGCATGTAAGATACAAATACTGCAACTTTGAATACCATTTACTGCGGACTGAAAAAAGTCTTTATGCCATGAAGACACAAAGACAGATTAGAAGGCATGTTAGTATGTTAGTATGTTTTCTCTAGTAATGTCACAGTTTGTGTATGTGAGGTAAATGCAATCAGTGAAGGAAAAATGTAAATGTTGATTGTTCATACGTGTCGCTATGACAGTTTGTGTTCAGCCATTTCCAGTAATCAAGCTTATTTTCTAGAACTGATTTGATCAGTTTAAAACACATTAATTTACAGTACAAAGCTGGGTTTGCTGACAGTGGGCATCTTTCTGAGCTCATTTTGACCACTGTTTTTGTCATTATTATTGGAACACACACACAGTAGGCAAACAGAGGTGTGATCCAAACTCCTGTTTGAACGTGGCATGCTATGTCTTGACCACTGCCATGCATTTGAGCACAAACGAATGCATACAGCTATGTGTAGGTCAAGGTTAAACTTCATTTAGTTGCACATTTTAGTGCAGTTTAATTTGACTTTCTGTGTAATAACCACTGAAACAAAAAGGCAAATGTAACTCTTGGGTTGTGTTGTGATCCTGATTATAACTGGCTGAACCATTAGTTTCATAAATCCATCACAATATATTATTACCACCTGATGTGTTAGATAACGTTAATAAACTTTTAATTATATGTTTTGCAGTTCTCTTTGGAATCTGTCATTACTGCATTGAGCTGAATATGTTCATCTTGTTTTTGAGTAGCTGAAATATCATTTATGCATTAGAGGAAATATATTGTGTCGTTTATTACAGACCACTTAGACTACAAGTGTAGACAGGACATTTATTTTGAAATCCCTTAATCTTTTAAACTGCAAAATTATATCTATCAAAACATAATAGTAATGAAAGGATGTTACTCAATTAGAAAATTTGATTCTGAACAGTACACAGCAACAGTAACAACAATGACTAAAGAATAGAAAAATCGGTCAGGGATAACAAGCTGTTAATCACTCAACCATTACATTGTGGTTACATTATGTATAATATTATGTACTGGAATTTGTGTGAACCTGCACAAAATTGAGAATATGTGATGGTTATTATATTCAATTTCAATTCAATTTTATTTGTATAGCACTAAATCACAATACAAATCATCTCAAGGCACTTCAGAAAACAAAAAAACCCAACAAATCCATTATGAGCAAGCACTTGGTGACAGTGGAGGGTTGGGGTGAGTGGATAGAACAGAGAGAAAAGAACAGCAACAATAAACAACAAATAGACACTGCAGGTTGGTGGGGCCAATAACTGCACATCAGCGATATACAGCTCCAGGACCAGGGACACCTGCAGAAGTTACAGAGAGAGAGAGAGAACAGAGAGAGAGAGAACAGAGAGAGAGGGAGAGAGCACAAAGTTAGTGACATTCAATGGTGGAATATACATGTGAGGTGGGAGGAGAGGAAGAGAGGGGAGGGGAAAGGGGGGGGGTTAGGGTAGGGGAGCTCAGTGCACTGATGGTCCTTGGGCAGTCTAGGCCTATAGCAGCATAACTAAGGGAGGTCCAGGGTTACCTGAAGCCAGCCCTAACTATACGCTTTGTCAAAGAGGAAGGTTTTAAGTCTAGCCTTAAAAGTACAGAGAGTGTCTGCCTCCTGAACCCAGGCTGAGAGCTGGTTCCACAGGAGAGGAGCTTGATAACTAAAGGCTCTGCCTCCCATTCTGCTTTTGGAAACTCTGGGAACCACAAGTAGACCTGCACTCTGAGAGCGAAGTGGTCTATTGGGATAATATGGTACTATGAGGTCTTTAAGGTATGAAGGAGCTTGATTATGAAGGGATTTGTATGTGAGAAGAAGGATTTTCAATTCTATTCTATATTTTACAGGGAGCCAATGAAGAGAAGCCAATATAGGAGAAATATGATCTCTCTTGCTAGTTCCTGTCAGGACTCTGGCTGCGGCATTCTGGATTAACTGGAGGCTTTTTATGGAGATACTGGGACATCCAGATAGTAATGAGTTACAGTAATCTAGCCTTGAGGTAACAAATGCATGGACTAGTTTTTCTGCATCATATTGAGACAGGATGTTCCTAATTTTGTTTTGTTGAGTGACAGTTCTAGAAATTTGTTTTATGTGTGAGTTAAAGAACATGTCCTGGTCAAAAATAATTCCAATCGTGAAGGTGACTTTCTCGACATATTTCCCTCATTTTTCTTAACCTTTCTAAACTGATACTCTGATGCTATATCTTTACTTTGTTTAGGAATAAAAATCAATAATCACATAGAACATTATACTCTATATGCATTGACTGTATATTTCTTTGTTTCTGTATATCTTTGCAACAAGCACATTACCTTCTACAAAGTTTTAGTTTTTTTTTAAAGCTCATTGTTTTGGCATCTTGCCTTAATGAGATTGATCACGGTAAAGATGGAGACAGGAAATTGTGAAGACGTAGGAGACAGCAATGTGACCTGCAAATAAAGTGTGAGACCGGGGACACTGTGATCACACAGTCTGATCTACATCACGTTATTTACTGGAAACACTCATTTACACGCTCGACATGAAACAATAGTATTACTGGGATTTTCAGTACAGTGTCTCTTGAATAACTTTGAATATACAGAGGTTTAGGATGGTTTAGTTGCTTTGTGGACACCAGCTGGAAACTAGAAGAAATCACTTCTCTTTTGGGATGACAGCTTCTGCCTAAATAAACATTATTGCAAGCTGCTTTTCTTACAACAGATTGGACACTGTTATTGTCACTATCTACATTGTTTATAATCTATGGGTTAAAGACAGATTTTTTTGGGTAAACAAACCTAAAGGCTGCCAGATCATTTTGCTCTTTATATGTCCTATCTATTTATCCTAACATGCTACAAAATCTATTAAGCTTTTCCCCACAAGGTAAGTTCAAATGCCATTTCAAAGTTGTCATTATCCAAACCAGAGCAATAGAAAGACAATACTTTTTTTCTTTTTTTAACTTACATTGTAGTCAATTTTAAAATTAATACTTAATATTTTCTAAGCTGTTATGAAAGTTGGTTACCTTAATGCAAGAGGAATTAGGTTGGACCTTCAAGCAACTTTCATGTCCATTACTTGTAGTCAATAGAGTTCCTAAAATGATTGGAATATTGGCAGACTGCATATGAATAAAACAAATAAATAATTAATACACTGAACATGCAATTAAGATCCCTACTAACATTTTCCATATCAGCACAAGTTTACTTGCAAATTTCTAAATTTCTCAAGAAAGTCATATAGCGGTCAGTGAAGGAGATTTTGTGTCTGCATATCTGTACAACACACCAATTCTGCGAGGACAAGGAATATTACACCTATTGATAATAGGATGTCTGACCATTCAAATCTTGTAAAGGTACTGGCTTCTTAAATAATTCATGCCATCATGCCACACATTCATTGACTGACTTTACCACAAAATTCAGGACATAGTGGACCTCAGAAGGAGATTAGAGGGTTAGTTATCTTTTGGCTTAACCCAGAGTTTCTGGGATCACAATGTGGTCTGTCTTTTAACTGTAGATCACCATGGTAACCTATGCTAAACAGCTAGCCCACTTCAGAACAGGATAACTTCAGAGGATCATATAAATATCTGCCATCTACTGACTGATAAAAGGTTGTTAATTTCTTTAAATCATGACCACAATCATTCCATAACCTCATGTTTATTATTGTAAAAATGATGAGAGTCCTTCTACCTTTACAAAGTACTTATTTTAACTAAATTAATTAAATCATGATCTTCCCTAACTCTGAGTTGTTTTTGTTGCTAAACCTCACCAAACATTTCGTATAGTACTGTCACACTGTAAAAAGATTTTTTAGCAGTGATTAACAGTCAACATCTTAACATTTTCTGCAGCAAATTTGCTGAACCTATGAGTCGTATCAGAGGATAAAGAAAAACCTTTTGTATATCATAACTTTGATTCAAAGATATTACATGGAAACACTGAGTTACCACTTTAACCTGTCTTAAGCATTAAAAGGTGTAGAATAGCTTGTCCATCAGAGGGTTAAAGCAATCACAATGACAGAAACAAAATCTACAGTCCCTGCTCTGTGCAAAAGTACATTCCAAATTTCAACAAAAGCTCATATGAGTCTACAGCTTATGAACTCCAAAATGTTCCAAATTAAATAAAGAAATAGGACATTATGAAATAACTAATTTGAATAAAAACACACATTATTTAAATAAATATACACAATTTTATAATATGACCATGAACATATCTTTAAAATGTAGCTCATTATTATAAAATTTTAATTGTTTTAGAAATGTGCTCATTATTATGAAATTTTTCATTATGCGTGTTCACAGTAACAGAGTTTATTGCAAAACTATTTTTTAAACTGCAGCAGTTTTTATTTCAAAATGTTGTTTTTCTAATGTTGACTTTAATTTCACAATACTCTTCTGTGAGTAACACAATCTACCTTTTGTGCTGCTCCCTCTCCAAATAACTCCCTGATAACGTATTTAGTAGCTGGTAATGATAATATTTCGCCAACTGTGTGCGGCTTCTTTGCACGCGCAATGTGAAGGGATGCCAAATATGATGCTTTTAAAAACCTCTCAGGGACTGATGCTTGCTGCCGAAAATTACTAGCGCCCTCTTGCAGCCCACCTGGGGTCCGCGGACCCCAATTTGAAAACCCCTGTTGTAAACTATAACTCCTAGTGTAACACAAGTGAAAATACCACCCAAAAGAAAGAGCTATATAGTGTACCCCCACAAAATCGCGGTTCAGAGTTCGCGGCCTCAGTCATTTTTTCTTAGAACCTAACTAATAATTGTTCGCTGAAACCCCTGCAATTTATATAATTTTTCATGTGTTTTAACGCAAAATTATTAAGAACAATATAATTTACTGATTTGGGTCACTAATTTATTTACTAATAATGTATTAAGCTGAGTTTGAAATAAAATTAAAGTGTTTTGGGAGCATATTCAGGGGCATATTTATAGTTTTAACTGTAAAAATAGGCATTTTATGGACCACATCCAAAATGTGGGAATGTAAGTATTAATTTACAAATACTGAAAAATGTGTACCTGTCCTGTGAATATAGTATAGGCTACTGGTGCTGACCCAATCATCACAAAAATTAAAAGAAATATGTTGTCTCATCCAACATATTTATTTCTTCAAAAATGTCTGCAGCACTAATTAACTGAATACCGTTTTTGAATTGTTCCAAGAGAATTTCCTTACAGCAGAAAATTGTTTTTATTGTTACAATAATGCTATTTGCAGTTATACTGTACTTAAGCTGTGTGAATTACATGTTCATTTTATCATCAATAAATTTACTTTCGGCATGAGATACTTTGTAGATAAGTTTTTTTTTTACTGATTTTAAGTAGAATTTAATTACCTACCACTACTATAATCCAAAGATTCAATACATGAGTACATTTAGCTATTACCTTTAAAAAAACGTAAGGTATGCCATTCCAAATAATCCCACATACTACTGTTTTCAGAAAACATTCCACAAAACTTTGCTGAACTGTTCAGAATGTGAGGCTGTCATGGATAAATTGCGTGACATTACTGTTTGTGTGCCAGTCCAATCTAAGCCTCTGCAGCTGACTGAATCCATTGAGTGAGCTCTCTTTATTCAGTCTACCCATGTTTTTGCTTGGGTATTAGCTTGCTTTGGTCAGAGGCTGGTTCATTGTCTGCTAACTCTGCCCATCCTTGCATGATATGAATGAAGATTAGCATGGATTGTTTGAATAAACCATGCAGGGTTTGGTGTTAATGCGTCACAGTGGGAAATTACGTGAATGTCACTGCATGTATAAGTGAAATAAATGAGAAACACAATCTACCAGTAAGAGCTGGACTGTATATAGCTGCAACCAATCAAAAAGACGTTGATTTAAGTGAAATGGCTTTGTTCATTTGAGCGTGTTAAAATCAATACCTCCACATCATATTTTAGACCATTGGGTAGTTGATCTAGGCCACACAGTTTAGCCTTTTTTTTTGCTTTCCCTCTATGCAATATATCAAGAATGATTCATGTGGGCCGTGCAACAAACAATGCCATTCTAATTTATTATTTCTGCATGCTTTGCACCTTTGCTCAAGGTAGAGTTTTGGCAGGGTCATTGGATGTACCTGACCAAGGCAGACCATTGAGAGTCAAAAACATAATGCACATGACATGGATTGAAATGGATT
This sequence comes from Mastacembelus armatus, assembly GCF_900324485.2. NCBI lineage: Eukaryota > Metazoa > Chordata > Actinopteri > Synbranchiformes > Mastacembelidae > Mastacembelus > Mastacembelus armatus. The sequence continues at coordinate 2,417,838 of NC_046646.1, forward strand.
GCAGTCTTATTTTATTCTCAAAACAACAAAGTATCAAACTGATTGCTAAAAATGCTGCACATACATTCCTGTGACTCATTCCTATTTTACTTGGACAAATGCTGCAGCCCTAATCGACTGAGGGGGTGCATGTGAACAAGCGCCTTAGCTCACCTCCTCCCTGTACTCTTGACTCTAATTAAGACCACATATCTTAGATTTTGCTGAGGTCAGGGAGGGGTTTTAATTTAAAAACCATTAAGACGTGCACATAGTCAGGACTTGTGTTGCATCCCAGCCAGATATAATTTTAATTAAGTCTTATCTTTGCCCAATTTCTCCAACATAAGACATCATCATAATTCCACAGTATGAGCCTATGGATAAACTAAACAACACTTTGGTAAATGTGATGGGCTGCTCATATGTTACAAGTGTTCACTCAGGCCTTTGCATAACAAATCATCTATGTTGGCTTGTACATTTTCTGGAATTTGAATCAGGGTTATAATGGTGTCTAGATGCTGTCTTAAAATGATGGAAACACAAGAAATGGGATATACACAAAGGACAGTGTGGATGATACATTTTAGTTTTAATGTTACCTCAAGGTCCACTTTCATTGTGCTTAGTTTTTGTGCTCTACTGCTGCAACTACCAGAAAGTGGGCAATAAAACCTCACACCTGCTAAAAGATAAAATTGTTTATCTGGCACTGTATCGTACATCGCACTTAGTGTTTATCTTAGAATGGCTATTATTGTGAAGTCAATTGCATATGAGATAAGATTGATGGACACACAACAGAATGCAGACAGTAAGCCTGCAAATCTGAGCCAGCATTGCTTTCGCACTTGCACAAACATTTGATACCAGACAAGAACAATGCCATGTGTCACTTGTATCTTTCCCCAGTCATGGCATCCAAAGCTGTCAGTGCGGTGTCATTTGTTGCCTCCCTTCCAATACCTTAACAGCATGCCAAATTGTTGTTAACGTAAAGAAATTATCTTGTTCAGTCTTCTCATGAGACTCAAAAGCTGTCACAGTAACTGAGTGCTGCTGTTAGATGTGCAGCAGAGTGCCACTCTCATCCCTAGTGGCCAGCAGTCTCTCTATGCATACAGATATGGACAGGGAGAGACAGTGCAGGACCACAGTGGTAAAGAAAGTGAATGTGGTTTGGTGAAGTTCAGACTGTCACACTAAAGTTATCTCTCCTCTTCAAACTAATCATCAAAGACATGAACTGAAAATGTCATTCACTTACAAAGTTAGTAAAAATGACTTCTTACAAAGACAGGGTTAGATGATTCCTAACAGCCTTTAAAAGAGGTTAGCAACAGCCACATGTATTCAATTTTACAACAATAGACAAAAATGACTTTTCAGATCAAAGGATCAGCTTCTGCTCTTGTAAGTCTACATGATGGTTATACAGCTTTTAATTAAAGACATCAATAGAGATCTCTCCAGGTGGAGGTCAATGGGACAATATTTAATCTATTTCATGTCATTTTGAATGTTCTTGACTTAAACTAAAGTCCCTGTAGCAGAATTTTCTTCTAAAGTTCATTATAGATTATTGCATGCCACACTTCTATTCATGAATATTCACAGGAAACATATAGGTAATCGCATACTAATCTGTAGGCCAATTTTTTGTTCAGCTCATTCAGTAAAATGTGTCATGATGCTCATGTGATTTTTGGCTTTATGGGTACTGACCGGGGGGATAGCGTGAAGTACAGTATATCTGAGGCTGCATAAACCTATTAGGGTTAAAAATGTGCAGTGTCTACAGCTACACTAGAATATAGCCTTGCTCCACAATTATGCTGTATCTCCTTCAAAAAAGCACATTTGTTATGCGTAAGTACACAATTCAAACAATGAAGGTCTTGAAACCAGATTGTAATATATTCCAAATACATTTTCATGGAGCATCAGATAGCCTGGAGCATTGTTTGTAACACATCCCTAGTTGAACTCCAGGTGATGTTAAGGAGACCAGAATAGATGTACATTAGCCCACAGACCTCCACTGAAAACTGTTTTACTACATGGAGCCAAATCAACTTCTTATTCTCTCATAAAGTGCCTTTTTTGAGAGATGATGAACATTTTCCTGACAGTTCACTTCCCTGGTCCTTGACCTGTTTCATGTTATGTTTGCCCAATAAATACACACTGGAGTCTCATTTGAACAGGTTTTGCCCCAAGGTCCCCTATTTTGCTCAATCATTCAAAGATGAATCAATAAAAACATGTGTCACGGTACTGATTGTTAACCTTATTAAAATGCATCCTCTGTCTGCTGTCTCAAGTCAGTTGCGTTACTGTGAAATTCAACAATTCGTAATTGTTCAGTAACCTCTGAGCCCCTGGTGCCCCTGCTGGTCATGCAGTCTGTCAGCCACAGCTCTAACTAGTGAGCCAGCAGGTCCATGGCTACTGTGCAGACTGCACATCAATGAAAACTAAATCAATAACCTATCTATGATTCTGTTATATTCATGGGTGTGTGCTAAAATGAAATTATAATAATTATAATAATGATGATGTTATGAGAGATTATCTATTACTTGCCAAATCACTATGACATCTCACTGTCCCCTGCAAACTTTCTTGTTTCAGGGACCTATGGTTTACCAGGTCCCTGGACCCAAGTTTGGGATCCAGCTAACCCCTATGAATGTTAGAATTTTGCAGAATACAGACTATATGGTCCTCATGGTACAGACAACTGATGATACCTGGCGATTAAGCGACATGGAGAGCGAGGTGTAGGAAGAGAGAGACACCGAGAGAGACAGAGAGAGAGAGGGAGAAACCGAGAGAGAGAGAGAGAGAGCGGGAGAGAGAGAGAGAGGGTACCTCAGGAGCTATAGCCTATTTAACGAAAAGAAACACTGACGTGAATTCAGCCGTTTTTGTTGAGTGTTCACGACAGAAAAATCCAGAGGGTGGATAAAGAAAAGCATACAAGGAGACCTGACTGATGCATCGTTGCGAGAGCATCCATTTCACGGCGATCACAGTTTGAAGCGGAGGAGGCGCTGCGCATATTTGCGAGAAACACGGTGCTTTTCTCAGTTTCCTAGAGCGGCTGGAGAGAGCAGGAGAGACTTTCCCCTGTGTTTATCGAGACAGACAGTATTTCATAACAAGCCTGTTTACTTGGAGCAAAACCAGGTCGACCACCGTTTCAGTAGGCAACAACAGCGTCTTGGTGGAGTGGAATTTGCGGTCCGTAGCTCAAGACGCAAAAGGAATATCATAGGGTTCAAGTTATCCTGGAAGTTGCGCAGTGACAGGAAAAATAAAAATCAAAAAGATGGGGATTTGTGGCTATTTAGCAGTGCCTGGGAGATGCCTTGTCGTCCTCGGACTTAGATTGTTATTCCTTGTACCTGCAGGAGTTCCAGCCAGAAGCGGAGATTCTGTATTAAAGGACAACATCACCGTCAGACAGGGGGACAGCGCCGTTTTAAAGTAAGTCTTTTCACTGTATTTCATTTTAGGATCATGTGCAGGCATGACTCACATCAGGCTGCCTCCTATATACGCCATGGACACTGACTCCTGCTTTAAACCATGTGTTGGTCCAAAGACCGGTGCAGTCGCTACAAAGGGTTATCATTAACCATGTAGACACGCAAGTGCTTGTTTTTACATGGGCCACAGCTACATGCGTGTCATTTGCAAGTTATGGTGTAACGTGCAAAACTCGGTGCGAAGCCTGATCATTGCCCTTGAATGTTATTGATCCATTTGGTTAATGTCTATTTGAGGATGCACAGAGCTACTCTAATTCAGCATTAGGGTGGCTTGTGTACGTATGATTTGATTAGCTTTATGCTACAAATCGAGGTATGTATGACTTTAATTTTCATCGCTGCGTTGTTTTAGTAACACTTCATAAAATGTTTTGGAAGACTGGAGTGTTCATCTGACCGCTTATTGCTCTGCTACTCCCTGAGACTATAGAGACTTGCTTTTACAACATATGTGGTAAATACAGTATATTTTCTTTGCATAGGGTTTTATTGAGAATTTTTAGTATATACAGTGTTTTTCATATCTTCTCTATGTATAGTATATAGCATATAGAATAGACCAGGTGTGCAGAAATTGAGAATCCCTGTGAAAGTATGTGAGATAGGGCCCCACTGCACCCACACATATAAATACACACATGCTCGTGCACACATACACACACACATACATGCACAGACAGCCTTACAGCATACAGAGGTTTATCATATGAACATACTATCAATTTTATTTCAATATGATACATTAAAAGGCAATGCTTGCTAAGATTATATATATGTATATATATGTATGTATGTATGTATGTATGTATGTATGTATGTATGTATCACTTAAATGTGGGTGTTGCTGTTGATTTTCAACATATGCTAAACAGTTAGGCTGTGAAACAGGCTGTGTTCAGTACTTCAAGTTGTCAGAGCAGGGCAGTAGAGTTCAGCTGGCTTCAGGCCAACTGTGATGTATTTGGACAAGTATTATTGTACACTCTGAAGACTGTCGACACAGATGAGCAGCTAAACAGCTTGCTGTTGCACCTTTGGTAGGTGAGATGGAATGTGATCATGTGCTATAGCTGCACCAGCTCACCATATACTGGAGAACATTTTAGTCTTCGTCTTTTCTCCTCTGCTATGTGTAGCATTAGAAAACAGACCTAGCCCCCTTCACCACTTTGTTAATCCTGTCTTTATTCTTAGTCATTTTAAATGTATGCGGATCTCCATTGATTACTAGAAGTTGTTAAGTTGTCTGTTGGATCCATTAAAACCACCTATTTCACTCTCCTTCTCCTGGAAGGTGACAGGCTGAATTCCACTCTGCCTATTTGTCCTGCTGGTGTTCAGCTACATATGGTGGACTCTACAGCATTTAGCAAAGCTCCTTTGGTAGCCTTATGTTCTCATTTTCTTTCTCTAAACTATACAAGTCCACAATATGGGAGTGCTCAAAGAACTTGTGGACCTGCCATGACCCTGAGTTGCATCTTAACAAAGAGTGTAGACCATGAGCTGACAGTATTGTTACCCTGGCCATCCCTGTGCTGCTTCACAGTGTATCCAATATGCTGTCCTGGAGGAAGATGAAGTGCTGCCTGTCAGTGAGCTAGTCAGTCCAAAATTTAGAATGCCATGCTATCCACCCTGCATTGCTTTGAGCTTCTCCAGGTCTGGATAGTGTTGAAAGCACCAAAGAAAACAGACATCATTCTCTTTCTGCTTTCCAGTCTCTGCAGATTGGAATAAGGCCTACAGAGCTAGTACAGTATATTGTATAATATCATTGTCCACACATTTTATAGGTCAGTGATATATGCCAGAAGCACCCTGAGGTTAAGGCTACGAGACCTGCTGCATTGCTAGTGCAGAACACCTCTAACTCTCTTATTAGTGAAGTGGCAGTGATGCAGAGGCTTGGAATGGCAGCAGACCAGTGAGGCTGGGACTCAGGGAGGTGGGTCAAGGTCAGCAAAAATTGGAGAGGAGTTCAGCTGTGTTGACCTTTGATTTGATCAACATAACACACTAAGACTTTACAGTGGCATTACAATATTCAGTGTTTTCATTTCTTCCTGTTCAACATTTTACTGATGAAATTGCAGCAATGATACACCTAATTTCTACCAGCATACACCTGTATTTCCATGTTTACAGCCTGCATTTTGCCACATTTTAAGCAACATTTTCTTGAAGCTAACAGAGTGCTCTGTAGTGATACATAAATTTAATTCCAGCCTGACCCAGTAAGCTGTTCAATCTTAGATTAGGAGTGGAAAACAGTGTTCTTAGCTCGTTCACAGAGACAAAATCAAGAGTTGAATGTTTTTAGGCCTGGGAAACTGCAACATTAGTGTGACCCTACCAATATACTTTTAATGAACAATTGTTTCATCTGAGCAATTTCCTGTAACTGGCATAATTCTTAGTGTTATTTTATTTGTACTGGGTTATGTTAGCATCTAAACAAAAAACAAAACAGTATTTTTCTCACATAAAGTGAACCACTGGCAACAGGAACTTATGCAGATGTGAGAGGCAGATTAATTAATATTGAACACAGCTTTAATAGCCCTTATAATTAGAAATAAAAAACATAAAATTATGCTAATATTTTATGCTCATCTGTACATGGATCATGGACTTACCTTTAAAATGGAATATTCAGGTACTAGTGATAATTATTTATCCTCTGACAATTTACGATACTGTGTGAATAATTGATTCTAGTTGCCTGTAATGATGGCAGTATTTGCATCAGTATCTAACTCTAATTAGCTAAAAGGTAGGAGGCTGGGTGACATACCTAATAGACATGTCTGGTCTTGAGGCAATGCTGGCAGTATACATCTAAGTGTAGTTCAATAAATGATATGTGGTAAGAATCAAACACCAAGTGTTGCGAGGAAGATGATGTCAGAATCTCATTGATATTAGTATTGTCATTGCTGTTACCAGGTGTGGAGCCAGACAGCATCGATCCCAGCAGTCAGTCAATGTAATGTCACATTACCAGTCGCTAATAGACATACAGGTGTACTGACCTTATTTGTTTAAACCTGCACAGTTAACACCCTCTGATAGATGTGAGCAGCCAAACACTTGCTTTTATTGCTTGGTAGATTGGGCACATAGATGTTCTTCGGATCCGTGACCCACCATCCATTAATGTACAGATGTATTAGTCATCTTTTTATTCAGCTAAAGTACACAGCATGGCTTTAACCAGTTAAACTCTGCTCAGATGCCCTCATGCTTTCATTGGCTGCCCTCGCTTTCCCCTGTTGCTATATTGCAGCCCTTCAACAAACATGGACATGGTATTACTGAAAACAGCAGAACCTACAAATCATAGAAATGTGTGTCCAAGTTTACTGGACACAGAGGACACAGAGGAAGTGAGAAAGGGAAAACAGCAGAGTTTAACATGTTAAATAGTAATGTTAATTATATGAGCAATCTTTGTTGTAAAATTACTTAAAGAAATACACAAGGAGCTTTCACCATCACCATCCAAAGTGCTATTTTGAGGAGGTATTAGAACATATGACATGTTGTTGATCAGTCTCTTGATAATGTATTTTTAATTCTTTCCAGTTAAATTTGTTCTATTTGTACCTTTTAATAAAGGGGAGTTTGTGTTTTATTTAAATAAATGTAAATGATATGATTGCATTTCTGTTATTATTACTTCTGTCACATCTGGTTTTACCTGCTGTTTATTTTCACCTGCAAGTGCTGAGCTTTACTAGCCCCCCAGCATGCAGATGTCCTGACCTCGAGTCCTTGCCAGTGAAACGACAAGGACAACAACTGTTCCTACGTTTCAAACTGATCATAGCCAGTTTGGTTTTTTGGGACACTGAAGGTGTGCAATACCTTTGGGCCATTTTGGTAATCTTTGCTCAGACACCTAAGTTGAGTTGCTTCAATCCCATGGGATCTGTCCATTTGCAAGAGTTACTGGCCTAACCACTTATCGGATCTTTATCCTTGCCTGTACTGACAGTCACAGTACAGTCATTGATGGATTGTATTGGACTGAACTGTCCTGCTTGGTAGCCCTCTCCAGCAGCGCCTTTTATTCCTTGTTTTTGGGCAAGCCACAAGCCACTGCTAGTATCCAGGATAATGGTACCAATCCTAGAGAAAAGTCTCTTCATTCATTTCTTTATACAGCAAGTCATTGAAAAGTAGTACCCAAGCGTATGTCAGTTGATGGTTACTGTTTTCACTGAATACCACTAGTTCCACTGCTGTGTCACTGAAAGGCCACTTTATATTTTGGCTGTCTGTGGCCTTTCTTCCAGGTCGACAGTTTAGCATCAGTGATGGCTGCTGACGCTTGACACAACATCTGTCTTATAAACCAGGGTGTGGAGAGCTGAGGTAAAGATACAGTTAAACCATAATTTGCACTCCGTTCTCCAAGAACTATACATTGTGACCTAAAAACCACCGTGGCATTAAAGCAAGTTTATCTTTATGTAATAAAGTTACACATTTTAAATGTAGGGTTCTGCTGTGCTGTGATTCTTTGGAAAGCAGAAATCACTAGTTTTTTGACCCAACATATGGACAAAAAAAGTTTTATATGTGTTTTGTACAATGATCATTACAGTTCTAGGCCAATAAGAAACCCTGTCAGTTTAACAATTATGTTGTTGAATGTAGAACTAATAAAAAACAATAATTGCATACAGCATCAAACCCTAAGAAAGGCAAGAATAAAACTCAGTGCTTTTTGCCATAAAAATATTTTTGTTTTTCTGTTTCGCCATTGTCTCCCTGTCTGAGAAATTCTTAACTTTTTCAATATTATGGATTTTGTTGAGACATAATTTTAGATTGCAATAGTCAAGAGTATTGATATTAAATTACCAGTTAACTTGGGTCTTAACAATTCCTAGGTGTTTTATATATCTCTTTCAGAAGTGATGAGAACTACTTTAATGAGCAAGTGAGTATTATTTCTAGCTCTCATTTTATTGTCTTCACTCAGCACTTATTACACAAGGTTCCTTGAAATATTCAGTGAACATATGCTTGGCATCCTAATCGAATGGCTGGTTTCAAATCAGAAGATACAAAGGCCTACCTTTAATTGTGACCTTTTCAGTGAGCTGTGTATAACTGTAATCCTGTTGGTTGTTCAGTAACAATATCATTAAATCTTCAAGGCTTTCACTGATTTCCAATACGTAACCAAGGACAAGTGTTTTATTTTTGTTTCACCACATACTGTACATCATTTAGTTTAGATAACTGAAACTGTAAAACTGCGTTCTTTTCCTCTTACTTTCAAATCAGGACTTGCACACAAAACCAAGGTTTTTTCTTGATGAAGGTTTTAGAGTATAAGAGCCACGTTAAATAATTTAGTGACAAAGCAAGCAACTGCTTTCACTGAATACGTTTCCAAAGGTCCATATATCTAACCTAGAGCGTTCGAGAGTTTTAAATGGTAGACTTCAAACAGGCATGGCATCTCTGCAATATGGAGTTTTCAAAAACATCAAATAAATTGTGCAGAATTACCAAAGCTGGGTCAAATGTTTAGCAAAACACATCTGTATCTCTTATGTTATAGACTGCCCTAATCTCTCTGAAATGTTTACAAGAATGAAAGAATTTTGATCTGACTTTCTGCTGTATAAGATTCCTTTTGTTTTGGATCAATTTATCATGACTGCAAGTCGCTAACTAGCTGTGGTATCTCTTGCTGATTGTACTTCAGACATTGACCTGAAACACTGCAGTGCACTCCTACTACAATAATTGGCAGTTAGGAAAAGAACTAAGACTGATTTTAGGATCATGTGCAGACAAGGGCATTTTGCAAAGGGAAGCCTAAGGGGAGGAAAATGGGAACAAACTGTGTTTTTTTTGCCCATGATCTTACCATGATGTATCACTTTAACCAATACTTTTCAGAAACCCTGTCATGAGCAAATGAGCCCAGATTTTCTTAAAGGGTAGATTTTATGCAGCTCTAAAAACAAAAGCCAAACAAACCAAAGCTTCAACAAGAACTAAGACAGAACAATAACTTTCTTGTTTAGTGAAGTGTAGGTGCTATGTTTTTTAGCAGTGCGTAAAAATAAGTCAGTCTAATTGCAAGAAAGATGATCTAACTTATTGCTTTGGGAATTAGTCATTTTACTAGATGCATATTTTATTATCCATATATTTCCTTGCATGTATCCTAAAACATGGTTCTTCTGAGTTTTAATCAAAATATATATAATATTTTACTTGTAGTTCAAGGGTTTTGGGTGTATTCCAACACACCATAAAAATCCTTACATAACCCTATACTTTTTATTTATTCATTGTGCCCTTAGCCCTTGTCTTTTTCTTCCTGTGCCACAGCTGCTAGGTTTGGTCTATATGGCCTTAGTAGTAGTTGAACAGAAACTGGTCAAGGATGTGTCACTGCAAATATTTCCATGACAACAAAAGGACTATACCATGTTTGATATATTTTATGTAACAAATTAATGTTGTTGTGATACCAAAATTATGACTTTGATACTAATACCTGCCTAACTATCTTGATGCCAATGCTGAAACCAAACCACAGAAACAGACTAAACCATTAGATAGTACATAGAACTTAACCACAGAGAAAAGCTCTTTTGACAATGTCAGCGCTGTAGAGAATATGAAAAAAGGACATAAAACAAAAGGAGTGAATTGTGTTAGTTACATTGGTGAGTTAACAGCTAAAAAGATTAAATTAGATTTGACAGTTGCACTTAATTTCCTTGTCAAACTCCAATAGTGACAAGATTTCACAAAATAAATGACACTCCTTTGATTTGGTATGTCATGGAGTTATGTTATCTATCACATTTGCTAATCGCTAACTTGTCGCTCTTTAAATTATTTCTACAAGTCAACATGTGCGTCGGTGAAGTGTGTTGCCAAGTTAGACATACTGGCCTCCTTAGTTTGTGTAGGTTTGAAACATCTTTTACTGACGGGCTGCAGTGTCCATGGGCTTGCGGCCATGTCTCACTTTTGTTCTACCATGAAAGCTGCCTACAGCGTACAGAGAGAAGCATGAGAATAAAAAGCAGGTGATACACTGAGTCTGCCTGAAGTGGAAGCAGAACATTGCACACATACAGCACTGCCTGCTGTCGCACAGCACATAACTTGGGATATACAGATCTTATTAAAACTGTCATTCAAGTATAGATACTTATAAAACAAGCTATTGTACTGCACTAAGTGGTTAAATCTAACATAAGGTTATAAAAGGAGGGGGTGGGGGGAAACCTAACATGGGGAGGCTTTTAAGTTCAAACTTTTGGAAGAGTCCTTCAGGTTTGCCCAATGTAATGGTCACAGGATGTTTGACTTATGACTTACTGACATAATAAAGTATTGTAGCTCACTCCACAGATCTGAAGATAGGGTCCTATTCCCCTGTCCCTTTCTCCAGTAGTCCAACAGGGTGACATCAGTCTTTTCTAGCATTCCCTGTACATCCATCTTACACAGCCTGGGTTTCAGCATCTTTTTGTTGTCGTAAATCACAGAGATAGTCATTAATTTTTAATATCCAGAAACCTATGCACTGTGCTGCAGTCCAACTAGAGCCTCTACTTCTGAGAGCCAGCCACATCCATTATAGCCTGTCTCTGCTGTCCCCTCTCTGTGCATGTTTGGCTGCACTTTTCTGATATCATTAATACTCATCAGCAACACCTTCCATTCATGCCACATTCTGCCAGGCAATTTATGCTCTACTGCTTTCACTCTTCTACCTACTTTTCTCCTTCCTCTTTTTTGGGACATTTTCATCCTTCTTACTCATCTGCCTCAAGACTTAATGCTCTGTATTGGCAAAAAGTATCCCCAAAGTTTCTCTGAAGCCAGGACTGCACAGTTATTGAGCTGATTATACTCTTGTGTCCAAGAAGTCAAAGTTTGGTGAGGACATTACTTTGTGTATTCAAATATACAACTATTCTATCTATCTATCTATCTATCTATCTATTAATTCCTTAACCAGGGTCACAGGGATCTGCTGGAGCCTATCCCAGCTCTCTTTGGGTAAAAGGCAGGGATACACCCTGGACAGGTCACCAGTCCATCACAGAGCCACATAGAGACAAACAACCTCACACACTCACACTCACTCCTATGGGAAATTTAGAGTCACCAATCAACCTATGTATATATATATATATATATATATATATATATATATAGGTTGATTGGTGACTATTATATATATATATATATGTGGTTATCTCTCATATGAGAGCGAACAGTTCAAAGAACTCAAATATCAACAACAGATATTAAAAGTCTGTATGTTTTAAAACTAAATTGCCAGTATTTTTGGCTTTGCATGGACTTGTGTTTTTTTTTTAACATACTAACTACAGTAACCAACATCATTCTCATCTATGACATTCAGATGTCCCTGTACCCTTTTCCAGCCCAATCTTTGGAAACATTGTAGTACTGATATTAGTATGGTAGGTCCTCACACAAGTGCAATGATGCATTTGACACACACTAGAACTATAGCTAGTGCAAAGCTTCAGTTAAATTACAGCATGGTAGATGCTAGCCTGAACCCTAACCTGTCTGTATGTCTGCCTGTCCCCATGCCCCACCAGTAAGAAAAGATTTGGTTATACTTTGGAGTGCTGAGCTGAATATATTTGCAAAATAATGAGTGAAAAGGGATTTTCTTCAATCCTTAAGGCTGTAAGACAGGAAGTTAATTTTAATATTCCCAATGTGTTATGTGAAGATAAGTATGTTGAGATCTTTTAATTAATGACTAAGTTAGCTCAATTACTGACCTCCCTATTGTAAATGGTTATATTTGATATATGTTGTTATCATTATGGGGGGCATATGGGAGCTTGTGTGCTGTTTCACGTAGTAATAGCTGTTATTTGTCCTTTTTGCTACCACAGTTCTTTCTGTTTAAGAATGTGACTCAGAGATTGAAAAAGTAGGACATCCTCTCCAGAGGTGATCAGGGTATTCCTAGAAAGGTTCTACACTTTGCATTAGCACACTCTTTGCTTGCTATGGCGAGGCGGGATGGCTTTTACAATTCAAAAATCAGTCTGCAGCACAACTAGAACCTTTAACTGCTTACTGAAGTCACTGGATTGCAGTTTTGCCCCTGCTTTAGGGCATGGTTGCAGGACTTCTGCAATGTTGGAATATTGCTTACATCAGTGCAGGCTTTCATGTGTAAGTACTGGAATATTAGTTGATGCACTGTTGTGCATTAATGCAGCTTGAAATATTGCATGCAATGTTTTTCATGTCTTCCACTTGAGATCTCCGTCATTTCAGAAATGAGATGTCTCCAACCATCTGTCAACACAAAGTACTGGCCTCCGGTGACCAGGCAACTCTAATTCTCCTGCCACTTCTCTGATCCTGGATACCAACCTTTAGTTCTTTAACAGAACAGATCCCCCTAATGGAAGAATATGGCAGAGAAAAGTGCCTCCCATTGATTCTGTTCCCTAGCCAATGCCGCCTCAAGGATAGTGCAGCTGAGCTATACTTAGAATCAAGGATGGGGCTGATGTAATATTGTTGTTCATTTATTGGTCTCAAAATGCTCTGTATGGGCAGTGTGGTGATGAGACTTAACTAATCCTGACGGAGCAATTTCACCATAAACCAAGCAGCTACAGTAGTCAATTAAGAGGAGAATGCAGTAAATATGGCTGTTAAATGGGACTTGGCTGCCAGCTTTAGCTTACAAGCTGATCACAGTCTGAAAGTCTTGCCATGAACATGTGTCTGTCATGTATCAAACAGTGCATTGCAGTCATTATGTTCAGATTAGCTACTTAATTATTGCTATCTAATGCCCAGGGCCTCTACTGTATATATGCTGTCTCCATTCACAGTATAATGACAGACATACTGAAAAGTCGACATGCTAGTTTGCTAAGTTTCTTAGCATGCAACTTGTTAAAGACATTTTGATTAACTTTTAGAAAAACTTTTAGGGAGGTATCTGTGAAACAGGTCTTTAAAGGCATTTTGGAAAATGCATTCCTGAGTAACTTTGCTTTGTACCTCCTTCCTTTCTATTTTAATACATATAGTTTGGGTGTGGTTGGTTTAGGTTCACTGAAATACCCTTAAATTTCTTATTGCACCCAGATTTCAGTATCTGAGGACAGGGAAGGAAAGAGAGAATTTGTCTCAGTCTGCCAGCCGATGGTGCTCATTATTAATCTAGATTTAACTGATGAGGAGTCATCTGGGAAGAATGTCATACTACATTAAACAAATAAGTGGCTGAAACCACTGGCTGTAATGAATTGATTTGCTTCACATTGATTCCCCCCTCCATGTCTTCTCCACTGTTAATCACATTTGGGAATCACGTTCATGTTCAGAATTTGTGCATTTATGGAATATTAAATATTATAAGTCAACTGAACATTAATGTGTTTGACTTTTACATCAATTTTTATACTTTTTTTTGGAAAGGTAACTGGGAATACTTTTCCAACTGCACAACAACTTCTATACCACCTTGCTTCACATTCACACAGTTAAACACTTTAACACTTGGGAGTTGCCCTACGGTCTTCTACTTTTGGCCACTGAGCAGCTCCAATAGAGCAGTCAGGAGTTCACTTCCTTGGTCAAGGACATATTTGAAGTGATTGTTGAGAAAGAGGAGAGTTAGGCAGCTTTTCTATGAGTTTTTGTAATGCATCACATCATGTGCAATATCTCTTGTATTCGAAAGAATACTAAGTGATGAAAGACTAGATGAAACACTAGAATACAGTCCAAAGAAATATCACAAAGCAGTCTCACTCTGAAAAATTAACACTAACACTTTGCAGAAAGGAATTGATTGTTAGGCCTCAGACTGAATCAGCCAGGTAATCTTGTAGAGTGTGCTAAAGAGAGATATATCTACATGTCTATATTCTACATAGCTGGTTTCAAAGTAAACTGTCTTCTAAAGGGGCAGCTGCTGAATGATCTATGTGAATACTCCTGTTCTCTTTATTTGTGACTGTCTGGCCATTAAGCCATTTTTCTGACCTGTGGAGTTCTGCAACCGTGTCACCAAACAAATTCTCTGGAGCGATTGCTTATATAATAAACAGAGGTCAGACTAGAGGAAAAAACAAGAAACTACTGTATAACATTTCTGACATACACTATTTAACTGTGGAAAATCAATATAGCCAATTTAGCAGCAGGCTTTTCTTGTTTATCAGAAATGGTCCACCTGAACCTGACCTGTTTTTTCTGTCTTTCTTTTGGAAGAATATTATCCCATAAAAGGTTTGAGCTTTCTCCTTGGTACTCACCATCATCTCTGCTCAAAGAAAGAACCTCCTCTGATGGGCACACTGGGAAGTTGTTTCACAATCTAATGCAAACTGTTGCTCCTGCCCAGCCATCAGCAGCTTAGACTGTTGTTTCACAAGTAACCTAAACCATGAAGCTGCTGATATAATATGTGATTAATCTCAACAATTGTCTGGGTTCACAATGTGATACAATAGTGTACTGTTCTGATATAAAGCAGTCACTTGATATATTAAGTAACAGCTCGGTTAGAGTCATAGTTTAACATGTTCACTGATTCACACTCGGGCAGTCTAGGCCTATAGCAACATAACTAAGGGATGGTTCAGGTATTAAATGTTCAATTTCGATGCCATAGGTCAGAACAAGATCAAGGGTGTGATTGAAACAGTGGGTGGGTTTATTAACGTTTTGAATGAAACCAATTGAATCTAATATAGAATTAAATGCAATGCTGAGACTATTATTTTCAACATCTACATGAATGTTAAAATCTCCCACTATAATGACTTTATCTGAACTAAGCACTAAATCAGCCAGGAAGTCTGGAAATTCAGTTAAAAACTCTGAGTAAGGGACAGGTGGACGGTACACAATGACAAGTAGAACTGGTTTTTGTGTTTTCAACATTAATTTTAGTGACCTCCGATTGGCGTAATCGGGTGTCATTGCTGCCGACTTGAATAACAATTTTTCCATATTTACGATTAGCCTTAGCCAGCAGCTTCAAATTTGACCCAATGTCGCCCACTCTAGCCCCAAGAATACATTTGACTATGGTCGCTGGTGTCTCTAGCTTCACGTTTCTGACTATGGACTTGCCAATTATCAGAGTCGGTTTCTCAGCGGGTGTGTTGCTGAGCGGGGAAAATCTATTAAAAATGTGATCCGTCAGGTGATGAGCCGTGGGCTTCTGCTTAGGAGTATGTTTCCGTCGGACCGTCACCGTGGCTAATTCTCCGGGCTGCTCTGGAGCTGCCCTTGGACCATTAACAGACCCTGAGCCTGACCTCGGTGGCTCCACACCGGCTAACGGGCTTTTGAAAGTGAAAAGTGAAGTGAAAGTGACTTATATGGCCAAGTATGCTCAGAATTTGTGCTCTGCATTTAACCCCCAACTGCACACACACAGCAGTGAACACACACACACCGTGAGCAGCGGGTAGCCAGTGCTGCAGCACCCAGCCTTGCTCACCTCACTCATGGACAGGGCGCTGGCTATTCTCTCCATGCCACCTGAGACTCGAACCTGCAATTTTCAGGTTCCAAGGCCAGTTCCCTATTCATTAGGCCACGACTGCCCACTTTTGTTCAAAGGTGTGGAGCCGCGCTTTCAAATCAGTGATCATGCCTCCAAAGCTAGCAGACCCTTACACTTATTACAGGTATCATTATCACTAAAGGAGGCAGAGGAATAACTAAACATGTGGCACACCGAGCAGGAGAAAGAGAGGAAGAAGCCATGTTACTAGCTAGCTAAGCTAACTGGTAGGTTAACAAACGCTGGCAGTCTGGGAATAGCAATAAATACCAGTCAAAGTAGAAAGGTACTTCACATTTCTGACTATGGAATCGCCAATTATCAGAGTCGGTTTCTCAGCGGGTGTGTCGCTGAGCGGGGAAAATCTAGAAACGTGAACAAGCAGGTGATGAGCCGTGGGCTTCTGCTTAGGAGTATGTTTCCGTTGGACCGTCACCCAGGCTAATTCTCATACTTATCATTCTCTGATACTATGGTGTCATAGCAAGTAAGACAGCTTCCAGCTGTTTCTTCAGTGTCAAACTACTACATATCTAATCAGCCTTTCCTTTCATTCCAGTGGTTCTACCATTTTCCTCTCTGCAACTGCTCACTGCATCACCGTGTGCCACAGCAAACAGTTACATCATTAGTTCTAACTACTGGATAAATACATTTGCTTCTAACTATAATCAGCTTTTTATTGACTAGTTGTTGCAGCCCTACTACTACTACTATTTCACTTCTGTGGCACAATAAAATGAATGAATGGAATTCAGCATTGTCATTGTAATGTGCACACATGCAATGCTCACAGGAGATGCAGAGTCAAGTAAGTCAAATTAAGACCTGAAACTCAGACAAATAAGTACATGAATGACAACTCCTGGCCCAGTGCATGTTCCCAGTCCCAGCTCTTATGGACCAGTGAAGGAAATCTAGCTCAGTACACAAGGCATGACATTAGCCGATTGAAGTGCAGTACATCCCTATGGTTGTTTTGAGAAGTTAATCTAAACAGGGGTGCGCTTTTCCTCACTACTGCACCTCTAGCTGCAGCTCTCTAGACTACAGGTTGCAGATGCATCATACTAGGATTTTCGGTGAAACGATCAAGAACACAATGACAAATGAAACCAGTCTTTCATAGCTTGAAGCTTATGCATTTGTGAATTTGTGTGAAGTACAAATATTTTGGCATTTCAAGCTGCAACTTTTTTCTACCATAAAAATAAAAGGAACACACTGTTGTCATTTAACAAACACAGAAACACAGAAACACAGAAAATGCATATTTGGCTGTAAGAAACAACAGTTGTGTTAAGAAGTGTGAGGTGCGGTGATGAAAGGGGAGAGGTAGGACCCGAATGCAGAACACAAAGTAGATTTTATTCCTGGATCTCCCAAGGCTCAGTCATAAATACAAAAAATCCCTGTCTGGGAACAAGACGCTACCCTGGCGAAGACGGGCAGGCAAACAGGTAAACCCTACAAACATGAAAAGAGAACAATTACAACTACTTTAACTAATGCTTTGACTATGAACAAAGGATAAGAGGGAGTATAAGTAGTTTCAGAACAAAGAACTAATTAAACACAGGTGAAAGTAATTTAGCTAATAAACATAAAGTTACCTGCGACTAATCTAGGGTGCAAGAGGAACTAAGGCACCAAAATAAAAGACAAACAAACGGAAACCTAAGACCATAACAAGTTATATGAAAATATTTTGATTATAGAAAGGATGATGTTGGTCATATTTTTTAGATATAGTATATATAAAAAATGTTGTTTATTTCCAGTATCATGCAGCTGTATTTTATTTAATGTATATTATACTGTACATTACACAATTGACACTATATAATGTGTATTTCTGACTTCTAATTAGAGTTTGATTGTGTTAATAAAAAAATATTAGTACATTATCAATTGGTGCTTTACATTAGCAGGGATAAAATATACATTGCCTGAAGACAGTTATTACAAACCAACCTCTATACTGCGTGCTTTCATTACTTTGTGCAGTACTAGTACTGTACATGTTTACTGTATTCTCTATGTTGTATGTGTAAAGTATCAGAAAAGATCTGAGCAGTGCATCTATATTAGAACAGATCACTGGTGTTGACCCACATATTTTGATTCCTGTTTTTGGATTCCTTTTTCAGGGCAGTTCAGTAAGAAGTACACTTTACATAATACATTTTATAGAGGTATGTTATTCATTGCTAGATTAGGGGCAGTAATAAGGTGTTCTATCACTAGTTAACTGGTAATCTTTATAGTTATGTTTTACTAAATTAATTTAGATCTGGATAAGTGTGGTTGGTGTTACAATAAAGGATTTTTTATGTGAAAACTTCTCTAAAAATGCATGGCTGATTTGTGCTTATATAGATCATTTACTAACTACCATTTTACTGAGATCAATAACATCACAGGATTGTTAAGACTGAATGTTTTTCACCAGGATACTGACTGTTATCTTTCTTTCTGTTAACTTCCACCTAGCAACACATGTGCATGCATTTTGATGTTATTAACCTTTAGTAGTAGTGTGTGGCAGGATAATATTCTGGTCTAAACTATAAGCCCGACAGGATCTAATTAAATTTTTCATATAGGCTACTATATAACCTTTACTTTTCACACTTTTGCAGTCTTGGCAGTCAAACCAAAGCCTAATGGTGTTCTTGAACCGCAATTAGACATAAGGAAGATATGGCTTTACAATGATCACTCAGTAAATGGATAGAAAATATGAAGTTAAGGGTTAAAGGCAAGTTATAAAGAGTACACATCTCACCCCAGTGTTATAAAAAGCAGAATGGTTACACTTAAAAAGATTCTTAATTTCCTGAACCTCAGAAAAAAAAACATATGCCAGAAAGTTAAGTCTTCAGAGGTTTTATACAGATGTGGATGAGTCCATTGTAAGATTATAGTTACATGTTCTTTTTGATTTAATTTCTGTTGCAACTAATGAACGACATGTGGCTGTCAGATATTTTATATATGAATCTGCAAAATAGATCATGAGATACAGTTGGCAACAATTTTGTGTTTTAAACAATATATACATACACTGAAAATATAGATAAAATAAATACATTCTTCATTCTATATCTTCCTATAATAATAGTGCTTTTGATTTTATGGCATTTTCTCTGCCTCATTTTTAAGCAGAATGTCATTTCAGGATTCAGGGAGAAAATTAGCCTCTTTGTGGGTGCTAAGGTTCCTCAGAAGGATAGTTTTTCTCTGTTGCCACAAAGACATTTTAATTTATTGTTTCAGTTAAAAATACAAACTTCAGATACCATATATGGTATCCTTTTCTTGGGTTATCCTTTTCACCTTCCCAGCAGGATCCCTTAACACAGCCTCTAAACATACCCCGTGTCTGCTTTCCAGAGGCCCTTTTAGGCTACCTCTTCCCAGAGCAGACATCTCTGTTACTGATTGGTAGTTACTAAAACACTTCACACCCTAAAAACCAAACCACAGATACCATATGCTCCCTCAGAAATAAGGTCACATGGCAATCTCAAGGAAATGAAGGATCATTAGGCAGCTCATTCATTCTGTCAGGAATAATAGAAATACAACACTTCAAATGTGGGCTAACATTTCAGCCGCACCAAGTAGCGATAGGGTAAACTAGCTTATCTGACAAGCAGAGGTTGTTAACCTTCACTACACTAAAGTGAAGAGTTTCAAATGTAATATAAAGACAGCTTGAAAAAGGTGAAGCAGACCTGTTGTCGGGATCAGTGACCAAACCCCAAAGGAGGAAATAAAGAAATCTGTGTTTGTGTGTGAAGAGGAGGAATACCTCCATTACTCATTTTGTCCCATTAAATTCAACAGCTCAGCCATACCAGTTTATCTCAGTCTCAGTTTATTTCAAATGAGCTTATCATTGACTTGATAGATATAAACAAATAGGATCTGAATAGGTGTGGCAGGAGAAAGATGACATTGACTAATTCTGAGTTATTTGCAGAAAATATTATTTTCAAATAGTAATTGACAGGTGTGGAAGTGGAGTAAATAATATTGGATATGTGAAAGGCCATAACAATGGCCAGACAGTAATGAGTGACGTGATTGACTGTTGCCAAGTCATCATGCTTTCTGGTATGCCTGGAAATCAGTGTTTTACTCCTGTTCAAAATGTGCTGTTTCAGCGTCTACTGAAACATTGCTTCCCTCCCAGTTTGTGCCTCTTATCAGCCACTTTGTGCAACAACACACCATGTGGGAAAATGATTTAAATTAGTTAAAACATCCGAACCACTATACTGCTGTCATACCATGAATATTTGCATAGGTCACAGCTGGCCTTAATCCTTCCTCCCCTTCCTGGAAAACCTCTGATTAAACTGCTCACCAGTACCACAGGACAGATACATATGTTGGAAACATTTAAAGTGCTAATGCTCTATGAACACAAGGTAGTTAATAATACAACAAATAATTACCATAAATTATTCATAATTATTCATTTGGTATTCATCTTTTCAAGGTCATTGGCACTGGTTAGTATATACAGCAAATGGATGCTACTGCATTGTCACAATTAATCATGAGAGACAGATAGCTGGTGGGCAGCCTCGATGCTCATGTCAAGGATTCCTCATCATTACAATGGTGGGTGCACACACAGTTTAGTGCTTAGTGGCAGTTTCATAATGGTCAGCACAGGCAATCGTTAACACTGTTAGAGTTGTTTCTTCTGGAAAATGGGTTAAAGCAAAGAAGAAAGATAGGGTTTATTAGTAATGTCAGAACTTACTGAAAAATGTCAGATGTTCAGCTACTAACTATCAAGAAAACATTGTGTCTCCAGCCACAAATAAAATTTAAACTCATATAAAGAACACGAGTGAGGGACAGTGCCCGCTGAAGTGGGAATGAATTACTCCTTCTTTACCCTGCTCTAAAATCATTTGATGCAGAACAGCTGTAGGTGGAGAGGAACAAGAGGTGCTTCATCAGCTAGAGTAACAGGGAGAATAATACCTGTAACCTAGGCATAATAATCTGAAAAATAGACAATTAGCAACATTTTGCACATTTCTTAATTCATAAAACTCTTTCTTCAGGTACTAGGTATTAATAGCATTTTAGCATTAAACAGAAAATATCACTGCTGCTTTTATAGGAAAAATTCCAACATCTGAAACCCATCTGAATCACAACTTAATTAAATATGCAGCTTGAATGTGAAGCAAATTAACTAAATAATACTCTTTGGTACATATCTTGTTTAACTAATCTAAAAATTCATGTTTCCATTGATTTAAAATCAATTCTTATGGTTAGAATATATTAAAAATATATTCTAATCATTTTTAGTAATAAACTTTACTGACACATTTTTAACAGCAAATTATTAAATGTGGTTTATATGGAAAGAAAAATGCTAAATGAGCAGGTTTACAAATGAAATGGTATAAATTCATTATTTATAATGATGTGCAAGTTTGATAAATGTTTCAGTGTGTGCATGCTCTATTTTTACTCAAAAAAAGAAAAAAAGCCAAGCTGCTGGAGACCTGTGTTTCATATAATTCTTAAAGAGTTTATGACTCCCATCACTACTTCTTAAGTGTCAAATCCAAGTTCTAAAAGCCCTACACCTAGCTTGCTAACTATAGCTTCAGCTCATTATTAGAAAAATGAAAAGACTACAACATTTCCCAGGTGTATGCTTAGGCTTTTATTACATCATAAGATTCTTCTTTATAAATTGCTCTCTAGTTTTAGGCCAAGACACATCTTTGACTTACTTTTACAATAAAAGAAAAAACAAAAAACAAAAAAAACAAGGGCAACACAGTGGCTGAGTGGTTAGCACTGTTGTCTCACAGCAAGAAGGCCCTGGGTTCACAACCTGTGAACAGTGTCTTGCAGTTAGCTGCACAAACTTGTTAGCATACAATGAAAAGGTGGTGGAGCTAAGTTTGTTCAAAGGGATTCACAGCACATCCAACAATTTGTGTTAATTATATCAAGACTGCATTAATATTAATGTTTCAAATTTTCTAGGAACTACTGTATCTTCTGCAAGGCCTTTATAGATATGCCAGATACTGTATTTTCATTTTAAATACATTTGTGTGATATTCAAAATATTCATAAATCATGAGCTTCTTGAGTGTTATGTTTTTAATATTTAATTTAATGTAATGTAGCAATATCCCTGAATATGTTGCCTTGTTCTATGGTAGAGGGAACCAAACCTAAATCTGCAGCTCTCCCCTTTGCCCACCCTTAAACCAGCAACAGTTCTCTTTGGTTTGACCTGCACAGTTTCTCCTGGTACTTTGCACCTTGGAGAAGCTGCTGCAGTTCTTCTATAGATTCAGGCTGTCCCAGTGTTTCTGTCTCTTAATTTGATCCCAGACTGACTCCACACTGCCCAGATCTGTGGGGGTCAAACCATCTGCTGTAGGACTCCTGGTTCTCCTTGCCCCCAAAAACAGTTCTTGTATGAACTATAATCGGTACTCTATGGACTTGTTGTCCTTCACAGGGGATGCACTATAAATCTGGGATCAGTCAGACACCTGATGGTGTCTAAAACATCTATCTAAAACATCTAATGACTAAAACATCTAATCTAAAACATCTAATGACAGGTAGTCTGACAGGTGGGCAATCCTATGGTTCACTTAGAAATAGAGTAACAAAATTAAATAGGTAAAGGAAAAAACAATATTATCAATTAAATTTGAGCAGTGTCATGAAAATTGTAAACAGTTATGGAGGACAATATATGAATTTATGAGTAGAGGTAACATGAGTAAAATGTCTTCGTATATTAATTTGAATGGCCCATTTATTACCAAACCTTTTGAAATAGCAAACTATTTCAATAATTACTACTGAAGCAGAGTAAATACAGTCAGAAATGAGATGCTCCCAGTGAGAGGTAAATTTTCCGAAACAATTATTAAAAATCAAATAATGTCTGTTAAAGACTGCTGCTTTGCTTTTATGTTACCCTATCAAGGGTCAGGCTAAGCCAATCCCAGCTGACATAGGGCAAGAGATGAGGTACACCCTGGACAGAGCAACAGTCTATCTCAGAGATGGCACATAAAGACCATTCACGGTGTATAAGGGGTGGACCTATATACTGTGACGTCACATGTAGCATTATGCACTGCGAGAATGAAGCTAATTCATTCGCCATCCATCTTCTTCCACGTAGCCGGGACCGGGTCGCGGGGGCAGTAGCCAAATCAGGGATACCCAGACTTCCTTCTCCCTGGACACTTCCTCCAGCTCTTCTGGGGGGACACCGAGGCGTTCCCAGGCCAGCCGGGAAACATAGTCCCTCCAGCGTGTCCTGGGTCTTCCCTGAGGCCTCCTCCCGGTGGGACATGCCCGGAACACCTCTCCACGGCGGCGCCCAGGAGGCATCTGAAACAGATGCCCGAGCCACCTCAACTGACTCCTCTCGATATGCAGGAGCAGCGGTTCTACTCCGAGCTCCTCCCGGGTGACCGAGCTCCTCACCCTATCTCTAAGGGAGCGCCCGGCCACCGTGCGGAGGAAGTTCATTTCAGCCGCTTGTATCCGCGATCTTGTCCTTTCGGTCATGACCCAAAGCTCATGACCATAGGTGAGGGTAGGAACGTAGATTGACCGGTAAATCGAGAGCTTCGCCTTCCGGCTTAGCTCCTTCTTCACCACAATGGACCGGTACACTGACCGCATTACTGCTGCTGATGCCCCGATCCGTCTGTCAATCCCGTGCTCCGTCCCTCCCTCACTCATGAATAAGACCCCGAGATACTTAAACTCCTCCACCTGAGGCAGGATCTCTCCCCTGGCCTGGAGATGGCAAACCATCTTTTTCCAGTTGAGTACCATGGCCTCGGACTTGGAGGTGCTGATTCTCATCCCAGCCGCTTCACACTCAGTTGCAAACCGCCCCAGCGCGCGCTGGAGATCCTGGCTCGATGGAGCCAACAGGACCTCATCATCTGCAAAAAGCAGAGATGAAATCCTGTGGTCCTTCAACTGGACTCCCTCTGGCCCCTGGCTGCGCCTAGAAATTCTGTTCATAAAATTAATGTACAGAACCGGTGACAAAGGGCAGCCCTGCTGGAGTCCAACGTGCACTGGGAACAGGTCTGACTTACTACCGGCAATGCGAACCAAGCTCCTGCTCCGTTTGTACAGAGACCGGATAGCCCTGAGCAAAGGGCCCCGGACCCCATACACCTGGAGCACCTCTCACAGGATGTCACGAGGGACCCGGTCGAATGCCTTCTCCAAGTCCACAAAACACATGTGGACTGGTTGGGCAAACTCCCATGAACCCTCGAGCACCCTCGAGAGGGTGTAGAGCTGGTCCAGTGTTCCAAGGCCAGGACGGAAACCGCATTGTTCCTCCTGGATCCGAGATTCGACCACCGGCCGGATCCTCCTCTCCAGCACCCTGGCATAGACCTTCCCCGGGAGGCTGAGGAGTGTGATCCCTCTATAGTTTTGCTGCCATCACCGCCTGGGAACACTTGGCCCGACGGTGCCCGTCAGCTTCTTCGGGAGTCCCACAAGCCAACCAAGCTTGGTAGGACTCCTTCTTCAGCTTGAAGGGCATCCCTTACCTCCGGTGTCCGGTGTTCGGGGATTGCCGCCACGACAGACACCCGAAACCTTACGGCCACAGCTCCTAGCCGCCGTGTCGACAATGGAGGTGGAAAACATGGTCCATTCGGACTCAATGTCCCCAGCCTCCCCTGGGATCTGGTAGAAACTCTCTTGGAGGTTGAGTTAAAGACTCCTCTGACAGCGGGTTCGGCCAGACATTCCCAGCAGTACGTTTGGGCGTGCCAAGTCTGTCCCGCTTCCTACTCCGCCAGTGGATCCAACTCACCACCAGGTGGTGATCAGTTGACAGCTCTGTCCCCAGTAGGAGCACCTTTCGGCACCCCCCCCCCCGAGAGACTCCAAAAAGGCTGGGTATTCTGCACTGTTGTTCGGCCCATAGGCCGAAACAACAGTGAGAGACCTATCCCTGACCTGAAGGCGCAGAGAAATGACCCTTTCACTCTGGGGGGAAGCTGGGGAGCTATGAGCAAGCCCACACCAGCTTGCCGCCTCTCACCGCGAGCAACTCCAGAGTAAAAGAGAGTCCAGCCCCTCTCAAGGAGCTGGGTTCCAGAGCCCCAGGCTGTGCGTGGAGGTGAGCCCGACTATCTCTAGTCGGTACCGCTTGACTTCCCGCACAAGCTCAGGCTCCTTCCCCCCCAGTAAGGTGACATTCCATGTCCCTAGAGCCAGTTTCAGCATCCAGGGATCGGGTCGCTGAAGTCCCCGTCCTCGACCATTGCCGATCCACTAAGCACCGGCCCCATATGGATCCTCCTGCGGGCGGTGGGTCCACAGAAGGGTGGCCCCATGTCGCTCTTTCGGGCTTTGCCTGGCTGGGCCCCATGGGGGGAGACCCAGCCACCAGGCGCTCGCCAACGGGCCGCAACCCCAGGCCTGGCTCCGTGGGTGGGGCTCCGGCTTTGCCATGCCGGGCGATGTCACGGTCCTCGGTTTTCGCTTCATAAGAGGTCAGTGAACTGCTCTTAGTCTGGTCCGTCACCTAGGACCTGTTTGCCTCTTCTGTCCTCTCAGTGTCCCACTTCTTCTTAGCTAACCTTTTCCTCTTAACACACTCCTGAACTTCCTCATTCCACCACCAAGTCTCCTTATCTGCTTTCCTCTTTCTAGATGAGACACCAAGTACCCTCCTACCTGTCTCCCTAATCACTTTAGCTGTAGCTGTGCAGTCATCTGGAAGAACCTCCTGACCTCCTGAGCCTGTTTCAGCTCCTCCCTGAAAGTCACACAACAGTCTTCCTTTTTCAACTTCCACCACTTCCTCACCACCAGAGTCATCGCACACACCACCATCCTATGCTGTCTGGCTACACTCTCCCCAACCACTACTTTGCAGTCACTGATCTCTTTCAGGTTGAGACATCTGCACAAGGTGTAATCAACTTGTGTGCTCCCGCTTCCACTCTTATATGTCACCCTATGCTACTCCCTTTTCTGGAAAAATGTGTTCACTATAGCCATTTCCATCCTTTTTGCGAAGTCTACCACCATCTGTCCTGCATTCCTGTCCTGCATACCAAACTGACCCATCACTTCCTCGTCACCTCTGTTTCCCTCACCAACATGTCCGTTGAAGTCTGCCCCAATCACCACTCTCTCACCACTAGGGATACCCTGAATCACCTCATCTATCTCCCTCCAGTCACATCCTACCTGTGGGGCATAACCACTGACAACATTCAGCATCACACCTTCAACTTCCAGCTTCAGACTCATCACCCTATCTGACACTGTCTTCACCTCCAGAACATTCCTAGCAAAATCCTCCTTCAGCAGAACTCCTACTCCATTCCTCTTTCCATCCACACCATGATAAAACAGCTTGAACCCTGCTCCTAATCTATAGGCCTTGCTACCATTCCACCTGGTCTCCTGAACATACAAGATATCCACTTTTCTTCTCTCCATCATATCAGCCAACTCTCTAGTTTTCCCTGACAAAGTCCCTGCATTCAAAGTCCCTACTCTAAGTCTTACACTCCTGCCCTTCCTCTTCTCTCTTTGCCTACGAACACGCCTTCCTCCTCTCCTTCTTTGACCAACAGTAGTCCAATTTCCACTGGTACCATGTAGGTCAACAGCACCAGTGGCGGTTGTTGTTAACCCAGGCCGTGACCGATGGAATTCATATTTGTGATTTGCTTGGGACTGGCACATGAAGACACTGGATTGTGCCCCCTTGTGGTTGTTTTATGCCAATGCTATGTACTATACACATATAAGTATTATTTATGTAATTGTCACTGTTGCTTCTGACTTGTCTTTTGATTCTGTTTGGATGTTTTATTAGGGATGAGGACAGAAAATTTGACTGGACACTTCAGATAGACAGACTCTACCTTACTTGTAGTACCTACCTTTGTTAAACTTTATATGTAAAGTACCTGTAAAACAAATAAATAAATACTCTATAATATATTACGTGTCTCATTTCTGCTGTTTGTTGTTTGACCATAAAGCATAAATGTAAGTCATTCAGAGCACTTCTAGTGCAGACATACTGCAGAATGATAGCATTCATGCAGTTCTGTAGTGCTAAATAACAACAGAGCAACTGGTGTAGCTTGTAGCGGGTGCCTGACATGAAACTGGATGATGTATAAAAGTTCATCTATGCTATTGTCTAGATATGGCTACTGCAATGTACCTTACTGTGGTCTAGGCAGGTGAAACATCCAAAGAGTACACACTATGTTGCTGCCTAAGGCTTCAACACATTCTAAGAGATGTAACCACATCACACTAAAACTTGCTGACCTTCTGATTACTTTAACCCCTGGCTTTTAGAATTTATTTCAATGTTTTACTGCTTGTTTTTAAAACGAAGTGGTCAGGTTCCTGCCTATATACTGCATTTGACTCTCTTGCAGAGCACTACTAATGGTTCCTAAATATTTACTTTTCTCTAAAGGTGACAGGTTTTTGCTGTCCCACGACTGCAGAACTGTGCCTGTGGAGATTAGGCAGGAAAACTGTTTTATTTTATTTTAATATACAGCTATCTTTATTTTTTAAAAGTGTGACTAAATGCTGCTAACTCACATCTTGGAGAGTGTCCAGTGACTGATTGAGCTTGTCACTGCTCTGTGTTGTTGTAGCCTAGCTGTGTTTTTTCTCCATTCTCCAAACTAGCTTAGTGTTTTATTTGAACACAGACAGACCAGAAGCAGTGTTGAATCCATGATCTCACTAAATATTTAAAATGCTTCTGCCTTTGAGAGTGTTTAGCTAAGCAATGTGTGTGCCTAAACATAACACAAGCATATTTAAAGGATTGTGATGTTAAAAGACTTCTGTGGTGGCCATTAGCAACAGACTGTTGTGTTAGCAGCTGACTTATCCATCCATCCATCCATTATCTATACCTGCTTATTCCTGTTTAGGGTCATAGATATCTGCTGGAGCCTATCCCAACTCTGTGGGTGAAAGGCAGGGGTACAGTCACCAATCAACCTGACATACATGTTTTTGGACAGAAAGGTCCCTGATGGGTTGTGAACCTGGGCTCTTCTTGCTGTGAGGCAACAGTGCTACTCACTAATCCAGCGTGCTGCCCATCTAATTTGTCATGACAGTTAATTCTCTCAATGTATGATCATGATGTCAGACCAACCTTTGGAGATGTAGCCTGAAGGGGGTCGGACGATCTCCTCCAACTGGGAACACATGGTGAGCGCTGCCGTGTAGTCGTCGGTGGCGTGCAGGACATCCCTCACGGCGCAGAGGAGTCCCGTTATAAAATCCTCCTCCTGCATTCTGTTATAAAACGTTGTGGGTGGTGGTGAAGGAAGAGAGGTGAGTACCCAAGATCATTCAGGGCGCAGGCACAAACACAATTTAGCTCCGCCACACGGCGGACAGACAGGCAGGCAAAATGCCACTCGGCATTATGAACACAAACAGAAAACCTTCCTTGCAACCAACATTACTTTATCATGTTAATGCTCCGACAGAGAACAAAGGAAACATGGGGTATATATGGACTAATAAACACAGGTGAACATAATCTTACTAATGAACCAAGCTACCTGGGAATAATACAGAACAGAAACAGGAAGTAACCAAAATAAGAGACCAAAACCGGAAACTCAGAATGCACATCATGACAAGTTGATTGTGACTTTTCAAATTTGGCCAAAGATTTTTGGTAATAAATCTGGAAACATATCTTTCTATAGGTCTGGGCCCAGGGTAGGTATTATAGCATACACAGAGACAAAGTGGTGTAATGCATTGGGAAAGCAGCTCAGTCACAACTTCTTCTACACTGGAGGAGCAGTACAACAAACACCCTATTTAAGGCAGAGAAAGGATGCATGCAGACACGGAAGGTTGTATTTAAAATTTGAGAGTGTTGATAGTTATACTCACTCTCTAAGACTAAGGTCTAAGCAGCGGAATTGTGAGATCTTGGTTGTGAAATGATGACTGAAATACTCCCCATTTGGAAAATGGAAGGCCGCTAAGGCTTCTGGGAGATGGAGTCTGAGACTGAAAAAGATCAATGACTACAGAGCAGGTAGTGAGTCTGGGTCAAAGGAGAGGTCTGCCAGGCTTTCTAGTGGAGAAAAGGTTAACTGACTTTAAGGATGAGAGGGTAACCAGATATAAGATTTTCAAAACTGCAGCGGGACCCCTTGACCTCTTTAATTTCTCTAGGAAGAGATTCATCAGGGTTGTTAAGGAGGAGGCTCAGAGCTTGTGTGATAAATTCCAGTGACCACATCCAATATACAGAATCCAGAGACAGGTCCAAAGGTTTAGGCAGAGATCAAAAATTAAGGCAAGAGGCAAAACTAGTCTAAAAGGGGAAGGTCAAAGAGGCTTAATCCATTAAGAAAAAGCAGGTACAGCAATCACACTTACTGTGCTGCTTTTCCACCTTGATGTCCTTTGTGTGGAGACACAGAAAATAAGAGTGAGTGTAGTGTGGACACTTTTCTCCTAAGAGGAACTACAGCATTGGTTGTCTTAGGAAGTCTCCTAAAAACAGACATTTATGCTCAAATGACGTAGTCCTACAGCAGTTGTAAGTGTAAGAGAAGCAAAAAAGGCATTCATTGACATTGTTAGGGGGATATAAAGTCCATGTAAAGAGGAGGTGGTGGATAGAATAGTCCACTAATCTAACAAAGAAGTCATTGTAACCCAAACAGTGATATTTCTGTAAACCTAATCATGCTCTTTAATTTGTAGTGCCTCCTTTATTTGGCACATGTAAGCGTGTATTTGTAATTCTATAGGCAAGGTCAAATGTTTTAATTTTACATTTAATTTGGAAGACCACCATTGGTGTTTCAGATGTGAAACCATAATCATATTCTAACTGGGTTTTGCAGAATTGTCTAACTTTTTTTTTTTTTTCAATTTTTAACATTTATTTATTTTTGTGGAGTGATAGAGGTACCTGTCTTTCAAGCTGCTACTCATGCAGTCAATCTCATTACACTTTGTTCTCTATAAAGGGCAACTTTCAGTTACTCCCAATTGGCAACTGGTGACAAATGAAAGGAAAAACTACAGTCAGGGGCTCTGTTCTGCTATGGGAGACAATGTGGCAATCACTGCAAATCAATACAAAGTTGTTCTGAGTGATCACCTTTATTCTACAGTGAAGAGGGAAATACTCAGGTGTACTTGTGCGTCTCCACCGGCACGAATTACACACCGCATTCCCCAGGATATTCCTCTCTAACGTGTGCTCACTATGCAACAAAATAGACGAGCTGACCCTGCAGATGAACACAAGCAAAGACTTTTCCTGTGTTTTGTGCTTCACAGAAATATGGCTGTGTGATCTTATACCGGACTCTGTGCTACAGCTGAGTGGACTGCAACTCTATAGAGTGGACAGACACACAGGGCTGTCCGGCAAAACATATAGCGATAGTACTGTCTCGGCACTGTTCCCCAGACCTGGAGGCCTTCACCATCAACTGCAAGCCCTTTTACTCGGCCCGTGAGTTCTCCTCATTCATTCTTGTCAGTGTTTACACCCGACCAGAGAGGGGAACATACTGGACCTCTGCTACTCCACCATCAGCGGTGCTTATCCTGCATTTCATTCCTGCATACAGGCAAAAATTAAACTCTGCAAAACTGTTGTAAGGACATCAAAGAAGTGGACCAGTGAGGCTGTGGGAGAACTTCAGTGGTGTTTGGACTGTACAGACTGGGATGTTTTTAGGTCTGCCACCAACAGTTTGGATGAGTACACAGACACTGATATCCTACATTAACTTGAGGACAGTGTCATTCCATCACGCACTAGGGTGAGTTATAACAATGACAAACCGTGCTTCACAGCTAAACTCAGCTAAACTCAGACAGCTCAGGTCAGAGAAAGAGACTGCATTCAGAATTGTGGACAAAGAAAAATACAAGGAGGCTAAGTACAGATTTAGCGAGGAGGTGAGAAGAGCTAAATCAGCGCATGGTGAGAGAATGGAACACCAATTCTCAGCCAGTGACTAACTCTGTCTGGAAAAGGCTTAAGGCGATCACCAGTTACAAGCCTAGAGCCCCCTACTCTGTGAACAACCTGTGCCTGGCCAACAGCCTGAATGAGTTCTTCTGCCGCTTTGAAAGACAATGGGACAGACCTGACCCTCTCCCCCCAAAGCCATTGATCAGCAGTGGCCCCATTTCCACTTCCATACCTGGTCACCCACACAGCTCCACAACTCAATGCCCCCCTCCCCCCACCCCTCACAAGTCTCTCCATCAAAGAGGGAGATGTGAATAGACTTTTTAAAAGACTATACCCCTGCAGGGCTACAGGCTCGGACTCTGTCTCCCCCTCCACCCTGAAACACTGTGCCAATTAGCTGTCTCCTGTATTCTTTCAGGAGTGAAGATGATGGCAGCTGAAGAGGTTTCACCTCCCTTCAAAGATGTTGGTGAACTTCAACATCATCGAATCTATCCTCATATCTTCCATCATGGTCTGGTTTGCTGCAGCCACGGCCAAGGACAAGGCCAAGCTGCAGCGTGTCATCCACTCTGCTGAGAAGGTGATCGGTTGCAGTCTCCCATCTCTCCAGGAGCTGTACGTCTCCAGCCAAGATTGCAGCCGACCCTTCTTATCCCAGACAAAGTGTCACATTTGGAGGGAATTGAGGACCAATAAATCACCCACACTGGTAACTCAGGTAAGAAAGCTGTTTTTATTCAGTGTATATTACAAGGTCTTTGAAGCAGGCGGAGATGATGACCAGAATGTAGGGAGGAGTGCTAGAAGGTTCTATGGTGGAGGCGGTTCAGATCTCGGCCAGTCCCGGTAGTACCGGTGCAGTTGGGAAGGATGTGGTGGATGAGCCGGGTGGTTTCCGCAGAGCAGAATCTGGCGGGTACAGGTCTCCCTGGTCAGGAGATCCGGAAATCTAAATGGACAGCTCGGAGGAGAGACAGGAGGTTAGAGCCTTGGCAATGTCTAGTTCCACAACGCACCCCAAAGTCCCTTGGGTCGGAACGTTCCTGTAGAAGCCTTGAGCAGAAACGTGCACGGTCAATTGCCCAATTGTACAGCCTTAAGAGTGTGAATATCATGAATGCTGGGTCTTGTTTGTTTTTTGAGTATCTACTGCACCTACTGGTAACTTGTTTGCCATGTAGCAATAAAAAATATACTAAAAACCTGGATTATTCTGGTTAGTCACATTGTACTGCTATTATTTTGAACAATACTGTATGTCTTTCAATGCAGCAAGGCTGAGGAGCTGAGGGTGGATTTCTGCAGGCACAGACACCCTTCACTGACACCAGTGAACACCCAGGGAACAGACATTGAGAGAGTGGAGTCTTATAAATACCTGGGTGTTCACCTCAATAATAAATTGGACTAATCATGTGACACAGATGCTCTTTATAAGAAAGGCCAGAGCAGACTCTACCTGCCCTAGGAGACTGAGGTCTTTTGGAGTCCAGGGGCCACTTATGAAGCCCTTTTTTGACACATTGGTGGCATCATCAATTTTTAATAGAGTGGTCTGCTGGGGCAGCAGCATCTTTACAGCAGACAGGAAGAGACTGTACAAACTGATCAAGATGGACAGCTCTCTACTGGGAAGTCCCCTAGGACCCAGTGCAGGTGGTGGGAGACAGGAGAGACAGAACGCATTCACCATGAATCATTCTTGAAGCAGACAACATCGAACAGTTTTTTTAAATATGGCCATGGATGGGGAATGTCTTGCTTTTCCGAATCTGCTGCATCGTCGTCAGACTCAGCAACACTCCCTGGATCCCTTTCTTCCTCCATGTCACACTGCAAGTTTTCTCTCTGTCATAACCTGTACACTCACTCGATTAACCTCTCTAGTTAGTTATGTCTTTTACATTGTGTTGTCATCCACAGAGGTTGAAAAAGTAACGAGCCTGTTTTGATAATGTAAGGAGTAGAAAATACAGATAATTGCATTTAAATGTAGGGAGTAAAAGTAAAAAGTTGTCAGAAAAATAAATACTCAAGTAAAGTACATCCATCCATCCATCTAGTTCCGCTAATCTGGGACCGGGTCCTGGGAGCAGTAGCCTAAGCAGGGATGCCCAGACTTCCTTCTCCCTTCTCCAGCTCATCTGGGGGGACACCGAGGCATTCCCAGGCCAGCCGAGTGACATAGCCCCTCCAGCGTGTCCTGGGTCTTCCCCAGGGCCTCATCCCAATGGGACATGCCTGGAACACCTCCCCAGGGAGGCGCCCAGGAGGCATCCGATACAGATGCCCGAGCAACCTCAGCTGGATCCTGTCGACGTGGAGGAGCAGCGGCTCTACTCTGAGCTCCTCCCGGATGACCGAGCTTCTCACCCTATCGCTAAGGGAGGCCCTGGCCACCCTGCGAAGTAAGCTCATTTCAGCCGCTTGTATCCAAGAGCTTGTCCTTTTGGTCATGACCCAAAGCAAGTAAAGTACAGATACTTGAAAAATCTACTTAACCCTCTGGGGTCTAAGGGTGTTTTGGGGCCCTAAACAAGTTTTGACATGACATTTGTGCTGTTTTCTGTTGCTTTTAAACATATTAATGGCTAAAGTCTGATAACACTGTAATCAGCAAAAACTGGGCTACAATAATATGTGAGCAGCATTTTTATACATGATTGTGTTTTTGAGAAAACAGCATTTATGCATGGTTAGTGAAAAAGTACAGTTTCAAATCACTGAAATATGGCCATAAAACACATACAGAAAATTGGTTCACAAGATTTTTGAGAACTGGATCTTGTAGCCTATAGTGTTTACTTTAAAAATCGTGTTCTCTCATTCACAGAAACCAATACACTGATTACACTTTTCTAAGGCTCTTTCTTAGTAGAAAAGACATATGCAGGGAGGCATGCATGATCATTAATAATTATGTGATTCACCGGATAAGACAGATAGTGAGCCTTTCAGTCAGGAATGTGGCTGAGAGGGAATTACTCCAATGCAATGCAATGCAGATGCTAACATTCATCATCTGAGTCAGGTTTTTCCTCTGAGGACAAAATAAACTCTTTGTCACTGTCTAGAACCATACAAAGCGCTTCTTCACCCACGTAGCATGCCATCATCCAAATGCACAGAAAAGTGAGTAAATACCATGATGAAGCTTGACGTTTTATGACATTTCTCAGGGGCGTGCACATAATTACCTGGCTCACCTCAGATTATTTCCATATGAACAGTCCGCTCAGTGCGAGGCAGGATCACATTAGCTATAATGTAGTGAGACAGGAGAAACTGTACCGCTTCTTACTTTCATACAGATTACATAAAAAGAGAAACATAAAAAATGTTTTTGACTTGAATTGTTTAATTTAAAAGAACACGTTTCAAGCTTTCTTTGAGCCAAGTATTGACCGAGATTCAGGTTGTTTGATTTACGTGTCTGTGAAGAGAGAATGCATGCTGTCTGCTTTCTTTATTTTACACAGTGTTTTGTTATTATTATGAGTGTATACAAATAAAACTAGACCCTTTACAGATTTGAATGATATATGGTTTTTATCTGTACAATCAAAACTGACAGAGTAATTTAAGTGTGTTTCGGCGTTATCAGAAGTGAGGGGTTAAGTACAGTAATAAAATATTTGTACTTCGTTATTTCCCACCTCTGGTCTTGGCACAACCATTGTTTTAATCCTTCACAAAATTCTTGATACTTGAAGCCAAAAAATAACATGTTAACATCTTGAATTTTAATTGACACAACAAAGGAATTCAGAATAAGCCTTCCAACAACCTTTGAATCTGTATAAAAAATTTGCTTATTCAAGTTAGTTTTTCTCAAAGCAGTTTGTGCCAGGACTAGAAAGTGTCTATTAAGTGTTTTAAATAAAAGTTGAATGAGCCTTGCAAAAAGACAGACATTGCAAACTAATGTACTATTTACATTACCAGTAGTATTATTAGACATATTTCTAGAGTTGATGTAGTTGGTGGTTTTTATTACAATGCCCATAACACTTTAGAAGATAAGATCAACTTTCATTCATCCCCAAGGGGAAATTAAATGCATTGTCCTTCCTTGTCTATACCTGTTACCCTATCAAGGGTCTGGCTAAGGCAATCCCAGCTGACATAGGGCAAGAGATGAGGTACACCCTGGACAGATCAACAGTCTATCTCAGAGATGGCACATGAAGACCATTCACGTTGTATAGGGGGTGGACCTATATACTGTGACGTCACCTGTAGCATTATGCACTGCAAGAATGAAGCTAATTCATTCGCCATTTTTGGCCATTATGAACGTTGCCATGTTGCTTTTGTGGAGCCAGAAGTACCATATTTGGACAACAAGGCATTCTCTAGAGAACGTTCCCATGGTGACCATGAGCTCCAACAGCAATCTGATCTGGCCTTAGCCATAAGGCTTAGCCTGAGGCTAAATATCAATATCTGTTATGCACAATTAATTCAACTATAAAATGGTGGGCATGATTTTTTAATTTTTTAATTTAATTGACTTAGTAATTGGCACTGATTTTTCAATGGAAGTCACTTGGAGCCAGGGCTATTTGGAGCCAACAGCTACTTCCTATATGGCTTGCTATGTCCACCCCTTCAACAGTCATTGATAGAGACAACACACTCACATTCCCCTACAGGCAATTTAGAGTCACCAGTCACACTAACCTGCATGTGTTTGGACTGTGCGAGGAGGCTGGAGTAGCCAAACAAAACCAACACATAAAGGCCCCAGGTTAAATGGGGTACAAACCCAGAACTTTGTTTCTGCGAGGTGACGGTGTAGTCTGGATAGCATTTTGGGAAATGAAACAAAAATGCTAGTATGAAAGTAAAAGCAGTTGGATTAATTTAATTACAAAATAGAAGGAATATGAGGGTAAGAATAAAATGTCTTATGCTTCAAACTTAAACAGGAAGCAAAATAATAGGATATAATGCATTTGTTGGAAACTATTACCAGCACAGTGTACTGAATGTATGATTGATTTAAAATGAGTGTGCATGCTCATTGCCAAAGTCACCTAGAGCAACAGTGTTGCTCACTAATGCGTTTTTAATACTTTGTGGACAACAATGATGCTCTATGGCACAGAGGAAGAAGCTGTATCAGGCTTTGGATACACACACAATATTGATATTAGTAGCAATATGTAGAGTAAGATGAGTAGTCAGTTACAGTAATTGATTAGTCCATCAACAGAAGATTAATTAATTGATAATTGATTATCTTTGAGTCATTTTACAAGTAAAATTTGATGGTTTCAGCAAGGTGTAAATGTGATACTTTTCTGTTTTTAATTTATTTTAACTTATGAAGACAGACAAATCTTTCCCAACTGAATTATGCACATAGTTTTGCTTAGGCTCCTATATTTATTAATTTACAATCTTTCAGTCTACTCGACCTTCATCAGGTATCTGGGGGATCATTCCAGTATTCCATCTATACAGATAGAGGTTCCCCTCACTTATGTAATCGATAAAGATTTGTCTGTCTGTAATTGTCCTTTGAAGCCTGTCTTGCTGTAAAAGTCAGAGACAATGCTGTGGGTCTCTGTATGAATGACTCAGATATACAAAGAAAATTACAGATATCAGCTAAACTCAGTAAGCCTTCCTATAGGAATATTTGAACACCCACTTCGTGATAATGGCTTATACAACTAAGACTTAATGGTCAACCAACTTATTTAGTAAAATTACACTCATTAAAGGGAACCTCTCTGTATACCTGCATGGTATGTAAGTATAACATTAATTAATACATTTTACAATATAGGTGATACAGTGAAGGATTTTCTCATGTTTTTGTTTATATGTAAAAAGTAATATTGTTGGGTTTCCTATTGTTGATGCAATTAGACACAATAGTGGAGAGGTCCAAACTCCAGAAATATTTGCAGTTCAAAGGCTTGTGGCCTTTGTCAGTGTAAAACACATTAAAGTAAAATGGGTATGAGATGAAAAAATAGACAGCTAATCATAAGTATAGAAACAAGCCCGGTATATGGTGATGTGGCAAGGAAGCAAGGGTGACACCTAGTTAAACAAGTGTCATATGCAGTGTGTATGTTCAGAATCTCCAACCTTTTCACAAGGTGCTAATTATTACAAATATCTTGGTGACCTGGTGACCAAGGTGTACCCCTGCCTTTCACCCAAAGAGAGTTGGGAGAGGTACCAGATAAGCAATAACCCTGGTTAAGGAATAAGGTATAGATAATGGATAGATGGATGGATCTTCAAAATGCAAACAGACAAAACAAAATGTAATAACATACAATATAATATTCAATATACTCAAGTCCAATCAAAAGAAGAGTAATAAACCCATAAGTAATAGATTTAAAAGCCCTCACACTAACTGAAAACTCCTGATTTATCTGGAAGTAAACTTTTAATGTAACAAATCTCAAATTGCTTCAACTTTTTCCTGAAAAAAAACCTTACCTTCTCATATTTTAGCAATGATCACCTTTGATAAGTAATGATAATGTGCTGTTTCAAGTTAACAGGAACTGCATATGCTGAATTTTTAAACTCCTAATACTGCTCCTGTGTTCCTAATGCATTTTTTAAGAGAACCAGATGGCAGTCCTAGCGATTGTTTTCCACATGGGAACCAAATCATCAGCATTGTAGCATAATCAAACAGCATTATATGTGTTTTCTTGCTTAAAAGATAACATTGTTTTGTAAATTAACATCTTTTGCAGACTTTTTAGACATCTTTTTTAGTTTACTGCTGGAGACTCCATAATGACAAAACAAGATATGCTGAGATATGATGGCTCTGAAAAGAGTGAAATACATTTTAAATTATTTTCTGAAGAAACAATTACTTGAGAAAATGATATTTATGATAGTTACAGTATTACTGCTGAGTTGAGCGCTTTCAATAGCCTCAAATTTTACCAGAGTTAAAATATAAGACCTTCACCAGCAGAGCACAGCTGCACAATGACATTTCAACATCCTCGTCAATATGCATTGAATGACTCAATGGCCACATATGTCTCTTTTCGCATTTTTACAGAAGGCTAAGGCTTTATCACCACGAGCGACTCCACCTGCATCTTCTCTCTTTATAAATATAGTAGTAAACACAGATGCTATGTCATGAAGTGTTAATCAACTCAATACTTGAGCTACAATTAAACCCACTATCAAATAAACATTTGCTTCTCCAGTAGTCCATGAGATTATTTGATTATGTATCTCTGTTTACAAATACGATACCTGCAAGTGAGAGTTATTGCTGTGTGTACAGAACACTGACACAGAGCAGCAAATGGGAAGTGTGTTTAATTTGTGTTGTGGGACAAATATGTTCTGGAGAAGCAGCGGATCAAAAGGAATTGACAACCCATAAAACTCATCTGGGAGTTGGCAGAAAGTTTACAGGTGCCAGATTTAGCCCTGGAACCTCATGTCCATCATGCAGTGTGAACCAAAAGCCTCGCCAGATCAAGACTTCAATTTAAAAGGAAATCATTTTGAAAAAAAAGTAATCTCTCACAGTTCTATCACTGCAGTGGTCTGTTGTTAGTCCTGCCAGCAATCACAGCCAATCCTTTCTCGAGAAGTTCAGCGTTTCTGGCAAGTTTAATAAAAATAGTCTGGGACCATTCTGTTATCTCTTGGATTTCTGCCGATTTAAGCTGTTCTCCACACACTTCACCACGTATGCTGGATGAGATTATATCTTGTACAAAGTCGAATACCTTTCCCCTGGTTGTTATGCCACACAAATCGCTCAAAAAGGTCACCAATACACACTACATACTTTAGCTGTCATCAGCTCACTTGCTACTTTAGTTTTACCAATTATAAATGTGTCTGAACGGCAAAAGTGTGAAAGTCTACTTAAGTGATTTGTATTATGCTCCATTCACTAAGCACTAAGTGGGACAAGGACTAAGTGAAGTGATTAATGATTTTAAAAAAATTTGTCATTCTGTCATCTGTCATACTATCCAGACTACACCATCACCTGACATGCTCTGTGACATCAGAATCATTTAATCACATTGAAATATTATTTTCCTGCATTGCTGCATTCAAATCTTGCCAGTTTAATTGGTAGATGTCTCATTGGGCAATCTTGTTTGTCTTACCTTTTTTGTTGTCTTTCCTTGCTGTAAGCAATTTAAAGATACAGTATGTAAAACTGCATTAACAGCATGATATTTTTGTAACGCTTTGCTTGCTACAGCAGATTCTGCTGAAACTTCCATCCTGTTATGACAGCACACAAGTGGATGATTGACTTGTAGGGTGGGTGTAGAATAAACTACAACATCTTTCTTTCACTCATCCTGATGAGAACAAGAAAGAGCCTTTCACTGAGAATGTGTGTGTGTGTTGACAAAAGATTATAATGCTACTTTTCTGAAACCGGATGATTTACCACATCAAGGAACATCTAGCATTTTGATAGAGACCTCTACAAGATATTTGATTTGTCTGTATGGCTCACAAATATTGCCAGTCAAAACAACAGGGGAATTGGAGAGGAACTCTCTGTACTTTTAAGGCTAGACTTAAAACCTTCCTCTTTGACAAAGCATATAGTTAGGGCTGGCTTCAGGCAACCCTGAACCATCCCTTAGTTAGTTATGCTGCTATAGGCCTAGACTGCCCGAGGACCATCGGTGCACTGAGCTCCCCTACCCTAACCCCCCCCCCCCCCCCTCTCCCACCTCATGTATATTCCACCATTGAATGTTACTAACCTTGTGCTCTCTCTCTCCCCTAGTTTGTGCTCTCTCCCTCCCTCTCTCTCTCTCTCTCTCTCTCTGTACCTTCTGCAGGTGTCCCTGGTCCTGGAGCTGTTTATCGCTGATGTGCAGTTACTGGCCCCACCAACTTGCAGTGTCTATTTGTTGTTTATTGTTGCTGTTCTTTTCTCTCTGCTCTATCCACTCACCCCAACCGGTTGAGGCAGATGGCCGCCCAAACTGAGCCCGGTTCTGCTGGAGGTTTTTTTCTTCCGTTAAAGGGAGTTTTTTCCTCTCCACTGTCGCCAAGTGCTTGCTCATAAGGGAATTGTTGGGTTTTTAGTTTTAGTTTTTGTAAAGTGCCTTGAGATGATTTGTATTGTGATTTGGCGCTATACAAATAAAATTGAATTGACTTGAATTGAATTTGAAACAGCTGGTCTCTTATTCTACAGCACAGCTATGTGTGCTGTGTCAGTTTGTGGATGATGATCTGTTCTGAAGAAAAAGAAAGCAGAGTCCTTTTCAGCATCTCAGCACAACCGTTTGAAATGCAGATGACAATGGCATATTGAAAAATTGAGGTCCTCTTGGGGTAGCAGGCGTCAGAGGCGCCATGTTTTAGTCCATGGAAAACTTTTGCATTCAGTGTGAAAAAATCATTATGCAGCTTTTTAATATTTTATCCTTCATTATGGCTTCCCATGTCTGTCAAAGAATTTCTGGCATTCTGGCCCTTCCTTTTTCTTGCTTGTTATGTATGTGGACAGTAAGTCTTTTTCTATGTTGTATTTATTTTAAATGTGATTTTAGATTTTTAGCTGGTTTGTTTGCATGGTCATGGAACACTGTTAGTAATTAACATTAACAAGGCATTTTTACCCCATGGCCATCAGCTTTACTGAACCAAACCTAAGCTCAATCCTTTGTTTTACGTCAGCAGTCACACAGGTGTCATAAACAGAGTACAATTTGTAGCTAAAACATCTGCAGTATGAAAATATTTTTAATTAGAAAAGAAAAACTGGAAAACTCCAATAGTCAGCTGTAATGCCTGCAATCTGAGCATTTCATGAGGTGGCAGTAACAGAGCTATGTTCAAACACCTAAAATATAAACATCACCAATAATGCAGCAGTAAGCAAAATTTCACATAATGTGAATGTTAAGCTTAAGCAGAAGAGAGACTGTGATGATATTACTCACTTCCAGTTTTACTACTACAGTAAGCTACACTAAATGGAAGTGAGCGACGTAACATATTTTACTTGTATTTTTACTTATTTTGTTAAAAAGCAAACAAAAACAAATGCTCCAGTTAGTGTAATTATCACTAGAGCCCTACAAAAATATATTTTGTTTACTGTAGTTTGAAAAAAAAAAAAACAAAATAACACATTAAGATAAAGCTTTGATAGAGGGGACTTGGTATTATTGTCCTCCAGGAGAGCTAGCTAGTTATTATTCATGACCCCTTTCAACCAAAGAGCTCAGATTAGCTTGAATGCATTCAAAAAGTAACAACATGAGCAACAAGAAATGCCCTCAGCATAAACTCAAACTGGGATTACAGAGGCAACAGTTCTGTAATGATACAACAGATATTTCTATAGAAAAGTCTCCAGAACATTCAATCAGTGCTGTTTTCTCTCTAATTAATAGGACAATTCAGTTCAATTCAATTCAATTTCAATTCAATTTTATTTGTATAGCGCCAAATCACAATACAAATCATCTCAAGACACTTTACAAAAACTAAAACTAACTCGCTCAGTGCACCGATGGTCCTCGGGCAGTCTAGGCCTATAGCAGCATAACTAAGGGATGGTTCAGGGTTGCCTGAAGCCAGCCCTAACTATATGCTTTGTCAAAGAGGAAGATTTTAAGTCTAGCCTTAAAAGCACAGAGAGTGTCTGCCTCCTGAACCCAGGCTGGGAGCTGGTTCCATAGGAGAGGAGCTTGATAACTAAAAGCTCTGCCTCCCAGTCTGCTTTTGGAAACTCTGGGAACCACAAGTAGACCTGCACTCTCAGAGCGAAGTGGTCTATTGGGATAATATGGTACTATGAGGTCTTTAAGGTATGAAGGAGCTTGATTATCAAGGGATTTGTATGTGAGAAGAAGGATTTTAAATTCTATTCTATATTTTACAGGGAGCCAATGAAGAGAAGCCAATATAGGAGAAATATGATCTCTCTTGCTAATTCCTGTCAGGACTCTGGCTGCGGCATTCTGGATTAATTGGAGGCTTTTTATGGAGATATTGGGACATCCAGATAGTAATGAATTACAGTAATCTAGCCTTGAGGTAACAAATGCATGGAATAGTTTTTCTGCATCATTTTGAGACAGGTTTAATAGATAGATATAACTGAGTGTCATCTGCATAGCAGTGGTAATTAATAGAGTGCTTCCTAATGATATATCCTAAAGGAAGCATGTACAGGGTGAACAGAATTGGTCCTAGCACGGAGCCTTGTGGAACTCCATAACTAACTTTTGTTCGTGTGGAAGGTTCATCATGGACATGAACAAACTGGAATCTGTCCGATAAATAGGATTGGAACCACTTTAACGCTGTTCCTCTGATACCAATCACATGCTCCAGTCTCTGTAATAAGATGTTGTGGTCAATGGTGTCGAATGCTGCACTAAGGTCTAGGAGGACAAGTATTGAAACAAGTCCATTATCTGAGGCTAAGAGAAGATCGTTGGTACCTTTCAACAGTACTGTTTCTGTACTATGATGTGCTCTAAATCCTGATTGAAAATCTTCAAATAGTTCATTCCTGTGTAAGTGGTCTGATAGCTGCTTAGCAACAGCTTTTTCTAGGATTTTAGAAATAAATGGCAGGTTGGATATTGGTC
This sequence comes from Mastacembelus armatus, assembly GCF_900324485.2. Classification (NCBI taxonomy): domain Eukaryota; kingdom Metazoa; phylum Chordata; class Actinopteri; order Synbranchiformes; family Mastacembelidae; genus Mastacembelus; species Mastacembelus armatus. The sequence continues at coordinate 2,460,621 of NC_046646.1, forward strand.
TATAATTAGCCAAGACTCCTGGATCAAGACTAGGCTTTTTGAGTAAAGGTTTGATTACTGCAGTCTTAAAGGCCTGTGGTGCGTAGCCTGATACTAGTGATAAATTTACCAAGTCCAATAAAGATGAGTTCATTAATGGCAGGGTGCCTTTAAGCAGTCTAGTCGGGATGGGGTCTAAGAGACACGTTGATGATTTCGATGAAGCAACTACTGATGTAAATTCAGAGAGATCTATGGGAGAGAAGCAGTCTAAACATAACTGAGGTCCTACAGATGATTCAAGAGCTACTGTAGTAGAAGATTCATTTATTACAGGTATAGGAAGCATCTGCTGAATTTTATCTCTAATAGTTGTGATTTTATTTGTAAAGAAACTCATAAATTCATCACTGCTGAGAGCTAAGGGAACACTGGGCTCAACAGAGCTGTGACTTTTTGTCAGCCTGGCTACAGTGCTGAAAAGAAACCTGGGATTGTTCTTATTTTCCTCTATTAGTGATGAATAGTATGCAGTTCTGGCTTTACGGAGAGCTTTTTTATCTGTTAGTAGACTGTTTTTCCAGGCTAGAAAAATTTCCTCTAAGTTTGTGGAACGCCACTTCCTTTCCAGCCTTCGTGATGCCTGCTTTAAGGTGCGAATATGTAAATTATACCATGGGGCTAGTCTTCTCTGATTCACTAACTTCTTTTTCAGAGGGGCTACAGAATCAAGCGTTTCACGCAGTGAGGTTACAGCGCTGTCAACAACATGATCAATTTGGTAGGGAGTGGGATTGAAGCAGCTGCCCTCCACTATGTTTATACTTGGCATAGATGTAAATAAAGATGGAATCATTTTCTTAAATTTATTAACAGCGTTGTCGGATAAACATCTGCTGTAGTGGAATTTTCTTCCAAACGCTGCATGATCCATCATTTTAAATTCAAAAGTTATTAAAGAATGATCTGACAAAACAGGATTTGGGGGAAAAACTATTAGATGTTCAATTTCGATGCCATAGGTCAGAACAAGATCAAGGGTGTGATTGAAACAGTGGGTGGATTTATTAACGTTTTGAATGAAACCAATTGAATCTAATATAGAATTAAATACAATGCTGAGGCTGTTATTTTCAACATCTACATGAATGTTAAAATCTCCCACTATAATGACTTTATCTGATCTAAGCACTAAATCAGACAGGAAGTCAGGAAATTCAGTTAAAAACTCCCTACTGAGTAAGGGACAGGTGGATGGTACACAATGACAAGTAGAACTGGTTTTTGTGTTTTCCAGTTTGGATGTGAGAGACTAAGAGTGAGGCTCTCAAATGAGTTATAATTGTTCTGAGGATGAAAGTTTAATAATAAGTTTGAGTGGAAGATTGTAGCTACTCCTCCACCTTGACCTGTGCTTCAAGGAACATGATAATTTTTATGACTGAGGGGGGTTGATTCATTCAGACTGACATATTCATCCTGCTGTAACCAGGTTTCAGTAAGATAAAGTAGGTCAATTTGGTGATCAGTTATCAAATCATTTATTAACAGAGATTTAGATTTAGAGACCTGATATTTATTAATCCACATTTGACAGTTCTGTTTTTCTGTTCAATAAGAGGAGTGGTCTTAATTTTTATTACGTTTTTATGAATAACTCCTCTTCTGTTAACTTCTGATTTATTTGATTTATATGTTCGAGGGGCAGACACAGTCTCTATGTGGTTTGAGGGGGGCGGCGGCTCTAAGGAAACTGCAGAGAGGCGTTTTAGACTGAGTCTCTGCATCCCGGCCCCCACCCTGGATTGTCAGGCTTTAGGTCGGCTAATAAACTCGGCCAAATTTCTAGAGATGAGAGCTGCACCATTCAAAGTGGGATGGATGCCGTCTCTCGCTATCAGACCGGGTTTTCCCCAGCAACCCAGGTGAAAAACAAACAAACAAAAAAAAGATATTAAACCACAGTTCTACTGTTCACTAAGATAAAGCTATAATTTAGGATGAACTGTAGGTTTGTACATGTAATTTAAATAACATTGTTATAATTGTATAGTTTTCATCAGTTTTTAGCTCCTGAAGAGACCAAAATAAACAATTAATGGCTTTTCCCGACTAACAAGTGTTTTACTGTGTGCAACTACAACATTACGTCTCTGTGCCACAACATGCCATTATTGCTGTGGAACTATTAAAACCCCATAAAACTCATAGGAGAGCCACATTGTTACAGAGTGACATATTCCTATATTACAACAAACATGGGCTGCGTAATTTATTATGAAACTACTCTGGAACAGCATCTTTGGAGAGCAGCTTGATATCAAGTGGAGATTACTAAGCATGCTGGAGGTGATGACGGTACTGCTTAGATGAATTAAAAAGTTACCTGATGTCTTTTTTATAGTTTTTTGGATGACAGTGATAATAGCTTTACAATGCTCTTGCTGCATAACAACCTGATAATTTTATTGTTGGCTGGGGTCTTTTCACAAAAATTGCATATTGCAGCACAACATATATATCCATTTTATTAACACCTATTCTTCTAGACAGGATAATTTCACATGTAAAACTACTTTCTCTCCATACAATCATAATTTACTGGCCTAGTACTGTATACTTGTATGTAATTACTATCCATTTCACTTTGATCCCACTTCAAGGAGCACCCTTAGCTTGTTGATGATTTGAAGTGGTTGACACAGGCATAGCTGGTCTTAAATGCCCGGGCAGGGTTGATAAATTACATGTCTGATGCTGGCAGACAGGTAAGATGACTATGTGCTCAAAGCTAGTGACCAGCTAAACCAGTATTCATGGCAAGAAAATGAATTTTAGTTTTTCTAACTATGGGTTGTGTGGGTCTTTTACACACACACTCACACACGCACACACACACACACACACACACATATATATATGTATGTATATATATATGTATATATAGCACAGTAGCTGGGACGATGTTTCCTGTGCACATACACTGACAAAAAAATGTATGTTTCATCGTCACTCTGTGGTGGTTTTAAAAAAAAAAACAATTATGTTTCTATTTGCATAATATAATGTTAATTTGCAACACATTTTCTCTGAAAGACAAAAGCATATGGAGGGTGAAAATCAGACTTAAGAGATGGGCAGTAATTGGAATAAAATAACCATTCTAAATAAAAAACAAGAACAAATGTGTTTGGAAATAATCAGGTTATGCACAGCTTATCAAAGCTTATGCAGTGCTTTTGCAGGCAAACTCATAAGATGAAGCCGACCTTTGTTGTTCAGACTTGACAAATGATAATTTTGTCATTTGGTCTGGAATTTTTCACATCATTTCACACATATCCTTGCTTAGAAGGCATAGCACTGGGATTTTCAGTTCTCTCAGTAACATGTGTGACTGAGGCAGAATAACTACAAGAGGTCTGAAATAGAAGCTGCTCTCCTCTCACAACTGTCAATTTAGCTAGGTCGGAGACAGCCAGATTTATCGGTGATACAGCTGCCCATCACCCCATACAATCAGTTTTCCTTATCTTTAATCAATCTGAATTACTGGAGACAGCATCTGATAACTTGAAGCAAATCCCTGTCCTGGGACATGAGCGGCCTAGGCTCCAGCTTGTACCACAATTTTCATTTCCATGGTTACTGGGAGAAAGTGACAGTGGGTGTGATATTTTCTGCAGATACATCCATCCACTGCAGGATAACCACAGTCTGTGATGGTAAAGTTGGTATGCTCATCTGTTCATGAGATCCAATATGCATATTTCTTTCTCCACCGCAGGTGCTGTGATCTGCGTTCTGCACTGCCCCTGAACATATTAATCAGATGAGGGGTGATATACCTAGATGTCTTATCTAAACAGTGGCAAGTGCACCTTCAGAGGTGATAATGAAAAACACTCTATCACCATATGCCATGAGTATGAGTAATTAATTTGAAATTAACAGGAGTGGGACTAGTGCAGACAGGTCTGGGAGGGGATCTTCAGCCTGTCTGTACACTGGCTAGCTGTTGGCAGGCTGCGCTCAATTGGATGGCTTCTTTTCTGATTCATCAGCTTTCGTTTGCTATTTCAAGTCCAGTGTTTTACCAGATGCTTCTTTCATGAAGAAACACCCACCGCTGCCAATCAAAACTTTAAGCTTTCACTAATTTCCCTACTCTGTGGTACAAACAACAGAATATCTTGCTTTGCCTGATAATATGTCATGTAAGTTGTGTTTACGGTGGAATTGGAGTGAAAAACTTTAAAAAATTTGAAAAAAAAAATTGCCAGCTATAAGGATATGTCTAAAAATTTAAGGCTTACTTATGTAAACATATGCTTATTTAATATACATTTTATGATATATGAAACATTACATTTTCTCTATTTTACATTGAGCTACTACATTTGTGTTTTGAAGTAACAAGGGAAGAAGGGCAGTAACAAGATATTTCAGATGCACACTTATAGACACATACACACCAGGGAACGAGAGGCAGACAGCTAATAACCCATTAAAAGAATAACTGTGGCTGCCAAAGCATATGAGTTCAAGCAGAGAAGACGAACACCAGAAGACCACTGTATCTGGTCTGGGCTCCAGGCTCCGGGCCGAGATGTCTCAATGCCTCACAACATGACCTCCATTTTACAGACAAATCAATCTGTGAACGACAGGCTAATTGCCAGGAAAGTCACAGCATGACCCATTAGCCCTCCCCCACATACACACACACACACACACACACACACACAGTGACATGACAAGACAGCACATGGTGTGGAAGAGCTTGTAGTTTGCTAAAAATATATAATAAAATAATATTACTTGTATCTTTAATTGGTAGTACTACTGTATTGCACACAGTTTTTGTTTCACTCTCTGCCCATCAAACCTAACTGGAATTTAAGACAGACAAGTCAGTCTTAAGATTTCAGATGAATAATGATTCCAAGTCACATTATCTGAAACTACACCCAAGTTGTATATGTACAGTATATGATAAATTACTTGAAAGGCCTAGTGGGATCATTTCAACTAAGAAATACATTTTATATTTTGTTATAGCCAGAGGTAAAATAATTCCCTGAACACGTTAGCTGGCTAGCAGGCTGTACTTTAACTTTTGAAATACAGCAAGTATTATTATCATAAGACTTTTCTATCATGCGATATGAAGCAGCAATACCCCTACAAAATAAGATGTAATTAAGGATTATTCTTAAAGAGCCAGTGAAGCTTATTAACTGCACCATTAGTTGATTAGTTTATTGGTTACCTTTAAGAAGTATTGCAAATGCAACTTCTTAAACACACATGTAACCATACAGCTAATGCTCTTAGAGACTTACAAGAGAAACCAACTAATGTTATTTAGTTCCCCGACTTTTGGTTAACGTTAGGTGGGAACAACATTTCTTTGGATAAGCATACCTTTGTCAGTTGTGTGCTGCAAACACAAGTCCAGTCCTTCCACGTTATTATGTTTACCCACAATTAGGATTAGCATTTGACCGTAGCACCCAACAGCACAGCAACACAACCTTTTCAGTAGCTGATGTAGCCTAAGTAGATTCATGTTTGACTCCAGTTCTCCTATGGTTTGCCTTCAACAACACAATGATGTAAGAGTCTATTGAAATTATCTAAAGTTTCTAACAAGGTAATCTGGTAGGACATTATATTTGTTTAGAGTTAATTAGTTAGGAACAGGCTCTATCAATTACTCTAAACCCAGTGACAACAATTAAATCTGAGCCTCAAGGAACAAACTGTAAATTTCATTCCCATTAAAATGACTTTCAAGCAATGGGCAGTAGATGTTATGCAGAGGAAGGTGGTTTCTGCTGTTCATGCCAGAATCAATAGACTAGACAGCTGCATACGTCCACAATGAACAAACTCACTGTCAAAGCATACTTCTCATTTTCTTAATCTCTCTCCTTCGTCATCGCTCCTCATTTATACATATACATATTTACATCATAAACAGCCAAATACAAGACACCTCTTCCAAATGTAGCACACACTGATGTGCAGTTTTCAAACACTTCTTGATCTAAGGACAGACCAGGCTTTCCAGCTGTGAAATAGCAACATGGCAGCACTCACTGAATTAAACAAGAATGTATGGATACCAATCAATAAAATCTTCGCATTTTCACCTTCACCAACGCTGTACAATGACTTGTGCTGTTATGCTCACAAGTCATTTTTTGGAAGTCCAAATCAAGTCTCAAGTCTCATGGTTGCAATGAACAATGCTGTACAGACTGCAAAGGTCTACAAAGCAAGTAACAAGCTAACATTAGATTAACTGATGTTGAGCATTAGATAGCCAATGTTAAGCTAAATCAAATATCAACTGACTGACCTCATGTTTAGATGTGGTGGATCCAGCATCTTTTATTTTTATATTGCTCACCTTGCATGTTACCATTCATTTGTTTAGGCTTTGCATGAAGTCATAATAACCAAACTTGATAACAAACCGTGTCAAATGTCCCAGCAAGTGCAGCCCCGGCAAGTGGACCAGACTTGCACTAATTCTGCCGTTTACAGTCACCTGTGGAAATGCACACCACGAATGGGTTGTGCTCACTACCAATAGAGGGTAACAACATGCCTTTTCTACATCTGCCACTCATTTACCAGAAGAAGAAAATAGTAAACACACTGCTTGTCAGCAATTGACATTTATGCATAAAATAAAATAAGTAAATATATAAACATTGTTCACGCGTCCCAAACATCAAATCCGAGTTGAGTCTTTTGAGGACGAGTCTCAAGTCAAGTCTCAAATTACTGTGTGTGCGTCTTAAGTGCAACTGGAGTGTTAAGTCGCAGATTTAGGGATTTGTGCCATTAAAGTAGTATTCATGAAGCTGTGAGAAAACATGTCTCTCTCGCCTCTGTAAAAGTTCTTTGTTCATAGCACCCCTCAGTTCAGGGTCCCCTTATCGGCCTGGCTCACTTCCGTTGTGTTCTCTCTTTTGCAGCGCGTTTCTCTTTTGCAGCGTTTCTCTTTTGCAGCGCGTTTCTCTTTTGCAGCATTTCTCTTTTGCAGCGCGTTTCTCTTTTGCAGCGTTTCTCTTTTGCAGCGCGTTTCTCTTTTGCAGCGCGTTTCTCTTTTGCAGTGTTTCTCTTTTGCAGCGCGTTTCTCTTTTGCAGTGTTTCTCTTTTGCAGCGTGTTTCTCTTTTGCAGCGTTTCTCTTTTGCAGCGTTTCTCTTTTGCAGCGTTTCTCTTTTGCAGCGTGTTTCTCTTTTGCAGCGCGTTTCTCTTTTGCAGTGTTTCTCTTTTGCAGCGCGTTTCTCTTTTGCAGTGTTTCTCTTTTGCAGTGTTTCTCTTTTGCAGCGCATTTCTCTTTTGCAGCGCGATTCTCTTTTGCAGCGTTTCTCTTTTGCAGCGTTTCTCTTTTGCAGCGTTTCTCTTTTGCAGCGCGTTTCTCTTTTGCAGCGCGTTTCTCTTTTGCAGCGTTTCTCTTTTGCAGCGTTTCTCTTTTGCAGCGCGTTTCTCTTTTGCAGCGTTTCTCTTGCAGCGTTTCTCTTTTGCAGCGCGTTTCTCTTTTGCAGCACACAGCGTGTTTCTCTTTTGCAGTGCGTTTCTCTTTTGCAGCGCGTTTGCCCTTGTGGGCCACCGTAGGGGGAATTTGCTTCAAGGATTTTTTGTAATCAAATTAATCGATTTCCTCAAGGATTCATTGCAGCTCTAATTCACATTTAGGGCTCTATATTCTTGTAGATATAATGCAGGCAGTAGTCCAAATGCGGGCTTGTGGCAGTGTGGGAGAAGAGGCATGGCTTAAACTGTGTTTATGCAGATTAGGTGGCACGGTGCAGTTCTGGTCCTCATTCTGAACCTGTATAGACACAAGGTAAAAGTAGTAAGTAAAAAGAAAAAGTAATAGCCAGGGTAATGAGAATATACACAGTACTAATAAGGTAATAAAAATGAACACTTATTATATATTACTTATATATATATATATATATATCAAAAAGTGCTAATTTATATATCCTATATATATATCATTTTATTTGTATGCCCCCAAATCACAATAGAATAATCTCTAGGCAAAAAAACCCAAACAATTTTACCACCCTCTGCTGGCAAGATTAAATGGTGGCTACTCAAGATGACTAAAATATGAAGCAAAAATTTTTTTTGCCTACTACATAATTCCATGTATTACATTGATACATATATCAATGTAATTCCATTTAAATATGTCTTAAATTTGAACCTAAAGTGTGTAAAATTTAAAAAAAATTGAATGAGAAAACATCCACATTTTTTACTAGTACTGTACATGGTGTATTGTAATTTTAAAAGCAGAAAACGGGTCAGATGTCAGATTTTGTCAACACGTTCTTGGAAGTTAGCTTGGTGTGTCAAAGCTCTAAAGGGCAATGCAGTGACTAAACTAAATTCAATTCAATTCAATTCAATTCAATTTTATTTGTATAGCGCCAAATCACAATACAAATCATCTCAAGGCACTTTACAAAAACTAAAACTAAAAACCCAACAATTCCCTTATGAGCAAGCACTTGGCGACAGTGGAGAGGAAAAAACTCCCTTTAACGGAAGAAAAAAACCTCCAGCAGAACCGGGCTCAGTTTGGGCGGCCATCTGCCTCGACCGGTTGGGGTGAGTGGATAGAGCAGAGAGAAAAGAACAGCAACAATAAACAACAAATAGACACTGCAAGTTGGTGGGGCCAGTAACTGCACATCAGCGATAAACAGCTCCAGGACCAGGGACACCTGCAGAAGGTACAGAGAGAGAGAGAGAGAGAGGGAGGGAGAGAGCACAAACTAGGGGAGAGAGAGAGCACAAGGTTAGTAACATTCAATGGTGGAATATACATGAGGTGGGAGAGAAGGGGGGGGGGGGAGCTCAGTGCACCGATGGTCCTCGGGCAGTCTAGGCCTATAGCAGCATAACTAACTAAGGGATGGTTCAGGGTTGCCTGAAGCCAGCCCTAACTATATGCTTTGTCAAAGAGGAAGGTTTTAAGTCTAGCCTTAAAAGTACAGAGAGTGTCTGCCTCCTGAACCCAGGCTGAGAGCTGGTTCCACAGGAGAGGAGCTTGATAGCTAAAGGCTCTGCCTCCCATTCTGCTTTTGAGAACTCTGGGAACCACAAGTAGGCCTGCACTCTGAGAGCGAAGTGGTCTATTGGGATAATATGGTACTATGAGGTCTTTAAGGTATGAAGGAGCTTGATTATGAAGGGATTTGTATGTGAGAAGAAGGATTTTCAATTCTATTCTATATTTTACAGGGAGCCAATGAAGAGAAGCCAATATAGGAGAAATATGATATCTCTTGCTAGTTCCTGTCAGGACTCTGGCTGCGGCATTCTGGATTAATTGGAGGCTTTTTATTAAGATATTAGGACATCCAGATAGTAATGAGTTACAGTAATCTAGCCTTGAGGAAACAAACGCATGGACTAGTTTTTCTGCATCATTTTGAGACAGGATGTTCCTAATTTTGGAAATGTTGCGCAGGTGAAAGAATGCAGTTCTAGAAATTTGTTTTATGTGTGAGTTAAAGGACATGTCCTGGTCAAAAATAACTCCAAGGTTTTTTACAGTAGTGCTGGAGGCCAGGGCTATGCCATCTAGAGTAGCTATAATTTTAGAAAAGTTATTTCTGAGATTTTTAGGCCCAAATATAATGACTTCTGTTTTCTCCGAGTTTAAAAGTAAAAAGTTACTGGTCATCCAAGCCTTTATGTCAGTTAGACAGGCTTGAAGTCTGGTTAACTGGTTTTTGTTAACAGGTTTAATAGATAGATATAACTGAGTGTCATCCGCATAGCAGTGGTAATTAATAGAGTGCTTCCTAATGATATATCCTAAAGGAAGCATGTACAGGGTGAACAGAATCGGTCCTAGCACAGAACCTTGTGGAACTCCATAACTAACTTTTGTCCGTGTGGAAGGTTCATCATGGACATGAACAAACTGGAATCTGTCCGATAAATAGGATTGGAACCACTTTAACGCTGTTCCTCTGATACCAATCACATGCTCCAGTCTCTGTAATAAGATGTTGTGGTCAATGGTGTCGAATGCTGCACTAAGGTCTAGGAGGACAAGTATCGAAACAAGTCCATTATCTGAGGCTAAGAGAAGATCGTTGGTAACTTTCAACAGTGCTGTTTCTGTACTATGATGTGCTCTAAATCCTGATTGGAAATCTTCAAATAGTTCATTCCTGTGTAAGTGGTCTGATAGCTGCTTAGCAACAGCTTTTTCTAGGATTTTAGAAATAAATGGCAGGTTGGATATTGGTCTATAATTAGCCAAGACACCTGGATCAAGACTAGGCTTTTTGAGTAAAGGTTTGATTACTGCAGTCTTAAAGGCCTGTGGTACGTAGCCTGATACTAGAGATAAATTTACCAAGTCCAATAAAGATGAGTTCATTAATGGCAGGGTGCCTTTAAGCAGTCTAGTCGGGATGGGGTCCAAGAGACACGTTGATGATTTCGATGAAGCAACTACTGATGTAAATTCAGAGAGATCTATAGGAGAGAAGCAGTCTAAACATAACTGAGGTCCTACAGATGATTCAAGAGCTACTGTAGTAAAAGATTCATTTATTGCAGGTATAGGAAGCATCTGCTGAATTTTATCTCTAATAGTTGTGATTTTATTTGTAAAGAAACTCATAAATTCATCACTGCTGAGAGCTAAGGGAACACTGGGCTCAACGGAGCTGTGACTTTTTGTCAGCCTGGCTACAGTGCTGAAAAGAAACCTGGGATTGTTCTTATTTTCCTCTATTAGTGATGAATAGTATGCAGTTCTGGCTTTACGGAGAGCTTTTTTATATGTTAGTAGACTGTTTTTCCAGGCAAGAAAAATTTCCTCTAAGTTTGTGGAACGCCACTTCCTTTCCAGCCTTCGTGATGCCTGCTTTAAGGTACGAACATGTAAATTATACCATGGGGCTAGTCTTCTCTGAATCACTAACTTCTTTTTCAGAGGGGCTACAGAATCAAGCGTTTCACGCAGTGAGGTTACAGCGCTGTCAACAACATGATCAATTTGGTAGGGAGTAGGATTAAGGCAGCTGCCCTCCACTATGTTTATACTTGGCATAGATGCAAATAAAGATGGAATCATTTTCTTAAATTTATTAACAGCGTTGTCGGATAAACATCTGCTGTAGTGGAATTTTCTTCCAGACGCTGCATGATCCATCATTTTAAATTCGAAAGTTATTAAAGAATGATCTGACAAAACAGGATTTGGGGGGAAAATTATTAGATGTTCAATTTCGATGCCATAGGTCAGAACAAGATCAAGGGTGTGATTAAAACAGTGGGTGGGTTTATTAACGTTTTGAATGAAACCAATTGAATCTAATATAGAATTAAATGCAATGCTGAGGCTGTTATTTTCAACATCTACATGAATGTTAAAATCTCCCACTATAATGACTTTATCTGATCTAAGCACTAAATCAGACAGGAAGTCAGGGAATTCAGTTAAAAACTCTGAGTAAGGAACAGGTGGACGGTACAAAATGACAAGTAGAACTGGTTTTTGTGTTTTCCAGTTTGGATGTGAGAGACTAAGAGTGAGGCTCTCAAATGAGTTATAATTGTTCTGAGGATGAAAGTTTAATAATAAGTTTGAGTGGAAGATTGCAGCTACTCCTCCACCTCGACCTGTGCTTCAAGGAACATGATAATTTTTATGACTGAGGGGGGTTGATTCATTCAGACTGACATATTCATCCTGCTGTAACCAGGTTTCAGTAAGATAAAGTAGGTCAATTTGGTGATCAGTTATCAAATCATTTACTAACAGAGATTTAGAAGAAAGAGACCTGATATTTATTAATCCACATTTGACAGTTCTGTTTTTCTGTTCAATAAGAGGAGTGGTCTTAATTTTTATTAAGTTTTTATGAATAACTCCTCTTCTGTTAACTTCTGATTTGTTTGATTTATATGTTCGAGGGGCAGACACAGTCTCTATGTGGTTTGAAGGGGGCGGCGGCTCTAAGGAAACTGCAGAGAAGCGTTTTAGACTGAGTCTCTGCATCCCGGTCCCCACCCTGGATTGTCAGGCTTTAGGTCGGCTAATAAACTCGGCCAAATTCCTAGAGATGAGAGCTGCACCATCCAAAGTGGGATGGATGCCATCTCTCGCTATCAGACCGGGTTTTCCCCAGAAAGTGGCCCAATTGTCTATGAAGCCCACATCGTTTGCTGGACACCACCTAGACAGCCAGCGACGGAACGACGACATGCGGCTAAACATGTCATCGCTGGTCAGATTGGGGAGGGGTCCAGAGAAAACTACGGAGTCCGACATTAATTTAGCAAAGTTACACACCGACTCAACATTAATTTTAGTGACCTCCGATTGGCGTAATCGGGTGTCATTGCTGCCGACGTGAATAACAATTTTCCCATATTTCCGATTAGCCTTAGCCAGCAGCTTCAGATTTGACTCAATGTCGCCCGCTCTGGCTCCAGGAAACATTTGACTATGGTCGCTGGTGTCTCTATTTTCACGTTCCTGACTATGGAATCGCCAATTATCAGAGTCGGTTTCTCAGCGGGTGTGTCGCTGAGCGGGGAAAATCTATTAGAAACGTGAACAGGCAGGTGATGAGCCGTGGGCTTCTGCTTAGGAGTATGTTTCCTTCGGACCGTCACCCAGGCTAATTCTCCGGGCTGCTCCGGAGCTGCCCTTGGACCGCTAACAGACCCTGAGCTCGGTGGCTCCACACCAGCTAACGGGGCTAGGCTAGCTGGCTTTAGTTCGAAGGTGCGGAGCCGCGCTTCCAAATCAGTGATCCTCGCCTCCAAGGCTAACAGAACCTTACACTTAATACAGGTATCATTATCGCTAAAGGAGGCAGAGGAATAACTAAACATGTGGCACACTGAGCAAGAAAGAGAGAGAGAGGGAGAGGCCATGTTAGCAAGCTAACTAGCTAGCTAAGCTAACCGGTAGGCCAACGAGCGCTAAGTCAGGAAATAGCAACAAACACCGGTCAAAACAGAAAGGTACCCGACCAGCACCGGAATGCAGCAGCCAGTGAACCGTTCAAAGTCTAGCCGGTTCCCAGGTGTGCCAAACCACAGCTAGTCTGCCGCCAGTCTGCAGACGAACCACACAACACACACAACACGACACGCCTGCAAGACAAAAGTGATTCGCTAGCAAGAGACATTAAGGGAAAATAAACAGACTAAAGGTTGACATTATGTAATATAATGCAATGTCTGAGTTAACCCCTACATGAGTAATCTAGATAAATATTACACATGCTTTACCAACATGATTCTGAAATAAAGTATTTTTATCGTTACATAATGTTACTTGTTTTGACTTTTTTCTGGACTAAAACCTGGTTACCTTGAAATGATGTTGATTGATATCGTCTGTTCCAAATGTTGATTTTAATAGCCAACGTATGGAAGATACGTGATGGACTGGTGACCTGTCCAGGGTGTACCCCTGCCAATCACCCAAAGAGAGCTGGGATAGGCTCCAGCAGATCCCTGTGACCGTAAATAGGAATATATAACGGATGGATGGACAGATGGAAAATAGAGTTAATTTCACATTTAGTCTGGAGCAAATGTTTTGATTTCATTCTTTTTGATTTTCAGATAGCTGAAAAAAGGAGCTGTTTTTAACTAAAAAGTCCTACTTTCCTTTTGTTCCACTATTCTTATTTATATAACCAGGACATTTAGTATGTTTGATTCTGACAAGTCGAAGCCCCAGGGCCATCAAACAAAGATAAAATGTTCAGTGTTGATGTCTGGGAAAAATTTTTTGAAAAGCTATGCACAATGGAGAATGTAGTCCTAATGTGTTTTTGTGAGCACCTGTCCACATGTCATCTGTATTTGCGATGCTTCCCAGCACCTCAGAAAAAGCTTTTTTTCTGTTTGGCTATTGTAAAACTGCCAGATTCTCTGCCCAGTGAAAGCGAACACATTGGCTTTCTAGTAGAATTTTCTCCAAAGAAGAGCGACTTTGTAATTGTCAGCAATATTGAGCCAAAAACATAATCAACTTTAGAATATACCCTGGCACTGGTGAACTGTCCCAGCATACAATGGTTTCCCCATGGACTGAAAGTAAACATGCACACACACAAAATCCTTTTAACTACAAGTACAAATGCATTACACACACAAATTAACATATCTAAACACTGAATGCCAGCTGCATAAAACTACTCACAATGCCCAAATGACCCCCCCCCCCCAAGTGTACATATATATATATATATATATATATATATACGTGTGTGTTTGTGTGTGTGTGTGTACCAGGCCATAATAGGGGATGGAGGAATTATTTCCCTTGTCCCATGGGCAATCTGGGGGGCTACAAATTGAAGATTGTTCAGTGTTGCTGTCTGGATTCCGTTTGCAGTCAAATCCCCCTTCACCCTGTGGTACAGCTTATCATTTTGCAATAACAATGTCAGAGAAAATAGTGCACCTGATGCTCAGCCCACCCTACCGCCAGATTCTTGTTATCTAGCATCATATTGTGTCACCACCTATATGAGTGAGTATGGTTGAAATTCCCAGCCCTGTATCAGACGGAAAATGTTGCTCTACAGTCTAAAAACCTTCACTAACATGGACAATGCTGGTTTGACAAAAGGATATACTTAACCCGTCTTTTAACGGAAATCTGCAGCAGCCCTTCACTTCTCAGTAAAGTCTATTCAGCTCTGCTCTGGGATTTTGGGAGCAGTTCCTCCTTAGGGCTCAGTTAAGGTTTGGATTAGAGGCTGTTGCTGAGTTCACCATGTGTGAGGCTCAGTCTGTTCAGCATCTGGATGGAGACAGTTGCTGTAATTTATATGCATTTCTCTTTCCTGAGGGGAAAAAAAATGTAATTTCCAATGTCACACATAACGAATGTTGGTTACACAGCACTTATTGTAGCTATTATAGCATTCTTGCATTATATTAAGTATCCACTATGAAAGGTTCTTACTGCACTTAAAAAAAAAAAAATCATTAGCCTGCTGATGAGCTGTTGACCCCTTACTTGTTCTCTGAAGCAGGTACAAGTTAGAAAAAACACAGCTCTCAGCTCCACAGGCCTGTAAGATATCAACACATCCAAAGCAAAACAATTTCAAAGAGAAACATAGGAAGTAGAAGAAAGCCACTGCAAAATTTGGTAAGGCACTGAAGCTGAAAACAAAAGGGCATCATCCCCTTTGCCTGTGCATCCTGCCAATCTGCCGCTGTCACCTCCTTGAGAAATCATCCTCTAGTCAATCAAAGACCCATTCAACCTTGGAGTATGAGTTAATACTAGGCCTGGCACTTTAACTGTGGCCGTCACACAGGTAATGCTGAGATGCGTCTCTTTGTGGATCATGGGTGGGCCTGAAAATTCAGTTTCTTCTGTCATTGAGTGGACATCATGCCTGCTGTTCTATTTAAGCTGTCAAGCACCGCAGCCTTAAAACAGGCCCAGATGGCTCCCTATGAGCCTTCCACAGTAAGATTGATGAGGGAAACCCTGGCAGAGTGAGGCCAACACAACCGAGCCTTTGTATTTTCCGGTACATACCATACCCATCATTTTCTTTCATTCCACGGTAGGATCAGCAACAGCAGATTAAATGACAGAATGAATCAGACCATTCATATTCGTTCAAGTGAATCTGTGTAACCATTCAGTGTAACCTGGAATTAATTAGGCACGCTTGTATTCCATCGCTGTAGGCTACTCTAGTACTGTGGACTAAATCATAATTGATATCTTCATGCAATATCTTACTTTATTACAATGGCAGATTGCAATTCTGTTATGCTTTTTATTGTCATTGTGCATACACTATAAATTACATTTTATATGTAAAGCAGGAAGTTGCTTCTGATAAAATACATGTAGTGTATATGTACACTTTAAATAATATAGAGATGATCGTGGTGTTTATTATTTCTACTAAAGCTTCACAAGGCACGGCATCTCAGTGCCATAATCTGAGAGGTCATCTGACAGATGACAAGAAAGAACTTCTTAACCTCTTACTAAAATTACATTTTTTGAGCATATAATGGTTTGTAGACATTTACAAAATAATTAAAACCATTACATTTATAGTGACTAAGCAGTTTATGAAATAACATTACAGTTAGTAACAAGTATCACAGAGAGCATAAAATAAATCTTAAACTTATTAAGAATTTCACTGTTAAATGAAGACTCACTTGTAGTCTGGTAACTCACAGGTAACGTCCTGTTGTAGTTCCTTTCTTGAAAAATGTAAAACAAAATTGGAAAAAACTCGCATTGCCACAGGGAGAACAAGCAAACTCCACACAGAAAGGATCCTGTGTGATCCAGTACTAACCACTGATCCACCATGTTGCCCTTAATGACTATGTTTTGTAATTTAAAAATAAGAATATATCACATATCTATTAAAATATTTTTCCTTCCACAAAAACTAATTTTTATCATAAAACATTTACTTCAAATACATTAGCAATAAAATTTGCTCTCTACTTTAAACTGATGTGCATTGTGATTCAACCTATGTTATAGTCAGCCTGTAAAAGCTTTTTGTCAATACTTTATTGAGAATAACTGTACAGCTAGTGTCAGGTCAGACCAAAAAACATTATACTCAAACAAACGTACCAACAGGAGCTGCAAAATACACTAAAAACAATTATCTATCATCCTATTTGTTTCTCATCTCTTGGTTACCTTGTTAAGCTTCCTTATCCATGAAAAAAATGGTTTTAATATTTTTGGTGTTGGCCTCTGGACCTTTTTTTGTCAGTATACCCCGCTATTTAAATAAAAAAAAAGTAAAATGAACCTCAAGAGAATCATATAACGAAATAAAAGGTTGTTGTGTTACCTGACTATTACTGAGGGGTATTAGAACACATCTCTTAAATAAATTAATTTAATTTATTTTTTGATTTTAATATTATTAACTGGTTTTTCTCAGGGATGCGCTCAAAGCTTTGCTTGTGTAAATCTGTAGATTCCAGGTATAGCTAGTTTGTGCATCACAGGCTGCCCAGATTTTCATGACGTACTTCCCTGGCTTACTGGGCATGTATTGCCGGAAGGGGCATTTTCCTTGGAAAGGGACAAGACACTTCTGGCCCAAGGTTGAACATCAGTGGAAGGAGCTGCACCCATTTCTCCCAGACATCCCTGATGGGGGCAAGCTTGTCAGATCTTGATCTGGCATCTCTGTTGTCAAATCTGAGGACTCTTGATATCATTTGAAAAGTCTGAAGTGACATTGTTGCCTGGAAAATATTTCTGCCTGTTGAAGCGTCCCAGAGACTATCAGTGGCTTCATTGCAGAATCAATACACTCCAGCAAGAAGAAGAAGACCAATATAAGCATCCATCAATGCCTTTCCATGTGTCGCCATGGACTTTTTTTCCTTGAATGTTTGTCATAGCAATGATGATTCTTTTTAGTGATAATGGCATAAATAGCTCAAAATATGTTTTGATGTCACTGACTCTTGTTACAGCAAACCTTGTGATTCCAGGGATCATTTTGATGACATTTGCTGCAGCTGCCCTGCCATGAACATCATGAGGTACTGAGCTCCAACAGATCTTCCCATTTTTGGACTTGAATCTGTCAGCGGGAGCAGCTTCACCACCAGTGAACTCCTCATCAGACTCATCAGATGTGTCTGTGTCTTCTGGATGATACTCCACATTGTCTTCCTCCTCAGAAACCAGCTCATCTGTATCGCTATGCCACTCTGTGTCCTCTTCCTCATTTTCACCAAAAAAAATGATAAAGAACTTGGCTCACTGTAAATCTTCTTCTCATTTTGGATGCTGCAAATTGGAGATGTGCACTCTGCAAGTCACCAACTCTATATTGAATTGACCTCACATGTCTGTACATGCCCATCTTTGTTTTGATTTTTTGCAGATATACTGGATAACAAGGCGAAATGAGAATCCCATTAAGCTCACATGATTGGGAAAGGTGCTGGCTGTCGGTGTGTTGGCTGACAGTACACTTATGATTTCAGTTTGGCTCTAATTATTGCTTAATAATCTTATTTTTATAACTGGGTCGGAAACGACCCAAACAATACAAATGTCATTATGTCAACTAGAGCACTTTATAATTTAGTGAAATCTTTTTTATTTTTTTTATTTTGTTGAAGTAGATGTTCCTGACAAAGTCAAAAAGCCTTAATGCAATAAACAAATGTATGCATTTTATGCATTTAAAACCTGAAACGGGTCGGTGCTGACCCTAACGCAAAAGGAAGGTTAAGTAGGCTGAGAGGATGTGACAGGCCACAGGTCAGTGTAATTGCGGTGATAATTAATATGTGAAGCCAGATGAAAAAGGAACAACAGGAAGTGGATTGAAAAAAACTGTGACTCTTGACATTTTCCTGCTACATGTAACTGACATAACTCAAAGGTTTTCTGCACAAACAACCATGAAAAACAAACTGAAGAGAAGCATTGAGAAGCATATTTTTTTTCTAATTGCTTTATATCATCACCTTTTACTAGTTGTTAATTCACTGTCCCATCTTAAACAAGACTTAGATCTGTGGATTGAGGGTGTGTGTGTAGCAATTCTTTACCTCCTCTTACCAAGCCAGCCTACAATTACGATAGCTGGGTTTTAACATATACTGTAGGAACACCTGGAATCGGACAATGATATATAAAATGGATAGAGTCCCCCTTTTAGTAACTGTGTCTGGGATGGGAAAGTGATGTGTGCATCTCTAGATTTAAACAGTGTGTTTAATATTTGAATTGCTTGCTGTGGTAGCCTGACCTAATTAATTTCCCTTCTTTCTCCTTCACCACAACAGGGATCAAAAAGCCTCCATATTTTTAAAGACGGGAATCATGAAGAATCAATCAGAAAACAGCACAGGTTACCTCTAGTCACCCTTTTCTATGTCATAATGTGTGCTTTAAGCCTGCATGACAGCTCAGATACTAAGATCATGTGACTAATGTGTTGTCTTTATGTCTTCCTTCATCAGTTCACTTTGACGTCACCACACGGTAAAGTGGCGTCATTCTGTGTATACCTATCCACTGTAGCTTTGTTACAAGGCCCTCTGCATCCAGTTTGACTGGGTACTCTAGGGCGTCTTTAATTAAGAGATCTCTATCTGAAATCCCACTGCCTCTCAGTTAGTAGTTCTTTAAATTATTCTCAAAGTTGTTAATCCAGAGGATATACAGTACTGAGCGTGGGTGGAGGGTGGGTAGGCTCTAGATTCTCTAACTAGTGTGATGTATAAGCACATAAATGAACATTCAGACCAAGGACCATTTTGTACCAAGATCATCAATATAATTATTTATTTGTATTCATTATCTATACATGCTTATTCCTATTCAATTCAATTCAATAAAGTGCTGTATTGTCATTATCAACACCGGCTATAAATAACAAAACATTGTTTGCACATCATACAGCTGATGATGTAAGAGAAGTGCAAAAGTGGTGCTGTCCAATAAATATTACTGTGATTACTACTTACTCAACAATGCAAAATCCAGGTCACAGTTTTTGTAGTGCTGTAGTGTGGTGTAGAATGATGGATAGGGTCAGAGAGGGGGGAGACTGTCCATTAAGCAGCCACACTCCCTGAGGGAAAAGGCTGTGAGCCAGTCTGGTGGTTCTGGTGCGTATGGACCTCTACTTTCTACCTGAGGGCAGTGGGTGGAGCAGGTGATGCGCAGGATGGTACTGATCGCGAAAGATGTTTTGCATTCGTTCCAGGTGGTATAGATTATGCTGATCTCCGGGAGAGTAGTTCCAATGATTTTCCCTGCTGTTTTGACCACCCAGTGGAGTGCCTGCTGATCAGCCTTCGTGCAGCTTGAAAACCACACTAAAAAACCATAGGTCAGTACACTGCTAATCGCACATTCATAAAAGTTCTTCATGAGCTGCTAGGGAATTTTGGCAGTATTCAATTTCCTCAGGTAAAAGAGGCGTTGTTGGGCCTCTGCAACAGCTGGAGGCAGTGTTGGTGCCCCAGAACAGGTCCTCTGTCACAGTCACACCCAGGAATTTGAAGTTGGTAACTCTCTCCAACACCTCACTGCCGATAGACAGGGGGATGGTTGTATTGTCCCCCTTGCAGAAATCCACAGTGATTTCCTTGGTCTTCCTGATGTTCAAGACCAAGTTATGGTTATCATATCATGATGCCAGATGTTGTACCTCATTTATGTATGCTGTCTCATTGTTATTGTTAATAAGGCTAAGTATTTAGGGTCACAGGGATCTGCTGGAGCCTATCCCAGCTCACAGAAAGGTAGGGGTACACCCTGGACAGGTCACCAGTTCATCACAGGGCCCAATATAATTATTAATGTTAATTCAATTCAGTTCAGTTCAATTCATTAGTGTAATGCTAAATCACAATACAATCATCTCAAGGCACATTATAAAAAACAAAAAACCCGACAAAGTGAAGTGGAAAAACTCCCTTTAACACGGGGCTCAGTTTGGGCGGCCACCTGTCTCAACCGGTGGGGTTAGTGGACAGAGGAGAGAGAAAAGAGCAGCAACAATAAACAATGAATAGGGCCTTTTTGGATGTATGAACCAAAAAAAAAAAAAAACAGAATGCATTTTTAAATACACATTCCCATCTAAATACTGCTGAGTACTGCACCAACACTAAAATATCAAAAGAAAAGTATAATAATTTTCTTTTCTTTCTTTCTTTCTAATAATTTTACTTGTCATTTAGCTCTTTAAAAGGGCTGGTCAAGAGGAAGGTTTGTTCACAGAATGTCTTATTAATAATCATCATGCCCATACAACAAAGAAATTACTGTTGTTTGCTGGTCTGTGTTCATTCCACCAAGTAAGTAAGCAAGCCATACTTGTGGAAGGCAGTAAAAGTTAGCATATCTTGTTGGCATTAGACCACCTCCTAATAATTTCAGAAAGATTTCTTTTTGACTATGTGCTCAGCTTATAGGGTAGTTTTTAAACAACAATCACATATTATACAATAATCATTTCTACACAGTGAACATGTTGATACCAAATTGGACTACTTAAACTACTGTATGCAACATGTCTGATATAATATTAATATAAATTAAAATGTGTTTGGATGAAAAAGGTACAGAAATTTAACTTCAACAGCATAAATTCACAACACAGTGGGCCAAAGTAGCATAAGCACCATTACATGTGGTATATTGGACATTGAATCCCAATTGATTAAAGGGCTATGAACCATCTGCCACCTTTTGAAGGCTGTACAAAGAGATTGATGATGTTTATCATGTTTTTATAAAACTCCAGAGGTGGCTTCAGAGCCAGCTCATAAATGGCTTGTAAATCGATATTTGTACGACAGACAAGGCAAAGCTGATGGAGGCATGATTTTAGTTCAACGTGTGTGTGTGTGTGTGTGTGTGCTTGCGTTATGGTCTGAATTTGAAGCATCTGCTACCAAGCACACCCATTCTAAGTGTGGAAATGAATGTACAATTGTAAACAATTTGTGAAATATTTCTACATGTTTAAGACTGGCAAAAACGTACACTGCATAAACATTGGCTGACTGAAATTTGAGTATAATTCAGAATTGATTTAGATTAATTCTTATTGCTTACTGAACTGTTCACCTCATCAGAACACCATTTATCCCCATTACATCTGCACCATTTTATGCAGATAAAGCCCTTTAATATTACCCACAGTGAATCACTGTTGTTTTGCATAGATAAGAAACCTTACACACACACACACACACACACACATATGTATATTTATATTTCAATTTACACAAACATTGGTGTGAGACATGTTTTATGTCATACATTTTAAAATGCAGCTTTAAGATATTTCTTAGATGGCTGCACCCTGAGATTTCCAAACCAATCTAAGGATTTCAGCTTATGTAACTGACGCTTCTACTGATGTATAAAATCCATCCTTTTGATAAAGAGATTATATACATATTGCATCAGAGTTTCTGACTCTCAAACACAAAGTAATCTCTTGTAACCTCCAATCCAATCCCTGCTCATATTGAATAACTATGTATACCAATCAATCAGAGCATGCACAAAAATTTGGATCACCTGCATCACCTCTTTCTAAGGCCTCATGCTTCACAAATGTGATCTGCAAACACAGTCCAGACTACAGTGATATTAAAAGAATCTTACAGATAAAATATTAATATTAATATTATTATCTTTCTTTAACTTTGCCACATTTGTCCATTCTCTCTCGCATATGTATTTGAAAAGGCTGTCTGTCATTTTTTTTAATAACTGGCATGTGTTGTTCAAAATTACATTTATCCCCCTAATGAACCTGCAAGTTTTTTCTTTGTCCAGAAAAACATTCAATTCAATTCAATTCAATTTTATTTAACATAAGCAGTGAATTACAGACCAATACCTTCAGATGTCAGTGTCATGTAAAAAAACGAAAGAAAGAAAAAAACTCTCTCTTTACATAAATAGCTGCAAACTTTCAGAACTTTTTTTCTAACTTGGGGGCTGATAGCACTGCACTAATCCACATGACATGGCTCATTTCACTTAAGACAAGCACATGGATTTAGAGCCGGGTGCTTAGTGTCCCAAAACTTTGAAAGTGCATTGGAAAGACAGACTACTATCAGGGATTACAAAGGTGGCACTGCCCTTGTTCCAGAGCTAATTTTATCAGCTGTACTACCATGTTCAGGAAGCATTCTATTTTATTTTCCAGGCAAATGTGCCACCTGTGAGGCAGACAAATGTGTGCAATAGACTTTGTGGAGAACAACATCATTGACCCTGCGCTGCCTCACAGCTATAGATTTTCCTCCAGTGTGAGCTCTATATCCATGAGGGCACAAACAAGGCCAGCCAATGATTAATTTAAGCACTTTTGTACCTGTTTAAGTATTGATATAGTGGGGCACCTTGCCAGAATATTTCATATGTCACAAAACTATCATACTATTTGTCCATACTAAAATGGATGCATTACCTCTTATTTACAACATCTAGTAGCACTCTGTCTTTCTGCAGTTACTATGGACGAGACAAAGAAATTTCTGAACAAAATTTGCTCCATCCCTGTTTGTGGGTTCCTCCACAATTTCTTTGAAATGGATTTCTACAAGACAGAAACACCATCAGGTGAAGAAATAAAACTCAGTAGATACACTGTGTAATATAAAGGCAGCACACAGACAGCCTGGTTCTAGTAATGGTTCACCCTTACACATTCAAGCAGTGGATGGTCTCTTAAAAGTTCAGCCCTGTGGTACTTTACACCAAATGATGTTAAGCTACTTGGTTATGAAGATTCTCATTGTTGTTTTTGGGTTCACTAAAACTGGAAACCACTAAAGAGAAATGCTTTTTTTTTTTTTTTTGCTCTATGCCCATGCAAGCTAAACATTTAATGCAGGAGATATACATAAGATATACTTAAGTATATAAGTATACTTAAGATATACATGTATATACAGTGTACAGTGGGTACGGAAAGTATTCAGACCCCTTTAAATTTTTCACTCTTTGTGTCATTGCAGCCATTTGCCAAAATCCAAAAAGTTCATTTTATTTCTCATTAATGTACACTCAGCACCCCATCTTGACAGAAAAAACCAGAAATGTAGAAATTTTTGCAAATTTATTAAGAAAGAAAAACTGAAATATCACATGGTCATAAGTATTCAGACCCTGTGCTCAGTATTGAGTAGAAGCACCCTTTTGAGCTAGTACAGCCATGAGTCTTCTTGGGAATGATGCAACATGTTTTTCACACCTGGATTTGGGGATCCTCTGCCATTCTTCCTTGCAGATCCTCTCCAGTTCTGTCAGGTTGGATGATGAACGTTGGTGGACAGCCATTTTCAGGTCTCTCCAGAGATGCTCAATTGGGTTTAGGTCAGGGCTCTGGTTGGGCCAGTCAGGAACGGTCACAGAGTTGTTCCGAAGCCACTCCTTTGTTATTTTAGCTGTGTGTTCAGGGTCATTGTCCTGTTGAAAGGTGAACCTTCGGCCCAGTCTGAGGTCCTGAGCACTCTGGAAGAGGTTTTCTTCCAGGATATCGCTGTACTTGGCCGCATTCATCTTTCCTTCAATTGCAACCAGTCGTCCTGTCCCTGCAGCTGAAAAACACCCCCACAACATGATGCTCCCACCACCATGTTTCACTGTAGGGATTGTATTGGGCAGGTGATGAGCAGTGCCTGGTTTTCTCCACACATACCGCTTAGAATTAACGCCAAAAAGTTCAATCTTGGTCTCATCAGACCAGAGAATCTTATTTCTCATAGTCTGGGAGTCCTTCATGTGTTTTTTGGCAAACTCTATGCAGGCTTTCATGTGTCTTGCACTAAGGAGAGGCTTCCGTCGGGCCACTCTGCCATAAAGCCCCGACTGGTGGAGGGCTGCAGTGATAGTTGACTTTGTGGAACTTTCTCCCATCTCCCTACAGCATCTCTGGAGCTCAGCCACAGTGATCTTTGGGTTCTTCTTTACCTCTCTCACCAAGGCTCTTCTCCCACGATTGCTCAGTTGGGCTGGACGGCCAGGTCTAGGAAGAGTTCTGGTCGTCCCAAACTTTTTCCATTTGAGGATTATGGAGGCCACTGTGCTCTTAGGAACCTTGAGTGCTGCAGAAATTCTTTTGTAACCTTGGCCAGATCTGTGCCTTGCCACAATTCTGTCTCTGAGCTCCTTGGGCGGTTCCTTCGACCTCATGAGTCTCATTTGCTCTGACATGCACTGTGAGCTGTAAGGTCTTATATAGACAGGTGTGTGCCTTTCCTAATCAAGTCCAATCAGTTTAATTAAACACAGCTGGACTCCAATGAAGGAGCAGAACCATCTCAAGGAGGATCAGAAGAAATGGACAGCATGTGAGTTAAATATGAGTGTCACTGCAAAGGGTCTGAATACTTATGACCATGTGATATTTCAGTTTTTCTTTTTTAATAAATTTGCAAAAATTTCTACATTTCTGTTTTTTTCTGTCAAGATGGGGTGCTGAGTGTACATTAATGAGAAATAAAATGAACTTTTTGGATTTTGGCAAATGGCTGCAATGACACAAAGAGTGAAAAATTTAAAGGGGTCTGAATACTTTCCGTACACACTGTGTATATATATATATATATATATATATATATATATATATATATATATATATATATAAGTGTGTGCGTGTATCTTGAATAGTCTTCTGATATGTAAGCATGCTACAATTAATGTTCTGATATATGACATAAAATGATAGAATTGGTCAGTACAATTGTAATTAACAAGTATTTTCATAATTAAATAGTCATGTTAGTTATTTTCTGAAAATGCTTAACACTTCATAGATCTAGCTCGTACAATGCAATCATGTGCTGAATCTGTGTTTTATATTGTTGCAAGTTGATTACTGTTGGTTTTGGTCGTTTGGTGTGCAACTTGATGGGGTCCAGTAAATTTTGGCATATTTCAAAAACAATTAGCTAAGAACATAATCAGCAACAATAATAATAATAATGATGATCTGACTTAATACCAGAATACACTGAATTCTACTAAGCACTGAATGGCCTCTCTTTGGTAAGCAATGCACTGCAATTTGTACACTGAACAGACCAGTCCATTACATTCTGCGTAATGATCCATTCAGTTTAGAAATTTCTCAAAACAATAGTCCAATACCACATACCACGCTTCATGGTATGTGGTACAAAGGCCAAGGTAACCTTTCTGTGGCCCCACATCACTTTTATGAAGTGAGGAAGATGTTTACTAAAAGCCTGTCACATAGCCATAAACTCAATTATAGTTGAAGCTATATTGAAATATATGTCCATCCATTTGTTATATAGGCAGAAATAGCAGAAATACCAATTATAAGAGACTTCCGTTTTGTTAAAGGCTAACTCAAAACTGTGATATACTCAACCACAGCTTGTATTTACCGTTAAATTTGATATAGTCAGTATACAACAGAATGTGTATCTGCATGTACTGAAGCTGTACTGGACCGTAATCTGTGTATAACAATGCATGACAGTGTGCACTTGATGGGTTCCCAGCCCTGTAATTAAACCTTTATGGCCGTGATAGCTTTGACCCCCACAGAAGCCAAGTGTGTCGTCTCCAATTGACAGCTATAAATTTAGTGCAGAGTCAAAGGGGTCACTGTCAACAGTCTGCTTTTCATGGTTCTCATTATCCTCAATGCCAAGTAAGGGACATCGGACAGACAGTAGAAGGTTAAATGTCCATAGCCTCAATATTCATGCCATGAAGCCCTGATATTGAAATTGGACTTGTCTTCCATGAGTTATGCTGCTTTATTTTCGCAAAATGGAGAGTAGAGGAGAGTTCCATTTAGCTGCTGCTACAGAAACATCCTGCAGTTTCATTTTGAATGTTTAACACTGTGCTGTCTGAGATAAGTGGGCCATGTGTCATAATTATCATCTCCCAGCGAGTATACTATTAGCAGCATACACACTGTTTTTTCTCCTGAAAGGAACAAATAATAATGATAGAATAATGATATTGAAATTCAATGCTCAAATTTATTCCATCTTTCCAAAAGTCTAGAGGCCCATTAAATGCTACACAGATCAGCCTATTTCTTAGGCTAGGTTAAATGCAGAGCTTTTGTATCATAGCCAAGATATTTGTTTGATTTATCCTTGCCTCTTTAAACATGTACACAAGGGCAGTTTCTCATTGACATGAGGAAATTGCTAATTACTGCTCTCTAATCTCTACCACTTTACTCCTGCATTTCAAAACCCTTTATGAGCTGCATACAGAAGTTCTCAAGTAAATACATAGAGTATGCTCAAATAGTATGGTGCTGTACTTATCTAATTTCTTATGATGATGACTATAAACCATGTGTTGATAGTTAACACATCACAGAATAAAACATCACAGAAAAAAGTCTCAATTTTGACTGATGAACCATATTAAACTGACACTAAGGTTCATTTTTTGTGTACTTTTAATACATTTACTATTGACAGATGTATATTCATGCCCAAAAATTGACCACATTTTGTAGTCATAGCTAAAAAGTCTCTGAGGCAGAGGTCTTTCTACATGATCTGGTTTCAAATGTGGACAAAAAGTCTTGACTTTTCATATTCCTGTGTATAGAGGGGAACTGACTGCATCATATTGGCAGACAAAAATATTGACTGGAAAATTACCAAGATTGGCAGCATGGTGGCTCGGTTGAAGACTAATACAAAGCAGCTTCTGGGTTTGAATCTGACAAAGTAGCAAAGATGCTTTCCAAAGCCAAGCATATCTTTTTAGGGTGATTGTTGTTGGGGTATTAGCCCCTGACTGACAGAAATAAAAGCATACATACTGTGCACTGTGATGATTGAAACAAGTTTTTTTTTATACTGCACTCCAATGACTGATGGCTCACCATGTGCTACCAGCTTAAGCTTTTATCCTGTTGATATGTAGACACTAATGCAGGGGGAACATAAAATGGCTTTTTGACAGTTCAACTATGAGACTGACTATTTAACCTAGGCCATATAACAAATGATCTAAATGACCCAATTCCAAGCTGCATCTTTAATGGTTTTTACTCATACTTATCTTTTTCGGGCATTTGTAATATCTCTGGCTGTTTGATACAGAATCTGGTGAACTGGGATAATAAAGCAAAAACCACAGTTTTTTCCATTGTCACTTACATGGCAACACATTACACATGTACAGTGTGCTACATGGTAATAAACCTGTTTATTTTCTCTTGGTTTATTTATTTGGTGGCATTGTTCAAGGTTATCCACTATTTTCATAGCAGGAGTCATTCTTATCACTAATATAGACGTGCTAATTAGATACTGTTAATTGATGTACTTACACTGTTACGTGTTGGTGGTGCTGAGAGAAGAAGGAGAGGTAGGACCCAAATGCAGGATGAGAAACAAGCCTTTATTTACTCCTGGGAATTCCAGGGCCCAGACACAAAGAAAATGACAGTACCGCATGAAACGGTAACCTAAAATATCCGAATGGAACGGAACACAAACTTTAACTGAATGTGATGGTAGCAGAAAATGGCAGCAGCAACAAAACACACAGTAGCACTACCAATGCTTTTGCAACACAAAAGGGGAAGCAGGGTACATAAATAGGAGGAGTAACAAAAGGTAGTTAAACACAGGTGAAAACTCTTGGGGCAATCAACACAAAGCTGCCGAGGACCAGTGCAGGGGGAAAATTGGAAGTCTCTACACAGTAAAGGTCCCCGGCAGGAAGTCCTAAAGGGGGATCATGACAGTACGGGAGGACGGCCTCTGAGGCGGACGAAGGTCTGGGCCGTTTGGGAGGACGGCCTCTGGGGTGGACGAAGGTCCGGGGCCGTTCGGGAGGACAGCCTCTGGGGCGAACGAAGGCGGCAATGGGAATGCTGAAAACACTGGCTGAGGAGGCGGCACTGGGGATCCTAGCTGCTGCGGCGCTGGCTGAGGCGGCGGTACTAGAGACTCTGGCTGATTGGGCTGCACTGGGGACTCTGGCTGAGTGGACCGGGATGGCGAGTGCTCGTCCGGCAGAGACTCGTCTGGCTGTGGCTTGAGAGGCAGAGGCTCATGCGCCGCTGAAGGCTCAGGCTGCTGTGGCTCTGGAAACTCAGGTACTCAGGGGAGAAGCCTGCCGGAAACTCAGATGAAGGGCTGGCTGGAGACTGAGGTGAGGGACTAGCCAGAGACTCAGGGTAGAGACCTGCTGGAGACTCAGATGAGGGACCAGCTGGAAATGGGAAGAGGATCTCAGTGGGAACGTTGTCGTCGACACGCTGAGGGTCTGGGATCCTGGACGGAACCTCAGTGGGGGCGCTGTCGTCCGCGCTCTGAGGTGCGGGACGCAAGACTGGAGCCTCAGCGGGGACATGGACGTCGGTGCCCTGAGACTCAGGAGTCAGGAATGGAGCCTCTGGAAGCAGGGGCACTGGAGACTGGGACACTGGAAACTGAGACGCTGGAGAAGGGGACGCTGGCAACCGGGGTGCTGAAGTCAGGAGGATTGGAGACTGGGCCTCAGCGTGGGCACCTTCACTAGGACCCCGAGGGACTGAGACTGGAATCTGGTGTGGAATCTCAGCAGGAACAGCCACGTTGATGCGCTGAGGCTCTGGGATCTGCCTCTTTGGACGGCGGCGACTCCATCATTGTTCTGTCTGCTGCGGTGCTGGGTTCTCGAGCTACTGCAGCGCTGGACGATCAGGCGGGGAGGAGGCAGCTCTGGATTCCTGCAGCGGGGAGGTAGCTCTGGACTCCAGCGGCGAGGAGGCAGCTCTGGGCTCAGCTGGGGGAAGAAAGAGAATATGAGGCAACCCAGACTGAGAGAGATGAATCTCAGGCTGAAAGAGGTGAAACAGCTCAGGCTGAGGGAAACTAATGGACTCAGTCTGAGAGGGTAAAGACTCAGGCTGAGTGAGTGAGGTCTCAGAATGAGGGGAAGAAACCTCAGACTGAGGGAGAGAAACCTCAGACTGAGGAAGTGAAAATTCAGGCTGAGGTGGAAAGGCCTCTGACTGAGGGGGAGAGAGCTCAGACTGCGGGAGGGAAGACTCAGACTGAGGGAAAGGAATCTCAGGCTGAGGAGGAAAATACCCCGGCTGGGTGAAAGGATCCCTAGGCTGAGGTAGAGAGTACTCAATCTGGGAGGAAAGAAGCCCAGGCTGATGGGGAGAGGCCTCAGACTGAGGGAAAGGAACCTCAGGCTGATGGAGAAAGTACTCAGACTGGGGAGAAATCAGAGAGTGAGAAATCAGACTGGGAAGTTGCGAATAGCCTGTGAGATAATAGCCTCAGAGAATAGCCTCAGGCTGAGGGAAAGAGAGCTCAGACTGAGGGAGGAAACACTGGATGACATGCCTGAGATTATGTTGACCCCCTACCCTGTCACCATCGGGTAGTGGGTGCGCTGCTACTAGCTGGGACGGGAGCAAGGTCCCATGGAGCCTGGGGCTACACTTTTAGCTCCTGCGAGATGGCGCACACTACTGCTGGCGTTAATGACTGAGGAGCTGGGGATGAGGATGGGAAAGCTGGCGGGGAAACCTGGAACAAGGCGAGAGAGCGACACATTTCCCAGGCTACATCGATGGGAGCCAGCTGGTCCAGGCACTCCTCCATCACCGATCGAATGGTGGCCACGAGGGCGAGCATTTGGTCAGCCCTCTCCCTCATCATGAAGCTGGGCGGATACGTGAGGCTTCTTGTCAGTACTGAGCAATAATCAAAAATATCCAGGTATCCCCAGGTGTTCTGGATAACGTCCGCCAGAGTTTCTAGGAACCCGGAGATCAGTCGGTCCTCCTTTATTGAGTCCGCTGGGTCCTTATCTGGCGGAAGCTTCTGTTATGTGTTGGTGGAGCTGGAGAGAAGAAGGAGAGGTAGGACCCAAATGAAGGACGAGAAACAAGCCTTTATTTACTCCTGGGAATTCCAGGGCCCAGAAACAAAGAAAATGACAGTACCGGATGAAACGGTAACATAAAATATCCGAATGGAACGGAACACAAACTATAACCAAATGTGGGGGGGGGGGGGGGTGGAACAGTTCTCCAGGACAGTTCTATCTAAGCAACAAAGCAAAAATGCCACTGCTGGGACCAGGAGGGGAAGGAGAGGCAATGCAGACTGTTAATGGCAATGCAGACTGTTAATCCTCATGCAGATTGCTATTTCTCAGTGCCTTAATGACCATACATCTTATGGACCCCTTTTTGTAATTTTGTAATATTAAATTATTGATGTTTTATGGGCAGCACAGTAGGTTAATAGGTTAGTAGGTTAGTGGTTAGCATAGTTGCCTCACAGCAAGAAGGTCCTTGGTTCGCAACCTGGCCTTTCTGTGTGGAGTTTGCATGTTCTCCCTGTACTTGCATGGGTTTACTCCAGGTACTCTGGTTTCCCCCCACAGAGAGGTTGATTGGTGACTCTAAATTGCCCATAGGAGTGAGTGTGAGTGTGTGTGGTTGTTCGTCTCTGTGTGTCTCTATGTGGCCCTGTGATGGACTGGTGACCTGTCCAGGGTGTACTCCTGCCTTTCACCCAAAGAGAGCTGGGATGGGCTCCAGCAGATCCTTGTGACCCTGGTTAAGGAATAAGTGGGTATAGATATTGGATGGATGTTTTTATCATGTTGTGATTATGTGTTCAATCTATGTGTGTATGTGAGCAGCAGGCTATATAATTTCCTTCGGGATTAATAAAATACATATCTATCTATTGATCCATCTATGAGTATCTCAAATTTGGAGCTGGAAGATGGGTAAAATTGCTCTGAAATAAAATTATATAAATGCAGTCCTTTCACTTTTCAGTCTGTGTACAAGTCAAACTGTACACACATGCAAAATTCAAAAAAATGTATTGACTACAAACTGCAATTTTACACAGTATTTCATGTTAAAATGAATTTTAATATGATATATATTTTAATATGAGTGTTTTTAGATTACCACAGGAACCACTGTTGCCTTCACCTTCCACATTTATTTGTCAAATTTCTCATGTTCCTTCCCAGTCACTTGGGATTGTTACATCTGTCACTACGGCCTTGTGCTCCTGTTTGTTCACTACTACTATGTCCGGTTGGTTAGCCATTACCAGTCCCACAGGATCTTAGCTTGGTCATTCTCACCCACTTTCGGGGTGTTTGCCACTCTGATCTTGAGACCTCCAGCCCATACTCGGCTTCTGTATGTTTCTCTACACTATACCACTTCATTGTGGTGTTCAATGTACAATCTGACTGCTAGCATCTTACATCGTGCTGTTATGTGCTGGATTGTCTCAGGGGTATCCTTGCACAGCCTGCCCCTGGGGTCCTGCTGTGCTGCCATGATTAGTGCATCTGTGCTGGAGATATACATACTGCATCTGGTTTATTCTCCTTGCTTCTATTTCTCTGATGTACCTCTTATCGTGGATGGCCAGAGTCTTTGCTTGGCAGTTTCCAATGCCTCAGTTATGGACAGTTTGTTGTACCTTTTCGGTAAACCTTTCTTTGTAACATCTTTCTCCAGTTCTGATAGTTGGCTAACTTCTCTTCGAGCTACCTGGATCTTGTATTCCAACCTCTTCCTCTATGGAGGATACTACTTCTTAAGGCAGTTCATCTTGTTCATGTCATAGCCAAGCATCTCACCTGTAGTGTATATCAGCTTCTTGGTCTCAGTGACGGTAGCCATAGGGATTGTTTGTATCGCTGCATTCACATCTTCTGCAAGACTTTCAAAAGGTACTTCACTTGGTCTTGGTAAGTGGCATCTGAGGTTCCAGATATCCATTCTCGCCATGATCTTCAATCTCAGATCACCTGTTCTTGTGTTCAACTTGCAAGCTTACTACTGGGGCATGGTACCCAATCTCAGAGTCTGTGGGTGATGATGACATCTCCCCTCTGAAATGTTGTCCTGGCTCCCCCTTGCTGTAGCATTTGTGTTGTACCTTGTCAATCGCTACAAGATTGCGTAATTTTGCAGAACACATCCTATCTTTTCCAGTTTAGTGCATCTACACAACATGTTAGTCAACATATGTGCTTTTAAATACACTGCAATTAAAATAAAGCTAATAAACAGCTCATTGTTGAAGTCACATAACTCATTTTCATGTTTTCCTTTTAAATGTTGCATAAATGAAGCTATACACAGAGAGATGGACACCCAGTAAGCTATGTGTTAAAAATACATGAGGGCTAAACAGAAAAAGTGAAGTGAATTAAATAATCTTTCCACTATATGGAGGCTGTTATAATCAAAACAATGGCAAAATCTATCTAATAGAGGACTTTAGTTTCCACAGTGCTATTTGATTTCTTGCTTTAATGGGGCCTTTTTTGTTTCCTCATTTAGGGTCATGTTGTGTCTCATAAATCTAATATTGATTCTCAGCACATACATGACAAAGAAAACTGCTAATTATTAAAACAAAACTGGAGTTAAGGCCATCTCTTGCCCCTACTATTTTTAAATAATATGCACATCACAGTTTTGCTTCTACATGTCAGTTTTTTTGTATTCATGTGATGAAGTGTTCATGTTTCACAGTTACTAAATGAGCAGCTCAAATCTCACTGACCATTAGTAGGCTTCATGAAACCATCATATTCTTTTTCAGTTAATTTGGCTCCTTAAAGACAGGTTTTTTACTGTAAGCTCCTCTTTTCTGATCTACTTATATGAAACACTCCCCACCTCTGTTCGATTAGCAGGGTCGACACTATTGTAGATCAGTAATTTATGATGATACCTTTATTCAAGCTAACATTTGTAATGAACCTATCAGCAAAATATTCAAAGTATTTCTGATTCACATCTTGACTTTGATGGACCACTATGTGATAGAACTAGAATCCTACGTGGCTGTCTCCTCTGACCCCGCATTTCTGCTGGAAATGACAGTATGAGTAATGCTATTCATTCAGTGTGGCCCATTGGACTGAAGGCTAGGCATTGTGTGGTGAGAAAACAATAATCTGTCTTTAATATGAATTCTTTGTCACCCGTTCTGTCCCAGGGACTCTGCAGGGCAGGATTTCCACCGTGTCATAACCTTGTCTTTTTCAGGCACATTTTCTAAACTGCTTTCCAGAGAATGCTAAACATATGCAAATTTGAGACTTGGCTGAAATTCATGGTAAATGGGAATTTTTACAGGTGCTGACATTTCAGGCAGTGTAGCGTGATGCACATTACAGAGTACATTCACTTCATATTTGGCAGTTGTTGGCTCTTCTGTTGCATACTGTGCAGGCAAATATTGTATTTAATCCTCATATCTCATAAACACACAGCATTTCACACAATAGATTTGACTTCCTTGTGACTACTTTTAGGTCAGCAAGGCCACAAGTGTCAACTATACTGACAGCCTGTATTAAACTTTACCTGTATGCCCATGAGGGGTGACGGAGCTGCATCACAGATATATCTGTTTTCAGTGTCTTTTTTAGTATGCAGTCGTCATAGTAGCATTGTGGGCAAAGAGTAGATGTGTATTATTTTTTACTGAATGCTGCTGAGAAAGGAGGGCGCACTTCTGGTTACTCCTTTTGTGTCTGGCACCTGAAATATTAATGTGACAGTGGTGTGCCAAAAAAAAAAAAATAAATAAAAAAAAGATTTTGGGAAAATAATAGCAGGGAGCATAGTTGGGTGGGTGAGCAGAATGTTAACAGTGTTTATGTGATTGTAATTCTGGAGATTCTTCTGTATATCAAGAGCTTGCAGTTGATACATTCTTGCGACATGCTCTGAGAGTTTAGCTAAGAAATTTTGAAAATATTACCACATGAGGAGAGCGCATTCTATTGTCATGTTTGTTCTAGTTTCCAGTAGTCATTTCCATTTCCAGTGTGCACAATTGTCCATGTTGCTATTGACAACAGTGTTGCCTTGATGAATATCCAAACCAGCATTTGACTTTCCCATTCACCCATGGCTGCTACTTTAACCAGTCAACAAATACTTTTACTGTGAAATTGTAAACCCACTTACAAATGCTGACAGCTGTATTCAGTAAAGTGCCAACACATTTGAGTAAATGTGTCTGGACACCATGACAGGCTTCATGGTGTGTTGTGCAATAGAATAAGATAAAATACACACCAACAAATCAAGTTTTTAGGACGACAGAAGCAAATGAGGACATATGAGTGCATCCAGGGTAAATAGTAGATTTGGATGTGTGGTAAAAATTGACAGGTCCTTTAATATACACTGGATAAATAGTACAGTAATACATAAGAAATCACTATAGCCACAATCAGGTTATGAATGAATCTTTGGCATAGGAACATATTTCTTTTTGTTATGATATGAATTTTTAACATACCTCAATACCAGTGTATGTCACACAAGGGTCAGAAAGATGAGGGGGCCCTTCTCACTTCTCACTGTTGCACTGCTAAACACGCAGGGTGAGGGCATAGCTGTCGTTGTGACAGTGAAGATGCAGAGGACAGATGAGAAAACGAGAAAATTTCCAGAACTGACACAGCTGACACAGAAGAACTTGTGCCAAAAAGAGGAGCTATGTCTGTTTGGAGGTACTTTGGTTTCAAAAAATCCGACCTCAACCAAACAACATTTTTTTGGAAATGCTGTCAGGCAATTTGCTCCACCACCTTAGCCGCAAGCATATCCAGTCATGCATGAAAAAAACATACTGTCATTTACGATGAACTTGGTATAATTTTGAAAAATACTGTCATATAAATTTTTGGTCATACTGCCCAGCACTGCACCAAAAGGAAATCCCGGTAGTCTGAGGGTGTTTTGGGGCCCTGGACAAGTTTTGACATGCCCTGACATTTGTGCTTTTTTCAGTTGCTTTTAAACATATTGTCTGATAACACTGTAATCAGCACAAACTGGGCTACAATAATAAGTGAGCAGCTTGTTTATACATGATAGTGTTTTTGAGAAAACTGTGTTTTTGCATGGTTAGTGAAAAACTACAATTTTTAAGTCACTGAAATAAGACCATAAAACACATACAGAACATTGGTTCACAAGACTTTTGAGAAATGCATCTTGTAGTCTAAAGTGTTTGCTTCACAATGATGTGAAAGTCATCTTGTTCACTCATTCACAGAAAACAATATACTGATTTAAATTTTCTACGACACTTTTTGTTTAGAAAGGGCATATGCAAGAAGGTGTGTCTGATCATGAATAGTCATGTGATTTACCTGAGAAGACAAAGACGCACTCAAAGAACCACAGAATGAGCCTTTCGGTCAATGTGGCTGAGAGGGGATTAGTGCAACACAATACAATACAATGTGGATCCAAACGTTTGTCATTTCCTGTTTTTCCTCTGAGGAGAATGTAAATTCTTCGTTTCTGTCTGGAACATACGAAACGCTTCTTCACCCGCATAGTGTGCCATCATCCAAACGCACAGAAAAAGTGAGTAAATTGTATTTTATGTCATTTCTCAGGGGTGTGCACATAATTACCTGGTTCACCTCAGATTATTTCCATGTGAACAGTGCGCTCAGTGCGAGGCGGGATCAAATTAGCTGTATTGAGGTGAGACAGGAGAAAACGTACTTCTCCTTACGTTCATATGGATTAAATAAAAAGTGATGATTTGTTTTCGACTTGAACTGTTTCATTTCAAAGAAAACATTTCAAGCTTTCTAGCCATATATGTCTTATTTTTATGAGGCAAGTATTCACTGAGATTCTGGTTGTTTTATTTACGTGTCTGTGAAGAAAGATGACAGAGAGAGAAGACAGAGCGCACCCTGTCTGCTTTCTTTATTTAACAAAAGCACAGTGTTTTGTTGTTATTATGAGGGTGTACAATTAAAACTAGACCCTTTACAGATTTGAATGATATATTGCTCTTATCTGTATGATCAAAATTGATGAAGTAATTTAAGTTTGTTTCGGCGTTATTGGGAGAAGATGCCACAAAATGTGTCAGCGCATTTGTCAACCCCTGAGGGTTAATAAGTTAGTCAGTAGTAAGAATAGTCAGTAGTCAGTCATCATCTTCCATTGTCTAAGGTGTTGTAGAGCCTGATGGCAGTGGGGATGAAGGATTTCCTGTATGGTACAGTCCTGCAGCTCAGTGAGGTGAGTCATCCACTGCAGCTGCTTCTCTGCTCCATTGGGATGTTGTGAAGGGGATGGTCAGTGTATTGCAGGATGGTCTCTACCTTTGTCTGTGAGCATCTCTCCACCACAGCCTCCAGTGAGTCCAGCCTCATTCCAGTCCCTGAACCAGCTTTTTGCACCAGTTTGTCCAGTTGCCATGCATCCTTCTGCTTTATGCTGCCTCCCCAGCAGACTGCAGCATAAAACAGCAAACTTACTACCATGGTTTGGTAAAACATGCAGCATCTTCCTGCAGATGTCAAAGGACCTAAGCTTACATAGTTTTTTCTGCCCTTTTTTATATATAGAACGTCTGTGTTCAGTGACCAGTCCAACTTATTGTCGAGGTGCACACCTAGATATTTGTAGGCTGGCACCACCTCAGTGTCCACACCACAGATGTTGACTGGATAAGGAGGGGGTTTAGACCTTTGAAAATCTACCAGTATGAGGGAGGTTTTGTGAGTTCAATCACTGAAGAATTTAATCAGGCCTCTGTACTCCTCTTCCCGTCCATTCCTGATGCATGCAACAATCGCAGTATCGTCAGAATATTTCTGAATGTAGTAACACTCAGAAATGTAAGTCTGCCAAAACAGTCCCCTATGGAGACTCTGTGCTGCTCAAAACTCTGTATATATATATATATGTGTGTCTGTAATATATATTTATTATGTCTGTTTTTTTTAATGATTAACAATTTTAGTTCATGTTGCTGCTGATAAAGCATTGTTCAACAGATCAAATTCAGAAGATACAGTATATTTAAGTCACCCACATATTATGAAATTCCCTACAGAGTGTTATTTGAATGCCAAGGATCAGCAGAGAGAACATCAGCTAGAGAATTACAAAGTGATACTCTTCAGACTTTTAGTGAAAAAGAGAAATGCCTAACTAATGTTACTGTAAACATGCAGTAAACAGCAAAGATTTCTAATGATTAGTCTTTGGAACTGAATAGATGGAGTACACTGTAAGATTTTCAATGAGTAGGATGAAAAAATTGTACTCTCTACAATGAAGGTTTATACCGAACAATTTTCCACTTCCAGCAAAGACCTAAACACAGTTTTTTTCTCATCTTATCTTATGGAGCAAGTATTTCATCACCATGGTGATGTTTTACTCATCACCTACAGACAGACAACAGAAATCTGCAGCCTTGTGAGCTTTTACTTGAGCATACTGGGGCTTGACGTGATTCTGCTTTAAAAATAAAAAACAGCCTGGTTTTTATCAGGATAGAATTACAATACCAACTGGAAATGTTAGGATAGTATTAGTAGTAACGCAATGTGAGAGTGAACTGTGAACATGGAGGCTCTTACCAATCAGGTAAAATTACAAACATGAACGTCTCATTACATCCTAAGTTGTCTCCCTTGAATCACTGCTACTAGTTATGATATTTGAATTAGTTAGTTTTATCCTACGGATGATGTGTTGTTGCAATAGTAATCCTCTTGCCTCTAAGAATGAAAAGTACCACACAGAAAGGTAATACATACAAATAAATTAATAGTAGGTAATAGTAATCAAGAAAATACCAACTATATGTCATAATAAAATGAGGCTTGATTTCATGGAAATACCCAGGATAATGGCTTTAAAAAAAAATAGAAATGCCAGCCTCATGGTGGCACCCAAAGATAAGTCTACTGACAACCACTGAGGACCATAAACATCATATTATGTACAAAAGTATAGTCAGAATCAGAATCGGTTTTATTGCCAGGTACAGCAAAGAACACTTTACAGTACTAGGAATTTGTCTTGGTGTGTGGTGCAGGCATATATACAGGTAAGGAGTAAGGAGTACACAGTTTTATAATAAACTAGAAAAAAGAATAAAGAATAAAAATAAAAGAACATAAAATAAATACTATGTATATACAGAAAAGTGAAGAGAATAAAAACAAAAAACAAGGCAAAGTAGAGCGCACCATCCTGAGTGACAGGGTAAATCTGCGTCACCATCTTGTTGGTCCATTGCAGTCCATTGAATAGTTGTTGAGATGTTTCATTCTAGACAAAAGTGGTGGACAGACTGACTGACCAACTGATATGGCTGTCCCCATTGCCATGCATGACTTATAACAAGAGAAGAAAGAGTGTGGAGAGAGTGTGAAAAAAATACTGGGATGATCCTTTAATCATCCACTTACTGTCTTACGATACTGATAGGGTTGACCTCTAAAGAGAGCATGAAGGATTTCTTTTGAAATACAACTCAAAGTACCATCACAAGTACCATCACTGAGCACAAATCATTTTGGCATGAAGAGTATTTGAGAAGTTGAGTGGTACTATTGGACAGCTTTTGACAGTGCCACCCACTGTTGGTCTATTTCCAAGAAATGGATCTCACATGTGCAGCCAATTTAAAAGCTGTCGGCAGTCTGATGTTAAGGTTTGAGACCTATGTGACATCTTGTCAGCAAGGTATCTTAGCTGGGGAAAACCCTGTCAAATCTATTAACCCCACATGAAGGTTGTTGCTGAGAACTGATCTGTGATGTTTTTATTTTTTTTGTTTGTTTTTTAGGTTAATGCAGATGATTACCCTTCACTGCATTATGATTATGAAGGAAATTCCCTATATATATATATATATATATATATATATATATATATATATATAAATATACTCTCTTTAGATTATTTATTTTAGATTATATTATATATATTTATATATATTATATTTTAGATTTTAGATTTTAGTTTTGACTTCCTACTTTACCCAAAATTCATCTTGTTATCATTTAGTGAATGTGTCTGGTACTCTTTCAAATTATTTAGAGGAGACATCACACACATTTTCAATTTCATTTTTTTTATTGCTAGGGTTTTCTATAGAATGTTTATAGAATGTTGCTTTCAAGTAAGTGCCCTGACCACACTACAATCAAGTGACTTTTACCTTAATGAGGTAGCAACTTATAGTGAACTACATTTGACTGTATTATATACAATGTAAACATGACAAGATGAAACTGCACATATTACAAGTCACTTACTCATGTACTTGAAAAACTGCCCATTCAGTATCTATACAGTCTTACTTAATTAATTGGTTCCAGTGTTTTTTGACATAAGACGGACCAAATGAATGAATGAATGAACATCTAATGCAGCATCTGCTCTGAGTGACGCCAAACATTGACGGTGCATACAGGGTTAGGGTTCTACAAATGCTAACGCTGCCAAACAGAGAATTGGTGTACGTAAGCAAAATTTGGCAGCGGCGCACATGTACAGAATTTTCATTCCTCTTATTGCCATATGTCGACTTTATCGGTGACGTAAATTTGCGTCACTTGATAAATCCTGAACTGTGATTTACTCTATAAGGCTCAGACTTACACCATGTAAGTCTGAGTTTGACAGAAGTAGAAACGGCATAAGAAAGGGTATGACTGTACTGTGTCCATGTCGCAGAGTAAACACTTAAGTTTTCTTCTACTTGCTAAGTTTTTGCTACTTACAATATAAAGTAAGTATATTTATTACATTTAAGTTAATGATATCACCAATAAATAAAGTCTTTATGAAACAAAGTAACCCGGCCTTTCTGTGTGGAGTTTGCATGTTCTCCCTGTGCTTGCGTGGGTTTTCTCCAGGTACTCCGGTTTCCTCCCACAGTCCAAAAACATGTATGTCAGGTTGATTGGTGACTCTAAATTGCCCATAGGAGTGAGTGTGAGTGCGTGAGGTTGTTTGTCTCTATGTGGCCCTGTGATGGACTGGTGACCTGTCTAGGGTGTGTACCCCTGCCTTTCATAGCATACTATGTATTTATATATAGTCATTTATTCATGAAATTGTTTAAATGGAAATTGATCATTTACATTCAAAGCAAGAGAAACATCATAAACTAAACAAAATGTAATTTATCAATGAAGCCTATAAATATTACAGTTTTTCATCACAGGTGAAATGAATAGTAAAGGTTAATATCTGTCAAAAACTAATCCCACTAAAATCACACAAGGACTATTTACACCTATTCTATTATACTCTCATGATTTGAGAATCTTGATGAAATGGCCAAATTTCCCTAATACCATTTCCCAGTGTAGATGCCAAGAAAGAGCTATTTTACCTATGTAAGTCCACCCCTTACTACTACTGCTTCTGCTACTAGTGGCCCTGCACCAGAAAGGTGAATAAAATAAAAAAGAAGAAAAAAATATCAGTGAGGGCACAAACAAACATCACTGTGGTGAAACGGCCCTGTCCATGTCATTGCCCTTCTGTCTGTGCGTGCAATAACGGGGATGGAATTAGGGCTGAGTTCTATTTACAACCATGAGAAACAAGCAGGCTCAGAAACCAAATGTTGTGTTCTGCCTGTCTATCTCTTCTGCTCTGTTTCAGTAATATGGACAGTGCAGCACCCACACATCCACCCACTACACCCAACTAACAGCACTGTTCTTGGGTCTGAAACAGCAGCTATTTTTATACACACATAAAGCTTAAACCGGGGAGCAAAAAAAGTACAACTTAAGTAAGACACCACTTACAGGTTTTAGCTAACCGTCTGAGATTTGCCAGAGATTTAACTTGTATATTAAGTAATACATCCCATGCTTAGCTCTTTACTTGCACATTATGCTACCAAGTCTAGCGCAGACATTCCTATGGAGGGATGTATAACTATAATATGCCTAGAAAGCGATGGCAAATCCAAATGGCTTATTAAATCCCACAATTTGCGACAGACAGTCCACACAAAGGGTTGGGATGTCTAAGTACACAATTTTTGGGTCAGTAGCCATAGCAGAGACCTCAAACAGTGATTTTTTTAAATTGGATATGTCCCAGAGGATGGAGCCAAAACACCAAAGGGACAGCATAAGTATCGGGAATAGACTCAATTTCCAGTCAGGTGTTGTGTATATATTCTGGTCTGCTGAGTCTCCTGTCAGTGGAGAAATTGGTATCTCTTCCTTTTATATGATTGATTTCCTTCCTGTATCCCCATGGAACAGTGGTGCCATTGTAGCTGAGAAGAAAATGTCTGGATGCAGCATTGCCTATGTTCCTTTTATTTCCACAAATCTGAAAACACAACCAAACAACTAAATAGACCCAGGAGTGTAGAGTGGTTTAGGACACTGTATGTGCTTTTTAAAAACACACTTTACTGACAGTGCATACAGTAAATGGCATATCCATCCAGAAATCACTGTGTAATTTACTAAGGTTGCGAAATGTCTGTTGTACAACAGTTTGCTCTCACGACTCATAACTTGTAGTCATTGTTGCTCTACTTTCAGATATTCAACTGCAGCATGTATTTCTCATTTTAGCTGTGTTGACTGTGATGTACAGACCATGTTGTAAACAATTTTGTAAAGCTCAATATACTTTTATGACAGTGTATTTCTGCACAAACGAGGCCAAGTAACATAACCATGTCTCACAATGTGGGAATACAGTACTAGCACTTTGAAGTGTCACTCTCTGCCACAGTAAGTTGCCACTTTCACTGTCTGTACCACAGCATGACATGTGTTACACTATAATGTCTGTAGGTAGCGCTCAGCTTACACTACCATGTACAACACCCTGCATAACTTCATAGGCTTACTTACAAACTGAAGCAAAGAAAAAGTCCTGTGGCCAGGGTTTGCTGTAAACTGGGATTATTGTGTGTAGATATTTTTTACTTTGCTTTAATAGTTTGGACATTTTCGCTTGACTTCATGAGGACAATCAGCCAGTCCTCCTTATTGTTCAACTAAACTGAAAATGTAGATGTGTTCTAATGAATGTGTTTGATTGTTTGTTTGCTGGTTGTTAATATTCTGACTTATATATTTTGAATGAATAATGCTGTGCAGAGTTCAATCTCGTTTGAAGCTGAAATCTGAAGATTAATATAAGAATTATTTAGTTACTTTTAGGTGTGAGACTCTGCATGTAATAAATCATTAAGCATATAAAATTCAGCTATAGCCAGAAAACTGACTGTTGTGCTGGGATATCAGATATTTTGGCAGTTTGTACATGTATACTCAACAAAATCACCCACACCCACACTGAAATGTTTTTAAAATGTGAAAACATATATACACATCAAGACATATATACAGTGGGTACGGAAAGTATTCAGACCCCTTTAAATTTTTCACTCTTTGTGTCATTGCAGCCATTTGCCAAAATCCAAAAAGTTCATTTTATTTCTCATTAATGTACACTCAGCACCCCATCTTGACAGAAAAAAACAGAAATGTAGAAATTTTTGCAAATTTATTAAAAAAGAAAAACTGAAATATCACATGGTCATAAGTATTCAGACCCTTTGCAGTGACACTCATATTTAACTCACATGCTGTCCATTTCTTCTGATCCTCCTGGAGATGGTTCTGCTCCTTCATTGGAGTCCAGCTGTGTTTAATTAAACTGATTGGACTTGATTAGGAAAGGCACACACCTGTCTATATAAGACCTTACAGCTCACAGTGCATGTCAGAGCAAATGAGAATCATGAGGTCGAAGGAACTGCCCAAGGAGCTCAGAGACAGAATTGTGGCAAGGCACAGATCTGGCCAAGGTTACAAAAGAATTTCTGCAGCACTCAAGGTTCCTAAGAGCACAGTGGCCTCCATAATCCTCAAATGGAAAAAGTTTGGGACGACCAGAACTCTTCCTAGACCTGGCCGTCCAGCCAAACTGAGCAATCGTGGGAGAAGAGCCTTGGTGAGAGAGGTAAAGAAGAACCCAAAGATCACTGTGGCTGAGCTCCAGAGATGCTGTAGGGAGATGGGAGAAAGTTCCACAAAGTCAACTATCACTGCAGCCCTCCACCAGTCGGGGCTTTATGGTAGAGTGGCCCGACGGAAGCCTCTCCTTAGTGCAAGACACATGAAAGCCTGCATAGAGTTTGCCAAAAAACACATGAAGGACTCCCAGACTATGAGAAATAAGATTCTCTGGTCTGATGAGACCAAGATTGAACTTTTTGGCGTTAATTCTAAGTGGTATGTGTGGAGAAAACCAGGCACTGCTCATCACCTGCCCAATACAATCCCTAAAGTGAAACATGGTGGTGGGAGCATCATGTTGTGGGGGTGTTTTTCAGCTGCAGGGACAGGACGACTGGTTGCAATTGAAGGAAAGATGAATGCGGCCAAGTACAGAGATATCCTGGAAGAAAACCTCTTCCAGAGTGCTCAGGACCTCAGACTGGGCCTAAGGTTCACCTTTCAACAGGACAATGACCCTAAGCACACAGCTAAAATAACAAAGGAGTGGCTTCGGAACAACTCTGTGACCGTTCTCGACTGGCCCAGCCAGAGCCCTGACCTAAACCCAATTGAGCATCTCTGGAGAGACCTGAAAATGGCTGTCCACCAACGTTCACCATCCAACCTGACAGAACTGGAGAGGATCTGCAAGGAAGAATGGCAGAGGATCCCCAAATCCAGGTGTGAAACACTTGTTGCATCATTCCCAAGAAGACTCATGGCTGTACTAGCTCAAAAGGGTGCTTCTACTCAATACTGAGCACAGGGTCTGAATACTTATGACCATGTGATATTTCAGTTTTTCTTTCTTAATAAATTTGCAAAAATTTCTACATTTCTGTTTGTTCCTGTCACGATGGGGTGCTG
The DNA here is from genome assembly GCF_900324485.2 of Mastacembelus armatus. Taxonomy (NCBI): domain Eukaryota; kingdom Metazoa; phylum Chordata; class Actinopteri; order Synbranchiformes; family Mastacembelidae; genus Mastacembelus; species Mastacembelus armatus. Next base: position 2,504,882 of record NC_046646.1, read on the forward strand.
AGTGTACATTAATGAGAAATAAAATGAACTTTTTTGATTTTGGCAAATGGCTGCAATGACACAAAGAGTGAAAAATTTAAAGGGGTCTGAATACTTTCCGTACCCACTGTATATATATATATATATATATATACACATAAAGACATATATATATATATATATATATATATATATATTAGGAGTGGGAACATTTACAAATGATCATGAATGAGAACAATTTTAAAGTGTGTACACTTTTTTTCCATATGAGAACCTAATGTTACTACCCAGCCTGTGAATTACAATACCCCCTGAAGGGTGGGGTGGCGATAACAAGTAACCTAACCTAAATAACCTAAGTTTTTGGTGATGTTGTAAAGATCCAAATGCTTGGAATAATACGTCAATAGCAAAACATTAAAACACATGCAATGCCTTCTAAAACCATTGTAACAAGCTATTTCCACACTGGAGACCCTGCATACAATAAACCTTTAAGAAAATTACATTTAAGCTACAGTCTGTTTAAAAGATCAGATATTTAGATTCATATATTCTTATGGAGCCTGTAAAGGGACATCAGAGGGGGAAAAAAATTGGAGAGACTTTCTCATGCTACCGAAAAACAAACTCTGCACTTTGCATTGACAGCAAGCAAATTAACTGCAACTTTCACCACAAGAGGGCACTTTGGGACTGCAAAAGGAAAATGAAACATGATAGTTTACCTCAGATGATGTCTAAAAATTTAAATATGTAATTATGTCTGTTTTTATTTCTTTATGTAATGTTTAATGGACAGGAAAACCAAGCAGCCACTCAAGCCCACTGCCATCTCAGACACACATAAGTCTTTCATTCAATGCCTTTTGATGATGTTGGCAGTCATACATAAGGCCATAAAACACATACAGAACATTGGTTCACAAGACTTTTGAGAACTGGATCTTGTAGCCTGGAGTGTTTGCTTCAAAATGATGTGAAAATCATCTTATTCACTCATTCACAGAAAACAATTCACTGATTTAAATTTTCTAAGACACTTTTTGTTTAGAAAGGACATATGCAGGAAGGTGATCATGAATAATCATGTGATTTACCTGAGAAGACAAAGACCCACAGAATGAGCTGCATAATGAGTATTTCAGTCAGGAATGTGGCTGAGAGGGAATTAGTGCAATACAATGCGAATGCAAACATTCCTCATCTGAGTTGAGTTTTTCCTCTGAGTAAATTCTTCGTCGCTGTCCAGAACCATCCGAAGCGCTTCTTCACCCACGTAGCGTGACATCACCCAAAAGTGCAGAAAAAGTGAGTAAATTCTATGATGAAGGTTGACATTTTATGTCATTTATCGGGGGCGTGTACAGAACTACCTGGCTCACCTCAGACTCTTTCCATATGAACAGTGCGCTTAGTGTGAGGCAGGATCACATTAGCTATAATAAGGTGAGACACGAGAAACTATCACTCCTTACGTTCATACGGATAAAATAAAAAGAGATAATTTGTTTTCAACTGGAATTGTTTCATTTAAAAGAAGACTATTTTTATGAGGCAAATATTCGCTGAGATTCAGGTTGTTTTATTTACGTGTCTGTGAAGAGGGATGACAGAGACAGAGAAGACAGAGAGCGCACCCTGTCTGGTTTCTTTATTTTACAAAAGCCCAACATTTTGTTGTTATTATGAGTGTATACAATAAAAGTAGACCTTTTACAGATTCAAATGATATATTATATTACATTATATGATATATCTGTACAATTAAAACTGATGGAGTAATTTAAGTTCGTTGGTAAATGTTTGCATTCCCTGGTAAAGGTGGAGGAGTAGCATCTGTGTTCAGATCCAGCTTCCACTGCAGACAAACCCCATTAAGCACTTTCTCCTATTTTGAGCTGCAACTATTTCAGTTATAACTCACTATGCCTCAATTGTGCGCGCTTATTTACTGCCCACCCAGGTTTAATTCAAACTTTATTCAGGACTTTTCTGACTTTTTAACAGGGATTATTTTGAGAACTGACCATTTTTTAATTGTGGGTGATGTTTTCACATTCACGTGTGCTGTGACTCAAAAGCCACTGTTCAAGGAATTCTTAAACCTTATTTATTCTTTTAAAGCTTACACAGTGGGTAACTGGTCCTACCCACAAAAAGGGACACACCCTGGACCTGGTGTTATCACACGGTTTGGATGTCTGCATCAAAGAGATATGTAGTACACAAATGTCTGACCTGTCCAGTCGTGTTTACGTTTAGTCTGCCCTGCTCCAAGAAAAAACCATGTGCTATGTCTCGCCGTCGGCGCATGCTGACTGAGGGTCAGTTTTCTGAGACTTTTAAAACTGTTGTTCCTGTAGTACTGTCTGACTCTTTTTCCTTGAGCGCAGATGAATTGACTGTCACTATTTTGGACTTAGTAGCACCATTTACAATAAAGCGTTCCAAGCCTGCGTCAGAGCCGTGAGCCAGTGACACCATTCGTGCGCCCAGATGCAAACGTAGGCATGCTGAGAGTAAATGGAAAAAGGGCAAACTTCAAATGTCCCTAGGGATTCAGATGCTCCAGAACACAGCTGCTTGTCTGCTCACAGGTACCAGGAAATATGAACATATCTCACCGATATTGGCCTCATTGCACTGGCTCCCTGTCAGCTACAGGATTCATTTTAAGATTTTATTGATTGTTTTTAAATGCTTAAATGCCCCCCTTGTACCTGACAGAACTGTTGTCTCTAGACCTTCCTTCCAGAACGTTAAGGTCAACAAACCATCTGCTCTTGGACATAAAAACAAGAGACAGAGCCTTTGCTGCTTCTGCTCCTTGACTTTGGAACAATCTACCCCTAAATATTGGAATGACTGAGTTCTGAAACAGTTTTAATACAAGTTGAGCGCTACCTTTGTTTTATTAATTTTAGATGTTTTTATTCAGTTTATTATTATTGTTCAATATTATACATGTATTATGTGCTATACAAACAAATTTGACCTTGACCAATTGTTTCAAAAATTGCAGCATTCAACACTGAAAGATGGACATGCATCTTCAAAACAGTATCCCTTTGTCACCAGACAGATCTGAAAAAGAGGTCCGCTATGTGAAATTAAGATGAATCAACGTGCTTCAGGATGTGCTGAATGTGTGAATGTGAATGTCTTCATTGGAACCTGACATACTTTGATCTTAAAATGGAGTTACAAAATGAGAGAGCTGTTGACAGTGAAGGTGTATCAATAAGGGTGTACTCTGCTTTCTGGATAAATTTTTTGGAACAGTGTGAGGATGAGGTGTGCCCAGACTGCGACCAGACAATTCTGAGAAGGAATTACAAGCTTAAATGCGGAGATGTTGGTTCGACTCCTGGACCTGGCCGTTGTGTGTTCTGCATGTCTCCCCTTGTTCCCTCCCTGCATTTCCTGTCACCTGTCTCCACTGTCCTGTCAAATAAAGGCAAAAAATAACTTTAAAATCAAAATAAAAAGCACTGCAGGGCAATATGTGGATATAGCACATCAAGACGGCGCCGCGAACAGCTGCCTCAGTCTGGAGCTCTCCAGTTGTTTTGTTATTTTTGTTAGTTTGTCCTGCACTTTGTTTCTGTAACTTATTAAGTTTCACTCGGGCTGAACTGCTAAGCATTCGGCAGCACTCCCAGGATATTTTTCCTCCAATTTTTGTACACTCGGACGTTTTGTGGAGCGTTTTAGTTGGCGGAGCGGCTGCGCTTCTCAGAAAGCGCAAACGCAGGAAGCGCGCTGGTGCGTTGGTGAAACTTCGTGAGCGCGGCCTCAGGACAGCACTGCCCAGCATACATCTGGCGAACCTCCACTCTCTACCCAACAAGATGGACGAAATACACCTGCTAACCCGGATAAACAAGGACTTTTCGAACTCTGCTGCTCTGTGTTTCACGGAGACCTGAAACAGCGCGCTCCATCTGCCCGGATTCCAGCTGATCAGAGCGGACCGCAAGTCAGACGCAACGGGGAAATCGTGCGGTGGTGGGACATGCTTTTACATCAATGAGAGGTGGTGTACAGATGTAACAGTGTTGAAGAAGATCTGCTGTCCTGATCTGGAAGCGCTTTTCATTAACTGTAAACCCTTCTACTCGCCGCGGGAGTTTTCCTCGTGCGTTCTGATCATTGTTTACATTCCCCCGCAAGCGTGCGTGTGCGACGCGCTGCATCTGCTGGCTGAGGAGATCGCAAACACGGAGCAGCAGCACCCGGACTCTGTTTTAATCATCCTCGGAGACTTTAATAAAGCACACTTGAGCCACGAACTGCCCAAATTCAAGCAGCACATCAAGTGCCCCACCAGAGAGGGGAATACTCTGGACCACTGCTACACCACAATAAAGGATGCATATCACGCCGTCCCCAGAGCAGTTTTAGGACTCTCTGACCACTGTCTGGTCCACCTCATACCAACATACAGGCAAAAGCCCAAATCTGCTAAGCCTGTAGTGAGAACTGTTAGGAGATAGACCAGGGAAACAGAGCAGGAGCTACAAGCTTGCTTTGAATGCACTGACTGGAGTGTTTTTGAAGCTGCTGCCACAAACCTGGACGAACTCAGACTCTGTTACATCTTACATCAGTTTCTGTGAGGATATGTTCATTCCCACATAGACCTTCTTAACATACAACAATGACAAACCGTGTTTCTCTGGAAAACTCAGACAGCTTCGTCAAGCCAAAGGAGATGCCTACAGAAGTGGTGATCGTGTCTTGTATAATCAGGCCAGGAACACAGAGATCATAGGAGATCAGAGCAGCTAAGAGGAGCTACTCCAAAAAGCTGGAAAACCAGTTTACAGCTAATGACTCTACTTCAGTGTGGAGAGGCCTGAGGACAATAACCAACTACAGGACATCATCCCCCTCCTCAATAGGCAATCAAACACTGGTGAACGATCTGAATGAGTTCTATTGCAGATTTAAATCACCCCTCTCCGACTCTGATTGTCTTCCAGAGCAACCCTTAACATCTTTAACACCTTCAACCATTAACCCCCTCTCCCCCGCTCCTATACTTCAGACCAGTGTGGACGATGTGTGTCGGCTCTTCAGGAAGTAGAAGAGAAAGAAAGCACCAGGGCCAGATGGGGTTTCACCAACATGCCTCAGAACCTGTGCTGACCAGCTGGCTCCCATCTTCCCTCTGATCTTCAACAGATCACTGGGGCTGTGTGAAGTCCCTGTATGCTTCAAACGCTCCACCATCATTCCCATCCCCAAGAAGCCAAAAATCACAGGACTCAATGACTACAGACCGGTGGCTCTGACATCTGTGGTCATGAAGTCCTTTGAGAGACTGGTGTTGGCCCACCTGAAGAGCATCACTGGACCCTTCCTGGACCCCCTGCAAGTTTGCCTACCGATCCAATCGGTCCGTGGATGATGCAGTCAATATGGGGCTGCACTACATCCTGCAACATCTGGACAAACCAGGGACTTATGTGACGATTCTGTTTGTGGACTTCAGCTCGGCGTTCAACACCATCATTCCATCACTCCTCCAGAATAAACTCTCCCAGCTCTCCGTTCCTGACTCTACCTGTCAGTGGATTACAAGCTTCCTGACAGATAGGCAACAGCTAGTGAGGATGGGGAAATTTACTTCTGGCTCCTACGTCACCAGCACAGGCGCACCCCAGGGGTGTGTTCTCTCCCCTCTACACAAACGACTGCACCTCCCGTGACTCCTCTGTGAGACTCCTGAAATTTGCAGATGACACCACTGTCATTGGTCTCATCCAGGACGGTGAGGACTGCATACAGACAGGAGGTGGAGCAGCTGGCTCTCTGGTGCAGTCACAACAACCTGGAGCTAAACACGCTCAAAACAGTGGAGATGGTTGTGGACTTCAGGAGAAATGCCCCCATCCACCCCCCTCTCACCATCATGAACAGCACTGTAGCATCAGTGGAGTCATTCAGGTTCCTGGGCACCACCATCTCTCAGGACCTGAAGTGGAGCTTGCACATCGACTCCAACGTGAAAAAGGCCCAGCAGAGGTTGTACTTCCTGCGCCAGCTGAAGAAGTTAAACCTCCCACAGATGCTGCTGACCCAGTTCTACTCAGCGGTCATCGAGTCTGTCCTGTGCTCCTCCATCACTGTCTGGTTTAGCACCACCTCTAAATCAGACATCTGAAGACTCCAGAGGACAGTTCGGACCGCAGAGAAGGTCATCGGTGTTCCCCTACCCACCCTCACCTCCAGAGTGAGGAAAAGAGCTCAGAAAATCACTCTGGATGCCACCCACCCGAGCCACCACCTCTTCCAGCTCTTACCCTCTGGCCGGCGCTTCAGAGCTCCAAACATCAAGACAGCCCGGCACAAAGGAAGCTTTTTCCCTCAGGCCATCCAACTCTTAAACTCATAGGTCTCCACCATTCCCTTCTACCACCTGCACTATGACACTGGCACCTTTTTGCTCTTTGCACACCAATTAGTTCCCCTTTCATTCTGTCTTCAGGTTATCTGTGCATTTTTCTTTAGTTTGTAGCATTTCTGTAGCATTATGTTTATTGTTTGACCCTTTGTAGCATTTGTATTTATGTCTGTTTGCACTGGAGTACCCCCCTGTACCTAAACAAATTCCTTGTGTGTGCACACACTTGGCAATAAAGCTCATTCTGATTCTGATTCTGATATGGATGAAACTGCTGAGGAAGACTTATGAGACTTGTTTGCCAGAATGGTGGGTCTGCCTCTCACCTCAGCCTCCAGCCAGCCTCTCACTTGAGTTTAAGTCCAGCTTTTCACCTGAGTCTCAAGCAAGCCCCTTGTCTCAGTCTCTGGCTTGCTTCTCACCTCAGTCTCTGGCCAGCATCTCACCTGAGTCTGCCCTGGACCACTCCTCACCCAAGGGGCTGTCCTTCAAAACCACCACGAGTTCCGGTGCACCTCAGGGGCCGACCTCCTGAGCAGCCCCAGAACTCTGTGCACCTGGGGGGCAGCCCCAGATACTTAACTGCCTGCCAGGTTTACCTCTCGGCCCACCCAGCCTCTTGGAACATTATGGGGGAAGAACCCCGGACTTCGACCCAGTTCCCTCCCACCCAGCCTGGACTCTGTGTTTGGACTTTTGGGCCATCCGGAGTCGGCCCTTGTTTCCTGTTGGACTTTTATTTTGATGTCTAGTTTCCTTTAGTGCCTATGGGGATGTTAGGTAGCTTTATGTTTATTAGGGAAATTAGTTTCACCTGTTCAAAAACACATCTGGCCAACAAGTGAAGCAGATGTTGTCACGAGTGCATTTTGCAGTGTGGTGTGAAAAGGAACCAAAATGGCTGAAAAAGCTACAATGTGTTTTTTAAGTTTCACCTTTGTACCCCATAGACTAATTTTCTGCTTTGCTTCTCAATAATAGAAAACTGTCAACTTTGTAATTTGCAAAAAATGTTGTAAGGCAAAATGAGCCCTACTTTCTCGACCATGCAAATATGATACTGTATATTTGCTTTATTTTCCTATAATTTAAGTTTTATCATCTTCATATGTAAGATTTTATTCAATTACCAGTGGAAATTTTCATTATTATTATTAATATTATCAGTAACTTGAAATTCATCTAAATCTGTAGACCCACTAAGATTAAGTGAAATGTGTTGTTTTGGTTCTTCTGGTGTTTGTAAGATCATTTTGCAGCAAATAATTACATAAATCTGCTAAAGCATTTAGCTGACGAGCTCCTACTATACACAGTTGATTAGTGTCATAAACTGTTAATTTTGAATTATCATTTCGTATTTTGTCTCTAAGGAAACATTGTTCTACAGGGAGATGAGCTGAGAATATATGAACCAGATGACCACATTGTTAGACTTCATTACTCACATTCAAAAAGATATTGTTTATTTACTATAAAGACTCTGGAAGTCTTGTGTTCATGTTTAAGTATTACTTTTTCATACTTTCATACTTTTTGGCATACAGGTAAAAGATAACTCATCCTGGTGAAAAAGCAAATTAAAAAGTAAGAGAACAGTCAAACTAATATCACTATCACAATTGGTGTTTTTTGACGAAGGATATATCTTTATTCAGAAGTCACAGTGCTTATGTTGCTGTCTGCCTAGCTACTGTCAAGCAGCTCCATCTCATCATGTATTACTGAACATATAATCTAATATACACGCACTATTAACAATTAACTACCCCATGGCCATGACAATAAAAAAATCAGATCAAAACATCAAGGGAGGCATACAATATTTGTATTGTAAGTGCATTTATGATATATTATGTGGGCCTTAATTTAATACTGGTGTAGTGCAAACCTGATAATACATTTGCAGATTACCTTGACAATACCCATGAAGCAGAACTGAATTAGATTTTTATCCAAATATCCACTGTTGAACAAACCACGGTCCTTCAGATCAACAAACAGAGAGATGTAGAACTCCATGCACTGCTTCCTGAGGAAACGTAGCTGTCAATAGCAGAACCGTCATGTATACTTTGTCATGATTCCCCTTTGGGACTTCTGCCAGGGAACTCTTATTTTCTAAGAGACTTCCTTTTCCCTCGCACGGGTCCCCAGCAGCTTCACTTTAGTATTGGAGTTAATTGTTTTCACCTGTGTCTAATCACCTTTTCTGTTCTCCCTACATATACCTCCCTTGTTCCTTTGTTCTCAACCGAAGCATGTGAATAGAAGAGAATCAGAATCAGAATGAGCTTTATTGCCAAGTGAGTGCACACACACACACACACACAAGGAATTTGTTTAGGTACAGGGGGGGTACTCCAGTGTAAACAGACATAAATACAAATGCTACAAAGGGTCAAACAGTAAACATAAATGCTACAGAAATGCTACAAAAAAACTAAAAGACTAAGAGAAAAATGCACAGATAACCTGAGAAACAGGATGAAAGGGGAACTAACTAAGAAGCATGTGAATAGTGAATAGTGACCAGTTTGCCGAAGCAAGAGTTATTCTCCCTAGAATAGTTTTTGTCAACCGTCTCATTCAGTCTTTGCTGAGTTTACGACGACCATCTCATTAGGTCTTCCTCTTGTTACCGTTTCATTTGGTATTCTTGTGTTTTGTATTTTTGTTTTGCCCTGGAAATCCCAGGAGGAAATAAACCTCTGTTCGTTCTGCATTTGAGTCCTGCAGCCTCTCCTTCTCTCCAGCACCTCCGCACTCACCATCTTCCACCCACATAACAGAATGCTTTGGCCAAAGACGGACCCAGCAGGACCAGCTGAAGAAATGTTCCCCGAGCTGCGTTTGAGGGACAGCGTCACCGCCCTCTGGCTTTGTTTGGGTTTAGCCCCGGACTACTCGCTGGCACTCATGGCGTGTGACCAACAGCAGTGGGGTCTGCTGCACGTGCCACCCGACACCTCCAGTAGGAGTGTTGGGAGGGCGTCCCAGCTCTTCTCCTCCCTGCATGCTCTGCTGGAGGAAGGCAGGGAGCAGCAACTCCCCTTCCAGGGCGTCAGGAGCCAGTGCCTCACGGCTCTTCAGTCCCCTTCACTGGTGATGCAGCTCTCCACACCCTCGGCTCCTCCCGATTCTCCGGACCGGGAGGCCACTCGCCTCAGTCCAAGCTCCGTTTCCTTTTCAGACAAGGGCGCCACTCGCCCCAGTCCAATCTCTTCCTTTTCTCAGTCCGAGTTTGTTTTTTCTTCTTTGTCCTCTCTCCCTCAGCCTAAGCCTCCTTCTCTCGGTTTCCCTCAGTGTGAGCCTCCTTCTCTCGGTTTCCCTCAGTCTGAGCCTCCTTCTCTCGGTTTTCCTCCTCGGCCTGAGCCTTTTGTTTCCCCTCAGCCTGAGGCCTTTTCTCTTTCTCTCTCTCTCCCAGCCTGGACCCTCTCTCTCTCTCTCTCGTCCCCAGCCTGGACCCTCTCTCTCTCTCTCTCGTCCCCAGCCTGGACCCTCTCTCTCTCTCTCATCCCCAGCCTGGACCACCTCTCTCTCTCACTCTCTCTCCCAGCCTTGTTCTCCTCTCTCTCTCACTCTCTCTCCCAGCCTGGTTCTCCTCTTGCTCCTCCTCTTCCCCAGCCAGATTCTACGGGTCAGCAGAGTCGCCACCGACAGCGTCGTCGTCGGAGAGGGGCGTTTTTATTTTATTTTGCCCTGGAAATCCCAGGAGGAAATAAACCTCTGTTCGTTCTGCATTTGGGTCCACATAGCAAACAGTTTCAGTTTGTCATATGAGTCCAAATGCCAAAAACAATTTGGCTGTTTAGCAAAATATCTCTGGTGATGCAGACGTCTGTTTTTTCAGAGTTCAACCCCCCTCAGGTCTAGTTCGCTTAGAATTAAGCAGATGTCTTCTATCCTGACGTGCATTCCATGCTCCTTGCATTTTGTGTACATCCATCTATAATCATAGAGCTGCCCAGACTCCTGTAACTGTTTGTGGATAAAAGTAATCACCTGATCCAAGCTGGTGTATCCCCTACACCGAAAGAGATGACAAAAATTCAAATTTAGTTTTGTATTCTGTCTTTCCAAGACTATATAACTGTGCCGAATGGCAAGCAAACTTTTAATGTCCTTGTAATACAGTCCAAGGTTAAAATACAGCTTTCTTGGGAGCTCAAGTTTATTCCTTTGGAGCACGAGTTAGCTTCTTTGAAGCATGAGAAAGTCTCTCACTTGTACGGTTTTAATGCACCGCATTGTTTTTTAATGGACTTTTCATTCAAATTAGTTAGTTAATTATCCAAGCCATGGGACCAAAAATGGATTTCCAGATGTATTACCAAAGATCGTCGGACAAATTTGAATAAAGTATAGTAAGTAACTATATATCATATGAAAGCAGAACGTCTCACGATTCAAATGGTATAAAGCAATTAAGGATTGAATTATAACAGTGACTACAGTTTCTTAATGTTCAACAAGAGTACAAATATTGGGAAAACACCAGTTCTTAATTTTCCTGTCGTATTAGTTCATACATGTACTGAAACATCAAGTGTGACTGACGTATGTTGTAGCCAATGAAAAGCCCTTTCCAACGATGTGTCACACTATTGTGGGCAAAGGGCAGGGGGGATTTAGATGGCCCGCAGGCTTACAGAATGTTTCCCTGACAACGCTGGGTATGCAGTGGGCGAAGCTACGGGGGGAAGGGGAGTCATATTACATATTTTACAGTGCGAAATAATAAACTGGAAAGTGTTTGCTTTAAACGACACCAAGGTCATAAATATAACCCTTAAAATGTAAAGACAACAGCTAGTTTTTGGGTAATTTGGGTATGTATTGTTCGGCCGTGTGACAAAAAAGGGGCGGGGTAGCTAAAGTTAAAATTAATGTTAAAAATTGACCCCTGACATACTGCCTGAACAAAACTCAAATCTTGAATCGAACTTAAGCTGCTGCTTTGACAGCGCAACGCTTTTTACCTTCACCATCGTCCCCAACAGTCAGCTGCTGTTTCTTATAAGGGTGACAGAGGGTGATTGAAAAAGTTGACCATAAAATAGTAATTTGGGAGAGTTGACAATACTTTTGCTGATAAAATGAAAGATGCTTTAATACTGTAAATTCTGCAAACTGTACATAGTGTTTACTACTACTTAGTAACTTATGGTGCTGTACTCCATGTCTAATAGATTTTTGACTCGACATGAAACTTGGAGTAACTGATTATAATTATTAATCTGAGGCAGTACCTGTATATTTGCATACCAATAAACAGGCTAATAGGTTTTGCAACACCTGGTGTCAGAAAGGACTGCATGTTGGATTTTTTTAGCATAGTGCAAAATTAAAACCACTGCATTCCTGACGCAAAGCCACTGCAGGGCACTACAAACTTACCATGGTTAAAAAAGTGACACTTCGAAATTCTACATTCTGTATTTGTTGCTGTTTTTTCAGATGTATTTTGTTGCTTGTGAGCACCAAAACCATGATCCATTCTTCACACTGAAGAGATCCATGCCTAAATCTTGACAAATCACACTAAATTTATAATATCTGGATAAATAGAGTAATACCTCCAGGTAAGTGATAAGTGGGTCAAATTCCCATTTAAGGGTCAAAGACACACGTGACAGTCAGTGGCCTGAATCCCACAATCAGCTGGGAATAAGTTTCCCACTGAAAAAATGCTCTTCTTACAGCTACTAGTAACTGACATGGTGCCCTAACCTGCACCTAACCTCAGGTTACGCCACAGGACTGACTAAGCACCCAGCAGAGGAGGACTGAACTGAACAGCTACCATTGTGCACCATTACTGATATACGTAAACCAGGACAAAGCTGGACACAGCATGTCCTCTCAACAAACTTCTCCATGCCTCACCATGTTCACAGAATAACTACAGGAGAAGACTAATAACATGAATGAAAAAGCTTCCTTTATGCTGCACCTTCACCTTCAGGCTTTTCTCCTTTGCAGTGACTTGGCATGCATTCAACAAAATCCTACAGCACCCCTGCTGCACCTGCCAGGGAAATAGCAGGATGAGATAAGCTTTTATATTTACATTTTATGACCTATTTTATTCCAATTCTCAGGAAATACAAAGTTGGGTGCTCTTTCAGCTGAGGTTTGTGAAGGGGTTTTCTTGTTGTGCTAGTCCATTCATCCATCTTCTGTACCCGCTTTTTCCTGAAAGCCAGGGTCACAAAAATAATATTGTAATAACTTCTACAATTGTGTAGGTTTGGTTTTAGCATTAGTCTTGTGTATGTACCGTTAATAGGGATTGTACTATGTATGTATTATGTGTGTGTGTATGAGTACTTATCTTCTTTCTTTTACTGTGTGAATACATACTGTTCTTCTAAACTCACCTTTGATTCACCTGATATCCTATAGAATTTTCTATATGTCAGAGTGCAGCCACTGCTACTAGGACTTTTTCAGTAACATCAGGCTTTGATTACAGCTTTGTACACTCAGCATTCTCTCAAGCAGCTTCATTAAGTATTCTCCTACTCACATATACTGAGCACTCGCTGACTGCCTTTTTCACTCTCTGGTCCAACTCATTCCAAACCATCTCAGCTGGGCTTAGATCAGGTGTCAGTGGAGGCCGGGTCATCTGATGCAGCACTGCATCACTCTCATTCTTGGTCAGATAGCATTAACACAGAGATGTGTTCTAGGTCATTCTAAAACTAATTATAGTCCCACTAACCACAAACCAGATGGGCTGACATGTCACTGCAGAATGCAGCTTAAATGTATCTTAACCACCACTCCTCCTCACGCATGCTTCATGGTGGGAACATTACATCCAGATACCATCCAATTACCTGCTTCACACAAAGACACAGTGACTGATACCAAAAATCTCAGATTCGGGCTCCTCAGAAGAAATTACAGACTTCCATAGTTCTAATAACCATTCCTTGTATTTCTTGGCCACAGAAATCCTCTTATTCTTGTAGATCTTTCTCAGTAGTGGCTCCTTTGCAGAAGGCTGGTAACACTGATTACCTTAAAATGGTGCTGGTTGCATTGTGCTGTGAGGGGGGCTTCTCAGCAGCAGGTCTTTGAAGAAAACCTGCTCCAGAGTGCAGTGACCTGAGACCAGGTGACAGTTCATCTTTTATCATGATAGTGACCTGAAGCAACACAGCATTAGAGTTAACTGGGAAAATTGTATTCATTTAAAGTTAAACGTGTGTAGAAGGTGAAGGCTTTTCTCAAGCCAGTTCAAAATTAAAATTCAAAATAGTGTGATAGTGTGGCAATTACCCTAATACAACCAACATTTTTGACAGATCTGTATATCTGGATTATTTTTCTTTGACTGTGAATTTGAAATAAATGTAATGGTGAGATCCTGAGAAAGTAATGCAGGACTACTAACTAAAAACTCTCAACTTTCTCTCCTTCTTTCCTTTGACAGGACAACTAGCTATAGGCCGTCCTACTTCATGGCAATAAAAGCACTCCCTGTTTTCAAAGGAACCATGATTTTCATGACACCTTTTTTTCACATTTTGTTTTTTTTTTATGATCTGGCAGATAATGCACTTTCCCAACGCCCAGACAGAAAAGCAACTCAGTGTGTCAACACAAATTCATTAGCTAGGACAACAGCCTTGGTCAAAGAGTCCACCTTCTGTTCATTCAAATATACCACTATTTTCTCTGGAAGACAATTCCTACAACTCACGAAGCTGATCAAAATTAGACACTTTACTGGCTGTGCACCACTTATCAAATAATGTAGACTTTTTGCACACAATCCACATATGTTTGGTTGGCAAATTTTTCTCAGGACCTATATTTTTGCCCATATGCCTCAGGAACAAGTTCATAGGCACACAACACTGTGGTCTTAACAACATCAGAATTCATAGTGTCTTCAATGGAGAAACTCCAGCACACTTCCAGGGTTTTTCCCATGAGCTTACGCTGGAGAAGAAAACTGCACAAATCTTTTGGCCACCTAAACGTTGCAGCAATGCATTCAAATGCACTGAAATATGAATCTACTTCACGCTCCCTAAACGGAGGTACTAAGGCAATATGTTATTAATATCAAACTAATCAGAAGGAGCAGTTGGAGGAGTCATCTTAATAGGAGTGGAAGGTAAACGTTTAGTAGAATTTTCAAGCTCCAAGGCAGAGATTATACAGAGGTGCATGAGCTCAACCTCACAGTTCTTAGTTTCCAGATCCACCTCTTTAAGGCAGAGGGCCAGCTTTAAATCTGATGTGTCTACTCACATCTACCTGACCCAGTTAGCAGTAGCAGCCACTCCTCCCACTTCTGCTCGCAACCCTATAGGAGCATCACCAACCTGAGATGTAGGACTTACCACTACCTTCTCCACCAACTTCCCTAACAATATGGTTTTAATCTCAGCCTTACATGCATTCAGTGGGACTGTAATATCAAAAAAATTAGCAATCAGAAACAAATCAGCTTTTGTGCATCTCTCCAACTTTTATCTCAAATGCCATATTCCCAATCTCAATACAAAGAAAAAACTGCCAACCAAAAGTAACAGTGAAGCCAGTTGCCAATCACTGTAGAAGAAATGGATGGATGACCGCCCCAATTTAATGTTACACCCTTGTCTAGGGGGAAAAGTGTGCAACATAAAAACAGGTTTGCTTTCTCCCCGTTACTTAAACTAAAATTTGCATACTCAGTTGTAACTTGGAAAAACAAGAAGATTATATATTACTCTAAGGTGCTATGTAACAAAACTGACATTGGATGGTTGTAAGTTCTGCAGAACAAATGGCTGATGTCCATCTCTTCCTGGAACAGGAATCAAATAGGGCAACCTAATTTTACACACAACACACAGCAACTTTCAGAATACAGAGTACTCACTCTCACACAAAAACACAGGCAAATGAAACAATATATGGCCTAGGCCATAACATGTGTCACTTAAAAGTGCACAAAATAGGTAAGTGATGGTGTAGGAATTAGGAAGTGATGAGGAACTACCAAGTAAACACCCAGGATGATGTGTCACTTTACTTGAGGGTGCACAAAAGAAGTAAGTAATGGTGAGGTAATCATGAAGTAACTCATACATAGGTACTCAGTGTGATGCGTTTCCTTGAGGGTGTACAGAAAGAGTGACATGAGTTTAAGTATGAATGAGTGGTTACTACAGTTTCTGCCACACAGTAGCAGAGGTGATCAGGAACAGCTTAACAAGGTGCTCTTTATTCCGTTTTCAAATACTTATGAACTAATAATTAACTACTGATTCATTGATATAGTATTTCACAGCCTGTTCCATAGTAACTCATCTACTATGAGCTACTAGAACTACTCATTAACAGATCATTAACTGTAATTAGCCCAAACTGGGCTACAATAATATGTGAGGAGCATGTTTATACATGATTATATTTTTGAGAAAACAGCATTTATGCACGGTTAGTGAAAAACTAAAATTTTTAAGTCACTGAAATAAGGGGGGCAGCATGGTGGTTAGCACTGTTGCCTCACAGCAAGAAGGTCGTGGGTTTGTAACCCGGCCTTTCTGTGTGGAGTTTGCATGTTCTCCCCATGCTTGCGTGGGTTTACTCATGTGGGTTTACCTATATCTCTAACATGTATGTGTGTTTGTGTGTGTTTTATTCTCTTTTTCCTTCTGTCAGGTGCAATGTGGACAGTAAAGTATCACGGGTGGCATGGCTGAATCGCACCACCATTCTATTCGCAGGGAATGAGAAGTGGTCTCTAGATCCTCGTGTCATCCTGATGGAAAACACAGCAGTCACAGAGTACAGTATCAAGATCCAAAATGTTGATGTCCATGACGAGGGGCCCTATGTCTGCTCAATCCTCACAAACAGGAAACCAAAATCCACAAAAGTGCATCTCATTGTTCAAGGTAAGATGCTGACCTTTTCTGACCTTGTGTCACCATATTTGGCTAGAACAATTGATCAAAGTGTCAAATGAGATCAATGCTGGAACTGTCTTGTCTGTTGGTTTCTTTGCTAGTTTGGCTGTTCATTGTTCTGGGAGGAGCATTGTAATTTGGAGTTGGAGTCTTCACCGAATCAAATACGAAACCTTCCTTCTTCTCTTTTAGGAGGGTGTAAATAGATTCAGCAAGCATTACACCTGGTGATGAAACCAATCTTGATTTCATTTTAGGTTGCTGATAGATATTGATTTAAGGCAGAGTATGTTGAAAAATATCCTGACTCAGTTTCATTGCAAAATTCTACTACATCAACTGTCAGCCCTGAGACTTTTGTTTATCTTGTATGATGGAATCAATTTCCTTCAGACTGAGTTTCCACAAACAATTAGCACCACCGCTCTGGGTTTGGCTTTGAGCTCAGGATCATGTGGCTGTACTGAATCGACATATAATTAAAATTTTTGATTTTGTAGGTGTGTCAGAATCTTCATGTTGAATCACACTATATAAAAAAAGACATTTCCTTTGATGCATCTGGGAACTGAAGTGATTTGATATGTGTCTGTATCAACAACAACAAAAAAAAAAACCCAAAAAGAATAGAATGTTTGTCTTTAAACTCTTTTTTTCATTTTCAAAGACATCACAGCTACCAATTACCATTCATGAAAGTACTATGGATATGAAATACTATGGAATATTTTTCATGCTGTATAATTGATATTGCAACATTCAGTTAATACTGTAAAACATCAGGCTATGGTTTCAGTCAACCAATAGCAGTGGCGCCCCCAGAAAATTTTCACAGGGTTGGCCCAAGGGGGGCCAGAGAAAATCTTGGGGTGGCACACCAAACTGGGTCTCTGAGTGGTAACTCAGACTGAGTTCAGCTCGTGGCTGTCGATGCATGTTCCTCGACTCTTTTCCATTAGAAGGACAATATACATCAAACACTTTTACCTCAATTTTGAGAAACACACAATATTTTGAAAAAACACGTTTCATAATTTTTAAAACAGCTTGATTTATTGTAGCTGTTTGTGTCTGTAAATTGACAACCACCGTGGTCAGCACGCACATTGACTAAAATAGCTCATAGACATTGTCAGCGTCTGCTAACGCTACTCTCTCAACTGTTTAAAAATCATACTAAAAACACATGATAACATTATGGCCGACACTACCTAAAATTAATATTACAGCATTAATTTACTTACTGGTTAGCTTTCTGGACTGGCTTCAACTCGCATTCTGCTAGCTGCCAGTGTTAGCCTGCCACAGAATCTTCAGACAGAGAGAAGATTCTGAAAACAGACAACCTAGAGAGGAAATTAGAGTGAAAATGTGTGAGGTGACTAAATTCATTTATTACAGATTACAAAAAAGTGTGCGTTCTAATTAATATACCTTATGGATGTCGGAGGCAACGCTTCTTCTTCTTCTGACTGCTTCTGCTTCTTCTTCTGTTGAAGCACTAAATGCCTTTTGGGACATTATCGCCCCCCCCCACAGGTGGAGGTTGGATTTGCTGTTATCAGTCAGTTGAAATTGGTGGGCAGCAGCACAGGGTTGTATATATATTCTCTTCATGAATCATTTACTTATGATTTATTTATTTTTTCATTTAGGCTTTGCATTTATGTCTTGTTTGAAGATGACTGTATGGTTTGTATGCACTGAATATGATTTATTAAAAGAGTGGATCTTCTCTGGGTGGCCCTATTTATACTTTACCATGGATTTTATCTTTCTTCTTTCCTGACCTCAAATAACCCAACCATCCAAAAGCTTCCAAGCTCTCACTTAAAACTAAAAGCAGACATAAGATCCGTGGAATGGCCAATGCTGGTCTTTGATACAGCAAGAAAGTGCTGGTTGTGCTCTGTGTTCACACCAAAGGAGGGATGCACCTGCTCCCACAGTCAGTGTGCATGTGAGAGCAACTACACTTGTATGACTGTCAGTTGATGGAGACTTGTGCTTGAGGCTGGCCACTAGGGTTGTTTTCCACAGTCCCATTGAGTTTCTTATGAAGGTTCTTAGAGTCCTGTTGATGTTGTATAGCTCCAGGCATTCCAGGTTCCATGTGTGAGGCATTGAGTGGTAGGCAGTGCACAGGTTGGTCTGTCTGGTCTTACAGTCTCTAGTGACTGCTTTATTGCTTTATGTACCAGTAGTTGATGTTTTGCTCCCCTTGTGTCCTTATTCAATTCAATTCAATTCAATTTTATTTGTATAGCGCCAAATCACAATACAAATCATCTCAAGGGACTTTACAAAAACTAAAACTAAAAACCCAACAATTCCCTTATGAGCAAGCACTTGGCGACAGTGGAGAGGAAAAAACTCCCTTTAACGGAAGAAAAAAACCTCCAGCAGAACCGGGCTCAGTTTGGGCGGCCATCTGCCTCGACCGGTTGGGGTGAGTGGATAGAGCAGAGAGAAAAGAACAGCAACAATAAACAACAAATAGACACTGCAAGTTGGTGGGGCCAGTAACTGCACATCAGCGATAAACAGCTCCAGGACCAGGGACACCTGCAGAAGGTACAGAGAGAGAGAGAGAGAGAGAGAGAGAGGGAGGGAGAGAGCACAAACTAGGGGAGAGAGAGAGCACAAGGTTAGTAACATTCAATGGTGGAATATACATGAGGTGGGAGAGAAGGGGGGGGGGGGGAGCTCAGTGCACCGATGGTCCTCGGGCAGTCTAGGCCTATAGCAGCATAACTAACTAAGGGATGGTTCAGGGTTGCCTGAAGCCAGCCCTAACTATATGCTTTGTCAAAGAGGAAGGTTTTAAGTCTAGCCTTAAAAGTACAGAGAGTGTCTGCCTCCTGAACCCAGGCTGAGAGCTGGTTCCACAGGAGAGGAGCTTGATAGCTAAAGGCTCTGCCTCCCATTCTGCTTTTGAGAACTCTGGGAACCACAAGTAGGCCTGCACTCTGAGAGCGAAGTGGTCTATTGGGATAATATGGTACTATGAGGTCTTTAAGGTATGAAGGAGCTTGATTATGAAGGGATTTGTATGTGAGAAGAAGGATTTTCAATTCTATTCTATATTTTACAGGGAGCCAATGAAGAGAAGCCAATATAGGAGAAATATGATATCTCTTGCTAGTTCCTGTCAGGACTCTGGCTGCGGCATTCTGGATTAATTGGAGGCTTTTTATTAAGATATTAGGACATCCAGATAGTAATGAGTTACAGTAATCTAGCCTTGAGGAAACAAATACATGGACTAGTTTTTCTGCATCATTTTGAGACAGGATGTTCCTAATTTTGGAAATGTTGCGCAGGTGAAAGAATGCAGTTCTAGAAATTTGTTTTATGTGTGAGTTAAAGGACATGTCCTGGTCAAAAATAACTCCAAGGTTTTTTACAGTAGTGCTGGAGGCCAGGGCTATGCCATCTAGAGTAGCTATAATTTTAGAAAAGTTATTTCTGAGATTTTTAGGCCCAAATATAATGACTTCTGTTTTCTCCGAGTTTAAAAGTAAAAAGTTACTGGTCATCCAGGCCTTTATGTCAGTTAGACAGGCTTGAAGTCTGGTTAACTGGTTTGTGTTAACAGGTTTAATAGATAGATATAACTGAGTGTCATCCGCATAGCAGTGGTAATTAATAGAGTGCTTCCTAATGATATATCCTAAAGGAAGCATGTACAGGGTGAACAGAATCGGTCCTAGCACAGAACCTTGTGGAACTCCATAACTAACTTTTGTCCGTGTGGAAGGTTCATCATGGACATGAACAAACTGGAATCTGTCCGATAAATAGGATTGGAACCACTTTAACGCTGTTCCTCTGATACCAATCACATGCTCCAGTCTCTGTAATAAGATGTTGTGGTCAATGGTGTCGAATGCTGCACTAAGGTCTAGGAGGACAAGTATCGAAACAAGTCCATTATCTGAGGCTAAGAGAAGATCGTTGGTAACTTTCAACAGTGCTGTTTCTGTACTATGATGTGCTCTAAATCCTGATTGGAAATCTTCAAATAGTTCATTCCTGTGTAAGTGATTCTGATTTGTTTGATTTATATGTTCGAGGGGCAGACACAGTCTCTATGTGGTTTGAAGGGGGCGGCGGCTCTAAGGAAACTGCAGAGAAGCGTTTTAGACTGAGTCTCTGCATCCCGGTCCCCACCCTGGATTGTCAGGCTTTAGGTCGGCTAAGAAACTCGGCCAAATTCCTAGAGATGAGAGCTGCACCATTCAAAGTGGGATGGATGCCATCTCTCGCTATCAGACCGGGTTTTCCCCAGAAAGTGGCCCAATTGTCTATGAAGCCCACATCGTTTGCTGGACACCTCCTAGACAGCCAGCGACGGAACGATGACATGCGGCTAAACATGTCATCGCTGGTCAGATTGGGGAGGGGTCCAGAGAAAACTACGGAGTCCGACATTAATTTAGCAAAGTTACACACCGACTCAACATTAATTTTAGTGACCTCCGATTGGCGTAATCGGGTGTCATTGCTGCCGACGTGAATAACAATTTTCCCATATTTACGATTAGCCTTAGCCAGCAGCTTCAGATTTGACTCGATGTCGCCCGCTCTGGCCCCAGGAATACATTTGACTATGGTCGCTGGTGTCTCTAGCTTCACGTTCCTGACTATGGAATCGCCAATTATCAGAGTCGGTTTCTCAGCGGGTGTGTCGCTGAGCGGGGAAAATCTATTAGAAACATGAACAGGCAGGTGATGAGCCGTGGGCTTCTGCTTAGGAGTATGTTTCCTTTGGACCGTCACCCAGGCTAATTCTCCGGGCTGCTCCGGAGCTGCCCTTGGACCGCTAACAGACCCTGAGCTCGGTGGCTCCACACCAGCTAACGGGGCTATTACGTTACCTATTCCTTTCTGGGAAGGGAAGGAAGGTTGTCAGGACTGAAGGAGTTGAACTTTAAGAAGGCAGCATAGTGGATGTTGAGGGAAGCTACAAGTACCTTGGAATCCCACAGGCAAATGGGAACCTAGAAGAAGCCACAAAGAAAGTCGCCACAGCCAAATACCTACAGAGATTAAGACAAGTCCTAAGAAGTCAGCAAAATGGGAAGAACAAGGTCCAAGCCATCAACACCTACACCCTGCCTGCCATGAGATACCCCGCTGGCATAATAAGCTGGCCAAAAGAGGACATAGAAGCCACTGATGTCAAGACAAGGAAGCTCCTCACAATGCATGGAGGGTTTCACCCCAAATCCAGCACCCTGAGACTGTACACTAAGAGGAAGGAAGGAGGCTGAAGACTGGTGACCATCAGAGCCATCATCTGAGATGAAACAGCAAAGATCCATGAGTACATCAGGAAGATGGCCCCAAGCGATGGAATACGTAGTAAATATCTCAGGTAACAGAAACCCGATGCAGAGGAAGAAGAGCAAGAACCATCATGGCAGGACAAACCCCGGCATGTACCACCGACAGATACAAGAAGTGGCTGATATCGAAAAGTCCTGGCTGGAAAAAGCTGGACTGAAAGACAGCTCAGAGGCACTGATCGTAGCAGCACAAGAACAGGCCCTGAGCACAAGATCGATAGAGGCCGGGGTCTACCACACCAGGCAGGACCCCAGGTGCAGGCTGTGCAAAGATGCCCCTGAGACAATCCAGCACATAACAGCAGGTTGTAAGATGCTAGCAGGCAGAGCGTACATGGAACGCCATAACCAAGTGGCCGGCATAGTGTACAGGAACATCTGTGCCGAGTATGGGCTGGAGGTCACAAGGTCAAAATGGGACACACCTCCACAGGTGGTGGAGAATGACCGAGCTAAGATCCTGTGGGACTTCCAGATAAAGACTGACAAACAGACAGACTGGTGATGGCTAACCAACCAGACAGACATAATAGTGGTGGACAAACAGCAGAAGAAAGCCGTAGTGGTAGATGTAGCGATCCCAAGTGACAGCAACATCAGAAAGAAGGAACATGAGAAGCTGGAGAAATACCAAGGGCTTAAAGAAGAGCTAGAAAAGATGTGGAAGGTGAAGGCAACAGTGGTCCCTGTGGTAATCAGCACCCTCGGGGCTGTGACCCCCAAACTGGGAGAGTGGCTCCAACAGATCCCAGGAACAACATCAGAGATCTCAGTCCAGAAGAGCGTAGTGCTAGGAACAGCTAAGATACTGCGAAGAACCCTCAAACTCCCAGGCCTCTGGTAGAGGACCCGAGATTGAGGAAGACACACACACACCACCCATAGGGGTGAGAAGGGAAATTTTTTTTTTTTTTTTTTTTATAGAGAGAGAGAGAGAGTTGCATTTTTAAACAACTTATAAAACTCATTATCTCTGAGAATTCAAAGTCATTGAAGTTTTGGAAAAATACACCTATGTCAGGTTAGATTGCCAAAATCCTGACAACATAAACATTGTCTGGTTTCCTTTTGTCACTCTTCAGCAAATATTCAAAATGGTGAATAGCTGTTACCAAGTAAACGTACAATAGGTTATTATCTCTTCACAACAGACTTATGCATAGGTGTATATATTGAATTCATCATCAACTGGGCTGTAAAAAAATAAAGAAATAAAACAGCATTTTTGGGAATACATTTTTAATCAAAGCTAATAAAAAAACGGGTAAAGCAACTGTAAAATCTATTTCTCATTTCTCTCATGTTTTCAAATAAAAAACAGTGATGCTTTCATTTGAAGACATATGAGTAGCTTTTCAAGGCTTTGTCACTGATATCTCTGTGAACCCTGACTGCACTATTGTTTTTCTGACATTACAAGGTGGTGAAACTGGAAAGAGGCCAAGTATAATAATTGATTCCTATACCTTTTGTACTGTATTATAATGCAAGAGTAGTAGGCGGTTCTGCTATTTAACTGGGTACAGGGACACAGTTTATTACTCACTTAATAAATATGTGTTAACATACAGTGATACCACTTATTATCCAAACTTTGTGCGTTTTGTGTTGCAAGAACATATGTATGTCACACCCTGGAGTTCCAAATGAATGCAGCACTGCCACCTTCATGGCAAAGACACATTAGGAAGTCCATAGGGAATGTGGGTGGTTCTTTTCGTCCCCACAGGCGCTCTCTTCTCTGACACCTCCGAAATGGAGATTGGTGTTGAACCTGTACACATAGGACTCTGGAGGCTAACATCAATCAGCTCACTGACCTTGTCAGCTGATCCCCGCAGGAATATAGGGCATCCACTTTCATGGCCACTGCACATAGGGAGTGGGCTGATTTCAGTTAAGTCACACTACAACAAAGAATAATATCTTGCATTACTTTGCAATGCATAGTGTAGGGGTTTCAGGGAGCAGAAGTGGCAGAGAAGCAAAGACTCTGAATCAACCACAAGTGGTTGTTACATTGTGATCTTTATGGACTTTGGTTCTGTTCCTTTAATGAGCATGGAGCTTTATTACTTCCCCCTTATGGACAGTCTCTGAAACTTGTGTATCTTGTGTTAAGACAAGGGGTAGTTCTGCTTTTGAACTATTTTGTTGTTCACCTAGATCTAAGTTGCTGTTCCTAAGAAACACGAATATACCTTGTTATTGTCATAATGTTTACTAGAAATAACACCAAGACATGGCTTCAGCTAGCAGATAACATTTTTGTTTTTTGCACATGCCTTTTTGTGTCCCAGCCGGCCTGTAACATCTGAAGTTTTGCCCCTGACTTCACTGCATGCTGGTTCAAACTCTAAGCACAGGAAGTACATGCGGTGTTCACACCATGCAGTCTGCTCTCTTTCTCTGTCTCATCCATTGTTCACTGATACCTTTCATGATGACAGACTGAGCAGGTCACTGAAGAAGGACCCTGTATTTTGCCTTGTGCTGTAGCTTTATCCTAGCTAAACCCAAACCAATAAAGGTTGTTTCCTCCAAATATAATCACATTTGTATAGTTTATTTTTGTCATACAAGCTGCTGTAAAAAATTAACATGCCCCCATTTGTAATGTGTATGTGCTGACAAGGGTATTATGTTCCTATTCAACCTCTCATAGTTTTGTAAAATCAATGCCTATAGGATACTAATTACACATTAATCGCTTTAAGATGATGAAACATTCCAGGGTACAGTCTGAATCAGAAGCACACAGAAGGAATGTTTTGTTTTATTTTATTATTTTTGAATGCTGCAAATAAATAATAACATGACTCAGTTCTGAGATATTGAAAGTCCAGCTACAGATTCGATGCTGGATAATGATGCATTAAGTGAACCTCCAAAAAAACAATATTATTTTTAGATATTTTGGATATTTTAGATATCTGTTTAGATATTTGTTTGTTCTCTACTGTCCATGTGATATGTTACTGTATGTGCACCAATGGCACAATTTTTTTTTGTTATATGTCAGATATTGTGGGTTGTTGAGAGGAACAAGATGAATTGCCTCACTCCTCCAGTCAGTATTGCTCTTCATCTAACCTTTTTGCACATAGTGTGCTGTGCCTATAAGAAGAAGGAACAGCTGGTGTAATTGGATATACAATGACCTTGTGGTCAAAACATATGCTTCTATAGGAATTCATGCCCAGTAATTGCAATAAATGCATACTGTCAACACTGAAATAAATGAGGGATGTTTCTTACTTTAACACTCTACATTGCTGGGTACTTACTGAGCTCAGTGCACTGTAATGTTGCATTTAATTTGGTGCCTTTGAGCACATGGGAAAAGTCATTACCTCCTATAACTACTGTAGTAAAGTAATTTCATCTAAGCAAGTCTGGTTATAACATTGAGTTGCTGTCGAAGCTGGATCATTAACTCAATGGACAAATGTGATTTGTTAAGCAAAGTTATCAATATGGCTAATTTAGTCTCAGTCATAGCACAGCAGAACATCAATTAACTTTTTTTTCCTTTGCTCATTTAAGCAGAGCTGCTGCCAATGCTTAGAAAATGAAACCTGCCATTTTAAAAGTGATAAAGTTATGGAGATGTTAAATAATAGTATTAAATATATTATACATTTTATCTCATTCCTCAAGGATAATTTGTAGCACTATTGTTACAATGTACATATAAATACACCCTACCTGTTCAACTGTAACACTGTTACAGGTGCCAATCTTGATCTTCCTTCAGTAAATATCAGTCAGTGGTGACACATAAAATTAGTTCTTAAGCAATTTGGCCTCAGACACAGACTGGGATATTACCTTGGTGTTTGTTTAATTAAAATAAACTGGAGTTAGTTTTTACAGCAATTGCTCATGGTAGTTTTTTGACATCCATGGGTGTTAAACACCACAGTGTAGAGTGTCATTTTAAAGTGAATAAATTGTCAGCAATAGAATCCTTTTTATTTTATTCTTTATCACTGTTTCAGAGCACCGATCACCTGAGATCACCATGAAGGATCATATAAAAATTATGCACTTAACTGGTATGGTTTCTGAATTTCAGCCTGTTTCTGTACAAAAGAACTGCTAAATTTGTTAATCAACTGAGTCTAAAATCTCATCATCTTGATCACACAGAGAATTGTACCCACCTGTTTGAAGAGTGCCACTATCAACCCAGTGCCTAAAAAGTCAAACACTGCCTGCCTTAATGACAACCAACCAGTGGCCCTCACACCAATAGTCACAAAATGTTTTGAAAAGCTTGTTCTGCAGCAGATTAAGGCTCACCTCCATGCAGACTTAGACCCCCTACAGTTTACAGAACCAATCACAAGACTGAGGATGCCATCTCCACTCTATTACACCTCATCCTGTCACGCCTAGTTGGAAAACCAGCAGGACAGTAGCCCTTGGTGACCCCTGACCTAGAGGGTAAAAACACCTATGCCAGGCTCCTCTTCATTGACTGTTCCTTTCAACACCATCACTCTAACACAGTTGGTGGTAAAGCTGAGCCTGCTTGGGGTGGACTCTGGTACCTGCAGCTGAACCCATCCATCTTCTACCGCTTATCCGGGGCCGGATCGCGGGGGCAGTAGCCGAATCAGGGATACCCAGACTTCTCCCTGGACACTTCCTCCAGCTCTTGCGGGGGGACACCGAGGCGTTCCCAGGCCAGCCGGGAGACATAGTCCCTCCAGCGTGTCCTGGGTCTTCCCCGGGGCCTCCTCCCGGTGGGACATGCCCGGAACACCTCCCCAGGAAGGCACCCAGGAGGCATCCGAAACAGATGCCCGAGCCACCTCAACTGACTCCTGTCGATGTGGAGGAGCAGCAGCTCTACTCCGAGCTCCTCCCGGTTGACCGAGCTCCTCACCCTATCTCTAAGGGAGAACCCGGCCACCCTGCGAAGGAAGCTCATTTCAGCCACTTGTATCCGCGATCTCGTTCTTTCGGTCATGACCCAGAGCTCATGACCATAGGTGAGAGTAGGAACGTAGATTGACCGGTAAATCGAGGGCCCCGGACCCCATACTCCTGGAGCACCTCCCACAGGATGTCATGAGGGACCTGGTCGAATGCCTTCTCCAAGTCCACAAACCACATGTGGACTGGTTGGGCAAACTCCCATGAACCCTCGAGCACCCTCGAGAGTGTGTAGAGCTGGTCCAGTGTTCCACGCCCAGGACGGAAACCACATTGTTCCTCCTGGATCCGAGGTTCGACCACCGGCCGGATCCTCCTCTCCAGCACCCTGGCATAGGCCTTCCCCGGGAGGTTGAGGAGTGTGATCCCTCTGTAGTTGGAACACACCCTCCGGTCCCCCTTCTTAAAAAGAGGAACCACCACCCCGGTCTGCCAATTCAGGGGTACTGTCCCCGAACGCCACGCGATGTTGTACAGGCGTGTCAACCATGACAGCCCAACAACATCCAAAGACTTGAGGTACTCGGGACGGATCTCATCCACCCCCGGTGCTTTGCCACTGAGGAGCTGGCAGCTGAACCCTCGATTTCGTAATGCAGAGAGTCAAAGTGGACAATCTCACTTTGAGGACTACAAAGTGACGACACAGTGAGCAGAAGAAACTGACTCCCCTGCTCTTCAGCCTTCTCATCCACAATTGTACCGGCACATTTATTAACCAACCACATTGTCAAGTTTGCTGATGACATGACTAGTGGGTCTGGTCAATGAAAACGATGAGAGTGAATACAGGAAGGAGTTGGAAAAACTGGGACTGTGGTGTGGTGCACACAATCTCCATCTCAATGTGGACAAAACAAAAGAGATAGTGATTGACTTCAAGAGCCACCATCTACCACTTGTCATCAATGGCACCAATATGGAGAGAGAGTGTTCATCTCAGTTTATTGTTGAGGTGAACACCCAGGTACTTATAAGACTCTACTCTCTCAGTGTCTGTTCCCTGGATGTTCACTGATGTTGGTGAGAAGTGTCTGTGGAAAACCCACTACCAGCTCCTTGCTCTTCCCTGCGTTGATTTGGAGATGGTCCTGAGCTTCTCCAGGTGAGAATGATCTCTGTGCAGGAAGTATATGACGTCATGTCATCCACCCTGATGCCAGGCTGGCAAATAAACCGAAGCGGGTCCGTAGCTGAGTAACCAGAGGGCAGAGATAGACAAGGACCAGCCTCTCCAGTGTCTTCATCAAGCATGATGTCAGTCTCACTGGGCTGCAGCTGTTCAGGTCCTTTGGGTGACATGTCTCTCGTACTGGTACCACACTGTCTTATGAAAGATTTGAATTCAGAAATGTAAAGATGTCTGAGTCATTGGCTGCCAACAACAATATCAATGTCAACAATATACACCCATTCAGCATAAGCTTCTCTCGTCCATCTAGTTTGTTGTCATCACAGTTAACAGCTAAGGTGGCTCTATTCACTGTAGAGTTTACTTCAGTTATGGATGAGCAATGTGTGCTTGGTGTGATTGAGTCAGTAAAGTGTCTGGTGGTATTTACACAAATTCTCTGCCACCTGTGTCATATCAGCATCACATCAGCTGGCCATCACAATACCAGCAGACTTTAGCCTCTTTTCTCAACATACCGTAATGTAAATAATAGGTTTGTTTTACCCTGAGCCTAAAACATTTCACTCTGCATTACACTCATCTCAAAACTGTAATATTGTACAGTACTTACAGGACTGTTTAGCAAATTTAAACATATATGTTTTGAACATTATTATGTCTAGTTTAAGGAGGTGGATGGAAAAGTTAAATACAGAGTTCTGTATGCACATTTATGTAGCAAATTTAAATATATATATGTACATGAAGGTTTATTGTCTGGTTTATGAATTATGAATATCATGAACCATCTTAATAATTTGGGGCACCAGATTCTTTAGACGGTGGATCAACCAATCAATTCATGAGTAATACAAGATATCAGTCGACAATCTGCGGGAGAGTTCTTTCGATTCAGTGACGTATTTACTGTGTGAAATATCATTAATGATGCCAGTCAGTTGTCTTTTTAAGATTTATTCAGCTATGTACAATATATACATGCTATTTACATAGGGGGGAAATGGAGGGAGAATTGATCTGAGAAATTAGCTGAATTAAAAAATTAAACATAACAGTAACAGTAGGTTGTTTGTGTCAGTGGTGGAAAAGATATCTTGAAATTAATTTATGTTCTGTGTTTGAGTCTGAGGTCAACACATAGTTTAGGAGGAAGCTCTAGTAATTATGGAGACCAACTGAGATTAGCCACCATAGCCACAAGTTATTTGCTTGTCCTCGGGTTTACTGAAGCTCGATCCGTTCCGATGTGAGCTGGTCAGACTGCAGTCTGCCGGTTGGTTTCTAGGAGGGACGTAGGTGTTCCCCGGAATCCATGGCTGCAGGCCTGGAGTCCATTCATCCAACAACATAAATGAAAATCAATAAAACTTCAGATAGTTATATGGATTAACTACAAGCATGACTAACTGATAAACAATAGCACAGCTTCTATATCACACCGTGGTCTGACAATGATGTTGTGTATAAGCCTGGTCACACGTTACATATTTAACAAGATGTGACGGAGTAGCCCCATCAGCTGCCCAGAGGAGACAGTAACACCTACAATTACGCATGCACATGCATACACACATACACTATATACTCCTGTTGATTTATCTGATTATGTACGTTCAGTTGGTATCTACAGATTACATATCCATCAGTCATAGCAGTCGTCATGGGTGCACACTTGACACTGTTGAACCATTTAATCAGTACCCATAACATTGACCATAGTACAGACTTTTCTCCATTAGTCATCGTCATTTCTCATTCCCCACAGCCAAACTGAGAACTTCCATATGCCATATGCGTGGGAAGCTGAGCACGACGTCATGATGATGTTGCTGAGAGACAGCCTTGTGAAATGGAGTTAATTACCAGAGGGGAGGAGCTTCAGGTTTAAAAAGAGAGGCTTTCTCTTCACATGAGGAGAGTAGGTGTGTGTTGGTGAATGGAGAGTGTGGAGTTGCAGTAAGCAGAGTGTGTCAGACAGTACCTAGCAGGTACCCATCTAGTTATTGTTTATGGTGTACATAGGGTTTTTTTTTGTTGTTTTGTTATTCACTTGTGGGCAGACAAGCACAATAAAAGTCACTTAAAATCAGCTACGACTATGCCATCGTCTTTGGTTTATTGTTTGACGAATCCATGACACAGAAATATAAAGACAGGATATGAAGACCAGTTCATAAGCAATTGTATAATTTTCAGGTCTTGTCTGAAAAGGGAGTAGTTCTAAAGCAATTTATGGCAGGGGTAAAGCACCAAAAAGGGGGTTTCTTTATGAACAGCCAGTGATCTGCTCTTTATCAAATGGAGTCTTGATAGTGCAGTGCTTGTTGGCGAGGGCCTGTACCATCCCCTGTTGTTTACCTTAGTGGGTCACAAAGAGTTTCATAGTCATAAATTGTCAGAGGGATATCACTCCTGTGACCATATTCTGCTGCTTTAGGTCCGCTACAGTTGTATATTTGTGGTGGTTTATGACCAGTGCAAGCACTGCTCTGACGGTTTCATGTTGTTCTGACATTTGCTTTGACCGACTGTGTGATATTTTGGGTCCTAGCATAAAGCACACTGTACACAGGTAAGAGGAAATGCAAAAAACCGGTGGGAAGCTCAATGTGGACAAGGCAGCGTAAAGCAAGTTGTTGGTATTTTTTTGGAGAACGGGTTGTAGACTTTGTATTGCAACTATAAGACAACCCTGTCTCCTGAATTTTAAATCCATACCCAGAACCGATTTACCAATTACATTGAGGCTGGGATGTGATCGCTTACTGTATCCCTTTCAGGTTGTTAGCTTTCTGTTTTCATACAAAAAATACAAACTCAAAATGGCCAACACGAGCCAGTCTTTCTTATGATAAACTACCCCAGGAGAAAAACACTGAATAGAAAAAACTGAAAATGTTTAATTTGACACCATGAGCTCTGTTGCCTGTTTAGCTAAATTTTGTTATAGTATCAAATCAAACAATAATGCAAGTCACATGAATACTTGCATCAAATTATAAGCTCAGTCAGAGGACACCTTATTGTATATAGTAATAATAAAGGCTGTAAATGGGAAATTCTGACCTTTCAGTGTTAATCAGGTTTTGAGTTATAACCCATTATGATGATACCATCAGTGTTAATTTAACCCTATGGGGTCTAAGGGTGTTTTGGGGCCATGGACAAGTTTTGACATGCCCTGACATTTGTGCTTTTTTCAGTTGCTTTTAAACATATTAATGGCTAAAGTCTGACAAGCTGATATATCGCTGATGTGCAGTTACTGGCCCCACCAACCTGCAGTGTCTGTTTGTTGTTTATTGTTGCTGTTCTTTTCTCTCTGCTCTATCCACTTACCCCAACCGGTCGAGGCAGATGGCCTGGTGAGCCTGGTTCTGCTGGAGGTTTTTTCTTCCTCTCCACTGTCGCCAAGTGCTTGCTCATAAGGGACTTGGGTTTTTAGTTTTAGTTTTTGTAAAGTGCCTTGAGATGATTTGTATTGTGATTTGGCACTATACAAATAAAACTGAATTGAATTGGATTGAATTGATAACACTGTAATCAGCACAAACTGGGCTACAATAATATGTGAGCAGCAAGTTTATACATGATTGTGTTTTTGAGAAAACAATGTTTATGCATGGTTAGTGAAAAACTACAATTTTTAAGTCACTGAAATAAGACCATAAAACACATACAGAATAAGTCTTTTAAGAACTGCATCTTGTAGCCAAATGTGTTTGCTTCACAATGATGTGAAAGTCATCTTGTTCACTCATTCACAGAAAACAATACACTGATTTAAATTTTCTAAGACACTTTTTTGTTTAGAAAAGACATATGCAGGAAGATCATGAATAGTCATGCGATTTACCTGAGAAGACAAAGACCCGCACAAAGACCCGCATAATGACCCTTTCAGTCAGGAATGTGGCTGAGAGGGAATTACTGCAATGCAATGCAGATGCAAACGTTCGTCATCTTAGTCATATTTTTCCTCTTTGAGGCTGATGTGCTGGAAGAGCAAGTGTAAGGATCTGAGCAACAGGGTCCAAACTGTGACTGCTGGATGATTGGGTCAGATCATTTCAAATACAGCAGCTACTGTTGTGCGTTGCATGTATGCGGTGATTACTCATCATCAGGAATCCCTCGATACAAGTATGATAATCCACTAGAGTCATTTATGCACCCTTTGATGACTTAGAAGACCGATGAGAGAGGGTAGGGTTGCTCACAGACTGAACAGATGAAGGAGGAGTTGGCTGATGGAGTAACCCTTTCCCGCTCCTTTCAACTCTGTTGTCTCTCCTCAGCCCTGCTGCACTTGGCCTGCTCAAAGACCACAACACCCTTGTGAATCACACTTCTCCATCATGACAGATCTGAAGCAAGCTCTTCCCATCTCTCTGTACTGATCTTACGGGCTTTTCAGGGTAGCCCTGACTTTGTCCTTAAAACGCTTCCTCTGCCCTCCCAGTGACCTTGCACCTAAGTGGAGTTCGCCGTAGAGGACCTACTTTGGAAGTTTTCCAGTCAGAGGACATGTCGTGACAAGCAAAATTGATTTTGTACTACCATGGCCTCTATGCTTGTACAGTTAGCTTCCTCCAGAAAGCTGCTATTCATTCATCGATCCATCCCAGCTGATGCCCAGAATATGTGTTGCAGGATTCCAAGCTGTAAAGGAGGGAAGGTAACACTACCGCCTTGTATACTATTACCTTGGTATCAGAGGCCTTGTTCAGATGATGTTTTCTCTTGAAGTTACTGGGCTGTAAAGATCTTATCAGTTGTTCCCGTTAGCTCGAAAGACGCACAGCAACTCTGGAAGGAAAGTTTCAGCGTGTGGTTGTGGACAATTGGCTAGGACTCGAGCAATGATCTTGCCCACGATGGCAAGGAGGGAGATGCCACGATAGTTACCACAGTCAGATTTGTCTCGTTTCTTAAAGATCCTGACCATGTTTGTATCCTGTAGGTCTGGTGTTTTTCCCCCTTTCTGCCAGATAAGAACAATAAGTTGATGAATACAGCATTCTAACTCAACCCATCCATGCTTAAAAGCTGCTGCTATTCCATCAATGTCTGGATCATTGCCATCCTTCATATGAGTTATCACAGTTCATACCTCGACAAAGCTAGGTTCATGGAAGAAGGTAGCCTGGTCTGAGCTGTCACATTTTCTTTTACATCATGTGGATGCCCAGGTGCATGTGTGCCATGTTTACCTGAGGAAAAGATGTGCCGGAAAAAACAAGTCCAATCCATGTCTTGGTGTAGGACACCAGAGGACACATTTAGAGGTGCTTTGGAGGGTCAGAGCAGGACCTACTCAATATTAGGCAGGTGGTGTTAATCTTGTAGCTGATCAGTGTTTGTTACTGCATGTGTATTTATTTCTTAAACTCAGCTCTATACACTCTCACAGCAACATTACCAGAAGCACTTCACTATGCTGATGGAGTTGCAGATATTTTTCAATCATAATTTCAGTCTTTGGAATTTGTGGAATGGTTGTTTTTGCTGCAGCATCTAATTACACAGTGTAATGGGAAATAAACCAGCCCTGCAATTTTCTTGATTTAAGTACTCTATGTATACATATATAGTATATTACTTTTTCTTGAACTTTAATTTGTTTATTATTCCATGTTTTGATACATAGTCTACATTCCCCTGAAGCTGCTTCTCTGCATTAACAATAAATACAAATCTGCAAACATTTTGGGTCTAGGTTAGGTTACACAGCCGGTGGAATATGACACATATGAAGTAGGTTTATGTGGCATTTCCTTGCCCTCAGTTGATCAGTTAGGAAAAAGTACAAAAGACAAGCAAATGAGTAATCTAATGAAATCCCAATGAAAGAAGACACTGGTGGAGAGCAAGAGTGACAGAGTGTTAGGTCTGGGTTCCAGCAGCTTACAGGGAAGAATCACTTTGGTGAAAGGTACAGGTACAGGCTTAGCAGAGTCAAACACTACCTTCATGAGAAATCTTAAGTGGTGACAGTGCATGTCTAATGACGTGGATTTAGAAATAAAATGTGATAGTTTGTGACCTTTAGAAGTGCTACATGTCCTACATTAAGCCAGATAAATCTGTAAACATGTACATGTTTCTCTTTCAATTTTGACTGTCCAGACTAAAATTTAATTTTTTCTAAAACTGAGCCAAAACTTTGTCCTTGTGTTTCATGTGTTCTCTGCCATGTTCTCTGTCATAAATCCAATCTTTAGATTCTTCTTTTACTACTATATAAAACAAAGTCCAGAGCGAAAACCAGATAGTATTCCATTCTTCTTCGCAAGATGTTGTTGTGTGTGTATGTGTGTGTACTTAACAGGGGTAAAGTAGGAGGAGAATCATCCATTTTAGTGTTTAAATCTTGACAGAAGAAATAAGTTGAAACACCTACCTGTGGGTGCATGGAACAAAACTGTTTTAGAATTTACCTGGCCTAATATGGACATAGTTAAAAGCCTTGTCACTACACTACAATATAATTTTAAAAAATCCCATCCATACAAGTGCTGTGTAAAAAAATCTTTGTTCTCATGAAAATGAAAATGCATAATGTTGTCAAGAGCATGCCAAACCAACAGACAGCAATATAAACACAACTGTAGCAGTGAATGAAGGGTATTCTGATGCCTCTATTAATCAGGTGGGAGAATAACTCTCTATGGATATGTGCATAGTGTATATAAAATGTCCAGGTAACAATGTTTATATCACCACTTGTTTGGGTATGTCTGCCATTGCACAAAATCATTTGAAAAGGAGATACTGTTGCACACTGACATTACAAGTGGAAAACTCGATCTTCCGTGTGCAGATGAACACCATAAATAGTGTTTCTCAGTATCACCCTGGAAGACGTTTTCCAAAAGATGCATTTTCATTTAACTAAAATGCATTTTCATCTATGGACCAAAGGTTTGGTCTTGCAATAGATTATACAACACAGTGGTTGTACACACTTGATTGACAAAAATCATAATATGTTTAGATAGCTGGGTAGAGTGCTCAAAGACCAAGCTGCTGGTTTGAGAAACTTGCCATAACTTTGCATTAAAGAAGAGTTGTCACACTAAAATACTAATTATTGTTTGTAATGCTTTATTCTCCTAGCCATTTGCCAGAGAGTTTATTAAAGGTGCCAGGAGTTGTGGTACCATACACCTAGATTTTCAGTGTATATGGCTTCCACTGTAAGTTGTTAATGCATCTGGCTCTCAGCAGTGTTGCCACTTTGCCAACATGGGTCCTGACCATGGGGAGCCTTTACATGGCTGATGCTTCACATGTTTGCTGTGGTGGGAAGCTATTTGATTCATATGCCCATTTGAAGACATCAGTTTGAGAGAAACATATGCTGTCTCATAAACAGAATGCACGAGTGTCATGATATATTATGAAGAAAGTGTTATTAAATTCAATTATAAAATGGTCTACATTATTATCCTCTTTAGATACTGTATGTGTAATGATGTGGCTCTTTGTTTTTTTTCTGATTAGAGCCCAAGCCTGTCTCTGTCATAAAGAAAAGGAGAAAAGCGAAAGCCTTGGTTCTTTCAATTCAATGCACACTAGTCTAATAAGCTGCAGGGCTCATTATAGAGAGGAGTGAGGTTTCTCCCTTTCTTGCAAAATGCAAGTAATGAGGCATTTGAAATATTCCACAACATTACAGTAACTGAATTGGAGAGTAAGCCCTATAAACTTTGCTTGTGTAACACATTTAAAAGTGCTTGTTCTTCCTGATGCTGGTGGGGATTTCACTTTCAATTTCTTACCCACTGAGGTCATTGGCTATTTGGCCAGGCACTGTTTTTATTTTCCTGTTATATGCACCATATCCTGTAATGTACATATACAAGGATGTAAAACCTCCTTCCTTTTGTTTCATTCGAATAAATTATTGGCTGTTTTATATTCAACAGTACTATTAATTAGAGACATTTTTATAACCCTATTGCAGTTTGTGCTACTCTGGAGCCTAATTGTGGGATATGTACTCATACTAATCGTGCCACCTGATTATACTGCAATGTTTTCAGTACATGAAAAAGCATCAAAACTCAACAATGCTACATTCATCTGGTGTGTAGTCAGTCTGTCTTAAAAGTTAGCTATATTTGAGCTGATGGAGCTCATTGCTAAGAAGATTATCCCCTGTTTTTGAGGCGTGAAGCAGCTTAGCCATACATCCCTCTGGACAGGAAACCAGTCCATTGGAGGGGCTCAACACACATCAATCTTTAAACGGAAACTGCCAAACAGAGAAGCATGACTCCCTTTTTTTAATTCTTCAGTGTACCCAACAGCATTCACAGCATTAGGACAGACACTGAGCAGTGTTGATGTTGATCTACCTCTAAGAAGCCATCTGTTCAAATTTGGTGCACCAGGCCAGGAGGCAGTTTTGTTGTTTGTGTTGTTGATCTGAAACTGCATTTTCCTTGGCAGACCACATCTTGTATGATTTTGCTTATCTGCCTAAGCTTAATTATTAAAGCAGATTATTAAATACAGCAACCCTGTCTTCTTGTTCAATGCAGAGTAAACTCAATCATCCACAAAATCTGTCTATGCAAATGCAAATTCCAACAGTGTGGTTAGTATACAGAGTACAGATGTGCTTACACTATTAGTGTAGGTTTTGTCACTGAAACGTGTAAATACGAGTTATGTGCAACCTGTGTAGGTACCTATATAAGTGTGTTGCACCACAAATTGCCACCTGACACTGATAGTATGAGATCGTCATTCTTTAATAAATAAAATGCTCTGTCCCATATTGAATCAGTGCAGGATTTTTAACTATTTACTGTCCACAATAGTGAAAATATGTTATTAAGTAAAACTGAAATAAAAAAGAATCTGCACATACACACAATATCTGCTCTGTTTATGCAACACAACTAGTTTCTAACACTACATGTTAATGCAAGAAGCTAGTGGAGTAGTGGAAACAAAGCAGAGACAAAGAGAGATTGTGGTGACTGCAGGATGGACATTCATAGTGTTTAATGCTCCTTTTTGAAAAAGACTAAACCCACGTTTGATACAGAACAAACATGTCACTAAATTAGCAATGTAGTTCACTGCTGTATGTTTATGGCACCGACCAATAAGCTAAACCAGGTTCACAGCATTCACCTACATTACAATGAGTACATAAAATTATCTGATGGTTATAGTTTGTATGTATCTTGCAAATGTGGAAAAATGACAAAATCATAAAAACCACCAGTCTTATCCTTTAACACAAATTTTTGTATCCCTGCACATTGTTTCTTAAACACATTCTTCCTTTAATTTATTTAATTACTTGTACATATCTTCATAGCCTAATTAGTTTACAGTACGTTTTTCTCACTTTATGTATTGTAACTAGTTCACAATACAAATTTCTCATATGTGGAAACCTACTTAGTAATAAACCTATTCCTGATTCTGACTCTGAATCGCAAGTGAAAATGCACTAACTCTACATTAGAGTTAAAATGTTTATGTAGTCACCTCGAATTCCTTAATAATGACACTGTGAATACTAGAACTTAATGCACTATAGGACAAAATTCAGATTGATTAGCTGATACTGGCCCTGTGATGGACTGGTGAACTGTACAAGGTGTACCCCTGCTTTTGACCCAAAGAGAGCTGGGATAAGCCCCAGCAGATCCCTGTGACCCTGGTTAAGGAATAAGCGGGTATGGATGGATTCAATTCAGTTCAATTCAATTCAGTTTTATTTGTATAGCGTCAAATCACAATACAAATCATCTCAAGGCACTTTACAAAAACTAAAATTAAAAACCCAACAAATCCCTTATGAACAAGCACTTGGCGACAGTGGAGAGGAAAAACTCCCTTTAACGGAAGAAAAAACCTCCAGCAGAACCAGGCTCAGTTTGGGCGGCCATCTGCCTGGACCGGTTGGAGTGAGTGGATAGAGCAGAGAGAAAAGAACAGCAACAATAAACAACAAACAGACACTGCAGGTTGGTGGGGCCAGTAACTGCACATCAGCGATATACAGCTCCAGGACCAGGGACACCTGCAGAAGGTACAGATAGAGAGAACAGAGAGAGAGGGAGAGAGAGAGCACAAACTAGGGGAGAGAGAGAGCACAAGGTTAGTGACATTCAATGGTGGAATATACATGTGAGGTGGGAGGAGAGCAAGAGAGAGGAGGGGAAGGAGGAGGGGGGGGGGGGGGGGGGGGTTAGGGTAGGGGAGCTCAGTGCACTGATGGTCCTCGGGCAGTCTAGGCCTATAGCAGCATAACTAAGGGATGGTTCAGGGTTGCCTGAAGCCAGCCCTAACTATATGCTTTGTCAAAGAGGAAGGTTTTAAGTCTAGCCTTAAAAGTACAGCGAGTGTCCGCCTCCTGAACCCAGGCTGGGAGCTGGTTCCATAGAAGAGGAGCTTGATAGCTAAAGGCTCTGCCTCCCATTCTACTTTTGGAAACTCTGGGAACCACAAGTAGACCTGCACTCTGAGAGCGAAATGCTCTATTGGGATATGATACTATGAGGTCTTTAAGGTATGAAGGCGCTTGATCACAATGGGATTTGTATGTGAGAAGAAGGATTTTAAATTCTATTCTTACAGGGAGCCAATGAAGAGTAGCTAACAGAAATATGATCTCTCTTGCTAGTTCCTGTCAGGACTCTGGCTGCAGCATTCTGAATTACCTGGAGGATTTTTATGGAGTTACTGGACATCCAGATAGTAATGAGTTACAGTAATCTAGCCTTGAGGTAACAAATGCATGGACTAGTTTTTCTGCATCATTTTGAGACAGAGCTATTTCTGAGGTTTTTAGGCCCAAATACAATAACTTCTGTTTTCTCTGAATTTAAAAGTTACTGGTCATCCAGGCCTTCATGTCAGTTAGACACGCTTGAAGTCTGGTTAACTGGTTTGTGTTATCAGGTTTTATAGACAGATACAGCTGAGTGTCATCTGCATAGCAGTGGTAATTAAGAGTGCTTCCTAATAACATTGCCTAAAGGAAGCATGTACAAGGTGAACAGAATCGGTCCTAGCACAGAACCTTGTGGAACTCCATAACTAGCTGTTGTTCATGTGGAAGGTTCGTCATGGACATGAACAAACTAGAATCTGTCCGATAAATAGGATTGGAACCATTTAGCACTGTTGCCTCACAGCAAGGTTCGCAACCCAGCTTTTCTGTGTGGAGTTTGCATGTTCTCCCTGTGCTTGCGTGGGTTTACTCCGGGTACTCCGGTTTCCTCCCACAGTCCAAAAAAAAAAAACATACCTGTCAGGTTGATCAGTGACTCTAATTTTTTTTTTTTGGCTAGGGACTTGGACTTGTAACCTGAAAATTGCAGGTTCGAGTGTCAGGTCCAGCAGGAATTGTCGGTGGCACAGAGTGAATAGCCAGTGCCCTGTCCACCTTCAATACCACCCTTGAGCAAGGCACTGGAACCCCAACTGCTCCCCGGGTGCCACAGCATTGCCCACTGCTCGGGGGTGTGTGTGCACGGTGTGTGTGTGTTCACTGCTGTGTGTGTGCACTTGGGTGGGTTAAATACAGAGCACAAATTCTGAGTATGGGTCACCATACTTGGCCAAATAAGTCACTTTCACTTTCACTTTAACTGAAGCTTTGGAGATCACCATAAATATAGAGACAGCGGACAGAGATGCATGCCAGCTGAGAGGTGCAGGGAGTGAAAGTGCTGGGCCTACAAACATTCACAAGGTGAGGATGCAGGAAAAAAAAAAACTTGCTACAGATGCAAAGAAAAAACCATAATGCAAATGAGTGCCATTTCAAAGAGGATAAATGCCACAATTGTGGGAAGACTGGGCACCTCAAAAAGGCTTGCCGCTTAAAGAGACAAGATGAGACACCAAGCAGGGGGGCAGCAAAAGCAGAACAGCAAATACGTGGAGGCTGAAGATGACGCAGATTTGGAAGTATTTTCTATATTGACTGTGACAAATGAAGATGCTGAGCTGTATAAAGACATATTTTCTGTAAGTGGTGTTGATAAGATTGAGACAGGAGCTGCCAGGAGTGTCATGTCACAACAAACATACAGGGAGAATTTTTCACATCTAGGAAGAATTTTTCACATCTAAGTCAAGCTTAGAGCATATTGCTGCTTAGAGCTAATAATATGTATCTAATAAGTCCATACTAACTAAATAAATTGCTAAAAAGTGCAATTTTTTTTACACATATTTTTCTAAAGACAGAATTTCATAGCTGTATCCTGTAAATATAAAAAAGTTGTACAGTCATTTCACACCAGCCATTTAATTTTGAGTGTGTCCATAACTTAGTTTTTGAGATACACTCATTCTTATAAACTGTCAGAAAAACAAAAATAAAATGTGCATTGTGTACAATGTGCAAAAAGACATGTACATCAAAGTACAGCACAGGAATAATTATATACAGAAAGGCATAATTTTAAAAAAGACATACGTCTGGTGTGTGTGGGCCATGTGTGTCTAAGTGTTTCTGTGAAATAGCAAAATACAGATCGACCATGAGAGTGCCAGTGTGAGTGCATACGAAAGAAGTGTTTCCTAGGGAAAAACTACAATTCCCGGGAAAAGACAGAGCTTTCTTTTCACGGGTAGACCACATGATCTACCGCTCTGGTGACCACATGATAGCTCATGCTCACAACGTGATCACGTGTATTCCAACGTAGGAATGTGACCAGCGGTCTGGATTATAATAACTTTATAGTGTGCACTCTTTACTAGATTTCTGCAAACCCATTACTCAAGAGTAAACAGAGCTCTGGGACATGTTGAATGTGTGATATGTAAGTGTAACTCCTCCGGTTTCATATGCAAAAATAATTATTGCTCTATCTTATTTGGTTGCAATTCTACAGCCATTTTAAAAACATTAAAAACAGATATGCAAATGAGGTGCTCTCATCATTTTTAAAGGATTAAAGAGGAGCACTGAAAATGTGTTGGAAAAGTATGCTGAAGTTTTTAAAGAGAAGTTGGGGACCCTCAAAGATGTAAAGGCCTCCATTATAGTCAAACCTGAGGTAACCTCCAAACACATCATCTGGGCAGAACCTTTTTCTTGTGTGGTGCTATATTATTATTGTGTGTTTGGTCAGAAATTTGATGTGGACATGGTTAATGCAGAAAGCGGAAATGTTATTCCCACTTTTTCCGCTGGCAGTTGTCATAGTAATGGATAGTTTTGAGGAACAGCTGGCAGAGCCAGTGAGCAAGTATGAAAATTTTTATAACACATTTTTTAAGGCATATAAAGAGGTAGCCCGACCATGTATGGAGGAGAGCGTCTGTCGTAAAAGATGGCAATATCTATCCGATATCTTATCCTGTGTTGTAGTTTCTGTCAGATTCCCACAATGCTTAGCATGCGTGACATGGGCTGCAGTGGAAGGGGCTTTCCATGAGTTCTGCATTTGAGTTTCTTGTGGAGTATGAAATGTGCTGGTGAGCTACCCACCTTGAACATCTGGGTTGAGATTCCATTTCAATGTAATGAATGTAATGTAATGTAATGAGGTTGGGTGCATGTATTGTGAACGATGCTGCCAGTGACGCATTTTCCATGAGACATACAAGGTAATCCCTGCAAACAGTAGGAGTTTTATATTGATCTAGTGGCATGATAAGAACAGGCATTATTTATCTTTCAGCTGAAGCACTGCCACTGCTGTTATTGTTTTTGTCCTGTTTCTTCAATTGTCTTGTTTTTCTCTGCTGTAGAAAGATTGTTTTTGTTGGATCTTAGACTTGGATTGTATCAGTCATGTAACGTTAAGTAATGACAGATTATCTTTTTTCTGTGTGTGACAAGTATTGTAGGACACAGGCATTTGACTCATTTATTTGTGTGTGTGTTTATGTGTTTTCGGTGAGTGTTTCATCCCTGGTTATTGGCCTCTCTCCTCATGTTGTGGTTACGTGCATCAGCCTCAACTCCCATGTTACATGCTTTGCTGCTTATGACTTTTAAACTGTTGTGTTGTTTTAAATTCAGCTACTTAATATAATTAAAGTGTCTATATATTTTTACTATTGTGATTATAGTTTGATATATTGTTTGTAATAAATTAGACAATGTTGTGTTGAAACCCTTTGTCTCCAGCTATTCCTGACTGTCCTGTGTAGTTGATTTTGATTTTGACTCAGCAGGCTATATTGTTAGCTTAAAAGCTTGAAGCTGTTAGAGTTGAACTGAGCAAAACTCAGTAAGCCTTGGGCCACACATAAAAATAAATAAAATCAAAATAAATTGCTAAATATCTTAAACACTGTCTGTTAAAAAAATACACTTGGTTCAATCCTGCAAACATTTATCTTTTTAAACACTCTAGACAGAACACCAGAACATGAGAAATGCAAATGCAGAAGAACTTGCCTAAAAATATATAAAACTTGATTAGGAAGGTGAGTTAATAGGTGTCATAGTTCACCAGAGGAGAGA
This sequence comes from Mastacembelus armatus, assembly GCF_900324485.2. Classification (NCBI taxonomy): domain Eukaryota; kingdom Metazoa; phylum Chordata; class Actinopteri; order Synbranchiformes; family Mastacembelidae; genus Mastacembelus; species Mastacembelus armatus. The sequence continues at coordinate 2,547,090 of NC_046646.1, forward strand.
TAGCCTACCTTTTCATCAGCAGACTCTATTTTAGAAGTCTGCTCCAAGTGCCCAGGCTTTGAAACAGAATAGTGATGTGAAGCTGGCAGGCACAGCAGATTGATTTGACATATTACTTAATGCCTCAAGTTTGCCTGTAGCGAGAAGAAATACTTGTTAAAATCACAATCTGACACTTCCTATCTATCTAGGGCTTAACAATAATGCCCTGAATTTGCAATTATTAGTTTTGGCTACTTGAAATGTTGATCCATTTCAGTGTACATATTGACTGTAAATCTGTGTTGTTCTCATTGGACCGTAAGCCTCATTTGAGGAGGGAGCTCAGAATATGAAAATAATATCACATGATAAACCACATTCCCATCCCATTGATTAATCCCATTTTGAGGCCCTCTGCTGTGCTTAGCATGCCAAGAGTAGAGTTTCTATTACAGCCTGAAAAGTGTATATTTTAATACTGGAAGCTCAGATTACATGGAGACTCATGTATATGACCTTTATAAGACAAGCAAAACAACAATCCAAACTCACCACTTCAGCAGGCCGAACCTGATACTTTGTATGCATTTTAGGAATACAGTATTTAAAAGTCCTATTGTGTTGAATGAATATATGTTCCTGGACTTCCTTCCTCTTTGACGTTTAAGTGACTCAGTCAGAATCTTACAGTACCCCTTTTCCTTTTGCCTTAGATTTTTGTCTTCAACCTGACCAGTTCTGGTCATGAACTATGGATTTTTTAAGTTGGAAAGGAGGTGAATACCTTTATCTTTGGTAGATGGTAGTTTTTTTGTAATTAACAAGGTGCTGACTTCAAACCAAATTTGGTTCCAAAAAGGATACGGCCATCAGCACACACCATTTTGTGACCTAGCTGATAATAAATTCCGTACTCAACAACAGCCACAACTTTCAAAGTTTAGACTACAGAATAAAGATAGAAAACAGTACTTTTGCTTAATTTTCTGTCCCTACCCCATGCCTTTACCTGCTTTGAAATATATTTAAAATGTTCAGCAAGATAGTCTTTCTGTGCAATGCAGGATGCATTACATTTTCTTTTGGACCAAACCTTAAAATCTTTTGTTTGAAACCATGGCTGCAGGTATGTACAGTATTGTTCAAAATAATAGCAGTACAATGTGACTAACCAGAATAATCCAGGTTTTTAGTATACTGTATTTTTTATTGCTACATGGAAAACAAGTTACCAGTAGGTGCAGTAGATTCTCAGAAAACAAACAAGACCCAGCATTCATGATATGCTCTTAAGGCTGTGCAATTGGGCAATTAGTTGAAAGGGGTGTGTTCAAAAAAATAGCAGTGTGGCATTCAATCAGTGAGGTCATCAATTTTGTGAAAAAACAGGTGTGAATCAGGTGGCCCCTATTTAAGAATGAAGCCAGCACTTGTTGAAAATGCATTTGAAAGCCTGAGGAAAATGGGTCGTTCAAGACATTGACGTACATGACATTGACAAGACGTACTTTGATTAAAAAGTTGATTGTAGAGGGGAAAACCTATAAAGAGGTGCAAAAAATTATAGGCTGTTCAGCTAAAATGATCTCCAATGCCTTAAAATGGGGCAAAGGGCAAAACCAGAGAGACGTGAAAGAAAACGGAAGACAACCATCAAAATGGATCGAAGAATAACCAGAATGGCAAAGGCTCAGCCAATGATCAGCTCCAGGATGATCAAAGACAGTCTGGAGTTACCTGTAAGTACTGTGACAGTTAGAAGACGTCTGTGTGAAGCTAATCTATTTTCAAGAATCCCCTGCAAAGTTCCTCTGTTAAAAAAAGGCATGTGCAGAAGAGGTTACAATTTGCCAAAGAACACATTAACTGGCCTAAAGAGAAATGGAGGAACATTTTGTGGACTGATGAGAGTAAAATTGTTCTTTTTGGGTCCAAGGGCCATAGACAGTTTGTGAGACGACCCCCAAACTCTGAATTCAAGCCACAGTACACAGTGAAGACAGTGAAGCATGGTGGTGCAAGCATCGTGATATGGGCATGTTTCTCCTACTATGGTGTTGGGCCTATTTATCGCGTACCAGGGATCATGGATCAGTTTGCATATGTCAAAATACTTGAAGAGGTCATGTTGACTTATGCTGAAGAGGACATGCCCTTGAAATGGTTGTTTCAACAAGGCAATGACTCCAAACACACTATAAGTTATAAAAAACTGTGGTCATACAACTAAATATTAGTTTAGTGATTCACAGGATTGCTAAATCCTAGAAACAAAAACGTTTGTACAAAATAGTTTTGAGTTTGTACAGTCAACGGCAGACACTGCTATTTTTTTTAACACACCCCTTTCAACTAATTGCCCAATTGCACAGCCTTAAAAGCGTGCATATCATGAATGCTGGGTCATGTTTGTTTTCTGAGTATCTACTGCACCTACTGGTAACTTGTTTGCCATGTAGCAATAAAAAATATACTAAAAACCTGGATTATTCTGGTTAGTCACATGGTACTGCTATTATTTTGAACAATACTGTAAAGGACAAGGATGTGGAATAGGCTAAGCATATGTAAAGGGAAACACATTTTGAGCAAATGTTATCACAACAGTGACTATCTCTGCCTCTTTACATTCCTAAAGTACATGTTCATATTACACTCTGATTTAATATGTAGACTGACTGACATGTTGGAAATACAATGAATGCTGTTTGTGTATGAAATCATTCACTCCATGAAAAAAAATCAACTAGATCTTATTACAGTTGTTAAGTTAACTGTTGACCTACAGGGTGCCAGTGGAAATTGGACTACTGTTGGTCAAAGAAGGAGAGGAGGAAGGCGTGTTTGTAGGCAAAGAGAGAAGAGGAAGGGCAGGAGTGTAGGACTTAGAGTAGGGACTTTGAATGTATGGACTTTGTCAGGGAAAACTAGAGAGTTGGCTGATATGATGGAAAGAAGAAAGGTGGATATCTTGTGTGTTCAGGAGACCAGGTGGAAAGGTAGCAAGGCCTATAGATTAGGAGCAGGGTTCAAGCTGTTTTATCATGGTGTGGATGGAAAGAGGAATGGAGTAGGAGTTCTCCTGAAGGAGGATTTTGCTAGGAATGTTCTGGAGGTGAAGACAGTGTCAGATAGGGTGATGAGTCTGAAGCTGGAAGTTAAAGGTGTGATGCTGAATGTTGTCAGTGGTTATGCCCCACAGGTAGGATGTGAGTTAGAAGAGAAGGAGAAATTCTGGAGGGAGATGGATGAGGTGATTCAGGGTATCCCTAGTGGTGAGAGAGTGGTGATTGGGGCAGATGTCAACGGACATGTTGGTGAGGGAAACGGAGGTGATGAGGAAGTGATGGGTAAGTTTGATATGCAGGACAGGAATGCAGAAGGACAGATGGTGGTAGATCTCTCAGAAAGGATGGAAATGGCTGTAGTGAACACATTTTTCCAGAAAAGGGAGGAGCATAGGGTGACATATAAGAGTGGAGCCAGGAGCACACAAGTTGATTACATCTTGTGCAGACATTCAATTCAATTCAGTTCAATTCAATTCAATTCAATTCAATTCAATTTTATTTGTATAGCGCCAAATCACAATACAAATCATCTCAAGGCACTTTACAAAAGCTAAAACTAAAAACCCAACAAATCCCTTATGAGCAAGCACTTGGCGACAGTGGAGAGGAAAAACTCCCTTTAACGGAAGAAAAAACCTCCAGCAGAACCGGGCTCAGTAACTGCAAAGTAGTGGCTGGGGAGAGTGTAGTCAGACAGCATAGGATGGTGGTGTGTGAGATGACTCTGGTGACGAAGATGATGAGGACAAGAGCAGAGCAGAGGACCAAGTGATGGAAGTTGAAAAAGGAAGAGTTTTGTGTGGCTTTCAGGGAGGAGCTGAAAAAGGCTCTTGGAGGTCAGGAGGTTCTTCCAGATGACTGGACAGCTACAGCTGAAGTTATCAGGGAGACAGGCAGGAGGGTACTTGGTGTGTCATCTGGAAAGTGGAAAGCAGATAAAGAGACTTGCTGGTGGAATGAGGAAGTTCAGGACTGTGTTAAAAGGTTAGCTAAGAAGAAGTGGGACACTGAGAGGACAGAAGAGAACAGACAGGAGTACAGGGAGATGCAGCGTAAAGTGAAGGTAGAGGTGGCAAAGGCCAAACAAAGGGCGTATGAGGATTTGTACGATAGGTTGGACACTAAGGAGGGAGAGGTGGATTTGTACAGGTTGGCGAGGCAGAGAGATATATGGGAAGGATGTGAGGTTAGGGTGATTAAGGACAGGAGTGGAAATGTGTTGACAGGTGCCACAAGTGTGATGGAAAGATGGAAGGAATACTTTGAAGAGTTGATGAATGAGGAAAATGTTAGAGAGCACAGAATAGAAGAGGTGTTGTGGAGCAGGAAGTAGCAAAGATCAGTAAGGATGAAGTGAGGAAGGCGTTGAAGAGGAGGAAGAGTGGAAAGGAAGTTGGTCCTGACAACATACCTGTGGAGGTATGGAAGTGTTTAGGAGAGGTTGTCTGCAGTGTAATACATAATTCTGTGTAATTGAAACCTGTTGTGCACAAATGTGGATCAACTGTTCCCACAGACAAAAAGGACATTCCTTGTTTGGAGTAGTAGTTATGGAGCATTACGAAAAAGCAAAAACAAAAGCAATAACGAAACAAGCACATTCTCAAGGTTTTTGGATATGTTGCATGTTCAGGCTGGAAATAAAAGAGAATGGTGTCTTGATTGTGTCCTGAGGAAACTCAGACCGAGTATCCCCATATATGTATGTATGGACATCATTTTTTTTCAAGAAGGGTTTTATGTTCAAAGGCAATATCTGGTTATTATATGTATTCATTCCACCTAACTACAAATAGGGAGAAGAAATCTAAAATGAAAGCCAAACCAAAGCTTGGATTTTAGGACATTAATGGTGCCAGTTCAATGGGAAAGGAGTGGCCTGAAAAGATCTGGAGATACTGGGACTAGTAAGGGCTTCTAGATAACATGAGGACGTCTTAACTATCACTATCAAATTGCTAATAAAATTATTTCAAGGCACTTCACATATTGACCCAGCAAATCCCTTTTGATCATGGAGAGGAAAGCTCCTTTTAATGGAAGAAACCTCCAGCAGAAATAGACTCAGTTCAGGCAGCCATTTGCCTTGACCAGTTGGGATGAGTTCACTGAGAAGACAGAAAACAACATCAAGAAATAACAAAAGAGCATTGCACATACTGGTGGAACAAGTAACAGCACATCAGAGATACAACTCCATGACCAGGGATACCTGCAGAAAGGTGGGGAGGAGAAGGACAACTGAGAGGAGAAACCACAAACTACACAAACTGTCTAGAATGAGAAACAGGAGACAGAGTCAGCAATGACATTAGTGTGGCCAGCTTGGTGCGAAGCCAGAATTGATACATCAGAGACAACCAGGTAAGGCAGCAGATGAAGGGAATGAGTGTCACTTCAGCCCATATGGATGATGCTAACAGCAAGACTGACAGAGAGGAGGACTGATTTTCTTGATAGAAGTGCAGTGATGACAATGAGGTAGATTTTGTTCAGAAAAGCGAGCCCAGCCAACTGACTCTACAGTGATGCAAAGCTAACAGCTGTCGTCTCCTTGGACATATCCCACCTAAGTGACCAGGTCTATTGCAAAACATGACATTCAGGGATGCGTTTCCCGTGGCGAGTGAGCACAGTTTTGGTTAGGTCTGTGCAATTAATTGAATTATGATTTTAATTTCATGTCTCAACGATCACAAAAACTATGTAATCGAGAAAAAACGATTATTCTGTTTTTCAAGTTATTTTGACCTGCGTTCTTAATGATCCACATGCCCTTTACGCCTGAACTCTCTCAGCTTATAACAAGTCACGTATGTGGTATCTGGTGGCATTTAAAAATCAGCACGAGTTGAAGATGGTTGAAAGAGAGCAGCCACAGAAATCTTTGGTCAACAAAAGATGTTGCTTGGAACAGTTTGGATTTGAAGAAGCAGACATGGATCAAAAACCTATTACGTGCAAGATTTGCTATGCGGTGATGTTGGTACCGCTATTTATATATTTGAATGTATTTTATATTATTTGTTTTAAGGAGAATTCATTGTTTTGCTCAAACATATTTCCAAAGTCACTAAATAATCATGTAAAATAATTGTGATTTCAATAATGACCAAAATAATCGTGATTATGATTTTTTCCATAATTGAGCAGCCCTAGTTTTGATTGACAGTAGGTGCGGATGATGACAAGCTTTGCGTAAGATTCTTGTTATCCATCTGAATCAGGACATGACAGTCACTCCATAATGTTGAAAATGTTGAAACACTTTCCATAGCTCCAGCCCATTTATGGGTGCTGCTCATCAGGCAATCATAGCACCCTCATGGCTCGATGAATGAGTGTAACTGCACTGTTGTAAGCTAACGTTAGCTCTTGCATGGACAGCCGCTGCAAGAAGCATTGACTGCTGAGGGTAAGGGGCCCAGCCGGCATGCTCTGCCCTGTGTGTCTATGTAGTGGGGATGCAGATCATCCACGAATATGCAGCTGAACCCACACTTGGTCCCGAACCTGTCACCACCATTGCCATATGAAAACCATCTTACAGGAATGAAAAAATTTCAGTCAGAATACCAAATCCAAATCCCACCCAAACCGCCACTGATATATTGGTAGCGTGGATGTGATGAGATCAGGCCCCAACCCAGGTAGGCATAGACAGGTTTTTTCTTCAGTGCTTAGTAGGAGGGATGGGATAAGTCCCATTAGCGATAGCCCAGTGCACTGCGCACCAAAGAGACAACTTAGGGCAGTCTCTTGAGTCCATTTTCTTATTAATTACTGTCTGTAACACCTTGACTATTATGGTCTGGTAATTTGAGTTCCTGTGATGGACTTTTATTTTGGTGTCTGTTTTCCTGTCCTGCCTGACTTAGCATCCAGGTAACTTTATGTTCATTAGTATGATTAGTTACACTTGTCTTTGTGACTTTGTTAGACACCCATATAGAAGAAGAAGAAGAAGAAGAAGTACTTTATTGATCCCCAAGGGGAAATTCAGTTGTTACAGCAGTTATTAAATTTGAGATTATTTAAATTATATTGATTAATAGTAATTCATAAAGTAATTAATAAAGTAATTAACTATTTATTTGGGGGGGTTTGTGTCACGAAACGAGGGTGTGGTGTGAAGGAGGAGAGGTGCAGGACCCAAATGCAGGACCAAGGAACTCTATTAGTCCTGGGATCTCCAGGACAAACTCAAAAAACACAACACTTGGTACCGGATGAGACGGTCAAAAACAAGGAAAGACCGGGTGAGACGGTCGTCATACAAAAACACACACTGGCATCAACTTACTTCGCTCATTCGTTAATGATCCGGCGGGGAACAAAGGGACGAGGGAGGTATAAATAGGCGAAACCCAAAAGGTAATCAAACACAGGTGAACATAACGGGGACAGGTGAAACTCATGAACACAATTACACATAAAGCTGCCAGAGACTAGAACGGGGAGAAAACAGGAAGTCAATACAAAATACGAGTCCTCTGGCAGGAAGTCCCCAGAGGGACTCATGACAGTTTGTGTGTGTGTGTGTGTGTGTGTATGTGAGTGTGTTATTGTTTATACTGAGGAATTATAGAGTCTTTTGGCCGTGGACACAAAAGACTTCCTGAATCTTTCAGTCTTGGCTTTAGGGGGAATTAGTCTGTGGCTGAATGAACTTCCCATTCGCCACAGTTCCTCATGAAGTGGGTGGGCAGGATTGTCCAATATGGAGTTTATTTTGTCCACCATCCTCCTCTCTGCCACAGCCTCCAGACTGTCCAGATCAACTTATTTAGTCTGTTGGCCTCACCAGCCTTGATGCGACAGTGCACTCGCTACTACAGACTGATAGAACATCTTCAGTAGCTTGTTGCACATACCAAAAGAACAGTCTCCTGAGGAAGAACAGTCTGCTTTGTCCTTTCTTGAAGAGTGCATCTGTATTGTTTGACCAGTCCAGTTCGTTGTTAATGTGGACTCCAAGGTATTTGTAGGAGTCCACAATCTCTACTTCGTCTCCAAGGATGGAGACAGGGACTGGGGTCTTCCTGTTCCTCATAAAGTCCACCAGTTCTCTGGTTTTCTTGATATTGAGCTTTAGACAGTTGTTGTTACACCAATCAACAAAGCTTTTTATCAAGTGTCTGTATTCCTCATCGTTATTATTTTTGATGCATCCAAAGATTGAAGAGTCATCAGAGAACTTTTGGAGGTGACAGGTTCCTGAGTTGTAGCGGAAGTCTGAGGTGTAGAGTGTAAATGGTGGTGCTAGTACAGTTCTTTGAGGTGCACCGGTGCTGCTCATCACCACATCAGATATGCAGCCATCTAAGCGAACAAACTGTGGCTGCCCAGTGAGGTAGTCTTTGATCCACTCCACCATATCTGCGGGAACTTCCATATCCTGCATCTTTGCACTTAGCAGGTGGGGCTGAATAGTGTTGAAAGCACTTGAAAGTCAAAAAACATGGCTCTTACAGTGTTGCCCTGCCTCTCCAGATGGGAGTATGCTCTGTACATTAAGAAGATGATGGCATCTTCCACTCCGATGTGTTCTTGATATGCAAACTGCAAGGGGTCCAGAAATTCAGACACGTGGGACCTCAGGTGTTGCAGGACCAGTCTCTCAAACACTTTTATGACATGTGATGTTAGCGCTACTGGTCTGAAGTCACTAAGGGTACTGGGATGGGTTCTTTTTGGTAATGGGACAATACAGGAGGTTTTCCATAACTTAGGCACCATTTTGAGCCTCAGAGAGAGGTTGAAGAGTTTCTGAAAAACCTCTGCAAACTGTCCAGCACACCTTAAGTACTCTGGGACTGATCTCATCTGGTCCCTTTGCTTTGTTGGCCTTTAGTTTAGCTAGTTCCTTCCTCACCTGTTCTGTGGCAAAGGCTGGGCCTGTGTATTGTGTTGATGAGGAGTCAGATGATGAGGGCAGGGGCGGAGTTATTGGAGGTTAGGTATACTTCAATGTTGTATGGCTGCTGATAGAGGAGATAGTATCAGTGGGCAATGGGGAGGCAGCGTTGGCAGAGATTTTGGGTGGGGTGATGTGAAGAGACCCCAAGGCATCAGCTAAGGTGGTGTAGGGAGGAGGGATGGTGTGTGAGGACAATGGATCAGAGTAAGAAGCAGAGGTGGTGTCAAATCTATTAAAGAACAGGTTAAGTTCATTAGCAAACTTTGAGTCTCCTTCCACAGCAGTGTGCGACTTCCTATAACCAGTCATTATTTTCATCCCATTCCACACCTCTTTGATATTGTTCTGTCTCAACTTGTGCTCTACTCTGTCTCTATAGAGCTGCTTTGCCTCCCTCAGCTTCCTCTTGAGTTCCTTCTGTGCGGCTCGGAGTTCCTCCTTGTCTCTTGCCATGAACACCCTCTTCTTCTTGTTGAGGACGCCTTTAATGTCCTTATTTATCCATGGCCTATTACTGGGTGAAAGAACGAACTTTTTTGGATGGAACAATATTGTCCTCACAGAAGTGGATGTAATCTGTGATGCAGTGAGAGATGCCGTCGATGTCCTCACCATGAGCGTCCATGAAAAGGTCCCAGTTTGTAACCCTGAAGCACTCCTGCAGGGCCTCCTCAGCATCCTTTGACCAAACTTTCACATACCTCTTGGTGGCAGACTGCTGTCTTACTACAGGCTTGTATGTTGGTACTAAATATATTAAGTTGTGGTCTGATCCACCAAGTGGGGGTAGGGCTGAAGAGCTGTATGCCTCCTTCATATTGGCATAAAGGAGATCAAGAATCTTATTTTCTCATGTTGGACAGTCCACATACTGTTTGAAGTTGGTCAGAGTTCCCGAAATACTGACATGGTTAAAATCCCCATTAATTCGTATAAGGGCACTGGGGTGTTTTGTTTGGAGACCAGCGACAACTGTGTGGATGATGTCACATGCACTCTGTGCTGCAGCTGATGGAGGAATGTAAACAGTCACAACAATGGCGTGTGAAAACTCACGGGCAGGTAGTTGGCCTCAGTCCAACGACCAACAGCTCAATGTCTGGAGTACAGATACAGTCTTTCACTGTTACATGTCCAGGGTTGCACCATTTGGAGTTAACAAAAACTGCGAGACCACCTCCTCTTTTCTTGCCGCTCTGTTTGCCTCTGTCCGCTCGCACTAGCGAGAACCCAGGCAGTTCAAGCGAGCTGTCCGGTATATTTTTATTCAGCCAGGTCTCGGTGAAGCAAAGCAAGCTACATTCTCTGTACTCTTGCTGGCTGCTAGCTAAAGCTGTAAGTTCATCCACTTTGTTGCAGAGTGACCTCACATTCCCCATAATAATTTTTGGGAGAAATGGTTTAAATCTCCTACGTTTTTCTCGATGCTTCACTCCTGCTCTACAGCCCCTCCTGCGCCTCCTCAGGTCTTGGGGGATTTCAGGTTTTATACCAAGAAGCAGACTTGTTCCCTTGAGAGCTAACAGTTGCTCCTTTGTATAGATGCCGTTGCGACAGAAACGTATATTTTCTGATGCAGTTTCCATAATCTCCATATGTCTTTCCACAGGAATTCGAAAAACCCAACCCATCCATTTCACTTATCAGAGAGAAAGCATATATCTTGATTTGACTTGGATTAACAGATGATAATTCAGTAAAAAACTTGCAAAAAACAAACAGAGGAGCTGCTATAACAGGCTGCCACCTAACAGGCGCCATTCTATAGACTTGCCCTGTTTCTTTGTTCCTTGCTGGAGTATTGTGTTGAGTCTTCCTAGTTGTTCGTTTGGAACCTGAGTTGAGTGAGTTTTTGAGTCTGTGATTCCTGAGTTCTCTGTGCCTGTATCCATCCATGCCTGAGCTGAGTCTTTGTCCTGTTCAGTGTCTGCACTGTACAAATCCTTCCAAACATGACAGAATACTACAGCCAGAATTGGACCCAGCGGACATTAAATGGAAGACTCCCGAGGAAGAGTTTATCTTAGGGTTCCTCTGCGTCTTCCAAGACTTTCTCCAAGCCTCCAATGACTACGCAGAGGCACTCAATTCGTGTTCCTGGCTGGAACAGGTTCTTCTGCTGGCTAGCTAGCCAGAATTCCTAGCCCCGCAGCCTCGGCGAAGAGGCTGTCTCAGTATCCATGGAACACAAAACTAGATTTGCCTTGCACACAGTAATTACCTAGCAAAACCCCATCATTGTTTCAGTATTTACATTGGATCACATCTGAGTGTTATAGGGGCTGTGGTTTGTTTTCACTGGTATTATTCTGTAAGCACACAGTATCTTTTTTTGAGGCAACAGGACTGTAAAGGAGTCAATATAAATTTCATGTTGGGAAGACATAAAAAGCTTCATTACTGTGTGTGTCCTGATATCTCTCCACTTTTCTCTCCTGTCAACAGAGTTTACACAGCGTGAATTTCCTTATTTGTGTGATTATTATAGTGAGGGCCAAGACACCTCCAAATTCAGAAGATGTTCCACTGTCTTAAAGGTGTAAGTCAAGTTAGCTGAAAGACATTGGCCGAAATAAAACAGCATATGGACAAAGTACTCTGTGTGATATAACTTTACTGTAAGAATCTGCTACTCGAGCCTACACAACTGTTAGCACCTCAAGCAACAAGTATTGCCAGCTTCACACCAGTGGATTCTTTAACAGCTGTATGCAGATTGTTGTTGCTTCCTAACCCTGCCGGATGTGAGAGGTCATAATAGACTTTATACAGAGCACGCTCCATGGCGGTTCTAAAGAATAATGATGCATTTCTTTTCAAAACTCTTGTTTTTCATAACACCACAGATATTGGGGGGTCTCACACAGGTATAAAATCATTGGGGAACTCATAAGCATGAAAAAGCATAAGTATGATGCATAATAGTAAAATGAAAACATTCAGCTTCTTAAATTAAGTTTGTCATTCTCCTTTAAAGAATTGTCAATGTACTGTCAATGTATAAATATAAAGTGGGCACGGTTCAGCATCCTCACTGCAGTGACCAGGCAGCATTGCTGGTGGGTGGGTGGGACCCCTTGCCTATGTTTTAGTTTGCCAGTATATCTCCACAAAAGGTAACAGGCAAAGAATCACAAAACAAGCACTAAACAAAGTTCAGGGATTGTTGTCTCTCTTTGTCAAAACTCTCAGCACATTTTGTATGTGAAAAGGCAATAGGAAGTGGATACAAAGTGTTCACACTAGGAAAGTATAGCACTCTATCCTTTCAGGCAAAGTGTTGTTGACAAATTGATGAAAGTTCAGCAATTTAGCAACCTGTGCATGATGTGGCATATAGTCTTTTGTTGGTTTCCTATAAAGAGAGGCTGATGTTACACAGTCATCTGGCTGCTTCGTCTGCCCCCATAATTTTCTTTTTTTGCGCCGAAATAAAATAAAAAAAAAAAAAAAGTGACATAAGCAACAACATTATTTTGGTTAGGGGTAGGGGAAAAAGAACATGCTCTCATATCTTCATTATGTTAATCAAAAATGTAGTCCAGTGAAAAATATTTGCCTTACAAAATGTATTTTCTGGTGCAATTTATTTGTGTTTAGCTTTTGCAGTTTAGACAGGTTTGGTCCTAAAAGTAAATATAGTCCTTGTCCAAGTATGTTCAATTTCTTTATTTTTTTCATATTTGCCTTTTTACAGGGGCAGCACAGTGGCTTAGTGGTTAGTACTGTATCCTCAAGTAAGTCATGTTCTCCCTGTGCTTGTGTGGATTTTCTCCAGGTACTCTGGTATCCTCCCACAGTCCTAAAACATGTATAGTATCAGTCAAAATTTTGGACACACTTTCTCATTCAATTCAATGGTAAAGTGTGTCCAAACTTTTGACTGGTAGTGTAGGCCAGGTTGATTGGTGACTCTAAATTGCCCATACAAGTGAGTGTGAGCATGTGTGGTTGTTTGTCTCTATGTGGCCCTGTGATAGACTGGTGACCCTGCCTTTCACCCAAAGAGATCCAGCAGATCTCTGTGACCCTAAATAGAAATAAGTGGGTATAGCTAATGAATGGATGGATGGATGTCTTTTCAATTATAAACACAGAACACACTCTAAAGACACAGTTTTACCTAGTGCATGTGAATAAAAAAATGACACTTTGAACCAATTTAAACAGGAGAGCAGCTGATATATGTATATGGTTAATACAAGTAAAAAGTGTAAATTGAGGTGAACATTTTTTATTCGGTCAAGATGCTTATATGTTGCATGCTGGAGCTAGGAAAAAATTCCCCAGGTGCAGGGTCTTAGTAGGAGGGATCGACAAGAATTTTCAGGTTGATTTTGTCGATCACCAAAAAGTGAATATACAACAAAGAATGACACCTTTTAACATATACTGATGTATTTTCTAAATATGCTCAGGTGAGATGTCTTACATCAAAGACGGGCCTCGCTGTAACAAAAGTGTTTAAGGATATTCTGTGTGAGGAACGCGTGCCTCTGAAACTACAAACGGATGCAGGCAGTGAGTTTTACAACAAGCAGTTTCAGCACCTGATGAAAGATTTTAAAATCACACATTTCTCTACACTAAACGAAACTAAAGCGAATATAGTAAAGTGGTTCAACCGGACAAAGCTGAATGTGGCGCTATTTAACATCTGCAAATTCTCGTGGATATATTGATAAAATAAATGACCTCGTCAGAGTGTATAATAATTCATACCACAGATCTATAAAGAGGACGCCTGCTATGGTGAATAAAGGCCAACGAGAAGACGGTGTTTAATACATAAACTCCTTCAGTGGGGGGCAGTGTTGGGGTTAATAGATCCTTTTCACGCTCACACTGCCTTGCAAGTGACAAATATCTCTGAAGAATGCCTGCATACTTTTTATCTTTCTCATAAACATCCGTGTCCGATGTTTGTCTGTCTTATGGTTTCATTGTTCTGCTGTTGCTGCTGTTTTAACAATTCCAGCTCATAGAGAGTGACCAATGGTGAGTGGTATGGCAGCTCCTAGTAGGGGCAGTAGAAATCCGCCGGACTGGATAATGAGCTTCCTTTTTTAAAAACTTGCTACTTTTCTATCCGCTACCAGCCTGGTTACCGATTTCCACTTTTTCAGCTGTTTGTACTGCCGGTCAGTCAGAGGAATGTTCCCTCTTAACACATTGAGCGCTATTTCAGACAGAGCTTTGATAAAATCGTCTCCACTGTTACTTATAATTTCTCTGCATAAGGGGTGACATCATTACTTCAGCTTTATGGGAAATTTGTTCTAAGTCTTAAATAATCAGGCGTTTTGGCTTTATAATCAATAAGCAGATAGCTGTAAGGACTACTGGTCGCATCATTAAATGCTTCTAAAAATATTTGGCGTTACTGGGAAACATCTGCTGGCCTATCAGTGTGACCTGATATTTATCTCTAAGGTTTTCAAATAAAACCAGATAGATGGTGTTTAAACTAATAGTGCGGCTGGACTTGCCCTGTATAAACAAATTCTGGACTAAATACAACTCAAATTCCTATGGTGTGCATATTTTGTGAACACATTTTGAACATCCAGATTATTACTGGCGTCATTCATCAGGTCATCTATAATCAGTAAATTATTTTTGCCTGGAGGCAACAGAGAATAGTCGCACAATGACTCTGGCAGGCTGTTGACAAAATGTATGTCTCTCATTTTCAGGAGCTGGTTGTACACAGGTTTGCCAACATGAGTATATGTAAACAGAACTGTCAAATCTATGTGAAATTTTCAATCACACTTTTGACAAAAAAGGCTTACTACTGTTTGACTCACGACCATGCTGAATGGATGATCAAACTTAAAATGTTTATCCAAACTGTCAAACTCTAATTTAATATCCATAAGGCCGAGTTGTGTAGTTACAGGCAATACGCTGCGTTTGTTGTACACAACTCTGACCTTCTTTACAACAATGTCGTTCTTCAGGTGAAATTTTTTTTATCATGCTTGTTGGTATCCAAAACGGCTGCCTGATTTCTGGTCAGTGACAAACGACTTCACAAGCCCCGCCAGTGACTCATGAGTCACAACAGCAGCATTAGCAGAATTCAACGTTACACCTTCACACTTGACCTGTCTCTTCCCTCTCTGCGTGTGGTAGGGCGACCCGACACAAACTCACCACACCAAACTCCACACCATCCTCACCACCACTCACTTCGTCTAGATGTAAAGATCACAATCAGTATCACAATACAGAACTCGTTGCTGCAACTTGTCCAGCAAAAGTGGGCTCAGTCTGACCGGTGTGATCCTGGAAACAAGAAATGAAGGATGCACACGTAATGTCCTGGGCAGGCGCAACCTGACCGCCGCAGGGCCCAGGACCTTGGTTATGGGGAACGGTCCAAAGAACCTAGGTGCGAGTTTGGTACACCCTCCCTTGAGCGGGATATCTTTAGAGGAGAGCCATACCTTCTGACCTGGCGTGTACCGGGGGGCAGGCCGCCGCTTCCTGTACCCGTACACCACCTGGAAAGGGGAGAGCTTAGTGGCGGTAGAAGTTAGCGTATTGTGAGCATACTCTACCCATGATAGATTCCGAGCCCAAGAATTTGGGTCCCTCGAGCAGAGCACACGCAGTCCGGTCTCCAGGTCCTGGTTTAAACGCTCGGCCTGGCCGTTGGTTTGTGGATGGAAACCAGACGACAAACTAATTGATATTCCCAAGAGGTTGCAGAACTCCTTCCAGAATCGAGCAACGAACTGGGGTCCCCGGTCAGACATGATGTTCTGGGGTATCCCATGGAGCCTGAAAACATGGTCGATGAAAACTTGGGCCAGGGTAGCTGCGGAGGGTAACTTTGGGAGAGGAATGAAATGTACCATTTTAGAAAAACGGTCCACCACCGTCAGAATAGTTGTCATACCAGAGGAAGCGGGCAGTCCAGTGACAAAATCCATAGACAGTTGTGACCATGGCCGCCTCGGAATGGGGAGAGGCCGGAAGAGTCCCGCCGGGGCTTGACTGGAGGCTTTGGCCTGTGCACAGTCCGGGCGGGCCAGGACGTATTCCTTGATGTCCTTCCGTATGTTAGGCCACCAAAACCGCTGTAATGCGACCTGGGTGGTTCGTCCCACTCCTGGGTGCACATGGAGGTGAGAGGCGTGGCAGAACTGAAGAACCTGGGAGCGGAACTGGACAGGGACAAACAGGCACTGGGGGGGGGGGCAAGAAGATGGTGCAGGGTTACCTGAATTGCCCCGAACGATCTCTCGTTCGATTGCCAGCTGAGCTGCTTCCAGGCGGGTTGATTCGGGCAGAATGTACTTTGTCTCTTCCAACCGCTCGGCTGGCGCATGTAGACGAGAGAGGGCGTCGGGCTTATTGTTCCTGGAACCTGGGCGGAAAGACAGGACAAAATTAAACCTTTCAAAAAAGACAGCCCACCGTGCCTGGCGTGCATTCAGCCTCTTCGCCGTCTTGAGGTACTCCAGGTTTTCATGGTCCGTTAAAACCGTGAAGGGAAATTTCGCTCCCTCCAACCAGTGACGCCATTCCTCTAATGCCAGTTTCACAGCCAATAGCTCTCGGTTCCCCACGTCCTTTCAGCCGACAACAGTTTCCTGGAAAAAAAAGCACAGGGATACAGTGCTGTGTCCAACGGGTCCCGTTGTGAAATAACTGTCCCGACGCCAGTATCAGAGGCGTCCACTTCAAGGACGAAAGGTAAGTTATGGTTTGGGAGCCGGAGAATCGGGGCAGACGTGAACTTGAACTTTAGGGCCTGGAAGGCCCCCCTGGCAGCTGGAGTCCACTTGAAGGGTACACGGGGCGAGGTGAGCTGGTGCAGCGGGGTTGCAGTCATGCTGTAGCCCCTAATGAACCTGCGGTAAAAGTTTGCAAAGCCCAGGGACCTCTGTAACTGCTTCCGTGTCGCTGGTTCCGGCCAATCCCTTACCGCCTGGACCTTGGTGGGATCCATGGACACGCGTTCCGGCTCTATCACGAAACCCAGGAACGACGTCTTCTCCGTGTGGAACTCACACTTCTCCACCTTGACGTATAGTCGGTTCTGTAATAACCTTCGGAGCACCGTTCTAACATGATGAATATGATCGGCCTCAGACTGGGAGTAAATGAGAATGTCGCCTAAGTATACGAAGACGAATTTATTCAACATATCTCACAACACATCATTGACCATCTTTTGGAACACTGCCGGGGCATTGGTGAATCCAAAGGGCATCACTAAGTACTCGTAATGACCGTCTGGGACGTTAAACGCAGTCTTCCACTCATCCCCTTTGCGGATCCAGACCAAGTGGTAGGGGTTGCGGAGGTCGAGCTTGGTGAAGACTCAAGCCCCCCGAATGAGCTCCAAGGCCGACGACAGGTGCGGCAGAGGGTAGGGATTCCTGATGGTGATTCTGTTCAGGCCTCTATAATCAATACACGGGCGTAGGCCACCATCCCGTTTCTCCACGAAAAAGAATCCTGCCCCAGCCGGTGACCTACATGGTCGGATAATGCCTGCTGCCAAAGCTTCCTGAATGTAGACCTGCATGGCCTGATTCCCCACTATATATAGCAGGATGGTGAAGTTTGGGTTCAGGAGCCCCTGCCCGCCGGGGAGAGGGCGGCGAGGCTGGTAGAGGAACGGCGGCCCCGTCTCGAACCACTAAGGCTTGAAGAACCTGGGTCAGCTGGAAAGAAACCTGTTCGACGGATTGGCCGATGTTAAGAAGCTTATCTTCGTGCACCTGGATGGCAGTTTCGATCCCGGCGCACCATGAAGACTGCGGAAGTGCTGGCTGGTCCATGCTGTTTTAGTGGCCGGATCGTGCTGTCATGACCCCCCATCAACTAGGAAACCAGGATGGAGAAGCAACAACAGTAGCACAGTCTGTAAAGGAACTTTATTCTTTCAGCCAAGCTTACGCTGAAGGGGGGGTGGAAACGAAAAACACTCCTCGGCTTGGTAGGTGGGGAATCTCGATCCAAGAAGGGAAAACTTCTCCAAAAAGCTGAACCGGTGAAAAACACAATCCAGGAGCTGGTCTCTCCGTGGACCCGTAAACTGGGTCGGTCACTTGCCGTCCGTAACTTCTTCTAATTTGTTGGAGCGATCGTATCCTTCTGGCTGAAGAACTCAGACGATCCGGCAACTGTCAGTGACTGGGGAGTGATATAAGAACTGCGGGCAGAAGAGCACAAGCAGGTGAGAATCATCACTTCATCAGCAGGGTGGAAGCGCGGACTGGATTCCCAAGCGTGGGAACTTCGAAATAAAAGCACTGCCCCGGAAGACAAGCTGCCGGCAAAGTTGCCGGACATTACATCCTCGATATATTTTTGCTGTTCCTCTAGAGTTTTGATGTGTGTGGGATAACCAGAGGCCTCATGTTTGCATTTCAGAAATGTCTTAACATATTCCTTGAACAACATGTTAGTCTTGTCTGGAAAATGCCACACTTCATCGATGCAGGGAATCCGGTATCCCTTATCAAGCTCAAAAGACACTCATATACCTAACAGCTGTCTTTCACTGTCACTGTGGTTGCACTCGCTGACCTGGTTCAACTCTTCAGCATATGTACGGCACAAGGGAAACATTAGTTTGTGATGATACCTGTAGGGCAAGACAGGATGGTACAGACCTCTAAGTGGTAACACAGTGCATTTGACAAGGCCGAAATAATTTTCAATACTGTCAAAATTGCCTACTATTACCTGCGGATACCCTATAGAGTAATCTTTTTTGGACTGAACCATGGTATAGAGACTGGTAAAATCATAGTAATTAACTTTTTCACCATCTTCACATGAACTATAAATGTATATCCTTTATATCTTCTACATCTGTAGCGTTTGACAAGTGCAGCCACACAGTTAATACCGGCGAAACAAAATGGAAAGGGCTCACCAGGCATTCCCATGGCACATACAAAATTGGCCTCATGCCTGCCGTCACAGAATCTGGTTTCAAAATCATACAGTATATACTTTTCAGTGGGTTTCTTCTTTAAGGGGAGTGGCATGTATGAAACACTGGTGTACACCTTCTGATCTGAGAGCTCCACAATGGCCACAGTGGGGGGCTACACATTTGTGAGTGGACAACCTCTTGCAACTCCTGTAAATTTTGCCACACTCCTCACAGTATTTCATAGTCTCACATGGTATCATTCAGTGATTTGGGTCTGGTATTCTGTGTTTCTGGTTGCAATGCTCAGATTTGCAAATGCGTTTACAGTCATCACATTTAACAGTTGACACACTGTGAAACACATTACACAGATGCTTGCAAATATGTTAACAGGAGTGCCTCACATGTGCTATAACTTGTTACTTGATAACACAGGGGATCACACATAGGTGTCTGAGACCTACAGACAATAGACAATTGTAAACGGCAACAAAAGACAATAAAAAAATTTAAAATACCAAATTCAACCATTCTATTCGAAACATACCCTATATAAAACACCTTTTTTGCACCATCACACAGCACATATCCCAAAGTATCTGACCAAAAACGTTATTAATAAAACCTATTCAACTCTTCTCTCTTGTTAAAAAATGAAGAAGAATAAATAAATAAAGCAGTCCTACCTTCTTCACTCTCATATCCTGCGGGCACTTCGTCCACGACTGTTCTTGATACATCATCTATTGAATTATGCTTTTTTCAAATACAATGATAGAATTTCAATGCAAATGATGTCTTTCTCCTCTCTCTCTCTATAAAACTTCGAATAACATCAAACAAAAAAGATTACTGACCTGAGGGGAAGATCAGCATGTTTCCTCTGTTTACTAACATATGCCATGAAAAAAAGGGCAGCACAGAACGGAGTAATTTAAGTTTGTTTTGGCATTATCAGGAAAAGATGCCACAAAACGTGCAAGCGCGTTCGTCGAGCCCTGAGGGTTAATACCATGTAGCTTTATGTTTAGTTAGCTGGTGTGTTTTCACTTGTTTTCTATTAGCTCTTGGTTTTGAAGGTATAAATACCTCCTCCCTTCCTTTGTCCCTTGTTTGAGTATTGATGCATGTTACTGTAATGAGAGGTTTGCTAACGTAACTGTCAGTGTTCATGAGGAAGAAGTTTTTGAGAGTGGAGGGTTAAAATCTCCCACTATGACTTTATCTGAACTAAGCACTAAATCAGACAGGGAGTCTGGAAATTCAGTTAAAAACTCTGAGTAAGGGACAGGTGGACAGTACAAAATGACAAGTAGAACTGGTCTTTGTGTTTTCCAGTTTGGATGTGAGAGGCTAAGAGTGAGGCTCTCAAATTAATTATAACTGTTCTGAGGATGAAAGTTTAATAAGTTTGAGTGGAAGTTTGCATCTACTTCTACACCTCTAACTTCTGGTTTATATAATTTAGATGTTTGAGGAGTAGACAGTCTCTATGTGTTTTGCTCTAAGGAAACTGCAAAGAGGCATTTTAGACTGAGTCCGACATTTTTTTGGCAAAGTTACACACCGACTCAACATTAATTTTAGTGACCTCCGATTGGCATAATTGGGTGTCATTGCTGCTGATGTGAATAACAGTTTTTCCATATTTACGATTAGCCTTAGCCAGCAGCTTCAAATATGACTCGTTGTCACCCGCTCTGGCCCCAGGAATACATTTGACTATGGTTGCTGCAGTCTCTAACTTCATGTTTCTGACTATGGAATCACCAATTATCAGAGTTGGTTTCTCAGCAGGTGTCAAAATCTGTTAGAAATGTGAAGAGGCAGGTGATCAGCCATGAGCTTCTGCTTAGGAGTATGTTTCCGTCAGACCGTCAACCAGGCTAATTCTCCAGGCTGCTCCGGAGCTGCCATTGGACAGCTAACAGACCCTGAGCTTGGTGGCTCCACATCTTTTAATGGGGCTGGGCTAGTTGGCTTTTGTTCATAGGTACGGAGCTGTGCTTCTAATTCAGTAATCCTCACCTCCAAAGCTACCAGAACCTTGCACTTATTACAAGTATTGTTATCACTAACAGAGGCAGAGGAATAACTAAACGTGTGGCACATGTGAGCAGGAGAGAGAGGGAGAGGGAGAAGCCATACTACCAGCTAGCTAAGCTAACTGGTAGGCTAACGAGTGCTAAGTCTAGAAATGGCAAGAAATACTAAACAAAACAGAAAGGTACTTGACTAGTACAGGAGTATGTAGTCGTTAATGAATTGTTCAGAGACTTTAGTTAGTTTTTAGATGTGTTAGACTAAACCTAGTCTGTTGCTAATCCATAGATGAACTGTACAGCGCACACAGCACAACACACTTGCAACAGGAAGTCAATTCACTTACCAGGAAACAGTGTCACAGGGGTCACCTACAGTATTAGTCTTTCCTGTCCTGCTATCTAACCATGTTTCTGTTAAAAACATAAAATCATGATTGCAAGAGGAAATAAAATTATTTATTAAAAATTATCTGTTACATAAAGATCTGACATTGAGCACTGCAAGTTTAGCCACTCTATGACTTTTGACTGGAGTTATAGCACTAGGGGAGAGGGCTTTCTCCCTGGGCCTCAGGTCGATAAGTAGTTTATTTTGTCTATAAGTCCTGGAACAGCAGAAGCCCTGGATGTCCTGGTCCAGGGGTTTTCAAATTTTTTAATTCCATGAACCCCACAAATATGATGACTCCTTGCAGGAGACTCCCTTGCCTAAAGTATAAACACTATGTATTTTAAGTAGACTATAAACATGTAAGCTAATATTTTCTAATGTAAAGACATATTGCAATTCATATTACAATAAACAGACAACTGAAATTCTAACACAGTGAGACCAGTCTATTGAATTGTCCGTCATGAATTGATCCATCATATTAAAGATGTCCTGCCCCGTCGTTCTGCCTTTAAGGGGTTTACAAAACAGACGTTCCTTGATAAATTTGTCCTTACCGATGAAACGTATACAGATCATTAGCTGTGCTTGATTAGCTACATCAGCACTTTCATCCAACTGCAGCACAAAGTATTCACTGGCTTGCAGTTGTTTTAAATGTTGCGATGCAACATCATTAGTCATCTCACCTATACGTCTGCTCACTATTGTCTGACAATGGCACACAGTCTAACTTTCGTGCTGCTTTCGGCCCAAACACAGCTCCTGATGTTTGAAATAGTCCGTTGATTTTCCTGCCTCATTGGGATGTTTCTGTTGTAGATGTGTGAGTTTGAATGGTTTCATGCACTCGGAGAGAATCTCTTGACAGAGAACACACTGTGGTCTCTCGACTCCCTGCTTTAACATGTAGGTAAAACCAAATGCAATGTAAAATTTCTCATATTTTCTAGTTTTTACCTTAGTGTCTGCCTTAGTTTCATCAGATTTACACAAACTGCTTGCAGGTTCGGGATTGTTCAAAAATCTTTCCATCATTTTTAGAGCATGTACATGGCCGCTAATTGCTCCGTTCAAATTTGCCTACTGTAAAATGCAAAACGTTAAAAGCGCAAAATATTTTGGTGTAAATACATTACAAGGATCCACTCATATAAATCACAAAACTATATATAGATTTGGTTATTAATAGTCTCTGGATAAAAAATAAATTATTTCAAACAAAATCTTAAGTAAATCGTAAGTTTTTTTATTTCTGTCGTTTTTCGCAGACCCCCTAGTGCCCTTTTGCGGCCCAAGTGGGGTCCGCAGATGCCAGTTTGAAAACTCCTGTCCTAGTCAGGGTCTTTGGTCTGAGAAGCAGTGGGGAGTGGAGGGGGTCTAACAGGGGTGCTCTGTGGAAAGACAGGTGTGAGTGTTGGCTGAGGTGGTGGAACTGGTGGAGTTTTAATTGATGGAGAGACAGAGGTTGTGTTCCCGGGTGGCAAAGGGGGTGGTGTTTGCTGGGGGGATGAATTCACTGGTGTTGATGATAATACCCAGGACCTTGCCAGGTAAGGGTAAGGGGCACCATTTTAATTCCTGATTTCATCAAGGTTTCAAAACGATTTGGAAATCCCATTGGTGAAGCTGGTGACGGAATGGACAGTAACGAGTCTGCAGAGATTGTGGATGCAGCTGGGGGGGCCCAGGGCAGTGGAGGGGCCACCAATGGAAGTGCTGTCGAGGGGGGTTTCTTGACTGATGAGGGGTCCATTGCTGGTGAGGTCTGAGTGCTTTCTTCACTCCTCTCTTCTCTCAGTGGAGCTCTTGGCTGTTCACACGATCGTCCAGACCCAGTCTGGTGCCTCAGAGAGTGGAGAAGGTTATCCGTTAGCCATCTCACTCCACTTCTGCTCAGGTATGGGCCCTTTCCCTTGAACAGGTCGTCACATTGCCAAAACAAGTTGAAATTATCAATGAAATGCACTTCTCTTATCTCACATGCCTTGTACAGCCACATGTTCAGTGCAAGCAGCTGACTGAATTTATTAATCCACTGATTAATAAATTCAGTTTGTCAAGTTTCTCTAATAATTTAGTGAAATCCTGTTTTAAAACCTCTGATTCTCCCTTTCTGGTGTCCACTGCATGCACATGCAGGATCAGTTGTTTGACTTCTTGGTGTTTTGAGACGACCTGGTGGTGCCGCTATATTCTGCTGTTGTTTATGTCACTGATAGCAGCGTCTCCATGCAGCAGGATAACTCTGTACTTCACATTTGGCACAGATTCTTTGTCAGTGTCTCTCTGACTAGTTCCATGGCTCCCATTTTTAAAATTATTGCTTTTTTGTTTTTGTTTCTCAGTAACAGGAGTAACAGCATCTTGCTCATTATAATTTAGATCAGATAGTGAAAAGAAAATCTGTTTCTGAGCTGTATGTTTGGTGATGCTACATATGCCCCTGGGGTGCCATCATTCTTCTTTTTAATTCTGTGTCACTTTGATTTGGCACCAAGTTTCTGCCAGGTGGCTTCATTCTGATCAATTCCCACTTCTGAACATTTTGGGAAAGACACTGTATCGTCCAGGTTCAAAGTAGCATTTTGGTCAGCATAGCATTTATTACTGATAGTAGATTTTGCCTTCTTACCATTGGGTCTGAAGAGGAGCGTGTTGTGAAGTCCTTTTTCAGATACCAAAGTGAGGATCTTCATTTGTAACACACTGACTTACTGAAGATATATCCGGAAGTTTTGGCACAATGTGTCTTCTTTTCCAGACATGTTGAAAAATAAACGATCCGTGGCTATAGTCACTCAATAGGCCAGATTAGTTATTAAAAGCAAAAGTAAAAGTCCAGTTAAAAGAGGCTAAAATAATGTTTAAAAGAATAAAATCATTGGATAAAAATAAAAAGGAATAAAAGCAAAGTAAGGCTGGCAGGAGCAAGCAGAAAAGTCAGAAGGAGGAAGTGACTAGTGCATCCTTGCGTGCTCCAGGCATCCTGAGAACCCATTTATGCCCACTGTCTGCACTGTGGTGTCAACAAGGTTGTTTTTCAGTAAGAACGCTGATAGTTTTTGAGCCACAGTGCTGAAGAAAATTTTCCCTTCAACACTGAGCAGGGTGATCTGGCAGAACTGGTTGATGGTTGAAGAGTTCTCCTTGGGAATGAAGATCCCTCCTGCCCTTCACCATACCTTTGGTGTGATGGCCTTTTTCCATGCCACTTTCATTTGGTGCCAGAGGTACTTCAACAGGCCAGGTGTATTCTTATACACCCTATATGGAATGCCATTGGGCCCAGGGGCTGAGACTGACCTGTCCACTTTACTACTTTACTCTATGTAACGGCTCTTGTATCCAGCTGGTGCACTGGTGATTGGATAACAGTAGAAGCAGTAGTACTAATCTTGTAGGGAACCATCACAATTAAGTGAATAAATGGACATTTAGACCAATGAAAAGCCAGTGAGGTATGTTATAGTGTAGAAGAGTGAGGAACTTATGACACTTAATTTGTGGCTACAATCTCACCAGATGTACTTAATCAAGAACTCGCGAAAGATGCATGGTGAAGAAAATCAGTCATGAGTAACACCACAACAAGCCAGAGAATTTGTCAGTTAATTTCATACTAATTGAGTCCCCAACCCACATTTATTTTGAACCTCATCACGGTTCTTATCTGTTATGGGATGGATTCTTCAGTTCCGGTTTTGGACTTTTATTTTGGTTAGCTTCCTGTGCTCCTTAGGTTAGTTATAGGTTGCTTTGTGTTGCATTAGGTAAATTACTTTCACCTGTGTTTAATTAATATTTTGTTCTGAATGTATTTATACCTTCTGTGTTTCTTTGTTCTTCGTCACAGCATTAGTTATAGTTGTCATTAGTTATGGTTAATGATCTGTTCTTGTGTGTTCATGAAGAAGCTGTTGTTTTACATTGAGTGGCGGACATATTGTTGCCTGCCTCCCCGCCGAGTGGCGGAGATATTGATGTCTGACTGCTCGCCAAGTGGCGGCAAAATTAAATGTATTTTACCTGAGCCTGGTCGATCCAGGCTTAATAAGTGTGTGTCCTGCACTCGATTCCTCTCCTCTCCTACTCCATCCTGCACCGCACCCACACATCATAATAATGCTCATGTGTCAATAATTAAGCTAAAAACATCAATCATGATTTTCTTTCTCCCTTCAGTGCCCGCAAGGATTACTAACATATCAAAGGACATCACAGTGAATGAGGGCAGCAATGTCAATCTTATGTGCCTGGCAGTCGGTCGACCTGAGGCCAACATTGTATGGAAGCATCATTCACCAAGAGGTAAGCCACAAGGGTTTTCATTTTATTTTAATCTTCCTACACATTCTGGCTTTTATCAAATCATGGGAGGAATTCTGTGCATTTGTAAAATGGAGATGTGTGGAGCCCTACGATGGACTGGTGATCTGTTCAGGGTGTACCCCTGCCATCCACCCGAAAGAGAGCTGGGATAGGCTCCAGCAGATCCCTGTTACCCTGGTTAAGGAATAAGCGGGTATAGATAATGGATGGATGGAGATGTGTGGATTGTTATGGGAAAGTGATTACTGATTAGATATGATATAGAAATAATCTTTGTTTATTATTTAGAGTCACAAATGTGCTAAGATGACAAATGTAGCTTCAGTTTGTTAAATGTCATGAGTGAGGTATAGAATGTGATGTTATATAAAATTATAAGATTTATTGTATGATTTTACCATCCATCCATCCATCCATCCATTCATTCATCCATCTTCTTCCACTTATCCGGGGCTGGGTGATTTTTACCACATTTGTTTTAATCTAAAATCTGTTTTAAAATCCTTACCTCAATAGAATTTCATAATTTTTGTTTTACTGTTAAAGGTAATTCAGAATTTTCACATTACAAATGTGTCATGCATGTTTAAAGGTGACTGCACTACTTCTCCTACACAAGTGGCCTGATGTCAACATTCCCACACAACACACACCTCTAACACTTGCTTCATATAAATATTCGCCTACCTGCAGAATAGCTATTTACCTCCAGCCATATGAATCTTTAGCTTTTGAGTTCACATAGCCACAAGGAGCTTCATGATGAATAATGCCATAATTTACTCTACTGACCGAAGCCTTGTATTTTTTTTTAACTTGGTAGAAATGTGGGGTGAAAGCTGCACAACTTGTAGCCTGACAGGACTTAATACCAAAGCCAAAACTGGTTGGTTCTGTTGTGTTGGGACCTCACAACCTGAAGGGAAGCCAAGAAGCTCTGTTTGCCTCTATGTGTCTGCATGTATGTGTTTTCTGTGTTCTGTGTCTGTACCATGCCTCCCACTAAGCATTCAGAAGTGAGTCATGCTCTGCTTCTCCATAGGATCAGATGTTCAGCCTCCAACATGACATGAATGCTTTCAGCCCCAGCTGTTCCACATTATCTAGAGCCAACAAAATTTGGATGTCACAGTCCGTGCAGTGGCCCTCCACCACTTTAGAGATAGAGAGATACTTTATTCATCCCCATAGGGGAAATTCAGATTGTCCTGGGGCTCTTATATTTACATATACACAGAATGATACTATACACAAAATCATATAAAGGCACCCAGTCAATAACATATAGCATTAATATCTTATCAACAGTTGCTGTTAAAGTCAAATGGGTGATGGAACAAAGGATCTCCTCAACCTCTCAGTTCTGCAGCGCTGTGAGATGAGCCTCCCACTGCAGCTGCTACTCTGTTTAGTCAGTATGTCTGGAGGGGGTGTTTATTATTGTCAATTATAGCAAGCCGCTTCCTCCACATCTGCTGCTCCACCACAGTTCTGAGAGGGTCCAGCCCCCTGCCTAGCACAGAACTGGCCTTTGTTTCACTTACAGTTCCTGTCCATAATGGCACTCCTCTAACAGACAACCGCAAAGAACAGCATACTTGGCATGACTGTGTAGTAGAACATGCATAGCATGTCACTGCAGACATAGTAGGAACTGAGCCGTCTCAGGAAGAAAGCGGCTCAGCCCTTTCCTGTACACTGCATCCACATTGGCAGACCACTCCTGTTTTTCATCTATTTCATAATTTTTTAAAATTTTATTTGTTTTATTTTATTTCCCAGTAGTTACACATACTATCATGATCTCCTTGCAATCTGTTGAAGTGTATTGTAATTAAATAAAATTAAAAAACAGCTTTAATGACCACCAACTGAATGGTGCCATATATATAACACCACACATGGGGGCTGAGCTCAATACATATCAAAGAATTTGGAAGAATTATAAATTAAAAGCTAATATTACTAACAGTTACATATTTAAGTGGGTAGTATTATTTCTGTCAAATACAAGCTGCTATGGGAGGCTGTGTGTGGTGTAGTGAATGCGCAGATGCTGGTTCAACTCCCAGACCAGGTGTCCTTCGTGCTGCATGTCCTCTCATACTGTCCCTCCTGCATTTCCTATCCTTTCTCTAATGTCCTCTATGATAAAGGCAAAAATATAACTTTAAATACAAGCTGTACTAGAGACCTGTCAATGTAGCAGTTGGTGTGTTGATAATACAGGCTGATAAAAGTGACATAATCTAATGTTCCATTAATGCTGATATCCTTTTGTTCCATACACCACTTCTCTCACAACAAGCAAGTGGAGCATAACTGGAGAGCAAACATTCTGAAAAGACGCAAACAGCATGAATGTGTAAAAGTCACTCCTCACTAACAACCTTACCAACAGCAGCAAATATAGTGACAAATGAAGCAACAGAATCACACTTCATTCAAAATAGTATGCACCATCTGTAGCCCGAGAGCTGATGTTGTATTTATGTGTATATGTGTTGTCAACAGGAAAGGTATTAGGTTATCTTACTTGACATTTTGCAGAGTTGCACTAATGAAAAGAGATGCTTTTTGGGGGGATATTTTGGGCAGCCAAAGAAACTTTTGCTGGGAGTCAGAATCTTAAATGTTTTTCCTACAGTGTGGCATTTTCCCAACTAGCTCACCGCTTGCTTTTTGTTTGTTACCAGCAATAATGGACTGCTCCCTCAAAGTATAGTGTTGGTGCCTGTTAGTACAGCACTAAAGTGAGCAGCCTTCTCCTTCAGTTAAACAGCATTTCTAGAAAATGTCAAATCTGCTATGTAGCCTTCCTTGCCGTTTGATCATTGTTTTTTATGCCATATCATTTAAAATGTTCACACTCAGATTGTGTGGAAAATGAGCAAATGTACTGTTACAGTCAATGATGCAAAAAAGATGCCTCTACTTTCACTATAACAACTGTGAAAGTTCACCTGTAAATGTAGAAGAATATGGAAATATATGACCAATATTAAATTTGTCTAATTTGAGCATTCAAGAAAATGTAAACTGCTTTATTGCCAGATTTGCTGTTACTATTTTATATGAATCCCTGAAGAAAATGAATTAAGACTATAAAAAAGATGTGCATGTCAGTGAATCCTCCATTAAAAATGGTGGCATAAGTATTGAGCAAAGAGTAGTATCCCATGAATGTATAGCCTCTATGGTTGTTTACTTAATAATATATGTATGTTTCAGTTTCAGTTTAGTTTATTTGCCATTTGTAGGAAGGAAAACCACATTGGAAAATATCCTATATCCTGTCAATTTAAGTCTCACCCTTTTTTGTGCACCGCAAGATTTAGTCCTCATTTCCACTCAGTGGGGACTACATAAATTATTCTGCAGGGTCCACTAAATCGCTGGCCGCTGGCCACTCAAAACATTAGAAGACATGGTTGGAGAAAACTGTTTAAGGGACAATGCAATATGGATCCCTTTAACCTGAATACAACAGTAGGATTAAAATGTCTGTGGGATTGCTCTTTAAGCATAGCTGTGCGATGCCATGTCAATGATCCTGTCTACCACAGTGCAAAAACTGTAATAGCAGGTAAATAAATTGACCATCATAGTCCAGTTTGACCAGCGTTTGGTCAGCAGAGACTGGATGCAGGAAGATGGAAATCTTTAACATTTAACCAAAACCATTATCTTTACCTAACTTAACCCTAACCACAGGTCATTCCCATGATATAAAACTATCAGAAAACTTTCAGAATTAAAGTCCTTATTTTCGCATGCCCATTAACAGCCATTGAGTTGAGTGTGCTACAAAAAGTTAGCAATTGTATTTACAATGCTACCTTTTAACTTTGAAGTCTGAGAAAACACTGAAATGTGGACATACTATTATGTGGTTATACTTCAAGTTTGAAACAGTATTATTTTTTGGTCCCTGCAGAACTGACTTCATTTTCCATTTATGAATAATGTTTCGAAATTTCAGATTTTGAGTCTTGACAAGTAAATTGTGAGGCAAAAGCTTACATGACGTCTGGAGGCCAATCGTTTGATGAAAGACTGACAGAACCACAGCAGCAAAGACAGATGTTGTCAACTTGTGATTAGACTCCCAATGAGCTGAGCTGAAAGGCAAGCAATTTGCAGTGATGTTGCCTTCCAATAGGAACAATACTCCAACATTGCCTGGTGACACTGGTGAAGGAGTTCTCACCGGGAGAAGAAAAAGCATGTTTGCAGGTGTTTCTTACAAAAAAAGAAAAATTCTTAGAAAAATTACATTGCATGACACTTCACAGTGTGCTTCCCATACTGGAAAGAAAGCCTTGCATGTATTCTGTTCTTTGTATAGAGTATAGAAGACACAGGCCTGTGTAATTATAGGTTTCATCAAATTTACCATATTGGGGTTGTGTGCTTTTGGTAGTAAGGTCTATGATATAGACTCAGACCACAGATAGACTTGATAAATGTAGTAGTTGTTTGATAGATGTACTCCTTGTTTATAGGTGTTTCTAGATTGAACAATTATCATTTATCATTCCTTTTAATTTGGTAATATTTTAATGAGTCCTATTAAAATGGAACTTTAAGGTCAGACTCAGAGGTTTGCAAAATATCTAGATTCAACTCTAAAGCTAACAAATCTATTTTCTTTTATCATTCTCATTAGCAAAGAACAATGTACAAAACATTCTGTATCATCTTCTTATTTTAGGTCAGCAATGACCATTAGTATAAAAGCTCATTACTGCCCCAAACTACAGTATTTTACGTGACCCTCGCTTGCTTCAGACACTTATGTGCGACTTCTATAGCAGTTGTGTTGTTTGGCCCTCGTTTTTACAAACAAAAAGAAACACCTTAAAATGTATATGACTATTGCAAGACCTAATTTGGGGCAGTTGTCGCTTAAGGGCTAGAGAGTCGGACTTGTGACCTAAAAGTTGTGGGTTCAAGTCTCAGGACCGGCAGGAATTGTTGGTGGGGCGGAGCGAATAGCGCTCTCCACCTTCAATACCACGACTGAGGTGATTCCCTTGAGCAAAGCACCAACTGCTTCCTGGGCGCTGCAGCAATGGCTGCAGGTGTGTGTTCATGGTGTGTGTGCACTTGGGTGGGTTAAAATGTAGAGGGGAATTTCCCAGTTTTGGGATTAATAAAAGTAGTTCTTAACCTCCTAAGACCTGAGCTTTGGTTTGGCTTGCATTTTAGATTTCTTCTAGCTATTTGGGGTTTGGTGGAACCAATAAATATAACAACCAAATATTATCTTTGAACATGAAGCACTTGTAATTTGTGTACAACAGGCTTCAGTTACACAGAATTAATTAAGGCAAGGCAAGGCAAATTTATTTGTATAGCACCATTCATACGCTACACAATTCAAAGTACCAAAGTATTATGATGCAGACAACGTAAAATGTGATGTCCACGTATGTGGACGCTAAGTCCTAGGAGGTTAATCTTAAGGACTTTATTTTAGGTTTTTAGGTCAACTGAGGTTGCACAAGCCAGTGCCATCTTTGAGTTGTCCCAAGCCTGAATAAATGAGGAGGGTTGGGTCAGGAAGGGCATCCGGTGTAAAGCTTGTGCCAAATCAGTCATGTAGATCAATTGATTGGCTGTGGTGACCCCTAACAGGAGCAGCTGACAGAAAAAAAAAAATAAGTAGCAGGTCTAGCACTCTGACAGATTTGTCAGTGGGGAAGACTTGGTGTCTTGTTGCTGAAGACCTGGCAATCAGCACACATGCAATGATTCAGACCACTGGATCAGTATTGGTCCCGGTTCTGACTACATAATGCAGATGTGGTTATCAGCCAGACTGTACTGAGCTTTTAAATACAGTTTTTTGTTGATGACTTGATTAAGTTCCATGATTAAGAGTTAGATGAATTCTGTCACAGCAGGCAGCAACTCAATTTTTGCATCACGCAATCCTTGGTGCAAAATGTTGTCTTATTTAGTTCACCACAGTGAGGTAGCTGTAGTACAACTTTTAAAATTCGGAGACCCAAGCAATGCAATCAGATAGGTATGTAGTATTAGCACATAATCTGAGTTTAGGCAGCAGGTATCAGGACAGAAAAAGTCTGGTTAGTGCATCCCTAACATTTTTTTTTAGAAATAAATAACTAACTTTACAAAGTATTCAGACCCTTAACTCAGTTCTTTGCCGAAGCCCCTGCTGCTGAGATATTTGTTTTCTAGCTAAAAGTCTTCTTGGATAAGTCTACAAGTTTTTTACCCCTGGATTTGGGAAGTTTATCCAGTTCTTCGTGGAAGGTTCTTTCGAGCTCCATCAGACTCGGTAGTATTATCCAGGTGACGAGAAATATCTGGTATCCCCAGACATAATGTTTGGAGTCCTACCCAAAGAGCTTAGTTTTTCTCTATGCTCATTTGTCATAGGCCTCAAAGTGACCTCTGTCTGTCCTTTCTCTCTGACTGATGGAGTACTGCTGAGATGGTCATCTTTTAGGAGGTCCTACATCTGTGTGGAGGATAAGCCCTTTCTTAAGCTCTGTTAGTCTGATTAATGGAGTGCTGGTGAGATGATCATGCTTCCAGCAGGTCCTTCATCTCTGGAAAAAATATCTAACACTGTTAGAGGGACCATTTGCTTCTCAGTCACCTCAGTCTGACTGACAGTCTTCATGCTCTAAACATTGTGGTTTCACACTTCTTCCATCTCATAATTACAGAAATTACTTTAGAAATGTTTTTTATACTATTTGTGTATGTAGGTGTACAATAATTAGTGATCATAACCTACATTTTTATTACCAAATCTCTTTTGAAGTCCATTTCAAGAAGTGAAATATCTTTCAAAACACACACTGTAAATTCGTATGCAGGCTTATCCCAATAATTACATTATTGACTTATCGATTATATTATATATATATATATATATATATATATATATAATGGACATGACTTCAATAGTTTTTGCTCACCTAGATATTGTTTGTTTACACCAGAATGAATGACATCAACATTTCAGGAGTTGTGCTGCTTCTGTCCTCCTGTGTTTTCTCTGTCAGTTGTTTCTAGAGTGAAAATATGTACCTTCACAAGTCCACGTTACGTTTTTTATAATAATAATACGTTTTTTTCATAGGCCTCTTTTACAGCAACTGCAGAAGTTTAACCAGAGATTCTGAAACAAGTACAAATGGGCTTTGTTTATAAGTCGAATTCCACCACTCCAGTGTGGGAACATTTTGGCTTTAAACCTAATGAAAGAGGAGAGCCCATTGATGTGAACAAGCCAGTGAGTCCACTTTGTTTAAAAACAGAAACAATCTAACAGCTGATTTAAAACTTAACCATCCCCATCCTGTTTTCTGAGCTGTGAGCAAAAACCACAGCTGGAGAGGAGGATGGGACATTCACAACAACTGGCTATTACAGGTGCCTTTGAATGACATTACAAATATAAAAGTGACAATACAAGATGTGCACACTGACAGATAGTGCACCTCACCATATAACCAAAGAGATGCAGCCATTGTGTGATCTTATTGTATTGGTTTTATTAATTTCAGATATTTAATTTTTATGAAATTCCATTATCTACTTAGAATCAAAAGTTCTGTGTTCTTTGGAAGGGTGTACTTGTGTTAATATGCAATCATTTTATCATTGGCATGAAATTCAGTTCACTTCAATTCAGTTTTATTTGTATAGCGCCAAATCACAATACAATCATCTCAAGGCACTTTACAAAAAAAAAAAAAAAACCCAACAAATCGCTTATGTGCAAGCACTTGGAAACAGTGGAGAGGAAAAACTCCCTTTAACAGAAGAAAAAACCTCCAGCAGAACCGGGCTCAGTTTGGGCGGCCATCTGCCTCGACAGGTTGGGGTGAGTGGATAGAGGAGAGAGAAATGAGCAGCAACAATAAACAACAAATAGACACTGCAGGTGTCTAGGTGTCAGGACTCCTGACAAACCAGTCCTGTGGGCAGTCGTGGCCTAATGATAGATAGAGAGTCACTTGTAACCCGAAAGCTGCGGGTTCAAGTCTCAGGACCAGCAGGAATTGTCGGTGGGGCGGAGTGAATAGCCAGCGCTCTCTGCACCTTCAATACCACAACTGAGGGGAGACCCTTGAGCAAGGCAACGAACCCCCAATTGCTCCCCGGGCGCCGCAGCAATGGCTGCCCACTGCTCCTGTTGTGTGTTTACGGTGTGTGTGTGTTCACTGTGAACTTTGGGTGGGTAATGCAATTTCCCCATTGTGCAACTAATAAGGGTAAATAACTTAACTTAACCAACAGTTCGGTGGGGCCAGTAACTCCACATCAAAAAGCAGCTTTGTCAAAAAGGAAGGTTTTAAGTCTAGCCTAAAGTACAGAGAGTGTCTGCCTCCTGATCCCAGACTAGGAACTGGTTCCACAGGAGAGGAGCTTGATAGCTAAAGGCTCTGCCTCCCATTCTGCTTTTGGAAATTCTGGGAACCACAAGTAGACCTGCACTCTGACTCTGAGAGTGAAGTGGTCTATTGGGATAATATGGTACTATGAGGTCTTAAAGTATGAAGGAGCTTGATCATGAAGGAATTTGTATGGGGAAATGGTCTTAAAATGTCAATAGCAGTGGGATTATTTTTTTGGACAATATATTGTCAATCAAAAATAGATATGACAGGCCTACTCACACGGATATTTTGGATGTAATACTGAATTCCGTTCACCTACAGTAGATGAAGCATGTGTTCTGCAATCACTTCACCACAAAAATACTGCCTATTATGAAATATCACATAATTTGTTAAGGCATCACGGTGGATGAGTGGTTAGCACTGTTGCCTCACAGCAAGAAGGTCATGGGTTCACAACCTGGCCTTTTTGTGTGGAGTTTGCATGTTTTCTCCGTGCTTACGTGGGTTTACCCTGGGTACTCCGGTTTCCTTCCACAAAAACATGCATGTTAGGTTGATTGGTGATTCTAAATTGCCCATAGGAGTGAGTCTAAGTGTGTGTGGTTGTATGGATGGATGGATGGACATAATTTGTTAAAGACAGCAATAGCCAGGGCTATGACAGTAAAATGATATGTTTCAAGAAGGTACATGGTCTAATTTGACAGTGCTGTCATTAGGGCCCGAACACTGGAGGTGCGAAGCTCTATTGTTTCTGTAAGGATTATTATTATGGCATGGTATACGTGATGACAAAATGTTGCAGATGTCAAATTGTGAGGATATTTTTGATATGTTGAAATATGATGAAATGGAGTTACGATGAATTTGCATATCTCGCCTAATAAACAGGAAATGTGTCATAAATTCACCATGCATCATTTGAAAAGCATCGAACCTCACTGGTTATTGAGAATAATGACTATGATGATATACATATGTGCAACATAACAGAATGACATAACGCAACATAACGCCACCACCTGGTAACAGAAAGAATGGCTTTTTAACCGGTCTTGACTATTCATTTTGACATGGTGTTCTTGTGGTTGAAATAAAGTTTCAGCTACCAAACTTGGTAGGTATTTAGAATGCCCAATGATGACCTATTTTTGTATAAACTGCTATAGCCACACCAAACAAGAATTGAGGTATTTGGGATATTAACATACTGCTATTATACCATACATCACATTTGTATCAATTTTGGTATATATAATGTCAGTATATTACTGATGTTGAATTGCAAACAATTATTTTGATATGTTGTAACATGACAAAATAGTGTTATACTGAATTTCGATACTCCACCAAATAAACAGCAAATGTGTCATACATTTAAAATGCATTCCTTGATAAACACCACACTTCAGTGGTTCCTGAGAATAACTATGGTGATATACACATGTGCAGCTTATCATTATCATTATCATTATTTTGGCTTAAATCATCTGGAGTGCCTAAGTAGGAACACTCATTCTACGTATTTTAATTTTGCTACTGCTGGTACTTAACTTGTAAGGTTTGTCGCTTCAGGATTCCTGGCTGAGGGCAAAAGTAAATAAGTTAAATAAGTTACATTAAATTTTTGATTCAAGGGAACAGAACCACTAGTTTGTACTATAATGCTTTCTAATAACAGTGCTCTGTTGAAGGAACTAATAGAAATATTAGGGTTTGCAGATTACTAGGCACTACTACTCCACAGAGAAGGCCATTTTTTATCAATAGTAATTTTCCACCGCAGTTACTTTCACTTCACTTCACTATCTTTAATTTGGACAAAACATAAAATAAAAACTTAACATCATATAAAGCAGTTTCATACAAAAGAGAAAAAAAAAACAGTGGTTTGCTTTTTGCAGCAATCAAGTTGTCATCAGCTATCAAGATCAAATGCCAGCTATCATATGAAATGTCATCAAGGACAAACCCTTGGTTCTCAGGCTCTAGCAGTGCCTCAATCAATAAGGTTTGTGTCCAATTATCTAATTTAATGAAGACAGTGGCCATTATTCATTTTCAAATATACTTATGAAATAGTAATTACCTTATTATTCATTATTATATTCTCTCCCAGGTTGTTAGTCTCTAGTAACTTATCTGGTATTTAGTCTTTGATTCAGAACAGTTCATTATGGTCAGTCCTCAGTAACTATTTTTACTTTTGTGTATCATATTATAGAGTCTTATTGAATCACAGTGCATTTAAATTGAATAATTTTGGGGGGGCTTTTCTCCTACAAAACTTGGGTGCCTGATTGCTACACAATAAAGAATTAATTGGTACAGAGACTCAGCTGCGCTTTACACAACTAGGCTTTATCACTGCTGAAATGATAAAAAAAATCCTTTAACATGCATAGCATTTTTTACTTTAAAAGGAGGAGTTGGAGAGCTCTCTGCAGCTTATAACAACATAACATAAACACAAAATAAAAACTGTAAGCTATTTGTATGGTAGCATTGAGAAATATATGTAATGTGATATGCCTTTGTTTGTAGTATCAGACCTTTACCACCTACAGTCTTGAAGGGTGGTGAAGCAGAGTAAGCTTATGTGTCCTGTATGAATGTAGGAATTAAATTAAACAGGAATCTGTAATACTTGTTCTTTTTGACTATGACTTTTTCATAAGCTTAGCTCATATTGATAAGCAACAGCCATGGTAAGGGTTGAGTAAAGATGCTAATGCAGATGCTGCTAAAAAACAAGCAACTCATATAGTTATATAGGCTAAGAGGACATGTTGTAGGAATAAGCGGGTATAGATAAAGGATGGATGGATTGATGTACATGTTGTTGATAAAAAGACACCCAATCCAGCTCACCAATCAAATGAAGTCTCGCCACATCTTACTACATAGGATGTATGTATGTATGTATGCTTCTGAGCTGTTATTTGGGCAGCTGTGATTTTCAGTGAGCAGCGTGTCTCCTCTTGAATCATCTATTTAGCAGTTTCAGCAGTCTCCCACTCTCTCTCTCTCTCTCACACACACAGACACACACACACACGGGAAAATATGACTGCATAGATTAACTAGGAGCAGTGTTTTTAACTCAATACGTAAGTGGTATATAGTTCACTTTACCAAGATTTTTCTTTTCTTTGGTTTAGAGGTACATAGGGAGGATCTTTGAATGTTTGTGCTAGGAATTCTTGTTTGCCATTTTCTTTTAATTTATCTTCTTAGTCTTTTTATTTATTTATTTATTTATTCATTCATTCATTCATTTAACTCTTTGTTGCTGCCTCTTTTGTTATTTTTTTAAAATAACTTTATTTACCAAAACTCATCTGGTTTTATTTTAGCCAGACTTTCTAGGTCAAATAGTTAACCATGAAATACAAGGGTTCTATGCTTTAAAAATGAAAAAGAACTGTGTGGAGCATAGATTAATGGAGTTTTACTAATAATCATGTATATGATTACACATGATTATACATGACTACATATTCATTCATATATTTATATATGTGTGTGTGTGTGTGTGTGTGTGTAGAGAGAGTGAACTAAATATATATATATTTAGAGAGAGAGAGAGAATATACAGCTCTTGGTTGAATGTAGAGAACTGTCAGCAAATGGCAACTGCTATCGCAACTAGAACTTGAAGAGAAACAACACAAATGCTATGGTGAAGGACAGCCAGGCCAAACAATACCATCCCACCCAAAATTGTCTACCAAGCCCTAATAACAAGTCCCCACATGCTCAACACAAGAGCAGCTGACCTGAGATTGAAGATCATGAGTAAGCTGGACACTTGGAACCTTCGCAGCCAGTTACCAAGACTAAGTGATGTACCCTTTGAAAGTCTACTAGAAGATGTGAATGCCGCATTACGAACAATCCCTACTGGGACCATCACTGAGACCAACAGGCTGTTATACACCACGGCAGCAGTGATTCTTGAGATGCTTAGTCATAAGACAAACATCACCACTAGGGAGCAGTATCTTGCATGGAGAAGGAGTTAGAGACAAAAATAAGGGCAACACAGAGAGAAGTTAGCCGACTATCAGAACTGCAGAGGTGGGATGAAGAAAGAGTTAGGTAACAAGTACAACAAGCTGTCCATACCAGAGGCCCTGGAGACTGCCAAGCAATGACTCACAGCCCTGGCCACATGCCTGAAGAGGTACAGTAGAGAAATACAAGCAAGGAGAATAAACAGGGTGTTCTCCACCAAACCACCCAAAGTGTACTCTCAGTGGAGACTGAACAAGAGAAGGAGGCATCACATAACACCAATGCCCAGTGGCTGGTGGAGCTGAGAGCAGACCACAGCAACCTCTCTGAACAGGATCCTGTAACCATCACAATGGCAGATATCCAAGGGAGCAGTCCTATCCAACTACCACTTGATAACCTGCCTCTGCACAACATGAAGCTCCTGTCAGGCATCATAGCGGCTAAGATGAGTAAGCACGTGGCTCTATACATGTGCAAGGTCCAGAAAGGAATGGGTAAGAACACCAGAGGAGCAAAACATCAACTACTGGTAGGTAAAACAATCGCACGAGGGAGGGACTGCACATCGTATTTTTTTTTAGCCTGGTCCAAGATTAAAGCTACTGTGTTAAATTAAAGGTAAAACTATTCCAAACCAAATATTCCAAATTAAAGGTAAACCTGTTGCCTGCTAATGCAGAGTTGTCCATAATGACTGTTACTATATGTATTTTATGTTTTGTGAATATACAGTGGGTACGGAAAGTATTCAGACCCCTTTAAATTTTTCACTCTTTGTGTCATTCTCATTAATGTACAATCAGCACCCCATCTTGACAGAAAAAAACAGAAATGTAGAAATTTTTGCAAATTTATTAAAAAAAAAACTGAAATATCACATGGTCATAAGTATTCAGACCCTTTGCAGTGACACTCATATTTAACTCACATGCTGTCCATTTCTTCTGAGCCTCCTTGAGATGGTTCTGCTCCTTCATTGGAGTCCAGCTGTGTTTAATTAAACTGACTGGACTTGATTAGGAAAGGCACACACCTGTCTATATAAGACCTTACAGCTCACAGTGCATGTCAGAGCAAATAAGAATCATGAGGTCGAAGGAACTGCCCAAGGAGCTCAGAGACAGAATTGTGGCAAGACACAGATCTGGCCAAGGTTACAAAAGAATTTCTGCAGCACTCAAGGTTCCTAAGAGCACAGTGGCCTCCATAATCCTCAAATGGAAAAAGTTTGGGACGACCAGAACTCTTCCTAGACCTGGCCGTCCAGTCAAACTGAGCAATCGTGGGAGAAGAGCCTTGGTGAGAGAGATAAAGAAGAACCCAAAGATCACTGTGGCTGAGCTCCAGAGATGCAGTAGGGAGATGGGAGAAAGTTCCACAAAGTCAGCTATCACTGCAGCCCTCCACTAGTCGGGGCTTTATGGCAGAATGGCCCGACGGAAGCCTCTCCTCAGTGCAAGACACATGAAAGCCTGCATAGAGTTTGCCAAAAAACACATGAAGGACTCCCAGACTATGAGAAATAAGATTCTCTGGTCTGATGAGACCAAGATTGAACTTTTTGTTAATTCTAAGCGGTATGTGTGGAGAAAACCAGGCACTGCTCATCACCTGTCCAATACAATCCCTACAGTGAAATATGGTGGTGGGAGCATCATGTTGTGGGGGTGTTTTTCAGCTGCAGGGACAGGACGACTGGTTGCAATAGAAGGAAAGACGAATGCGGCCAAGTACAGAGATATCCTGGAAGAAATCCTCTTCTTGGTGCTCAGGACCTCAGACTGGGCTGAAGGTTCACCTTTCAACAGGACAATGACCCTAAACACACAGCTAAAATAACAAAGGAGTAGCTTCGGAACAACTCTGTGACCGTTCTCTACTGGCCCAGCCAGAGCCCTGACCTAAACCCAATTGAGCATCTCTGGAGAGACCTGAAAATGGCTGTCCACCAACGTTCACCATCCAACCTGACAGAACTGGAGAGGATCCCCAAATCCAGGTGCTGAGCAAAAACTTGATGCATCATTCCCAAGAAGACTCATGGCTGTACTAGCTCAAAAGGGTGCTTCTACTCAATACTGAGCACAGGGTCTGAATACTTATGACCATGTGATATTTCAGTTTTTCTTTCTTAATAAATTTGCAAAAATTTCTACATTTCTGTTTTTTTCTGTCAAGATGGGGTGCTGAGTGTACATTAATGAGAAATAAAATGAACTTTTTTTGAAAGAGTGAAAAATTTAAAGGGGTCTGAATACTTTCCGTACCCACTGTATGAGTGCAACACTACGGAGCCCCCGAAGGGACATGGAAGAAAAAAAATAAAATCGTAATCCCGAGAAACTTTTGCGAGATCCCGAGAAACTTTCTCATTGTAAATCTACTTCCGGGTCAGACTGTCTTCATGGAAACGACAATGGAAAGAATACAAGTGTGGGAGCAGTTCGTAGAGTTTTATTTTGAGCTAGGGCTCAAATACAGAGACATTAAATCAGTGCTTGGCAGTAAACACGGTTTTTACCTAAGTGAGAGACACCTGAAGAGAATACTTAACAAAAGGGGTTATTCTCGTCGTAAAACGTTCTCCGAACTGGCGGACTTGGTTGATTTCGTTAGCAACGAACTGCAGTATTCCTAACGTCTCAGACGACGGAATTACGTTAGTAGCCTTGCTTGCCTTAATGACACTCCTCTGGGATCCAACTCCTTCAAAACCAAGCGCACATCCTCCTTCCTCACACGCAGTCCGTGTTCTCGGCATTTAGCTAGCGTACATCCAACGGTACCCGTGAAGTTGCCCGGAGTACTGCAGTTCGTTAGCTCAAAATAAAACTCTACTGACTGCTCCCACACTTGTATTCTTTCCATTGTTGTCGTTTCCATGGAGACAGTCTGACCCGGAAGTAGATTTACAATGAGTAAATTTCTCGGGATCTCGCAAAAGTTTCTCGGGATTACGATTTTATTTTTTTTCTCCCATGTCCCTTCGGGGGCTCCGTACAACACAGAGTATTTGAGCCCACAAAGCTGAAAAAAAGTATATTTTGGGTCAGCCCTCTGTACATGCATTGTAACCAACTGATTACATTAACAGTCATGTAGACTGAAAAACGTCGTGTAATAATTGTAACTTTTTTTTTTTTTTTGGTAAACCACAGCTCGCTGAACATGCTAGTGCAAAATGCAGCTCCTAGACTTGTCACTCAAACCCAGAAAAGAGAACACACTAGTCAGCTCTTAGCATCATTACACTGGCTATCAATTTGGTTGAGTGTTGATTTTGATAACTCTTCACAGACAGGCTTCAGATTATATTTCAGAGTTACTCTTCCCTTACTGCTGTTCACAGCCCTAGGTCCTCAGAGAGGTTCCTGCTACCTGTCCTTGTGTCTAGATTTAAGACTAGAGTGGATCATTCCTTTGTTGCTAGAGCACCTAGCCTCTGCAATGACCTGCCCGTGGAGCTCAGACTCACCAAATAACTATCTTCTTTAAAATCGTTTCATCAGTTAGGTTTTATATGCGCTGTCCTCTTAATATCTTCGTTCTCTAAAATTTGTAACATTTGTTTTCACTGATTTCTGGCTTTTGCAATTTGAGTAATTTTTGCAATTTCAGTAATTTGCAATTTGTTTCCTAGTAGTTGTTTTTTATCAACCTTATTTCCAGAAACAGCTGCTTCCCGTGAAAAAGCTCTGAAAAGCCCACTAAACATCACCAAACAGCTAGTAGCTAGGGGACAGCTTAGGGGAAATTTCAACAGCATTGTATTGTTCAATAAAAAAGTTCAATTCTTTACTGATAATATGCCTTGTTCTTTTATTTATTTATGGCAGTGCACTTCAAGTTTAAGTGTTACTATCCATCAAAAATTACAGAGAAGGACTCATACCAACTCAAATATGCAGATCTGTGAATACACAATATTACACATTTTTGTAATGTCTTTATATGGGTAATACAGTCCAAGTTCTAATGGTGCAAACTTTGAGAACATATAAATATAAAACATATTTCATATGGCATACAGGTAACACTTAACTCATCCTGGTGAAAAAGCAAATTAAAAAGTAAGAGAGCAGTCAAACTGATACCACTATCACAATTGGTGTTTTTAGACAAAGGATATATATTTATTCGGAAGTCACAGTGCTTATGTTGCTGTCTGCCTAGCTACTGTATGTTCATTGATTAATGATGAGCCATTTGTCACTGACAAAGCAATTGGTGTACATGTCTTTCATGCACAACTTTGCATCCATGGAGCTTACATTGATGTATTCATGGCAGAACCCCTCTCTTCAGTAATAAAAGCAGCTCCATCTCATCATGTATTACTGAACATATAGTCTAATACACACACTATTAACAATTAACCACCCCATGGCCATGACAATAAAAAAATCAGATCAAAACATCAAGGGAGCCATACAATATTTGTATTGTAAGTGCATTTATGATGTATTATGTGGGCCTTAATTTAATACTGGAGTATTGCAAACCTGATAATACATTTGTAGATTACCTTGACAATACCCATGAAGCAGAAGTGAATTAGATTTTTATCCAAATATCCACTGTTGAACAAACCACAGTCCTTCAGATCAACAAACAGAGATGTAGAACTCCATGCACTGCTTCCTGAGGAAACATAACTGTCAATAGCAGAACCGTCATGTATATTGCAACGGAGAAAACAAATTCTCTGACTTTAACATTCTCTGTGCCCCCATAACCTCTGACAATCCTGGGATAGTCTCCTGATATGAAGGCCTTTCTCTCACGGCCTCCATATAGTAGCCTCCATCAACTTCTGGGTCACTGCCTGTAGTAAATACGTTCAGCTATATGATTGATACACATAGCAAACAGTTTCAGTTTGTCATATGAGTTCAAATGCCAAAAACAATTTGGCTGTTTAGCAAAATATCTCTGGTGATGCAGACGTCTGTTTCTTGAGAGTTCAACCCTTCTCAGGTCTAGTTCGCTTAGAATTAAGCAGATGTCTTCTATTCTGACACGCAATCCATGCTCCTTGCATTTTGTGTACATCCATCTATAATCATGGAGCTGTCCAGACTCCTGTAACTCTCCCCAGATGGCCAAAAAAAATCAGGTACTGTATATCCTTACATTAGAAAAATGAAGTGAAATGTTAAATATGATGATTAAAAATGTTAATCAATTGTATTGCTACTATTTCCAATGAGATATTTTACATATATGATGTATTGTTTATGTGTTAGAGGTGGCAAAGTAGCATGCAATTGTGAATGTATTGCATACCAATGTGTGTGTGTGCTTCACTCAAAGTTTCATTCCACCTCCCACACAAAGTGCAAAAGGCTGTGTGAAAAAAGTGTCAAGCGTTAAGGTATAGGTGGGAGTTATGAAAAAGGGAGAGGGTCTGAGTGCAGTGAGTCGAAGAATGACCCAGTGAAGAAATGCTGAGGAGGAACAGAGGGGCACAAGGGGTAAAGGAAAAATTAGTGCATCAAGGAACTTGCAATTTGCTCTTAGCAGTGTGTTAACTGGTGTGTTTTGCAGGTTATATCCTTCAGAAAGTTTCAGAAAGAGGCAGACTCTTGGCTGGAATGCCTTCCACTTTTATTTCCCGGGCAATTAATCACAAAACCAATGTGAGTATTTCCTCCTCAAAAATATATCATCAACAATGTAGTAGGTGGACATTTGAACTCAAGCCTGCTTTCCTTTTTTAGACTGGAAGAGGGGTACGGATGTTCTGCACTGTCCTATCTTTTGAGGATTAGGTTAAATGTTTCCTGAGTAATTGCTATGTAGTCTATAAATTGCTGAAATACCATTGTTGTGGAGGACTTTTATTCAGTGGAAGCAAGGATCTGCTTGAATTTATTTGAATGAGATGCTTGCTTGTTTGAAAAACATGTCAGTGATAAGCTTGTCAATAGCAGCTTTACAGTTTGCTTTGTAAAACTGGGGTATTATCAGTGAAATTAAGGGGTAATTTTGCTGTACCACAAATTTCTGCTAAGGACATGACTCCTTTAATATTTGCCTTCACAGTAGTGACTTGCCAATGTTTGAAGCCTTCAGTGGGAAAGCTGCTGCCATTGAAATGCAACTGGGATTATTGGAGGTTTTTCCTCTCCTGCTCAATGAACTGTGCTAGGCAGAGATAACAAATAATTTAGGCATGAAGGACACAAGACTCTTCATAAAACCTTAACCTGTTCCACTGCCTGAGGTGTGTTTTTTTTTTAAATTTATTTTAACAAACACAAAACAAGATAACACATATTGCCCAACACACAACAGTGTCCTGGCAACAGGACTGCAAACAAAAACATGCAACAGGACCGACAGAGAACAGGGAGGAAACTGAAAATAAATAAATACCTCAGGAGATTCCAAACATCAGTCTATCACAAATAGAGGCATTTATGCTGTCCAGATATGATGTCCAAATACAATTAAAAGTATCTGTTGTAGAGTGAATAAAACATGTTAAAGGTTCCAGAGGAATAATCGCTCTAATAACTAAGTGCCATCTTTTTACAGAAGGTGGTTTGTCACTGATCCACGACATTAGTAAATTCTTCCTGGCAGGAAAAGTTTACAGGCTAAAAATTTTTGATTCTTATTACTGATAATCTTACAGGGAAAGCCCAGGATTAGAGACAAAGGGCCAGGAACCAAGGCCAACCCTAATATGTTCTTTAATTGACTACTATATTGGACCAATAGGTCTGGATTACATGACAATCCCATACACAA
This sequence comes from Mastacembelus armatus, assembly GCF_900324485.2. Classification (NCBI taxonomy): domain Eukaryota; kingdom Metazoa; phylum Chordata; class Actinopteri; order Synbranchiformes; family Mastacembelidae; genus Mastacembelus; species Mastacembelus armatus. The sequence goes on from NC_046646.1 coordinate 2,591,904, forward strand.
TGAATATAATCTCCTATGTTGAATTTACATTTAGGGCAGAGTGATGAGTGAGCCTAATTTGTATTTATGTCTTAAATAAGGTGTAATGTGTATTCTGTGAAGGATCCTAAGATGAACAGCTCTTGCCCTGATGCAAACTGAGAGCCTATTGGCTAGAGACCAAACCATCTCCCATTCCTCCTCTGGGATGTCCACCCCAAGCTCTCTTTCTAATCTGAGGGGTGAAGTATTAATTGTACCATAAGAACACAGAGCTTTGTAGAAGAAGGAAATCAACTTTTGTCTAGGAGGATTCAGGAGAATCTTCTGAGTTACTGAAAATGAATATTTGGAAATAAACGTAGTTCATTTTTGAATATTTAATCTCTAATTTGAAAAAATCGAAGAAAATGTTGCCTAGGTAAATTATATCTTGAGATTATGATATCAAAGGACAGTAGTGAGCCCTCCTCAAAAAGATCACCTAACTTACTTATACCATAAACAGGTCAAAGGTTAACCCCCAGGGGTTGACAAATACGCCGGCGCATTTTGTGGCATCTTCTCCTGATGACGCCGAAACAAACATAAATTACTATCATATATCATCATATATGCTATTTTGATCATAAAGATAAGAGCAATATATCATTCGGATCTGTAAAGGGTCTACTTTTCTTTGTATACACTCATAACAACATCAAAACACTGTGCTTTTGTAAAATAAAGGAAGCAGACAGGGTGTGCTCTCTGTCTTCTCTGTCTCTGTCATCTCTCTTCACAGACACGGAAATAAAACAACCAGAGTCTCAGTGAATACTTGCCTCATAAAAATAAGAAATATATGGCTTGATATATAAAGCTTGAAATGTTTTCTTTTAAATGAAACAATTCATTTATGAATGTAACGAGCGGTACATTTTCTCGTCTCACCTCATTATAGCTAATGTGATCCTGCCTCGCACTGAGCGCACTGTTCATATGGAAATAATCTGAAGTAAGCCAGGTAGTTCTGTACACGCCCCCGAGAAATGACATCAAACGTCATCATAGAATTTACTCACTTGCTCACTTACTTGACTGAAAGCCTCATTGTGCGGGTCTTTTGTCTTCTCAGGTAAATCAGATGACTTTCCTGGTGAGACACACCTTCCTGCATATGCCTTTTCTAAACTAAAAGTTCTTAGAAAACTTAAATCAGTGTATTGTTTTCTGTGAATGAGTGAACAAGATGACTTTCACATCACTTTGAAGCAAACACTTTACACTACAAGATGCATTTCATAAAAGTCTTGTGAGCCAATGTTCTGTATGTGTTTTATGGTCTTATTTCAGTGACTTAAAAATTGTAGTTTTTCACTAACCATGCATAAATGCTGTTTTCTCAAAAACACAATCATGTATAAACTTGCTGCTCACATATTGTAGCCCACTTTGTGCTAATTACAGTGTTATCAGACTTTAGTGTCGTGATTTTAGGGAATTGAGGACCAATATTAATATGTTTAAAAAGCAACTGAAAAAAGCACAAATGTTTGGGCATGTCAAAACCTGTCCAGGGCCCCAAAACACCCTTAGACCCCAGAGAGTTAAAACCAGAGTCCATAGTGCTTGGCAAGGAGTCTGGATTGTTCAGAATTGGCAAAAGGGGAGAGGTTGTGTCAACCCTGTCTTCCAGTCTTTGGATAGCGTGCCATGCTTTGAGAGTATTACACACTAAAGAATTATCACACAGAGCTCTCCTCAGCTCAGAATTATGAACAAATAAGTTTTGTAAATGGTGTTTGGACTGTGAAGATTCAAGACCAAGCCAAACTGATTTAGGGTCTTCTTTAAGCCATTAAATTATGAATTGAATCTGGCGAGCCAACTGAAATAGTCTAAAATTTGGGAGATCTAGGCTGCCCTTTGCACTAGGGAGTTGGAGATTTCAACCTGGGTTTTGTTTTGATCCAGATAAATGAACTTAACCACCCATTCAACTCTTTTGTAACCTTACTAGACAATAAGATAGAAATCATTTGCATTGGATAGAGTAAACAAGGCAGGATATTAATTTTTATCAAGGCAACCTGTCCTAGCCAAGACAGAGGGAAAGTCATACACCTGGTCAAATCATCTCGAATTTTTCCAAGCACTGGTGTGAAATTGGCTTTATACAATTGCTTCAAAATGATGTGAAAGACATCTTGTTCACTCATTCACAGAAAACAATACACTGATTTAAATTTTCTAAGACACCTTTTGTTTAGAAAGGGCATATGCAGGAAGTTGTGTCTGATCATGAATAATCATGTGATTTACCTGAAGACAAAGACCCGCATAATGAGCCTATGAATCAGGAATGTGGCTGAGAGGGAATTACTACACTACAATGTAGATGCAAACGTTCGTCATCTGAGTTGTGTTTTTCCTCTGAGGACAAAGTAAACTCTTCGTCGCTGTCTGGAGCATACAAAGCTCTTCTTCACCTGTGTAGCATGCCATCATCCAAACGCACAGAAAAAGTGAGTTAATTGTATGATTAAGTTTGAAGTTTTATGTCATTTCTCGGGGGCGTGTACAGAACTACCTGGCTCACCTCAGATTATTTCCATATGAACAGTGCGCTCAGTGTGAGGCAGGATCAAATTAGCTGTAATGAGGTGAGACAGGAGAAAACGTACATCTCCCTACGTTCATACGGATTCAATAAAAAGTGATGATTTGTTTTCGACTTGAATTGTTTAATTTAAAAGAAAACATTTCAAGCTTTCTAGCCATATGTTTCTTATTTTTATGAGGCAACTATTCAATGAGATTTTGGTTGTTTTATTTATGTTTCTGTGAAGAGAGATGACAGAGAGCGCACCCTGTCTGTTTTCTTTATTTAACAAAAGCACAGCATTTTGTTGTTATTATGAGCATATACAACTAAAACTAGACCCTTTACAGATTCAAATGATAAATTACTCCGTCAGTTTTCATTGTAAAGATAAAAGCAATATAAGTTTGTTTCAACGTTATCAGGAGATCGTACAGACACAGTAATCCTGTCTCTTTACATGTCTGTGAATGACCAGCATTCACTATCACAGATGACACAATGATGCAGTGCAGCAAAGGTTGAAGCTGGTTGAACTTTCTTTTCAGAGCCCCTTGTATGACATATTGCATCACCAGACTTGATTCTCTTAATTAACTGAGAGGACTTCATTTTTTTCTTTCCTTGCACAACCAAGCAAGACCTGCTGATGACTAAACAGATATTGATGTAAAAGAACAAATCAGCTTTGAGGAATAATCAAAACTATGGTTAGAAAGCTAGGAGAAGGTGTGAGGAACGTTATTTTAGGGCATTTAGTTTAAAAAGTGAGTCAGTCAACTGAGAAAATAATGCTCATGATAGTACCTCAGATTGTGCTTGAGACTTGAAGACATGAATGAATGAGAGACGTATATTTATTAAACAGGGAGAGTGTAACTGAATGCACTGTGGGTAATGTTATGATCCAGTGCTTTTGGTGCTTGTGTTGTGAAAGTGGAATATAACAGCCAATTTCTATTTATTTTTATAATTTTTCTGTGACATGTTCATTAATGAATAATAGTATAATGCTAAAATATTACAATGGGATATAGTACAGTATTAGTAGAGAGAGCAAAATAAAGCTTGAAATCATCCAAATGTAAGAAAAAATGGCTTACAGTCAGAAAGTAAAGTGAAACTGGATCATTTGGCAAGATGCATGTTTGCAGATAATTTTTTGGTGATGGACTACAGATGTCTATGTACTTGCAAAAGGGAAGGTTGAACAGTTTAGATTTTAACCACACCTTGTGCAAACTTTAACTGGTCCCAGATGCAGAAGCAGGTGTCTTTAACAGATCTAATCAATAATTCAACAGTTTCTTGGTGAAGCCCAGATGGAAGATGTCTTTCAGTGTCTGCCAGTAAATTTAGGTTTCATAAAAACAAAACAGCAAATAAATAAATAAATACCTTGTAAACTACAACTCTGGACACTTTTGAAATCCTTCACACCACAGTAAGGCTTGTTGTATTAGTACATAAAACAGGTCACCTCTGACCTAAAATGTGTAATTATTTAAAAATTTAAAAAAAAATCTGATGATTGGCCATTTTTTACAGTCGGAGCTACAGCACTTGCACTTCTTAACTTCAGGTCTCAAAGTCTTTTAATTAACTTTAATTTGAAAGGGCTTGATGAGGGAAAGCTATTGATTGATCGTTGTTCTCAGGAAAGGTCATTTGAAATGAAGGAGACAAATGATGGGGGATCGTGGCGCGTGAATGCTCAGTTCAATTACATTATCTTATGACGCAGCAGGAGGTGGTGTTGGGGGGACTTTAAGTGGAATAAACAGAACATTCTGGGGAGTTAACATGACCCATCACTCAAGGAACATGGAAGAAAGGGAAAAAATTAATCTGCTATATTCAGCGCAGTGTGGAGGACATCTTTACTCCAGGCTGCTGATGTAATTCAACCTCATATCATTTCATATCATTTCGTGACATAGTCATGGTATTTAATCTATTGTTTCGTGCACACAGACACGATTTTTCCAATTTTTCGTAACAGCAAGCATGACTTTTAAACTATTTTTATTTTTATTACAATTGTCTTTCATTCCTTCTCCACGGATTTTTCCTCTGTCAATCAGAATCCAGGACCAAACGTTATATCACCCACCGTGTAGTCAGGTGATTTTATCCTTGTTTATCCTTGTTTTCCTATTCTAATAGCCTATTATTTGGTTGCTCTTATGATTTTTATTTATGATTTTATTGTATTTACGTGTCTAGTAATCACGTTTCTTTTTAATTTCTTAACCAATTACGATTTGCGCTGTTTCTGATGCTATTTCGTATGAACAACTCGTGTTTTTTAATGTTTTATTCTTCAAAAGTATTTCTCCTGGGTTTGACGGGTCAAATTTAGCAGGAAGTATGTAGACTACACTGCCCAGGAGGGTTGTCAACAGTTATCATGGTGATGGCGCCAGCTACTGCCACAAACCAACGACAAGGCCTCATTTCCTCGAAACGACTTTCCCAGTAAGTTGGTGGCCAATATTAGCCTGCTACATGATTAGCTTAAATGTTTTTTTGTTTTGTATTTGTTTTACATGAAATGCATTTCTTTGCAATACCTGCATGGTTTGCTCGGTAGAACACTTATAATTGCCATTATCTGCAAAGAACATCTGAAATGTGGCTTGTTGGCAGGCCAGCTAATGTGTATCATAGGCTAACACTAGCTTATGATTAATGAGTTAACGTTATAGCGTTGCCATGACTACAGTACAGGACTGCTCAAGGCCCATGCTTTGATGCTCCATGCAGCAGAGTGGCCATAGCATATATATATATATATATATATATATATATATATATATGTATGTGTATATATATAAAAAAAAAAATTCCCTTCTCATATATATATATATATATATGTATATATATATATAAAAAAATTTCCCTTCTTACCCCTACGGGTGGTGTGTGTCTTCCTCAATCTGGGGTCCTCTACAAGAGGCCTGAGAGTTTGAGGGTCCTTCGCAGTATCTTAGCTATTCCTAGCACAGTCATCAGCAGGTCTTGCTTAACTGATGTTGTTCCTGGGATCTGTTGGAGCCACTCTCCCAGTTTGGGGGTCACAGCCCTGAGGGTGCCGATTACCATGGGGACCACTGTTGCCTTCACCTGTTCTTTCAGCCCTTGGTATTTCTCCAGCTTATCATGTTCCTTCTTTCTGATGTTGCTATCACTTGGGACTGGTGTACCTCTTTAGGCATGTGGCCAGGGCTGTGAGTCATTGCTTGGCAGTCTCCAGGGCCTCAGGTATGGACAGCTTGTTGTACGTCTTACCCAATTTCATCCCACTTCTCTGCAGTTCTGATAGTCGGCTAACGTCTCTCCATGTTGCCCTTATTTTTGCCTCCAAGCTCCTTCTCCATGCATGATACTGCTCCTTGGTTGTGGTGTATATTTTGTGGACAAGCATCTCAAGGATCACTGTTGCCGTGGCGTATATCAGCTTGTTGGTCTCAGTGATGGTCACAGTAGGAATTGTTCGTAATGCTGCATTCACATCTTCCAGTAGACTTTCAAAGGGTACTTCACAGTCTTGGTAACCGGCTACGGAGGTTCCAGGTGTCCATCTTACTCACAATTTTCAATCTCAGGTCAGCTGAGCACACTGTCAGAACTGCAGAGAAGGGGGATGAAGTTGGGTAAGAAATACAGCAGGCTGTCCATACCAGAGGCCCTGGAGAGTGCCAAACAACGACTCACAGCCCTGGCCACACGCCTGAAGAGGTACACCAGAGAAATAGAAGCACGGAGAATAAACAGGATGTTCTCCACCGAACCATCCAAGGTGTACTCTCAGTGGGAGGGCAGTAACACGAGGGCCGACCCACCAAGGCTGGAGACTGAACGATACTGGAAAAACATATGGGAGAGGGAGGCATCACATAACACCAATGCCCAGTGGCTGGCAGACCTGAGAGCAGACCACAGCAGCCTCCCTGAACAGGAACCAGTAACCATCGCAACGGCAGATATCCGAGAAAGGGTCTCAAACATGAAGAACTGGACAGCACCGGGGCCTGACATGATCTACACCTACTGGCTAAAGAAGCTAACTGCCCTCCATGAGCACCTGGCAGCTCAAATGAACCAGCTGCTAATGGATGGGACTCACCCAGAGTGGCTAACTGAAGGCAGGACAGTCCTGATCCTGAAGGACCCCCAAAAGGGAGCAGTCCCATCCAACTACCGTCCGATAACCTGCCTCTGCACAACATGGAAGCTCCTGTCGGGCATCATAGCAGCTAAGATGAGTAGGCACATGGCTCAATACATAAGCAGGGCCCAGAAAGGAAGGGGTAAGGACACCAGGGGGGCAAAACATCAACTACTGGTGGATAAAGCGGTCGCTCGAGACTGTAAGACCAGGCAGACCATCCTGTGCACCGCCTGTATTGACTACAAGAAAGCCTACGACTCAATGCCTCACACGTGGATCCTGGAATGCCTGGAGCTGTACAACATCAATAGGACCCTAAGAACCTTCATAAGGAACTCAATGGGACTGTGGAAAATAACCCTAGTAGCCAACCTCAAGCCGATAGCACAAGTCTCCATCAAGTGTGGCATCTACCAAGGAGATGCTCTGTCCCTGCTGCTGTTCTGCATAGGCCTGAACCCCCTCAGCCAGATCATCACTAAGACGGGCTTCGGATACCGACTGCGAAATGGGGCAAATATCAGCCACCTCCTGTACATGGATGACATCAAGCTGTATGCCAAGACTGAGCGAGACATCGACTCACTGATCCATACCACCAGGATATACAGCAACGACATTGGAATGTCATTCGGACTGGACAAGTGTGGTCGAATGATAACAAAGAGAGGGAAGGTTGTCAGGACTGAAGGAGTTGAACTCCCAGAAGGCAGCATAGTGGATGTTGAGGGGAGCTACAAGTACCTTGGAATCCCACAGGCAAATGGGAACCAAGAAGAAGCCGCAAGGAAAGCAGCCACAGCCAAATACCTACAGAGAGTAAGGCAAGTCCTAAGAAGTCAGCTAAATGGGAAGAACAAGGTCCAAGCCATCAACACCTACGCCCTGCCGGTCATCAGATATCCCGCTGGCATAATAAGCTGGCCAAAAGAGGACATAGAAGCCACTGATGTCAAGACAAGGAAGCTCTTCACAATGCATGGAGGAGTTCACCCCAAATCCAGCATCCTGAGACTGTACGCTAAGAGGAAGCAAGGAGGCCGGGGACTGGTGAGCGTCAGAGCCACCATCCAAGATGAAACAGCCAAGATCCATGAGTACATCAGGAAGATGGCCCCAAGCGATGGAATACTTAGTGAATATCTCAGGCAACAGAAGCCCGATGCAGAGGAAGAAGAGCAAGAACCATCATGGCAGGACAAACCCCTGCAGGGCATGTACCACCGACAGATACAAGAAGTGGCTGATATCGAAAAGTCCTACCGATGGCTGGAAAAAGCTGGACTGAAAGACAGCACAGAGGCACTAATCATAGCAGCACAAGAACAGGCCCTGAGCACAAGATCGATAGAGGCCGGGGTCTACCACACCAGGCAGGACCCCAGGTGCAGGCTGTGCAAAGATGCCCCTGAGACAATCCAGCACATAACAGCAGGTTGTAAGATGCTAGCAGGCAGAGCGTACATGGAATGCCATAACCAAGTGGCCGGCATAGTGTACAGGAACATCTGTGCCGAGTATGGGCTGGAGGTCCCAAGGTCAAAATGGGACACACCTCCAAAGATGAGGGAGAATGACCGAGCTAAGATCCTGTGGGACTTCCAGATACAGACCGACAAACAGGTGATGGCTAACCAACCGGACATAGTAGTGGTGGACAAACAGCAGAAGAAAGCCGTAGTGGTAGATGTAGCAATCCCAAGTGACAGCAACATCAGAAAGAAGGAACATGAGAAGCTGGAGAAATACCAAGGGCTTAAAGAAGAGCTAGAAAGGATGTGGAAGGTGAAGGCAACAGTGGTCCCCGTGGTAATCGGCACCCTCGGGGCTGTGACCCCCAAACTGGGAGTGTGGCTCCAACAGATCCCAGGAACAACATCAGAGATCTCAGTCCAGAAGAGCTCAGTGCTAGGAACTGCTAAGATACTGCGAAGAACCCTCAAACTCCCAGGCCTCTGGTAGAGGACCCGAGATTGAGGAAGACACACACACCACCCATAGGGGTGAGAAGGGAAATTTGTTTTTTTTATATATATATAAAAAAATGTCCCTATATACATATATATATATATATATATATATATATATATATATATATATATATATATGCGCCTCAAAAATACGTGGAGTCACAAAAGAATTGTAATGACACTGGGTTGTGTAATTCACTTAATAGCTTAGATAGAGAAAATAGACACACACGGAGCGCATACAGTAGAACAAACAAAATCCTGTTAGCTAAGGTACATAAAGGGGTACACTGGGGTCTAAATGCTTCTCACAATTTGCACAATTTTTTGTTTCACAACAACATAAAGGAAAACCTATTTTATAAGGCAACTTATTGGCTGTCAGGAAACACGGGAAGAGTATGAATGGATATTATGTTGTTGCAGACCAGCAGTAGTGATAGCACCTTTTGTTAAAATGAGAAATGGAGAAGGCTATGAGATACTGGCAATTATTGCAATGTCGTTTATTTGAAATATGGCATTATTATATGCACCATGGTCACTCATAAATATGATAATGACAGCATTCATTAGACTGCTTCATGTCAGCCAGATATTGATTTACAGGTAATAAGACCAAACTGTGGTAACGTTATTTCAATCTTCCTTCAACTGTATGGATATTTTAATCATTAAAAGTAGAGGGTTGCTGAGTTAATTAAAATACATTTCCCCCATGGTGGCATGTCACACTCAGTGCTGCTAGATGGTACTAAGAAGGCAAAGGTTATTCACATTCACTTTGCAAGTGTATTTATGGAGCACTTTTCCACAACTTTTGTTTTTCTGTTTATCATTTGTCAAATGTTTAAACAACCTACATACTGGCAAAGCCATTTTTTCATAATTAAGTCTTTTTCTTGCCATAATTAGGGCATTGTGAAACAAAGTGTAACCATTTTTCAATATAGAATTTGTTATGCTCTGCTGAGAAAGCAAAATTTTTATAGCCATATATCAAATTAGACTGTCCCCATTCTGTCAACATGTGAGAAACTGAGCCAAGAAAGTAGAAGTACATTTTTGGCTGTGAATGGATTTTTGTTCTTTTACATGGTGAGAATATGGGTCACAAGCAAGTAAGATTCCATGCTCTTCCTTTAAATTAGAAGCAATGAACTGATATAATTAATCTCTCATTTGTTCCAGAGTTTGGCATTTGTGATACATTTCAACTCAATCCAACTGATTACTATTTTGCAGCTCTGGTGATAACCTCATGTGCAATTTTGTATTTCCTGGCAAAATAGTTGCCCTGTCTTCCCAAAGGGTACTTGCTGTAGTGCAGGGTTATAATTTTCTACCACTTCTTTCAGAAATTCTGAAAGCAAAGGATTTTTTAAGGATTTTTTTCTGCTGAATGTGGGAAGCACTTGTGAAACGTGGGAGTTGTAATGAGCAGAGGAGTTTGTTGCAATGGCTTACCTGTTGCAAAGTAAATCCATGCATGTTGATCTGATGATGCCTCTCACGGCTTAATATATACTTGCCTGAGGAGTAAAGGGAAGTGTGTTATGTCAGAACAATGTCAGACTTGTGATACAGCTTGATGCCATGCTGTCAAAGCAATGGTACTGATTAATCTTGTTACATGAGGAAGACTCAGAATAAGGACAAATGCTTTGTTTTAAAAGTACTGTCAATCAAAGCAGAATTATTGTTATTAAAAAAGTTCAATTCCAGTTACTTTAATTCATGTTTTAATTATGCATGTGAATAGATTAAATTATGAATTGACTATTAAAGTAATTACACTTTTCTTCCTCCTACATTTGTATTAAACAGGTATAAACTTACATTTTCCAGACTAAGTAAATTTGTCAGTGAATGGAGTACTAGGAGTATAGTACTCATCATCAAAAACACAACTGAAATGACACTACTGTGATTATTTACTTTGCAAACACAATCCTGTCTATAAACAAATTATGTTTATATACTGTTAATTTGCAATAACAAATATGTTTCAGAGAAATGTAATGCCATTGGAAAGGCAACATTTTTATATGTATACATATGTATGTATATATACATAGTTTTACATTATGAAGGGCATACTGTACAGTATTTGCAAGATAGGCTTGCTTCTACGAGGTCAACCTTGAGTCTGTGAGTAAATGTTAGTCTATGACTCCTTTTTTACATCTCAAAATGTCCAGATAGAATTTTGATGATCAGAAGCATAAAATGTGTTTTAAGAACCATTTGCTTTTTTAAGTCAATTATGGCAGCACTCTGTCAGTGGGTTCACTATTTCTTGATAAAGTGGCTAATTCTGTGTTATACGCAGGATTTCTCAGTACTAGGTTGAAGCTTTTATGACAGACCCTCTGACAGTATGGCTGTTCTAACCCTGCAGGGAGAACAGGACATCTGTAGAGAGGTGAGAAATGTTACATGCTAACTGACTGTCACACACTGGGCTTCAAGAGAACAGATGACAGTCACTTATCCATGTAGGTGCTGTCAGAAGCTCAGTTCAGAGGGTAAGTTGAGATTAAATGGACCCTCTCCTGTAGGGTCTTTGGAGTGGCATCACCAAGTAATTTTCTCCTAGCGATTTCTGTTTGATTAAACCATGTTCAACTGTCACAGAGGAAACAGCCACTGTCTGGGTAAATGTAATTGAAATTGTGATAATTTCAAATTGTGACTAGAGTCAAGCAATGCTTATCATCATTGTGTGATTGTGATTGTGTGACATCAGTGCCTTGACAAAAAGGTTAATCTTTGGTTCAAATGAACATTATGGCGCTGTGTCCATCCTGAGAGCAATTCATCATTCAGTCTATAGCAGCCTGCATAAATACATAGGTATGTGATGTAATGGATGCCTGCTTTCCATGCTACAGCCCTCTCACCTGACTCTGGATTTTAGCCTAAATTTCCTTTGTTCTAATCCAAGGCAACTGCACAGTAATACTCCTGGGCATTTTTTCATTACAATTCCTGTAGGTTTCAAAGGAGCACAAATATTAATGAACTGTTCAATAGACTCAGGCTGTTCGGTCCCTAAAGCAATGGTTAATGGCTTGTGATGTCTTCTGAGAGTTCCCTAAAACCTTCTCAACTTAGGTTCTTCTATCAGATAATTACTGAGACACCCTAAGCTGCATTTTTTTAATATGTATTATGAAACCAGTCACACACCTGATGAAGCCTGAACACAGTGCTTATTCCCAGTTCACGTCATGTTTCTTTTCATCTCACATGTAACCACCAACTCCACATACTTTCTTTGTCAAATCCCACAAGGGTACAACTGAGACGGTGTGCATGAATGCCTCACTGGTGGCTCTTTATTAATTATCATCAGCTAGAATTATCAGGTTGATGCAACACAGGCTTGGGAATTCCACACCGTCACAGAATTTCATGAAATTTTCGCTCTTTGCACTAGCAGTTGATAAGTGTAGACAAATTCTATACAGTATGACGATTGTGTCTGTAGCATGTGAGAAAGTAACAGTCGATCACCAAATAGGTCAGCATTCAAAGTGTCTGCATTCAAAAGGGGCTGTTATTTGTATGACAGGATCCTTTTCTAGAGTTTGTTCAGTCATTCACTGGATAGAATACATGGTCCCTGCTGAACATTTGAGGTAGATGTGTCTGGGATCCTCTGCAAGATATTTGTCAGTTACAGTCTACAGATAGTTTCACATTCTGTGTGTGTGGTTTTGATAGCACTATCGTTGACAAGTGTTAACAAATGCCAGTTTTCCTCCTCAGCCAGTACTAATGAGATAGGACCTGTGTTCAATCAGCAGTGAGCTAGAAGTAGGAAACCTAAAGGGCTCAGGAAGTATATTTAAAAAAACACTAGGGAAGGTAAAAATAAAAGGTAAATGAATTGATTTTGATAAGGCAAACATTAGATTGTTTATTATTTGTAGTGTTATTCACGCATTGGCATACAAAATGTCCAATGCAGAAATTATGACATTCATAACAGATGGCCTACATATTCACATTAACAGGAACTGTTACTGCAGAACTTTACCCTTAATGTGAGCTTAGAATAGAACATATGAGAATTTAAAAAATAGTCTAAAAGAGTAGTTTGCAATACTTAAAACTTATGATGCTTTTATTTATATTATACAGGAGCACATATAGACAATTAAAGCATATTCTGCCCTGCCGTGGTTTGTTTCCTGTGAGTTTCCTCCTCCAGCTGACATGTACAATATCTTCTATATATTACAGAGATAAAACTAGTGTGCTTTGGCCGATATAGTTTGGACAAGGCACATACACACACATTAATAGTCCCTGCCTGCCAAAGGTTTGGAGAGCTCCTCCTGTCCACATGACAAAATGTGCATGAGCACTGACTCCAAATTTTCCCAAGTTAGTTAGCTTCACTGCCATCAGGGTGTTTCTACATATGGATGTGTGAGAAGCAAAATGGAAAGCACTTTGGATAATAGTACTATAGGGTCCTATGTCCTGAGTTAGTGTTGCCTTGATTTTTCCCTAAACATCATTATAATAGGACAACTTGTTCAAGGAGCAGATTTGGCAGGGACATGAAATCAAAAACATTGACAGTGAATATTTTCCCCATATGTTTAATTATATGGCAGCATGGTTTGGTGATCAGCACTGATGCCTCACAGCAAGAATGTTCCTGGTTTTGAAACTCAGCCTTTCTATGTGGAGTTTGCATGTTCTCTCCATGCTGCATGTATGTCAGGTTGATTGGTGACTCTAAATTGCCCATAGGAGTGAATAGTGGGTGAGGTTGTTTGTCTCTATGTGGCCCTGTGATGGACTGGTGACCTGTCCAGGGTGGACTCCTGCCTTTCACCCAGAGAGAGCTGGGATAGGCTCCAGCAGATGATGGATGGATGGATGTTTATGTTTACTATGCTAATAATGGTTTACAGGATTGAACAGTTAACCTCTAAGAAAAGAAATGAAAGAATTTGTGAAAATTTTAAAAAAAAGTTATTTCTTAATAGTAACAGTGAATGAATGTTACAGATGCAGATGGTATTTTAATACTCTGCTTTTTACCGACAGCTGTAAAGTCTTTTAATGGCTGCCACGAGATGGTGTTGGTTTGTTATCATATTGTTCACATTTCCTGGAAATTAAAATTGTAAAAACACAATGGCAAGGGAGTGAAAAGGCTGATAAAGGAAACTGAGTTAACTAGTCTGGAATCATTTCATATGTTTTAGAATGAGACGGGGATGTCTGCATTTTAGACAATGCTTGACAACACCCACTCTCCTTATC